>NC_065585.1:73980000-74586750 GCF_024542745.1 Macaca thibetana thibetana | reverse complement strand
GCCTAAGAAAGAGTGAGGTTTGAGAAGTCACATGCAAATCTTTCTTGTGTGTGTGTGTGTGTGTGTGTGTTTTTGAGATGGAGTCTTGCTCTGTCCCCCAGGCTGGAGTACAGTGGCGCAATCTCAGACCGCTGCAACCTCCACCTCCTGGGTTCAACCAATTCTCCTGCCTCAGCCTCCCAAGCAACTGGGATTACAGGCGCCTGCAACCATGCCCAGCCCAAACTCATCTTTCATTTTTCCTATTTCAGAATGGTCAGAAATCACTTGAGAAAAGACCTAGTAATTAAAGACGTTCTATGATTTGACTGATGGTTGCCATTTTTGATCTGAGAACAAATGCCAGGTATTGGCTCAAATTGTATCTGAAAAGCAAAAATCATTGTTTTGCCCATTTAACGCTGAAGAGGTTATCTATCTTTCATAAATTATGGCCTTGCTACACAACAGATACTTTCTTCCATTCAAAACTATCAGACAACTTCAGGTATTAATCAAGTTTGTAAACTGAGTGTTCACAGTAAATAACGAGTTTATCTTAAGCTTACAAAACTTTAAAATGAAAAGATAAAAGATGTTTTTTCTAAACAGACAATTTAACTTAGAATACATTTAGAAACATAAAGTTCCACGTCAAGTGATGTTTATATGAAGATGCCTAAGATAGGGCAAGATTTTTAATGTGTGTAGCCCTTTCATGTATAATAAATACTTTGAGTAGAATATTTTATTATTTTTTTTCAAATTTATTTTTTGTTACTTCCAGCTGAGCAGTTTGGGAGAGTAGAATATTTTAAAATAGTGTATTATCCCTAAAAAAGTCAGCATAGCTCCCAAATGTTCTATATTTCAGTATTTCATTGTCTATTAAACACAAAAAATCCAGGATAAACTCCATGTCTGAAGGTAGTCACTGAAATGAAGGGAAATATGACAATCAGTTGAAGAACTTCATCAATGTAGGTCAGTCTCCCTGTCCAGTGCTGATTAAATTAACCCACAAGAGAATGTGAGAGAACCATGCTCAGGAGGATCCATTTTGAATACTGTTTCAAAAGACCAAGACAGTAGATGGTGCTATTTGATCACAAAAACCTTAAAGTGACTAAGCTGGTTGCATCAGACTTCAATAATCCCTGTTTTTGATAGTGATTATATGGAAATTTCTTGGCATAACCAGTCATTTCTCATACTCACTGCTCTGTGAAATTCGCAGTGCTGTTTTCTGGGCTCCAACAGGTGTGACAGGGCTGTTTTCAGCTGTGAGTTGCATGAGGTCATTGATGATGGCTTGCTTGTCAACTGATCCAGCAGGGGCGCCTGGCCTCGTGTCTGGGAATAGCTGTGGTAATTGACTATTCTGCAAATCATCCAAAATCTCCTCCAAGTTGTCCAGCTCACTGCCAGGCTGTAGTTGACAAACAGAAGAGTTTACCTACTCTTTAGAATAGACACCACAAGCCCATTTGCAATCATTGACCTAACTGCCTAAAATAGGTAGATTCATGCATACCTCAGGCCTAACATATAATTGATCATCTTTAAAAAAATTAAGTTACCAAAGGACAAGTAATTTAATCTTTTGGTCCTCAATTTCTTCATCTATAAAAAGAGATGGCTGAATTAGAAAGAAAGCTCTCGTTCAGCATTGTGATTCATTGGCAATTTATAAATTCTCCTCTATTTTATGCTTATCATTCAATTAATTATGAGAATGTAGATTTCCAATTAATTATGAATAGACTATGACTTACGGTCCAGGTCTAGGTTTTATCGTCAAAAATCCCTAAGAAATAACAACAACAAAAGGGAAAAAAACTGGCATATAATGTAATGCAAATTTGCACCCAATCAGTATTTAATAAATGGTCATTTCCTTTCAGGATTTTCTTTTTTTTTTTTTTAATCTTTAAAAGAACACAGGGGTGGGGAGAGAGAAGCAAAGTAAGCTTGAAGTAACCATGAACTAAGCACTGCCTTTTCAATTTAAGTGGTCCTTTTTTTCTGTTTGGACTTTCAATTTTGGATGACAATGGCTTTCCCAGTCATTTGCCAGGTTAGGTGACAAAGGTAGGGAAGCAGGATAAAAACTGGTTGCCCCCAAAGACAGCACTATTAGTCTAATTATACAGAAGCTATGATTTTTTTTTTTTTTTTTCTGAGAAAGGGTCTTGCTCTGTCACCCAGACTGGCATGCAGCAGCACAAACATTCATCCTCATAGCCTTGATCTCCTGGGCTTACGTGATCCTGCCACCTTAGCCTCTTTAGCAGCTGGGACCACAGGCATGCACCACCATGTCTGGCTAATTTTTTGGTTTTTTTTTTTTTTTTTTAGAGATGGGGGTCTCATTTTGTTGCCCAGGATGGTCTCTGAGCTCAAGTAATTCCCCCGCCTCAGCTTCCCAAAGTGCTGGGATTACAGGAGAGAGCCACTGTGCCTATCCACAGAAGTCATAAAAAATGTTTTCAAGGTTTCTCTTCCATTAAAAAAACCAAAATTCAAGCATTAACATAAGCTAAGTATCACCACTATTTCACACTTAATACTTTTCTTCTATGAAGCTAAACTGGAATTTATTCTAGATTTTACAGATATTCTTTTAAATATAACCAATCTACGTGGCAGATATTTAAAATCAGATAGTGCATGCTAGGATTGCTTTCTAGTGCAGAAAGTAGTATGAACGATTTTTCTTGACGTGCAGGTGGAAAACATAAGTTAGTTTCCTCAGTCATTGGACTTTGAATCCTTTACCACAACTATTCCTTTCACCTACACTGGCAAATCAAATGAAATACATGGCGTACATCTGATAATGAGTTACACTTAAAGCAGGATGGCTTACATTTTTATCTTACATACAATTCTTCCCCATGCAGAGGTTGGATATGCTAAGATTTCTGCAACTTGCAGCAAATGTAACATCCATAATAGATGTTTTTTGATTGGATTTATTTCTCAAGTTAGGAAGAACAGAATGAAGTGACATTTTATTTTATTCTTCTCAGAGACAACTAGCTTAGCAATAACTGGGAGATCCATTTTCCTAACGCATTGTTAGAGCAATTATAAGACCATTTTTTAGTTAGTTTAGCCACTCAATTCTAACAAAAGAGGGAGGTATCAAATACAGGGGAATTAGTTATTAGTTAGCTGGGTTTCAAAGTTAGCATCCTAAAATAGAGACAGTCACAGACAGGCCAAATGATCCTTAAAGCTCTGTAGGAAGGCACCACACTGACTGTCTCCTCCAACGGCAATAGTTTCCTCCAGAGCAGCAGCAAATTACTATTTCTTTGGCTGAGTCCTAAGTGAAGTAGTTTATGTAGGGGCCATGCTGCATTTTAAAAGCCCATAGGTACATGTTCATACTATTAGAGCCACAAGGGAACCAAAACCCAGCAAAGTCATGTCACCCACCTCATGATCACTCCACTACGGCATGTATTCATTGAGTTCAGTGGTGGGCAAAACTGCTCCTACTACTGAAATAACCATTTAATAACCATCTGTTCTTCCAGGAACATAAAACTGACTTTATGTACTTCGAATACATGTGTAAAGCTGACTCCACTATAATCTTCTTTATCATGTTTTGCTGAATGCATAAGGTATAAACTGATACTCTCAGTATAAACATGTATTGCCCTCCAAGGACAGCGCCTGGAACTAAGTAATGGGCACTGAGTCAACACGATGAATTCTTTTAATCATATTAACACATAATTTAAAAAATCTTCCCCAAATCAGTAATTTTTTCATAGGAATTCCTATAATTTCCATTACTTTTTCAGAAAATGTTTCATAAAAATGTGTGGTAAATTTCCTTATACTTGTCATGTAGATCAGAAAAAGGCTCTAACAAACTGAGGTTATATCTGCTCTATGAAACCCAGTTTCCCTACTACAATGCTGCTCTGTGTCGAGCAATTTTAAAAGGTAGAAGCTCCATGTGTGGGGGTGAGGGAGGTGGGCTATAATAAGTGGTAAGTTGCCTCTTGAGAAAGCTCTGCAGATTACTTTTAAGAGAAATATCCAAAATAAATAGATCCATGTAAACAAAAGTATGTTACTTCTCAATGGATACATTTATATTTGCGTCAAATCCCAGACATATGTAAAAGAAACTTTCGACAATATATATTAAGAACAGTCTAGACTCACACTTTTCCTTTTTTTTTTTTTTTTTTTTTTTTTTTTTGAGATAAGGTCTCACTCTGTCACCCAGGCTGGAGTGCAGTGATGTAATCTAGGCTTACTGCAACCTCTGCCTCCCAGGTTCAAGCAATTCTCCTGCCTCAGCCTCCCCAACAGCTGGAACTACAGGTGTGCACCACCACAACTGGCTGATTTTTGTATTTTTAGTAGAAACAGGGTTTCATCATGTTGGCCAGGCTGGTCTTGAACTGCCAACCTCAGGTGACCTGCCTGCCTTGGCTTCCCAAAAATGTTGGGATTACAGGTGTGAGCCATCACACCCGGCCTAAATACACTTTTCTTAAGAAAGCCATTCAGGATCTTCTTAGTATCAAAAGGAACTAGTTCTATGAAGGCTTTTAACTATGAACACTATTGGAATTTATTCAAGCTTAGCATCTGAAAAATGCATTATGAAGTTTTCCCCACTAGAGATAATATTACTTTGCCTGTGTTTATTCCTTGTCAATTTACGGAGTACACATTTAATGTTGTCAGAAGTTCACTTTACATGCTCTTCTTCAAGGAGATAAAGTTCAGAATATCTATACCCGTCAGGTTAACAATAACATCTGATGACTACAGAATTTTTTTCTGTATTCACTTAAGTTTTGGAAGGAATAAATCTGATTACATTAAGTTTCTGTTAAAAAATTTTCTCCCCTCAATTTTTGTAGGCTTTAATTCTCATCAAAGTTCTTCTAGTCTCTATCCACTTTGTTAGGCACAATTTCTTTACAAGACAAAAAGATTAATGCCTTCCTTTAAAATGCTTTGCCAAGATACTTTAAAGTTTTGCTTAGGCATCTATTTGAATGCTCAAATTAGCCACATCAATTTGAGTTGTTAGTTTAAACTATTTCAGGCAGAAAATGAGTCAGAAAGATTTTTATAAAAGTTCTACAAAATGAAAATCAGACTTGATTTCTTTAATTTTTCATTTTTCTGGTTTTAGGATTTTTTCATGTCAAATCAACTTGTTCTCTGCAGGAAATATAAAAAGCACATGCATTTAAACAACATCAGTATTCTAATAAATTACAAAGCATCTTTTCAAAATATTTTAAATAAAAAGCATAATTTTACTGTACTTGCCTAACACAAAGTTGTTAAGAAATGGTAATACAATTCTACCACATCTGGAGAGAAATTTTCAGGATAAAATTTTCAGTTTAAAATATGGTTGCCTTTCTAATGGAGTCAAATGCCAAGAAGAAATTCCTTTTAGACTATTTCCAAACCTTATCATACGTGTCTCAGCAGCATTAGAAAGGACCCAGTAGTATCATTGGATTAAGTATCAACCATGTTCCACTGTGTAAATAAGCATGTAACTTAAAAAGTCTGTAAACATACTGGAAATTTTTCTGTTACTGTTTCCTGTTGGTTAGGAAATGCTGTAGAAACAAATGTTGTTTAACCACTCTGCCTGGTAAAAAATGCTATTTTGGGTATAATAGCACCATCGAAGTACTTCCTGTCCTTAATAAGTTAGTAATAGGTTAAACACACACTCAATCAATGGCTCTTTTCTGAATCAAATAACAAGACAGTTAACTGTGCAATTCAGCCTCACTAATAGTTTGTTTTATCTCACTAAATAACTTATTGTATTCAAGTGAAGTGGAAGAAGTCTTCAATAAGTTTGTACAGCAATCAATAGGAGATGTAATTAACCTGTATTTGGAAATAGTGAAGGTGAGCAAGAGGTGAAAGAATCATTGTTTTTTTCTTAAAGTCAGTCATTCTAACTTTGATCTAAATATAGGTAATGCACACTTCCTGTGGTAACTTTTCAAGCTGCAATGTTTTTGATGTTAAAATTGCTCCAAAGCAGTACTTCTGGTGGAGTTTTACATGAGAGTAAAGGGAGGACGAGACCAGCGACTGGATTTCATTAAGAAAAATATACTTACTATATGTGCCTCTGTGTGCACGTCCATGTGTGCCTGTGCACACTGCTTTTTGATTCACCCAAAGTGACAGATCTGTGATTACACTCTGGACTTTGTTTCCTAGGTGAGATAATTTTTATCAGAAAAACATTTCTCCTAAATAATAATCTGAAACTGCAAGTGACTCAAGGACTTTTAAAAAAAGTCCTCTTTTGTCAGTTTTTTGTTTGAAGTTAGTGCAATCACATAAATAAATATAGAAATACCAAAAAGTGGCCCCTTTCCTTGACCCTCTAAGTCCCTGGGGCCTCAGATCAGGCCTGGGATAGAAATAAATTGTTTACAGAGGGAAGGCCTGGCCACATTAGACACTAAGGGAGACCATCTCGCCCTCCAGCATATGTCAAGAGACCGGAGTGCCACTGTCTGTGCCTGCCACTCTGGACTGCCACTAGCTCTGTAGATCCTAATCTAGTAAACCTCAAAAGATTAAAACACTTACAGGTGTTAATATGGTTTTACATTTCACTTTATTCAAGACATTGCTATTAATTTTCTGCTGAGACACCGGTTTCCCCATTTGATGATTTTACAGCGTTATGGAATAGCTTGCTAATAGAACCCTGCACTAACATTTAAGTTTAAGGATTAATCACCCAAGATGTTTATGTAATTTGGCTCTGCCTCCCTTGTGAAGGACATGAAGGTTTGAAAAATTATATCTGACCTTTAGGAATGGTAGCAGCTGTCAAGACATCAAAGTGAAAGAAATAAGGAAGCCAAGTGCTTAGAAGCCTAGATGGAGCCCAGCTAAAAGAGCAAGTGTGGCCTCGGCATCCCTGACGATGGCTCTCAACCCCCGACCTGCCTCTGGGTTAGCTCTACCGACTCAGCAGAGCTCGAGGGTACAGCAAGGGGTGTACTTTTCCTCTCTCCATCCATTGAAGACACTGACAAATGAAATATCCTCTTGCAAAACAAATTTCAAGGACAAATTTGAGCCATTTAAAGAAGGAAGGCCTCTTGGCTTCTTCACTTTTTAACCAATCACGACCGACTCAAGAACAGATAAGAAGTACAGGGCATATTCAGGGACTACAGGAAAGTGATGGCTAGGGTGAAGTCTTGGATCATTGATTCCCCAGGAAATGTCTCATGCCAAGTCACTGTGGCTGTTAATAACCCATGTTTTCTTTAAATGGGTTTTTATTTCTTGAGACAGGGTCTCAATCTATTGCCTAGGCTGGAGTACAGTGGTGCAATCATAGCTCACTGTAGCCTCCAACTCCTGGGCTCAAGCAGCCTCAGTCTCCTGAGTAGCTGAGACTACAGGTGCATGCCACCACACCTAGCTAATTTTTCATGTTTTCTAGAGATGGGGTTTCATCATGCTGCCCAGGCTAGTCTTGAACTCCTGTCCTCAAGCAGTCCTCCACCTTGGCCTCCCAAAGTGTTGGGATTAGAGGCATGAGCCACTTCACCCAGTCTGTTTTTGTTTTTTAATAAAGAAAAATAATAGCTTACTTTTTCTCTGTGATGTCATTATCTCCTTAGAGGATTATCAAGAATGATTTGGGGTGGAAGGTTGAGGAGATGTTGATCAAAGGATACAAATTTCAGTTAGTCAGGAAGAGTAAGTTCAAGAGATCTACTGTACAACACTGTGGCTACAGTTAGTCATGATGTATTACATGCCTGAAAATCACTAATAGATTTTAAGTGTTTGTACTCCAAAAAGTGTGTGAAGTAATGTATTTGTTAATTAGCTTGAGCTAGCCACTCCAGGATACGTATTCCAAAACAACATGTTGTATACCATAAATATATACAATTCTAATTTGTCAAGTATAAATAAGAATTATTTTGAATATCACTTAAGGTATCTTGGATTTTTTTCAGGGAATTTATTTTTCAGACAAGAAGAGCACATAATGTAGCCTATTATTCTAGTTTTGAATTTACATAACATGGCTCAGATGTACTAATGTCAATTCAACCTTTCTCTCTCCTTTCTACTATCCCTTTCCCTCTTAAATATTTTTTATACCAGTGGTCTAAGAAATTCTTTTGCATTAATCAGAAGTTTAGTTAAGAATAAAGAGAAGTATAATGACCTTCATTGGGTTTCAAAACCAGTTAAACTCTGATCTTATAAAGAGAGAAAGGTAAATAAGAAATAATTCAATTAAGTCTGTTCTGACAAAGCCCAGTTTCAAGGAAGTGATTATCTCCAATTCAGGCAGCATCTATAACATAGGCTAGCAAACTACCACCAGCCTGTGGGCTAAATCCTGTTTTTGTATGAGCTAAGAATGAATTTACATTTTTTAATGGTTGAAAAAACTTTTTAATATTTTGTGACACATGATAATTGCATGAAATTCAAATTTCAGTGTCTATAAGCAATGCTTTATTGGAGCAAAATCATATTCAAGTTTGTTTACACAGCGTCTGTGGCTGCTTTTGCACTACAATGGTGGAGTTGAATGGTTTTGACAGAGACTATATGGCCTGCAAAGCCTAAAATACTCACCATTTGGTCCTTACAAAAAAAGGCCTGCCCACCCATGTTCTATAACAATTTCACTCTTTGCTAGGAGAGCAGTTGAAACACACAGCTTCAGTGAGAGTTTCAAGGTAAGAAGAACAAAGGAGAAAGCTTATTTTTATCCAATCACCTGAGACTTCAAAATGCCCCTATGGAGAAAATCCTTGATGGATACAGATTAGTACACCTGCGAGAAGACATGATAAAACTTACCTGGTCACCAGGCTCAAAGCTCATCTCCTCCTTCTCAGTTTTCATTGCTATTAATTTTGTGTTACTGGCAGGATCTGTCTTACTGTCCAGACGCTCAAGTTTGGGGGTTATTTCTGGTAAACCAATATCTTTAGTATCATCTTTATCTAGCAAATAGCGAAGTAGTGCATTCTCTTTCTTCTTGGGGCTCACCGGTTCCTGTTTAATAGTCACTTCTGATACAGGAGCTGTGCTGCTGGACTCCTGGCTCAGGTCTTTGCCTGTGGCTTCTGCTGTTAACTTGGCCAAGTCCACAGGGGAACTGCTGTCCTGCAACAGTCTGTGCAAAATTTTATGCTTCTCCTTGAGCGAGGTTCCATGTGTTGACCCAGAACCAGGCAAGCTACCTGTGGAGTCTTTGTTTGTGTCCGACAAAGAGCTGGCTAAGGGCGAGGGCTCCATCTGATCAGATTTGGTGGTCAGCAGCTGCAGGAGTTTGGTCTGCCCTTTGCTGTCATGCAGTCTGCTCTGCCCGTCGGCTCTCTCGCCGCTCACGGTCGGGGGCAGGTTGGGGTCATTTGTTTCCTTTTGCTCTCCAGGATGGCAGCTGCTCTCTGCTTGTCCAGTTGTACCTTCAGAGGGCTCCCCATAAAGTCCAAAACAGTCTTTTGAGTCCAAGCTTCCCATCTTGCTGAGTGGGGGAGGATTCATATTAACTGGGGAGTTTTGCAAATTGCCCATTTTTAGGTCTGGTGAAGCCAGCGATGACCCTAATGAGACCCCATGCCCCTCGCTGAGGGCCTGAAGTGCATTGAGGGAGCTGTTGGTATAACTATGGCTATTTCCTGTGCTGCTGCAAACTCCCACAGGGGAATGCAAGCTTCCTGCAGGGGAAAACTGACTGGGTGGGATTCGAGGGCTGCCAGCCACTCCAGGGCTCATGCGATGCCTTGGTGAAAGCATGGAGGTGGGCTGTCCTGGATTCATGCCAGGGCTGCTTTGTGAGGGGCTGTTCATTTTGAGTGCATAGTTACTACCCTGAGGAGTGGTTGCTTGCATGCCTGACACATGGTTCATTCCCCCAGAACCACCAAACCTGCCCATGGGCATGCCCATTTGTTCCTTTGGGCCATTTATGGGAAAATTTATATTGCTACTGAGGGTCATGTCCTGACCTGGGTTCCCACTGCACAGGGCCTGATGGGCAGGGCTGCTAGAGCTAATTGGATTCAATGGCTTCCCCATCGTTTGTCCAGTCAGATCCGGATTCATCACACACACATTCTGCTCTCTGTATAATGAGAAAAGAAAGAAATGTAAGATAAAAAGAAAAATAACTTAGCAAATTGTTATTAATTTTTAAAAATGAAATGGCCTCTTCGCTTTAAAAGAACAGGCTATATTTTAAGGATAGATAATACTTTGTTGAAATCATCTGCAATTATGGACAAGACTGAACACGTACAGTGTTGGACCAAGAGGAATGTTTTTCAGGCAACTCATTAAGATGTCTGGTTTTACAGAGGGGGTGTGTTTAAATTTGACTACTACTGTATTGAAATTGCATTTACTAGACAAGACATTAACAGGGTTCCAATTACATAATACATCTTTCTCATGAGTAGCTGAGAGCTTGTACTGTCTTAAAGAAATGAGTAGAGCTGTCTTCGGTTTTTCTTCCAGAGATTATAATTCCTAACAATAGACACATCTGTAAGCCCAGAGCTCTGATATTTACTGCTTGGCTCAAGATAAACACACTTAGGGGAAAACAACTTGCCCCTAACTGTTAAAAGAAACTCTGCCAGTTCTAGAACTAATAGTTACTAAAACTGTTCAGAGTTAGATCACCTTGTTTAACAGATTTCCACTCACCTCCTCACCCCACATCCCTCCAAGTCAGAGCGAGACCTCAGAGCCAACAGCTTGGGAAGGGAAGTTCAGAGTGACTTTAGTTTGTGATCTTATTACTCTACTTCTGGATAACTCCATTCCATCTCCTTACTAATGACTAAAAGCAGCCTTTCTGAGCAAGATGATTTTGCAAGTTCTATGAACTTTAATTTACAGCCTTGGCAGTCACTTTTGAGTTACCAAATCTGTTCACAAATCCAAATAAAACAGGTTTCACAAATTGTCAAACATCAGCTTTTGGTTAGGTGGGTGAAATTCACCACATCTGTAATCACTTTCAAACTGTTTCAGCTTGAGGTTAGATTTATTAACAGTTGGCAGAGTTGCCTGATTTTTTTACTCCTAAATAGACAGTAAATTGAGAAATGTGATAAAATGGGTCAGCCAGAGCAATGTTATATATTTACTGATAGGACCTCATAAAGTTTTCCACGGCATAAGCATAAACATTTAGATAACTAATGAAATTTAATCATTTTCCTAAATATGTGCTCTAAGATAATAGGGTTTATGACATTTATTTAAAAATCAACATTCAATTTCTTTATCTTCACTTTTTTATGAAAATGTTTATTACCCGGCCGGGCGCAGTGGCTCACGCCTGTAATCCCTGCACTTTGGGAGGCCGAGGCGGGCGGATCACGAGGTCAGTAGATCGAGACCATCCTGGCTAACACGGTGAAACCCCGTCTCTACTAAAATACAAAAAAAATTAGCCGGGCGCGGTGGCGGGCGCCTGTAGTCCCAGCTACTCGGGAGGCTGAGGCAGGAGAATGGCGCGAACCCGGGAGGCGGAGCTTGCAGTGAGCCAAGATGGTGCCACTGCACTCCAGCCTGGGCGACAGAGTGAAGACTCCGCCTCAAAAAAAAAAAAAAAAAAAAAAAAAAAAAAAAAAAAAGAAAATGTTTATTACCCTTCAATTTAAGGTCTAATGTTGAGAAGTTAATTTGAACCTGAGAACAAAAATTTAAAATATTATTTGTAAATATATACATAGAAAGTTCTAGATTTAGGCTGGGTGTGGTGGCCCACACCTGTAATCCCAGTGATTTGGGAGGCCAAGGTGGAAGGATCACTCAAGGCTGGAACACGCCTGTAATCACAGCTACTCAGGAGGCTGAGGCACAAGAATCGCCTGAACCCAAGAGGCAGAGGTTGCAGAGGCTGAGATCGCGCCAGTGCACTCCAGTCTGGGAGACAGAGCAAGACTCTGCCTCACAAAAAAAAAAAAAAAAAAAAAAAAAAAGAAGTTCTACATTTAAACACACAGGAGCAGAAATCATACTACTGACATCAATATTCCTGCCCTGCATTTGTTGCTACTGGGAGCTGATCAATAAATTTCCCTTTTTCAATGTAATGGGAAATTATGTCTGAGCAAAGTTAGTGCTAGCCTTGTGTTCTTCCAGCTGGGTTTTACAATTCACTAGTGTTAAGGCTAAAATTCAAAGTAGAGTCCTACTTTGCCAGTACAGTTGTTCTTTGGTTACATGGGGGACTGGTTCTAGCCTCCACCCTGCCCCCACACCACAGATACTAAAATCCATGGATGCTCAAGTCCCTGATATAAAATGGCATAATTTTTGCATATAACCTACACACATCCTCCTAAATACTTTAAATCATTTCTAGAAATAATTTCTTATAATACCTAATACAGTGTAAATACAGTTATAATACAAATAAAATAATACAGCATAATATTATATATATATATTTTTCCCCCCCAAATATTTTCCATCTGTGGTTGGTTGAATCCTGGGATGCAGAACCCACAGATACAGAGGGCCAATTGTATTATGAATTGTCATTTAGCCAACAGCTAATAACAATTTAATTTTATATTTTACATTACTGGGATTGATGAGAAGAAATGTCTAACAAATCCTCAAAGCTCTAAAATGATTTGCTGCTTTTGTAATATCTCCTCTTAACTTGGAAATGAAAAATGACTTCTTAGAACTAGGATTACCTGTGAAGCATATGTAAAGATATTACAAGTTGAGGTTCATTAGTAGTCTGAGAACGGATGAGTTTGCTCTTCGTTTGTGCAGCAACAAGAGTGCCATCAGACAAGGAAAAACGATAGATTTGACTGAATGCCAATCCTTGTCTCAGTACTGCAGGCAAGCAAAGAAACAGAAGGCATGTTTAGAAAAAAAAAACTGAGAGGTCGGGGAGGATAAGACATAATAAGAGTAATCAACTTCATTAAGTTTCATAATAGTTTCCCACCAGCATGTTAAAGAGTTATAAGTAATCTTTATGAGATTAAAATACAACGTTTTAAAAGCACATTTACTTTTCACTCAAAATACCAATAACCTCAATTATCTGTTTTTCTTATGAAAAGGAGTAAGAGCCTGGACCCTCAAACTGTGTTCTTAAAATCTTTATTATTATGGCAAAACAGTGTAAACCATTTATCAGTTCAAACAAGCTTTACAATGATTTGCTTAAAATGGTAGAAAACAATACAATATATAAACAGGGTATCTCTTAGGTATACAATTTGACTTTAATTTCCTTGTAAAACTAATACAAATATTAAAATAAAATTTATGACATTAAATATGTTCTCTGAATATACATCTCGAAGTTACGTACTGTTCAATCCATCATCTCACACACTACTCTCCCCCAATCCTGTTTCTCACTGTGCAAGAAGTATTATTTTCGTGGTTAGGACAACAGGAAGTAAAAGATAAACAATCAGAATAATCTATTCAGAGAAAAAAAGGCTAAACAAAACTGAAACAATAAAAGTGCAAATCTTAGCGACATTGGAATTGGTTTAACTTTTAGATAAGGTGTCAGGTGTTTCCATTTTCAAGACAATAACAAAATACAACACAAATCAACCAGGTTAAGACAATTTCTCTTAAAATAATTGAGATTTATCTTTTAAAGCTACCATGTTTTATAACTGTCTTATACCACCTATTAAAAAAGAACATTTCAATTCAGTTTAAAAAAAAGACATATAATTTTAGTTCCTCTTAAACCATTTTAACAAGGCTACTATGTTGCTACCACATAATCCTCAGCACACATTTTGTGGGCTGAATAGTTACCCCTAAAGCAACCATGCGTATTCACCATGCCACAAAACTGCTGAGAGAGAGAGAGAGAGAGAGAGAGAGAGAGAGAGAGAGAGGGAGGGAGGGAGGGAGGGAGGGAGGGAGGGAGGGAGGGAGAGAGAGAGAGAGAGACTGACATATAATGTGGATTCTAATTTCTTGGTAAAATTTCACTTTAAGCAATTTGTCTAATGACTTCTCTCTGCAGTTTCAGTTAGATACTACATTTAGGTTTCACTTTCTGCCATCAATTGTTGCACAATGTTAGTCTGAAATGGCAGTACTGAAAATGAATTACTGAACATGTGAGTATCTTGCTTTGCATAATGTTTCTAAAAGATGACGTAAATGTAATTTTTTATAGTAAGACTTATATTTCCAATGGCTTATAATTTCAGAATTTTAACTGACCTTGGCTGTGATCTCTAAAGATTTTCATTTAAACTTGGTCTACATCCAACGACTCAGAAAAGTAGGTATGTGTAAGCACTCACCTGAACACATTTAGGAAGTGCCTCCATTTAAACAACGCTTTGCAGATTTCTGTTCAATGCAACTGATCATCCCTGATCTTACCTATTTCAAAAGTTTGAAATGTCTATATGGGGTTTCCTTCTAGTGGGTCCTATCTGTTTAAATCTAGCGCAGTGTCTGGTGCATCTGTGTAAATCGTTTTGTAAGGAATCAGGTTGTCAAAGAATTAAACTCAGGACCCAAGGATGCCGAACATGTTTGCTTATGCCAGTTTCTTGGTTTTTGTTATTACTATTCTTTTTATTTTAAACCGGATGTAATGAAATGGTAGGTTAAATATTGATTTCTGTCAATGTAGCATCTTTATTTCCTTGTATTCTTTCCAACTTAAAGAAAAATGCTGGAAGACACAAGTTGTTGGATTATGCACTTATTTCTAAAAAATAGGATGAATAGGATGAAAAGAATAAATAAGACAAGGAAAAAATAAGGGCATGGTAGAGACATGACATTTATTATGATTTTTGCTTTTTTATAAGTGATCTAAAAAGCATAAAGTTTAAACATACCAACACTATTGGTAAAGTGCCAGATGCACATTAGGTAGATGATGACAAACTCAAACTCTATTTTCAATAACTAGTTACAAATTTTTTCTGCAAGGATGCAGACAACTGTTGAAGCTGAGTTACAAGGTGCACTGCACTGCACAAGTCCCTCCCGTGCAGTATGGCCCAGCTGACAGTGCATGTGGAGCCCTGGCCAACCGCACTGCTGGGACACAGAGAGAAGGACAGTCTTGCTCCCCAAATTAGCACATACTAAAGCAAAAGGGAGGTTTTTTTTTGGTTCATACCTCTTTAACAGAAAACAAAAATGCACTTGAGAAAAAGTGATTCTTTGGAAAGACCTTTGGAAGCAGCATGACAGTGACCAAAATGGGCTCAGACAGATGTCCTGCACTGATACTGAATGCTAGAGAGTCAGTCATTTCACCTGCCTCAACCTCCTTGTCCCCTTGTCCAGAGTGACAGATGTGACGTCCACGTCACAGGCTTGCTGTGAGGGCCAGTGAGAGGAGGCAAAAGGGACAATGCCACACAAAGACCAGGTACTCAATAAGGGCTGCTGTTATTACTGAAGTCTTGGGCTCAGTGCCAGCTGTCCTACTGCTTAAGTCAGTGAGCTGAGACAAGTTGTGTCAACTTTTGGGCCCTCTAGAAATACCTGGATAGTCTTTGCTGGTTACCACCTTGAAGAAGGGCTTGGGGTCCCCACCATTACCTCCACCAGGGATTCACTCACTCTCCAAAATTCCACTTATTCTTATATTCAGATTCTAACTGAATCGTTAATATTTCTCTTAATTAGATGGTACTTATAATTTTGTTATGCATCTAGAAGCTCCTGGATCAAAGAAAATGACCTCTTTCTTCCTCCTTTTGTCTGCGTCTGTGACACTATCATCTCCTGTTCTACTTTTGTCACTCTTCTGTCCCACAGGTTCTTCTGTTAAAATTTTCCTTCAGAAGGCAACATGTACGCCAGACGAGACAGCTCACAAGAACGGTCACCAGCTCTGTTCCCAAGGTGAACTCCAGGAATTACTGAGAGAAAGCTCCCACAGGAAGCAACAATTTAAGAAAAATCATTTAGAGATACCTACCTTCATGATGATGCCTCTTGGCATAGGACACAGATTCTCCTTCATGCTGCGCATGGAACTTCTGAATGCACCTTCTTACCAGGTCCTCCCAGCCTGGTTTCATGGCTGCTCTCATGGTGCTGGTATCCAGAGAAGTGATCTTGCCTATTAAGTAACAGCAGCCATTATACCTACATGCTGATTTATTCTTTATGGAAATAAATAAATATATATATATTTTTTCTGAGACAAGAGTCTCACTCTATCGTCCAGGCTGGAGTGCAGTGGTGCAATCTCAGCTCACTGCAAACTCTACCTCCTGGGTTCAAACGACTCTTGTGCATTAGACGCCCAAGTAGCTGGGATTACAGGCGTGCACCACATTTGGCTAATTTTTGTATTTTTAATACAGATGTTTTGCCACATTGGCCAGGCTGGCTTTGAACTCCTGACCTCAAGTGATCCTCCTGCCTCAGCCTCCCAAAGTGTTGGGGTTACAGGCGTAAGCCACCACGCCCGGCCAGAAATAATTACATTTTAACAAGATCTAAATGTATTTATTTAAACTAGGTAACACAAGTACATGGACAAAAGGGTATACAGTGACAGCCAGCATCTCTCTCTCCGGTCTTCCAACTCCTTGACATTTCTACTGCAGCAGCAATTGCTAGTACTAGCATCCTTACAGTCTTCTAAATACAGTCCTTGCATTCTCAAATATGTAAGTATTCTAAAATGATTCCTTTGGTCTTCTTTGGAAAGGAAATTTACCTTGGAGATCCTGGCGAGTAGTAAAACTTTCTGATGAGGGAAGAACTGGTCTTTCCTTCATGGGAACTCTTCTTGCCACACAAATCAAGCAGGACTGCAAATCTTAAATCACACATGTTTACATTTATCATATGGGGCTTTCCTAGTGATTCAAACAAACCCAAGTGTATTTATGACAGCACAGCCCATCATAAAAAAAAGCAGTAAGGGAGAGAGTGACGAAATATTATGTACCTGAGCTTCTTACTGGTTTTATTCTCTCCATGAAAGTGGTAGGTGGGTAAGGGAGACAGAGGGTGGCTGTGTAAGGAGAACTGGGGAGCAGAGGATAAACTGCCTAGGCCCCACGATACATGTGATAGAAATACATCCACTACACAAAAGCCTGAAAAATCTGAAACACTCTCTCCAGCAGTAGAAAAAAAAACGAAATCCTTTCTTTTTAAATGGCTGATAGAAAACCAGGTTAATATATAATGAAGTACAAAAATGATGAAACTAAAATCTGATACTCTTGCTTTATCAAGGGTTTGCTTCTTGAGTTTTAGGGCTCAGGAAAACTAGGTACACCTTATGCCAAATTAAGTAAATACTACAATGGCAATATGCAATTTAAAGCAAAGAATATAAACTGGGTCTAGACACAGATTCAGAGAACGACTCCCACAATACCTAGAAAATGCAGCGTGCACCAGAACAGCTGCATTATAGTTCAGAATCTTGGCTGTGGACAGTTTCTCACACAGCCAGTTCTAATCACTTATTCCTCACCTTGCTTCAACTGTTTTATGCATCAGGGTTCACTTCTGGAGGAAAGGGAAAAGTTTTATTTATCTTTGTAACATGCAGAGCACACTGCACAGCCCTTTCAATTTAAAAAACACTGGACAAATGCTGTTGTTAAAAAACTTAAGTAATCCCTTCATGTCTCATGTCACTGATTTATGATTGTTTACCTCTAAATTTGAGAATTTCCTGAATTTGACAGAGTTTATTATCTATATTTGCTCCTGCTGCTACCCTATCTAAAACATCAGGCTGCCTCAATTTCTCCCTCCACAGGTATTCATGCTGTAAGGCAGAGGTCCTCTACAATCAGTACTTAACTACTCTAGGACCCCACAGTGCCTCCTTGGACAGATTTTTCTTTCTCAACTTTTACAGAAATTTTAGTATATAGTTTGTAACTTGGCTGTTCCTGAATTGCTCTGTTGTAGTCTTTTAAAATTATTTCATGTATTATTTCTTCAACAAGACTGAAATATCCAGCAATCGTTGGTATCACAAAATTAAAATGCAATTATAGTCCTCAACAAAATAACAACTAAATTTTTGGGCACTGTGAGATAAACACCTTTCTAGCTACTGTATGAGTTATTAACTCAGTTAATCCTCTTAACAGCTCTATGACACACGTAGTAGCATCATTTCCATTTTACAGACAAGAAGATCAAAGCACAAAGTTTAAGTATTTTGTCCAATGTCACACAAACCTTTGGCAAAGCCAGGATTAGAATCTGAGCATGCCATGGCTCAGAAACCCTGTGCTTATGCTATACTGTGTTAACACATAGAACGTACTTTTAAATGTACAAAAAATGTTTATAAAGCACAAAGTAATAAATTAGCTCAGCTATTCCTTTTTATACTGCCTCGGGAATATTATCACAGATGGATAAATTAGCAGCACTTACTCTGTTGCATAAAACAGAATAAAATCATGTGACGTTCCTTACCTAGGCAAAATACTTAATTTTGAAATACTATATATTTATTATCTTTAACAGCTCTAATATTTCCTTCTCAATAAAATTTAAATTTTAAAATAAGCATTAAATAACTAGCATTCAACGCGAACCACAGTTCAGCATATTCATTTAAACCTTATTACATTCTGATACTGGTATTGGTGACTTCACTTGATAATAAACTGATACTCAGAAAGGCCAAGGATTCTGTCCAAAGTCCTAGCCAGAGCTGGGAGCAGCTGAATTAGGAGTTGGCCTGTCTATATAGCCCAGGATGTTTTCAGCCACAAGTGGTCCTCAGCTCTTTCCCTTCTGCTCCCCACGCACAATGCACTCTTCAACACTGCCTTGTATTAGAGTGACACTCAGCTGTGTGGACAGTTTGCCTGGTGGGCTCAGGAGGTGGACACTACATCAGCTTATCTTTATGGCGAACAGCCTAATAAACTTATAGTCTAAAACCCACTCCATTCCCCGCTCCTGTCTCTATCCTCTCTTTAGTACCAGTCTATTATATCACATTCTGGGCCCAGCATCCATGGATAGGCTACATGGATTCCATCAACCCCTTGAAAGTAAAACGCTGTTTTTACTGTGTGCATTTTTCTTTTTTGAGATGGAGTCTTACTCTGTCGCCCAGGCTGGAGTGCAATGGCGCGATCTTGGCTCACTGCAACCTCCACCTCTCAGGTTTAAGCGATTCTCCTGCCTCAGCCTCCTGAGTAGCTGGGACTACAGGCACATGCCAGCCACCAGGCTACTTTTTGTACTTTTAGTAGAGACGAGGTTTCACCATGTTGGCCAGGATGGTCTCGATCTCCTGACCTCGTGATCCACCTGCCTCAGTCTCCCAAAGTGCTGGGATTACAGGCGTTGAGTCACCGTGCCAGGACAACTGTGCATTTTTCTAGGGCTGTGGCATACAGCTTGCACTAGATGTTCAAAGAGCCTAGGATCCCCCAAAAGTGTGATCACTAATACAGTCACACTAGTACAGCAGCCACTAGCCACATGTGGCTATTCAAATGCAAATTTAATAAAATAAAAAATTCAGCCCCCTAGTTGCACTACTGACATTTCAAGTGCTCACCAGCCACATGTGGCTAGTGGCTGCCACACTAGACGCTAAAGATATGTCACTTCCATCATCGCAGGTAATTCTGTTGGACAGTGCTGTTCTGGAGACTTAAACATTTCCATCACAAAATAGTAAAATTGAAAAGAACAAAGATATTGCCTCCTCACTTTCCTTCAGGTGACCACTAATTAAAGTGTGAAGGAAGTAGCACAGGAATAAATACACAGACATATAAAACACCCTAGGGGTTCTGTCCCACCTTCTCCTTCTTCTTTGATGGACTTTGGTTGAGAGACAGCGAAGCACTGCATAGTTTCATATTTCTGATGAGCTTCCTGGTTATCATGACCCTCCTCTTCTGAATCAGGTAAAGGTTTTACCAGCATCCGACAATTGAAGGTATGGCTGTTCCGCCTCGGAGGTTCGCCAGACCAAGATCCCCCATTCACTGAGCAAGGCAAAAGCAACCCAGTTTTACAGAGAAACAAACATCAGATTCATTGCCTCTGAATTATTAAAATGATGTAGGAAAAATATGATTATTTCATCTTTACATAATACTTTTATACTTTTCTAAATACTTTCATAATCTAGAGGAGGAAAAATCTTTTAACATTTTTACGACTTGGGAATATCCTGGGATTTTCTGTTTTTTCCCCCACATTTAAAAAAATTTTATTATACTTCAAATTCTGGGATGCATGTGGAATCTTGGGATTTTCAAAACATCTTCTACACCACTTCTTTACCCTGACTCCTTCCTTTCAAGTCCAGTCCTGGATTGTTACTAGAATACTATAGTTTTCTACTTTTGCATCTTCCTAACTGATTTCTTGGAAATTTAGTTCAATCTACTTGCATTCCAATTTTAGATAAGTTACCCCTGCTCAAAACTCTGTGAGTGGCACCAAATGTAGTGCACATTAAATTCTTTCAGAGGATTTAGAATTGATGTAGTCTGGAGGATGAAGTCCATTAACACAGACTCTTACTAACCAGCTCCACTGCATCCATCTAACGGGATCTTCCACACCCCTGCACAAGCCTACCCATGCTCCACCATACCAGGGCCGCATGGATGTCCTTGCTCCTGCTGCCACTCTATCTAACACATCAGGTTGCCTCAGTTTCTCTCTCCACAGGTACTCATGCTCTAAGGCTGAGGTCCTCTACAATCAATACTTTACTATCTACTCCCCCATACTGCCTCCTCGGGCAGATTTTTCTTTTCTCAAATTTTACAGAAATTTTAGTATATAGTTTATAACTTTGTTTTTCCTGAGTTGTTCAGTTGTAGTCTTTTTAAATTGTTTCACATATATTTCTTCAATAAGACCGAAAAATCCTTGAAAATACAGTGCTAATGTCATTTCTTTTCAAGTTAACTACTTCAGACATCTGAGTATTAAAACTAAAAAAAGTATATATTTACTTTAAGAAAGAGACAATGAAAGAGAGGAAAGACATCAATTATTTTTGAAATACATTAGAGATAACAATGAAAGAAATAAAACAATGACCGATTTTGAGAATTAAAGGGTGTTTATGGATTTTACCAGGTTAACTTCTTCATTTGACACATAAAAAATCTGATGCCCAAAGACATGTTCAACTACTAGAAAAGTTGGAATCAGAACCAATCCTAATTCTTATTTTGGTGTTCTTTTCTATATTATTCCTTATGCTTTATCTAAAAATACTGGGGACAGCAGGACAATAGAACAGGGGATCAAAAAAAGGGTGAGTCATAAGAAAACTAATATATTTTCCAGTAACCAGCTAGAGAAAATGGAGAAGGACATGTAGGTGTTATAGCGAACCCAATGGCCCATGAATGGCCCAGTGAACCCAAAGAACCCATGGCCACTGGGCTGTAGAATGAGAAAGGAAACAAACTCTAGAAAGGAAAAAGTTAGCTGTAAGAAATTATCTTAAAATTACAGAAAAACCCATAACTAGCTTTGTATATCTTTGCAGACATTTGGAAAGTTCATTTCAGCATCAGCATTTTATTTTATTATTATTATTTTTTTGAAACAGAGTCTCTGTCACCAAGGCTGGAGTGCAGTGGTGTGATCTTGGCTCACTGCAATCTCCACCTCCTGGGCTCAAGGGATTCTCATGCCTCAGCCTCTGGAGAAGCTGGGATTACAGGCACGAGCCACAACGCCCGGCTAATGTTTTGCATTTTTAGTGGAGGCAGGGTTTTGGCATGTTGGCCAGGCTGGTCTCGAACTCCCGACCTCAAGTGATCCACCAGCCTCGGCCTCCCAAAGTGCTGGGATTACAGGGGTGAGCCACTGAGCCCAGCCATTATCAGCATTTAAAAAAGCTTATTTACAAAATAAAGACTACACAGAGTAATCAACTGAAGAGAAAAAGAGTTCCTATTAAGTCAGATTAATAAGTTGAAAGTTAAAAGGATACAATATAAAGTAAGGCAAAAAGCTCTTTAGACAAGTGAATTAATAATAGTGAATTAATAAGTAGAGGTCTTTTAAGGAAGTCATAAAACTACTGAAGAGATCTGAAAATATTAGTTACTTGAAATAAGAAATCCCATTTTAATTTACTAGAGAATATAATAAAGGAATCCTACACAAGTATTCACACATTTTGCATTACTGTTGTAGTCACTTTGAACAAAGAATTATCACATAAAGGAAAAGCTAGCCCAAATGAAATTTGAAAAGGACCTTTTCCTACTTCTTATAACAGGAAGAACAGCTAGTATAAACAATCTTAAGAACAGAAATACTTGCCAACTCAGGATTTGACCTTATTCTTCATTTCTTTCAATCCGTGAAGATGTTCTTAGCATCATCAGTTTGAGAATATTAAAAAAAGAATCACTTAGTGAGTGGGAACCGCAGTACTCTAGAGCGGCAGCTAAGGTGGGCCCACGCTGTGAATCACCCACTGCACAGTGTGTCCTTAATCATCACGTATACTCGGACGACACCTCCA
Source organism: Macaca thibetana thibetana (assembly GCF_024542745.1). Lineage (NCBI taxonomy): Eukaryota > Metazoa > Chordata > Mammalia > Primates > Cercopithecidae > Macaca > Macaca thibetana. The sequence goes on along the minus strand of NC_065585.1, from coordinate 74,564,237 downwards.
AAATAAGATGAAGTCAGGAAATTCGAGACAGGGAGAGTGGGCTAAGGGAGCAGCATCTGGTGATCACACCTACAGGGCCCACCGGAGAGTCTACGAGACAGAAGAGCCCATTCAGGGCTTGGGCTGTAGCATCTGAACCTCTCCACATCTGCCACTTGTTCCTTAACATTTTATTTCTAGAATGTGTATACACCTATAATACGCTTCATGTGCAGGACTCAAAATACATTGAATCTCAAACTTCTCATGACCTTTGACTTTTCAGATGGTCATGGAGAAAATGGACAAAACAAAGTTGGCTAGAATGGAACAGGGTGAGGCAATGTGTCACCTTAAAAAACAATCTCTACATTATAGCACAAAGGATAGACGCTCGAGGGGATGGATACGCCATCTCCATGATGTGATTATTTCACAGTGCATGTCTGTATCAAAACACCTCATGTACCCCATAAATACATACACCTACTATGTACCCACAAAAATAAAAAATAATTTAAAAACCACAACAATCTTAATGAAAATAGTTGCCATATAAGTACTTTCCATCTGAATCATTTTCATGAATCTGAATCAATTTCTGTTCATTTATCATGAGATAATTACTGCCAAGCAAAATAATCATCATCATCATCATCACTTCTTGGCCTTCTGGCTAAGAAGCAATGATTTTCAAGTACTTTAAATATAGGATCAAAAATGATCACTCATTTGAGATCAGTATCTGAAGATGCCCCCTTTTCCATGACTTTTAAGCTTAAACACACAAGCATCTGTAAAAAACTACCCAGTCACTCTCATCCCCATCTGATATAATATAGTTTTATTTGATCCACTTCAACCAAGACAATGTGCATGTGTATGAGGCGGGGGCAAGTGGAGGTGAGGGGAGGTAGGGAGGGAGATCCAGCAGACAGTCATTTACCTATAGACTTTGGCAGCAGGTTTTTGACAAATTCCGTGTGGTCCCCAACATGCAAGATGCTATATACACTTTTGTTCATCAGCTCTTCTTGGTTATACCTTAGATACTGTGTCACATTCTCTGACACAAACACAACGTTGCCTTCCAGGTTCACTACAAAGAAGAACCCATCAAGGGCCTAGGGGACAAAGTACAAACTGTTAGGATGCAACATAACATCACAGCAATTGTTAAGAAGGGAATGATCCCTTTAAGGGAAAAACAATTCACACATGGATAGAAAAGAGATCTTTCTCAGCTCTCTCCCAGTTTTCAGGAACAATTAACACATTTTCTCTTGGTGAAACAGAAATTATTCCATCTTACTAAGTAGGAGAGAGCCTAGATTAGGGTTTCTTGTCACAAACTAAATGACCAACACTAACTCCATTAATTTATCAGGAGATAATTACTGTGAAGTAAAAGTGTACAGGCATTCATCTGTATTTTCAAAATGAGATTGACATACTCCACCAGGCCAAGAACAACTTTTATGTCACCAACCTAATGCATGGTAATTTTTATCTACAGTTTTTCATGTTATACAATGAGAGAAAGGAGTCATTAACATTTTTTTCCCCAGTTTAAGGATAATTACCAGGAAAACCTTCCCAAATTTTACCACCTAGCTGTCACGGATTATATGAAAAACATCACAGATAATTTCAGACCTTTAAAGAAACATCAATCCTTTATTACTTGGTATATATGGGAAAGGGTCTCCGAAGTGTCTCTGATGTGGCAAACTCACCTTCATGGGGACCTCAGCATTGCCCTGCCCTTAGAAGGGCACTAATTATGCCAAATTATTCTATGTTACTTGTTCTCCAGATTAAGAAGCAGGTTCCTAAATTACCTAAGTAACAGTAGCAAGCTTCCGGTAATGAGTTCACAGCTTCACTTTTTGTTGTCATCCCAATGGAGGTGAGGGAAGGAGCTAAAAAATCTAGGATCATTTCAGGAAGTTGAGATAATAATAGTGGATGTGGACATGTTCACTGTGCCTTACACGTACCTCCTGGAAGGAATGTTTTATCTTTGCCTATTTATAGAGGAGGAAACTAAGGCTCAAAGAGGTTAACGTCTCAGAACTAGTCAGTGGTAGTAGAGCTTGAATGTGAATCCAGGAGGATCTGATTCCAAAGCTCATGCTTTGATGACCATTCAGTACAGTCCTCTACTCTAATATTCATTCACCCCTAATCCATTTCCCATCATGTTCACCTTGGTGATGGAAATGTAGGGGGTTTAGTGAGTTTCTCCTGGTTACATTACCGCATTTTTCTTTTTTTGATCCTTGCTTATCAAAGCTGTTTTTATGGGTCAGGTGAATGATAAGGACTGAAAGCTTTACGTTGATTCATCATACCTGGGACCACGGCCATGGGGTCTAGTCAGTTTAGGCTGCTCAGTTTCTTTATGATACATGTTTATTACAATTTTCTCTTTTTTGGAGATAAGGTCTTGCTCTGCGCCCAGCCTGGTGTGCAGTGGCACGATCACAGCTCACTGCAGCCTTGAACTCCTGGGCTCAAGCTATCCTCCCACCTCAGCCTCCTGAGTAGCTAGGATCACAGGTATGCACCACCACACCCAGATATTTTTTATTTTTTGAGACAGGGTCTCACTCTGTTGCCTAGGCTGGGGTGCAGTGGCATGATCACGGCTCACTGCAGCCTTCACCTCCTGGGCCCAAGGGATCCTCCCACCTCAGCCTACCAAGTAGCTGGAACCACAGGCATGTACCATCACACTTGACTAATTTTTTTATTTTTGTAATGATGGAGTCTCCCCATGTTGCCCAAGTTGGTCTTGAACTCCTGGGTCCAAGTGATTCTCCTTGTCTCAGCCTCTTAAAGGGGTGAAATTACAGGCATGAGTCAGTGCACCAGGCTTTTTAAATTTTCTGTAGAGAAAGGAACTCACTGTGTTGCCCAGGCTGGTGTCAAACTCTCGGCCTCAAGTGATCCTCCCACCACTCTGTAATCCCAAAGTGCTGGGATTATAGGCATGAGCCACTATACCCAGCATGTTTATTACTATTTTTAAGATGAATGTCCTATGTATATATACACATACAACAATGAATTTGGTGGATGGGGCCTAAAGTGTTTACTTTTTCCCTAGTTTGTTTTATCCTTAAGTTACTATTAAACAGGCTCCTATTTTATGAGCTATCTTTGAATATATTTCATCTTTAATTCTATTTTAATCACAAAACTAAGTGCTCTCTCAAATTAGAACTGACCATAAGGCACTAAAGAAAGGTTCACCCATTTGGTTTTTAAGTTTTTCTTAACACATTCTATCAGGTTTTCTCAATGGTATGAACCACATGCAGGACAAAGCAAGACTACGTGTAAATAAACAGCCTTTCATAATACATGGTACTAACCTTGAGAACTGTGTGCAAGTGTGTGCACTCAGGAGGTTAGGTGATAAGTTATATGCCCAGTGTCCCTTTTCAGCTCACTGATTTGGATATACCCTTTGATAGGGATTTTCATAATCATATTACCTATGGTTCATTTTTAAAAGTACATGTTGCTTCCTACTGCTTATACCACAGTAAAAAGACTGATTTGAGGCATAATAAAACTGGAAGATGAAATTGTTTCATCTCATAAAGCGGTGTTTTTTTTAAGGCTCACTATGATATGCTCTGATGAAAAAAGCTGACATTTGGTTGTGCTGCCTAGCAACCACTATGCTATGATGTAAGCATGAGTGTGCATCTATGCCTAGGAACAGCTCCATGAGAACATGTTCTCTCTGTTCAAGTGATTGCACATAAACAGGGATAAAAATTTAAATTCAAACCGTAAGTCACCAGATTTAAGAATAACCTCTCTAACACATTTAACACTCAAGTCCTGCTACACAGGTTCTTGATCAATGTACTAAATTCTCAGAAGACTATTTTGAACGACAAAAATGTTGGTTTGATTTTATGACATCAGGTCTACTGAAATCTAGCAGTCTGATTTCTACAATTGATGAACTCAAAGGGCTTGAGTCCCAGCTCCGGTTACTCCCAGCATTTCTATTTAGAAGTCTCAAAAGTCTTCCCAGGAGTTTCCACTCTAATATTCCCCCTACCCCAAGATACGATGAATAAACACAGGTATAGGGAAATTTCCCAATTGTAATAATTTAGTTAACATAATTTTCAAATCAGTTTTTAATTTATAATTCAAACATTTTTCCAAAGGAAATTATCCACTTTCTTGAACTCTAAATGGTCCACCTAGTTATAGTTCTCATAATCTGCTTCTAAGAACCCAGAGAGAAGTAGCACTCTCTGGCCTTCCATTGCCTTGTTGACTATAGAAAATTGGGTTAAGTGTGTTTTTGCTTTTCTCCTGGAAGGTGAGGCTGAATGTTTTCAAGCCAGTGATTCAAGAGGAGATAAGCAAAGGGCCAACACTGGGACATTTAAAGCCTTTTGGCCAGCAGGTTCAGCCCCAGGAAATGAAGTTTGTCATTTCTAAATACAAAGTCTGGGTCAGACGATCTTGAAGTCTTTATTGTGTGCCCCCTTCTGCCTTGCCCCCAATTTTATGGTAGATTTTCACAGAATTAGATTTTCTTAAAAATCCCTTTAAACATCAACTGAAAAAAAGAGATAAGGGGGACTATTGGTTATCTTTGTTTTAAAAATCAGAATTGTTGGCTGCTGCAGCAAGCTAGCTGATTCTACACTGGCAGTGCTGCAAAGCTTCCGGCCATGCAGTCTTTTCAACCTCATCATATCATCAGCCGAGCAAATTATCCTGAGAACTGACATAATTTATGTCTCAGGGTTCCTCTGTTTCTTGTTATATATTCACTGACATTTTTTTTTCTCATCTTACCATAACCTACATCTTGAATTTTAATTTTGGAAAAGGTACAGCAAAGCACTTGGCTTTTAGTACTAGTTAATAAAATAGAAAAACTGTACTTTACAAATTCTAGACATTAGCTGGTCATAAAGCTTCCTTAATAAAGAACAAGTAGTGAAGACCAACCTTATGCTTCTCTTCAAAGTTCCTTTTGCCTATTATTTCACTTTTCTTCCTTATGAGATAAATAAGCTAGTTTGAAACAGCATAAGTAGGAAGCACAAAGCTCCTCCTTGGTCCTCATATTTTAACCTGTACGTATAGGCATTTGTACATGGCATACACAAAATTTAAGAATTTTGAGAACATTTCAAGCTAAAATACAACACAGAATTTAGTAGGACTTGTGAATAGTTTCCCAAATAAATGCTCAACTGGCAATTACAACTTGTCAATGTCTACTGTAATCTAGTTTATTTAATTCTATGCTAATTTTAAACACACATTTACTGGCAGCAGGAGCCAAAATATACGTAGAGACACAGAGCCATATCAGCAAGCTCAAGAGGTACATAGTACTAGTACTAGTACTAGTGTGGATTCTCCTTAAATTATATTCACCTGAAATTAAATGTAATAATGTGAAGATCAACAAGATTTTAGAATACAGTACTAAAATGAAGATGTGCTACCTCAAGCATCATAGGCCCCAGCGCATCCTTGTCGATGACACCCTGCCCTGTAGAGGATACATCTGACTTCTGCACTTCATCTATGTTGGCAGCTGCTGCTTTCTCTGCAATAAACATAAGTGTGAATTAAATGGCAGTGCTATATCAAGGACAGAGTGACACAGAAATGTTTTTATTGTGATGATTTTTAAAAATCTCTAGTGGGATCAGATGCAGCTACAAAAGAGTTAGAGTACATCCCTGTTGCCCCTAAATGGGAGACACCACTAGAAGCAGAAGCCAGAACATTAACTTTTCACCTCTAGAACCTGTGGCTCGGATCCCCTTTCAGGCTGCTCAGAAAATGAGTTTTGAGGTTTCCTGACAGTCCCCGACAGGCATTTTTTTTTCTAGATTATGAAACTGCTATATTCTATGGCACAATTAGCTTCTACTCAGGAGATTCCCCAAACTAGGATAAAGGAAGGTCTGTTGTTCAGAATTCAGTAGCATAATCAGAGATAGATTTGCACACATTTGAAGAAGTAACAAGGAGTCATAAACTGCTATGGCTGCCCCCATGGGACACTCTGCAATGTCTGCCTGGACTCTTTTACTGTTCCACTTCTGCTTACATTCCCATTTAAAGTGGCCAGGAAGATTTGGTCCCAGTGCTTCTCCATCTAAGAGGTTAGAAGCACTCTACCAGGGACTTGGGGAATTTCAATGGCTGCCCTTTGATCTAGCAAAGAGGCACGTAGTGTGTGCTCCTGGATGGAAACATGCAAGGCAAATTTCAGGCTCATGAACACAGGAAGGCCCCAGAAGACATTCCATCATAGAATGAGAACGTTTTGTGAAAAAGCTCACAGAAGAAAAAGATGCACACTTATCAACATATGTGTAGTTATTTCAAGAACACCAAAAAAAGTTTAAAGCATAACATATACATATCAACAACTTGCTAGAAAACAATACAAAACGTGACAATTATTTGTACCTGAATAAATTATATCCTTGTTTATACTGCATGTTATCATTGTAATTAAATGTAGAAATAGAAAACTGTAAATCAATTTAGCACTTAGAATTAACCTGCTTTCAGAACCTTAATAATTTTTTTGTCAAAAATATTTTATGCAATATGTTGAAAATCTATAAAGCCTAATTTATGGCTGAGAACCTAGAAAACAAATAGGAATTATGTGGGTCCTCCCAATCTTGCCATTCCCACGACAAAGCTTCCACAGAGCATGTTATCAATGGAAGGGGAAGATGACCTGTGCAGTTCAAGCTCAAACTCAGCCACTGAGAGGTATGACTCCAAGCAAGCTGCTTAAACTTACCTGTCTTCTGTATATCAGGGACCAAGCTAAAGTAAATGGGATGATACGTGAAACACTCTTTTTTTTTTTCAGACGGAGTCTCGCTCTGTCGCCCAGGCTGGAGTGCTGTGGCCAGATCTCAGCTCACTGCAAGCTCCGCCTCCCGGGTTTACGCCATTCTCCTGCCTCAGCCTCCCGAGTAGTGGGACTACAGGCGCCCGCCACCTCGCCCGGCTAGTTTTTTGTATTTTTTAGTAGAGACGGGGTTTCACCGTGTTAGCCAGGATGGTCTCGATCTCCTGACCTCGTGATCCGCCCGTCTCGGCCTCCCAAAGTGCTAGGATTACAGGCTTGAGCCACCGCGCCCGGCTGAAACACTCTTTAAAAATACAAAGAAGTTTTCAAATGTATCATAATACTAGCATATCTGTATTGATTAGTTCTTCCTTGAGTTCCATACGTAGTAATTTCTTTGCAGAGCTTATCATAAGCAGACTGTATCTGCTTTATCAACTCTCTAATATATTCCTGATTCACCTCCTTAGATCGAAAAAATTGTGACTGCCTATAAATAGAGATATGACTTGTCTGGTAGCCTTCATAACTCAGTATTGGCGGATCTGTCAGTCCTTGCTTCGTTTCTGGCTTTGCTGCCTTTCCAAGCTCCTCACTGCGGGGTGCTGTACATTTGTTCTGTCTGCAGGCTTCGTCTCATCCCAATTCCTCAGTCAGTCCCTTCTGAGGCGGGAAATACCTCAGGGTCTCCAGCCACAGGATTTGTTCAGCCAGTTATTGCATGTGACTGCCCCCATCCCCTTTTCCTGGAATCTTTTTCATTGCCAAATAGACTCACAGTAAAATAAATGTGCACTGGGGCATACTTTTTAGGGCATACTTTTTAATTTTGTTGGCGGTTCGCTCTGTAAGGATGTTGATTTCTTTACAAGATCTCCTCACTTTTCTACCCACCATTTCAGGAATAGGATTTGCACTGCTACCTGCTGCTTCATCTAATTTTCAAGGGCCATCTTGCTATGGGAGCTATGCTGGATTTTCCTTGAGCACCACCATCCACACCACACTCTGTGGGGTCTTCTTGGATGTGGACAGGATGTGTAACTCTCTTAACAGTCCTTGTTGTAGAGGCCCCAATGTGCCTCAGACCTAAGGATCCCTATGTTTCATGAATACTAAATCTCAAGGCCCATATAAAAGATGTCATAATTTGTGTGGTCCTACTGCATTTATTTCTTGTCTTCAGTGTTGCGGCAGTCCACGTACAGGAGCAATGTGCTGACATACCACAGACTGAGTGATCTGCAGCCTTTCCTTCACCTAACTATTCACAGGGGTCACATTATCCCATCAGGGGTCACATTCTCCCATCTTTCAGTAGCAGCAGTGATTCTCAAAATGCAATGGTAAACATGAGAAGACAACCGCCCTGGAGGGGGGTCTATCAGAATATGCAGTGGGAACACACAGCCAGCTTGAAAGGTCTGCTTCGCTGAGATTCTGATACATCTTCCTAGGAGGATATCCCCATTCTCCTGCCTCCTACAGTGTGAAACACACAGTGCACAAAAGAGTAGGCTACCCCACTTGAAGGTAAGCTTTTTGAACTGTGTCTGGATCCTCAATAGCACCATCCCGATTTTGGACTAGGTTTTCACTGCATCTGTGGGGGCTGACTGAGAGGCTAGACCCACCACCAGCACTTCCTCCCAGAAGCATGGGAGCAAGTGGGATCGAGGTGTGTGGAAAAAGAAAGTAATTTTCCCCTTTTGCCTCACTGGGCCTCCAGGGTAGAGGAGGAGGATAGAATGGGCGGACAGGGTCAAGTAATATGGGAAAGGGTTTCCTAAAAATTGGTCTTAAATAACAACCTTATCTTGCTATAGTCAAGAAGTTTCAAGGCATCTCATATTCTCTCAGGATCTCAAGTCCTATTATTCCACTGTTTTATTATTTTTAAGAATGAATTTAGTTTAGGTTAATGTTGGGGGAGAGAGGGAGAGGAAACAACAGCTGCCAATCACAAAGGCAACCTTGCGCCTATCGCTGATCACTAGAAAACATCAGGCTATTTGGCATATGAGATTCTGATAGCACAATAGTAATGAATTATTGTTTTCTATGGTATCGATACTAATGCTGCATTTTTGGGCAAAATAAATACAAAATAATGATGTTTGTGATAGTAACCAAATTCTAGGCCTTTTCAAGACAATAAGTATGCCTTGTGAGATGTTTATGGTATCAGGGTATGATTATCTTTCTGAGGATCTAAATTCAGCCATCAACATTCCGTGTGATACAAAAACCTTACACTTAGATAACTCAATCAGGCAGGTTCCTCAACACTGGTAAGTCTTCGTGCCTGGGTATTCTAAATTCTAGCAACATGCTCAGGCAAAGAATTTTAGACTTTTGTCAAAGGTTATGTAGAATCAGGATCAAATCTGTACAGAATTTTATTTTTAGGAATTTATAGATCAGATATAATTTGGGGCAAGGGCCTACGATTTAAATTGGGAGATGATTTAGATCTCACAAAACATGTGTTTGAGGAACAACTGGAGGAAAGCCTGGATAAAAATAATTATTACCCTGAAACATTATTTATAAATGCGAAACATGCTGTTTTATTCTTTAAAATATTCAACTGATAAATATTTAAGAGGAAGAAAGCAGCAACTAACAGCGGTAATGGAGAATGAGTGGCCTATGTGAGCCCACATGAGGGAATAGAATAGTGACACTGGGATGGGCAGAGTAGCCTATGTCTGTGTGTCTGGTCTGTGGCCCGCACTGTCTATGCAGGGGAAGCAAAGTGAAAAATCCTCGTCCGCTGAGGGCTCACCCTCTATCTAGGAGGGCAAAACTATTACAACCCAACCAAATGAAGACAACATAGGGCTAAACGGCAAGCCCTCGGTTCAAAAAGGGATGGAAATGGCTGGACATAGCTGAAAGTATTTCACATATGTTGTAACCGAATTGGATTCTGCAGGATATGCAAGTGGACAGCAAGAAAACAGGTGGGGACGGATGTGTGGCTGGCATCGGGCCACTACAAAATTTCAGCCTGGCTTGAAAGCCCATGGTAAGGAACACTGGCGAAACGTTGATCTAAGCTGGAACTCTAGCAATCTCAGACAGAAAATAAAACAACAAAGGTGTTCACAAGATCAGCCTAAATGTATATTAGCGGAAATTGTGATTTGAAAGAAAATTCCAAATGAGTCTGTAGGTTACTTGCAAGAAATGTTTTAAAAAGTGTTGCAATATTTACACAAATGCTATTTACATATATTAAGAGAATGGGAAATTTTTATTCCTCATAAAGTAAGGAAATAAAAGAAAAAAGGGTAAAGAATTCAGAGCTTCTTACTCTTACCCTTGCAAGAATGAAACATCTATTTTCTAGCTAATTTGTCATCTGTTCTTTAATTCTGTATTGAATTTGTGCTTTGACCATTTCTCAATATTAAAAAGAAAAAATCAATAATATGAAGTGATAGAAAACACTCAGAAATATGGCTTTACCAATGTAATTGGAATCTAAATTAAACTGGTCCTAAATTTATGTTATTTGGGTACTTTTCATGAAGTAATTACTACCTCTGTTGAATGTTCAGTTGAGCCTTGAAATTATACAGGAGGAGGAAAAAGAAGGGAGGAAGGGAGGAGGAAAAAGAAAAGGACTCTTTAGAGAGATACTATTATGTTAACCGGACATATACTGGTATCTTGACAGAGCATTTCAGTAACGAGTATGCTATTTTTACGTACCAGATATAAATAAGCTTAAATCCTTCGATATTTATACTCCTGTAAGTACAGCATTACTATACTAAAACACACTATTTAATATTTTTAAATAAGGCAGTTTTCTCAGCGGTCACAAACTATATTTACTTTTCTATATTTTGCATCCATTAACCATAAAAATATATTGTTACAAAAATATCCTTCAGTAAACTAAACAGTAGAAAGCTCATCTCAGAGTTTCATATGATCAAAACCTTATGAAATCTCATTATTACAGATGGAACTCTTTTTAAATCAGAGAAAGAGATGATAAAATCAAATTTTCAGAGACTACTAGAAGATTTCTTCTAAGCCCTGACTTCATTATTTCTTCCTGCTACGCTTTTACCATTAAAGTTATTCTTTTTATTGTATTAAATTTTTTTTTTCTTTTTTGTAGAGACAGGGTTTCACTCTGTTGCCCAGGCTGGTCTTGAACTCCTGGGCTCAAGCAATCCTCTCGCCTCGGTCTCCCAAAGTGCTGGGATTACAGGCATGAACTACCATGCCCAGTCCCCAAAGTTATCCTTTTTAGATAAAGAACACGACCTAATAAAGTAACAATGAAAATAATAATTCTGTCCTTGTCTTCCTCACTCCCAAAAGACTTAAAAAAAAAAAATCATGAAATGGCTCTGATCTTTTTAGACCTGATCAGCAGGAAGTAGCTATGATCTTTTTAATAGCGCCCAGTTTTACAAATGCAAAACTCTGATTGGAGAGATCATCCAAGGATGCCTCTGTAATCTTTTTCTGACTCGCCTTTTCCTCCTGGGTGGCTGCTTGAAGAGCAATCCCTCACGATCCCCTTCTCCATTTGCCCGCGCTCCAGAAATCCAATACCAATTAATTAGATTTCCACTTTCAAAGCAAAGAACAAAACCCCATCTCTTCAGGGACCATGTTAAGATGAGTCATACCACAAACTGGGGAAAAATCATTAATATTATATTCCATATGTTTTTTTATAAGTGATTATTATTCATGCTTTCTCTTAGAACAAAAGAAAAGGTGAACAGGGAAAGAATTTCATCCTAGAAATATAAGTGATTTGAAAATACAAGGAAAAAAATATTTAGTTTTTGAAGCAGCTGTGTTAAATTGCTCATTGGCATGTATAGGCATAAATTTGTTATTTATTTGTTTATTTTTAGAGCCAGCGTCCCACTATGTTATCAGGCTGGAGTGCAGTGGCTATTCACAGGTGTGATCATAGCACACTACAGCCTTGAACTCTTGGGCTTAAGCAATCCTCCTGACTCAGCCTCAAGTAGCTGAGATTATTGGCAAATGCCACCGTGCTCAGCTCCAGGCAAAACTTGAAAGTAAAATTCCAGTCTTCTGGTGAGAACAACAATAAATTAGAAACTGATCCTAGCAAAAACTTAATTTAGTTTTTAAAAAGTACATTTAAATATTTTTAAATTATCAAGTGATGTTTAAAAAAAGGCCTTTACATAATCTTCTGAAGTATCATTTATTAATATTGGTTGCTTATTTAATCTCATAGTATTAGGTACTCTTAATCAATTTTTTATTAGGCAACTGAACTGAGATTACGAATTCAGAGAGTCTTTCCACAAAGCATTACCAGAACAGAGTTCTAACCCTTCACCGGGGTGGCAGTCATGCTCAAGGGACAGCCACATAATTGTTTTAACTCCAGCAGCCGCAGTGGCAACCATCACTGATTACTTAGAAACCTAAATGCTGCTAAATGTCTCCCATTATAGGGACAGGGTGACACTGTCGTTATGGTAGAAGTTGATACTCTTGCTTTTTCCTTTTTTGGGGATCATCTGAAGAGGCTGTAGAAAACGTGTAGAAATTAGTCTATCTTTAAAAAGTCAGAATCCAAACAGATGTCACTCACTCTGTAATAATGAATCTACTGAGAGATAATCCACAGGGTATGTACACAGATACAGAGACATTTTAAGACTGCCCATGTTTAGGGAACCCTGAAGTGTAAAGACAATTAAGAATTTAGGTTATCTTTCTGTTTGGTCAAGCCTGAGGACAGTTGTTTTTACAGAAGCTGTATTATTTAAATTAGACAGAATTAGAATCTTTGACTAAAATGGAATCTGATACTTTGTGTAGGTTTTATAATTAATTCCTCTGCTTCAAAGTGAGTAAAATCACTCACCTAGAAATCTACGAATTTTTCAGTAGACTGATGTCAAACACAAGTCTAATTACCTCCACAACAAATTTGGTTTGAAGATTCTAATGGGAAAACATCCATGATTTCTATCTTTTCCTGCATTAAGAAACTGGATGTTTCAGGTGAAGTGATCGTCAAAGCCAGCAGCAGTGAGACCTACGCAGAGCAAAGAAGTCACTGAAACAATGATGGGTAGTTTCTGACCAAGCACTATAGATGAAATATTACAGGAAAAGTTATGTAGCATCTCAAAGGTTCTAGAAGGTAAAATGAGAGAATTATGCATCTGCACCCAACTAAAATTAGAAAAGCTGCCATATGGCTTTGTGAAGCCAGCAGCACATTCTTATTCATTAGGAAGCATTCTGCTAACATAAAAACACAAGGCCCTTCCTGTGCTCTCCAAATGTGTTTATCTTTTCAACATTAATGCACTATATATCATCAAGCTGCTGAAGTCTCCTGCCGTGCATATTAAAAGCGCACAGCTGCACTTTCTTTAGTAGTGGGAGGAACCTAAGCCTCAAGTTGCCTCCCTCTTTTTCTGACATGGAGCTTCTTCTTAACATCATGATTTCCCTTCAGCATGAAGAAATAGCAAAATTAACCAATCTGAAGGCCATCTTCACCCAGCAAACCCCTCTTACTCTCTGCTTTAGAGAAAGCAACATACTTGGTTTCATTTTCATCAATGGTATAAGGCATGACTACTTAAGTAGAACCAAAAATCATGTCCCAAGTTTGAAATACATAGGCCTACTTTTAAAATTAATGTACTACAGCAAACAGAATAGACTTTGAGTATAACTGGCTAGAAAATGCTTTTGTTCATAGGAATTCACCATCATTCCCTCTGCTATTGCTCATATATATATTACTATTTAATAGCCCACTTCATATAGTACCTATGAGTATTGAATTTACTGATAGGTAAAATGGGCAGTGGAAAATCTTTCACAACCTATGTTCACAAGTAACAATTTGTCCAAAATCTTCCTTTTATATAATCCAAATTCCTGCACGTCACAGTTCATGTCCTATAGGAGCTTAAATTTAAAGATCAACTGCAGAAGGAAAAAAATACTTAAGCACACAGTAAAGAATGTAGACACTGAAACAACCCATGGAAACATGGCTTCAGGAAGTGCTTCAAGTTAGTGAACTGAAAGCCAACAAGTATTAAATATTATACATATTACATTTATTATGGCAGCATTCATTCATTCCCTGATAGGATAATGGTGCATCTCTACTTGTATCTTCCACAGCAATGGAGTACTGAGAGGTGAGGGCAAAATAAAATATAAAAACTGCTATTTCAGAGTAAATTCTAATTTATTGGGCTCCACTCACTAAAGTTTTGGGAGTTACCTGAACAAGGAAATAAAGGAATCATAATTTGCTTAGAAAGCTGAAAGGTGAAATTGAGATTAGATGAAAGAAGGAAAAAACATCAATGGGTGTGAAAGAAATGAGAAGTGAGGTGAGGCTCGAAGTCATCACTTATTCAGAAGATTATGAGTAAGCCTGTCTAAAGACCAAATTATAAAAATGTTTTATTTCTTCCAGATATGAATGTCAACTCAAAAGCAAGGCCAACAAAGTTACACTGTAGGAGTACTTAATAAAGTTTCTGATAAATAGGTTAAAATATGAAAATCATATTAAAAAGTTGTCTCTAAAATTCTAAGACTTTGGTCTTAGTTGTACAACTTTTTAAATCTCCTAAATCACAATTCTGTTTATCAGCGCAGTAAACCTCATCTCCCATTATTCCTAGCTAATACACCATAGCAATATTTAGTATCTATCTCCCCACATGCATCATATTCTTTCAAGATTTTGAGCATTCTCTCAGATTGTTCCATTGGCACAGATGCCCTTCCACCCCTTCTCTTGGAAGATGCCACCATGGCTCCAGAAAACTCATGTTGACGAAGTTAGGCCCCTGCTGCTGTGCTTCTATGATGCCCTATGCCCATCCCCATCTTCACGTTCTGAACCCTCACCCTTTTGAAATGATCTGTTTTCATGTCTGTCCCTTTTCACTGCATTGCTAACTCCTTGGCTGTAAGAAATGACTTTTTATTTGCTGCTTGGCACATAGTGGGTGCTCAATGATGTTGTGTTAATACTGAACACAGTATTCACAGCTGTAAATACAGTTTCACAGCTGGAGCTAAAATTAAATTCCATTTAGCCACGGCTGAAATCTCACAAATATCTCTTTCGAGGTATCTGTTTTGAAGAGCTTTACCATATACCTAGCATAGTGGAGGTTCATTTTAAGACTCTGATTTTTTATTTTTGGAGTCAAAGTATTAGGTAGAGATGGGATGAGAAAAAAGGTCAGACCATATTTGTTAAGGGCATTAAGAATAACATCTCAGGTGGTCAGGCCAATGAGAGGAGGATTTGGAAGACAAGTCGCCAAGGCCTTCTCTACACCAAGATATGAAGTTTAAAAACCCCAACCAGCCTACTTTACTAGTCCAGATTCTCATCTAGGAAGTTACAACCTACTTCACAAAAGAAGTGATTTGGGTAACAGACATTTTTTTCAGTCCTTGGGATTTTCCCAGCCACTCACAGCTCTTAAGAAAATAAACTTACCCAAGTAGAGGTTGTACAAATTGTCACATTTGCCTGGGGAGCCAGGATAAAAGAGCACTCCGTCAGGTTTCTTGTATCTCTCAGGCAGAGTGCTGAGAGAAGCCTTGGATTCTAAGGATAAGGTTAACAGCTGATAGAGGAAAGCCACCTATAAAGCAGCGCTTTATAAAGTGGGATTGGCCGAAGGGCTAAAATCCCTGGAGAGGCTGCCAAGGTTCTTCCTGTCTTATTCAACTTTGAATATACATTGACTAAAATAAACCTGAATGCCCTAAAGATGGCTAATAAACATGTAGGGAAAGACAGAGGTAAGGATGAAGGAAAGGAAGGGGGGCTGGTTACTTCCTGCTATCTCTTCTTTCTGGCTCTGCCACCAACCCTCATTTCCATGAAGCTTGCAAGGCTTCACTCCCAGGCCTCTGTTTCACCTTAATGGTGGCTATCTGGAGGGGTGTTTCTCAAGGCATTGAAAGGACTGAAAACCATCCTAGTACCTGACCTTCATATGTCTTCTGGGGCCAAATCTCCCATGCCTAGGAATCCTCCCTGCTCCTCACTTCCTTTTCACTGACATCTTGCTCCCTGTTTCATTTTCTGTTCCACTTCTCAGACCTGCTTGCATTTCTCTCCTTGTGTTTTTCTCCCATCTGGTTATCTTTTCCTTCCAGTTTCTCTTTACAGACACAGGACCTGATGTCATTCTAAAGAGACTGCTACAACTCATCATATGTAGACTCTTCTCCTTTCCCCCACTGTGATTCTAACAATATCATAGAGAGGTTGAAATTCCCGGTTTCATTTTGCTTACTACCATCTACTCCCAGTTTTCTCATTCTAGCATTTGCTTGAGCAATCATGGGAGAACCTCACTAGTGTGCTTTTCAAAAAGCAGGTGTTCCCAATTTAAAGTACCTAATGCAAAAAGCTGATAATAGAACACAGAATCATCCAATTTAGAGCCTAAAATATTATGCTAAATCATATTGCAGCAGAGAAAGCAAAGCAGTGATAACAATGGGAGAACTCTGCATAAATATATGCAGCACATGGCTCTGGCCAAGCAATGAAGGCACAGGGAGAATGGGGCCGAGGGGACAGCAGACTCCAGGGAGCAAAACAAGAAAGACAATGTGAACAAAGGAAGTAACTGTAAGGTGAGTGCAGGTTGCTTGTGGCCAGGGTGCAAGTTCTCTGTGGACAGGGTCATGGGGCACGTGGTGGGGTGGAGTGGAGGTGGAACAACTCCAGAGGCAGGCTCCAGAAAAGCTTACAATCTGACACCACCCAAATCTCCCACAGGCAAAGATCTCTAGTAGCCAAGAATTTGCTTCAGTCAAATCAACTCTGGAAAGCTGATTGCTAAGACAAAAACTAGGTAATTCCTAAGTGAACACTTACAGAGGAAAATAAGAGGGTATATGAGAATAGGTCTGTCTAGTTTCAAGTACTTTTTTGGCCATTTGAACAATTACTACAGGCACATTTACCATTTCTTGTGATTCTCCAACTGCCATTATTTGTTGTGTCATTTGTCCTTTTCTACATGTATGTTTATTTTCTGCCTGGTTCACAGGATTTTTTTAACCTGTTAGAAACTATGTATAGGAATGCAGCCACCTAACAATGAAAACACATACAAATCATAAACCTAAACACACACACACACACACACACACACACACACACACACACACATACACACTCACACTCTCTCTCTCTCTCTCTCTCCCCCCCTCCTCCCCCCCTCCAGAGAAACCCATCTTGGGGAAAGGAGCCCAGATTTATCCTCCAGGATGTCAAGAAAGGATGGTGTAAAAAGTTTACAATCCTGGGTCTAAGTTCACAATCCGGGGACTTTCTGTTAGAAGGTCTATGTTCTTCATAACAGAACTTCTGTGGGGAAAACTACATAAGGAATAATATCCATATCATATAGAAACAGATTCTATTCAAATGCTTGAAATAGCTTTAATTTTGAATTTACATTTTTACATACAAAATGTATGTTCTCCCTCCCCATCCTCCTCCCCTGACCAGCTAATCTCAGAATGGTCCCAGTCCTTATAAACTTGGCACTACCAAAGCCCCTCAGATCAGGGCTGACCGCACAGGGCAAGGTGCTGTGAGAGACAAGGCTGTTATGCAGTATTCATCTTCTGCACCAAGATCATCAGGGCCCTCTTCCAGAAGAGAGCTGTTACCTGGGAATGGCATCAAACTGTCTATACCAAATGCGAAGTAAAGTCTGGTAAAATAAAGGACCCGATTTCTTTTGAAGATCAAAAATATGCTACTACAAAATTTTTAAAAGCAAGGTTTGTGTACGTAACAAACAAACCTGATTTGTATTTACAGACAAATTTACAGCATGTCTTATTGTGGAACATGCTCACTGTATTGAGAGTAAGAAATCAGGTAAAACAGTAGACAAGAAGACAGACTAGGAAGCATTTGGAAAATAATTCCAAAGTAGATCTTCCTAATTTGTAAAAATGTGAATTTTCTTTTTTTTTTTTTTTGAGACGGAGTCTCACGCTGTTGCCCAGGCTGGAGTGCAGTGGCGCGATCTCGGCTCACTGCAAGCTCCGCCTCCCGGGTTCCCGCCATTCTCCTGCCTCAGCCTCCTGAGTAGCTGGGACTACAGGCGCCCGCCACCGCGCCCGGCTAATTTTTTGTATTTTTAGTAGAGACAGGGTTTCACTGTGGTCTCGATCTCCTGACCTTGTGATCCGCCCGCCTCGGCCTCCCAAAGTGCTGGGATTACAGGCTTGAGCCACCGCGCCCGGCCGAATTTTCTTTATTAACATCTTTATTAACACCTAAATTCAAAGGACATTCTAGAAAAAAAGGTCCTGTCAAATATCCATTCAATAATTACTGCATTTCATATTGACAACAGGAAGAGCTTTAAATACATCTTTAAAATGACCCTTTAAATACCTTACAGCATAAACTCTCTCCAATTTAAGCAGGAATGGCAGTGAATCATCAACCAACCTTCCACAACTATTTAAAGCAGTAGGCAATTAAAAAGAACACAAGGACTGGTGTCACTCAGAAATTGACATGCCTCAACCAGGCAGCAGGAGAGGCAGTGAGGGCCTTAGAAAAGGCTGGCACTTCCACGCTGCAAAGCCCAGCACAGGTGTGAAGGAGAGGTGGTTACAATTTGCATGCTGAGGTCAAAGTGACATTAACAAAGGTCAACATTTACAGTATTTCCTAAATTTGGTATCCAGATGAACCTTTCTACAACCAAATCCTCTCCTTTTCTTATTTTATGTAATTCTGCAGCAAATTCTGTAAACTGAGGGGAAAAAATGGTAATACCCCCAGTAATTTAGTAATTCCCTGAGATTTTATATCAGTTATGTGCTCTCAAATACAAGGACTGTTTAAGCAATCAAATACACTTGCAAGAAATCAGAACAAATGTCTATTTAAAGTCTAACAATTTTCTAATAGATGTTATGGAAAAGTTTGAGCCACAATGGACAGATATACAGACTGTGAGCACCCTGGCTATGGATGGATAAGTCAAAAAGGAAAAACTCTCAGAAAATTAATTATGATCATCCATATAGGCCATAGAACATATCATAATTCAGTATCTAATTATAAATATGAAAAAGACATAGTAATTAAGTTACTCCCTATCAAATTAACTGGTTTAAACTACCTTAAAATTAGTTTTGTTTTACACATATTAACCACAAGAGATGTTTCTCCACCATTCTACAACCATTCAAATAATGAAATAAAATAAAATCCTCATAAAATTTCTTCTTCTTTGAATTTAATTATCCTACATAAGCTTCTAGATGCTAACTAATTTAGTAATATACTATCATAAAGACTTCAGAAAAGTTCTACCCAATGGCATTTTCCCCCCAGTGGCAGTTTGAAACAACAAGCTTAGCTTCAATGCAGATGCATGGGTTGAATCCAAGAAACCTGTTTCCGGAAATCCTGACTGCCAGGTGATGGTTTACAGGTGAGGCTGAAGATGACTGATATGACAGCTGGGCAGGTCCAGTTTTCAGAGCCATAACAAGAACAGAAGGTAGCCTGTTTTTTGTAGACTGATAGCCTGGACAAGAGGATGATGGTGTACTCATTTCATATATAATTCACCTGCTTCTCAAATAAACTGAATATTGGCTTAAGATTTGCTTTTTCAAAAACGCATTGTGTG
The DNA here is from genome assembly GCF_024542745.1 of Macaca thibetana thibetana. NCBI lineage: Eukaryota > Metazoa > Chordata > Mammalia > Primates > Cercopithecidae > Macaca > Macaca thibetana. The sequence goes on along the minus strand of NC_065585.1, from coordinate 74,544,665 downwards.
TTGTTTTTAAACTATATCAATGGACAGTGGGCTTCCCAGAGATTGGAATGGTGGCAGTTTGTCAGTTGTGTATTGCCAAGGAAAATATTTGGCTGCATATAGGGTTTCCTGAGAGCAAGTTAGTACACGACCTCAATCTTTTCCAAGCTTATCATAATGCCGTAAGGCTATGCTGATTCAGCAAAGCAATCCATAATCACTTGCAAAATGCCCCTGCTTCACAGGGATGTTATGAGACTTAATAAAATAATGCATGTGAAGCACTCTGAGCTCTACAGAAGAAAGGCAGGAAGTAATAATATTATTCTGCATTTATAATGACAAGCAGTCTTACAATGGCAAAAATCTAATAGACCTGTTCACAAATTACAAATAAAAACTAGCTTAAATAATTTAATATAATTGTACAACAAAAAAACCTGAAATCATTTCAGTCTGAAAAGTGGAATGAACAGACTTCATAAGGCTAAGTCAAAATGAAAAGAAATAGATAAGTTTCTACTAAACAGAAAGATTATATTCCTTTGTGAGAGAATAGAAATGGAATCAGAAACTTACAAGAAAGAAAAGTATTTTTTTTAAAAAAATTTATTTATTTATTTATTTTTTTTTTTGAGACGGAGTCTTGCTCTGTCGCCCAGGCTGGAGTGCAGTGGCCGGATCTCAGCTCACTGCAAGCTCCGCCTCCCGGGTTTACGCCATTCTCCTGCCTCAGCCTCCCGAGTAGCTGGGACTACAGGCGCCCACCACCGCGCCTGGCTAATTTTTTGTATTTTTTAGTAGAGACGGGGTTTCACTGTGTTAGCCAGGATGGTCTCGATCTCCTGACCTCGTGATCCGCCTGTCTCGGCCTCCCAAAGTGCTGGGATTACAGGCTTGAGCCACCGCGCCCGGCCAGAAAAGTATAATTTATTAAAATTATTTTGTGACACTGTTGTTATGAATTAAATTTAGTTATATTTCTATGGCTTTTTTCTTTTTTTCTTTTTTTTTTGAGACGGAGTCTCACTCTGTTGGCAGGTCGGAGTGCAGTGGCGAGATGTCGGCTCACTGCAACCTCCGCCTCCCGGATTCAAGCAATTCTCCTGCCTCAGCCTCCTGAGTAGCTGGGACTACAGATGCGTGCCACCACGCCTGGCTAATTTTTGTGTTTTCAGTAGAGATGGGGTTTCACCATGTTGGCCAGGATGGTCTCAATCTCTTGACCTCGTGATCCGCCCGCCTCAGCCTCCCAAAGTGCTAGTATTACAGGGGTGAGCCACCGTGCCCGGCCTTCTATGGTTTTCTTACTAATAAATTTTAAATCAAAGTCAGTATTAAGAGTAATAAAATTTCTTCAGTTATCAGTGATAAAACTGATTTAACTCTCAGTGGAATAAAACATGAATACTTTACCGAACGTACATTGTTTCTTTTTAAAAAATTAAAATAATGCTGGATTTTCTTTCTTTTCTTTTTCTTTCTTTGCCGACAGTATTTGTCTTATGGATGGGAAATGCCTATTTATTTTTCCTCGGGATACGCCCAGCCAAAGGAACACGATGCATTAAATTTCACTTCATTTGGGGTGTCTCTACCAGAACTGGCCAGGTTGAGGTGGCATTGCTAGGCTCTTAGGTGCCACTGACTTCACTGGATAGTGACAGGCCTTCTTGGTTCAGCAGATGCCATTTTCTCAAGAAAATCTCAGAATTTCAGGGGATCCAAGCTGTTTACCCTTTGTGTTTCCACAACATGACCATAATATCATTTACTGTATCATATAAATTGTCTTATTTGATCTAGATCTCCTCAGAATTCCCTCGATTGTCCAGTCTCTGAGCCAGAAATTATGTTTTTCATCTGTGTATCTCCATCGACCATGCAACTGCTGACCATGTAGACACCATGTAGACCCAAGTGACCCACACTCTGGAGAAAACAGTTTCCCTCAAGTGGGCTGAGCACGCTGTACAGCATCAACTTCAAGCACATGGGACAAGGAATTTTACTCTCTAATTTTCATTTGTAATTTTGTTTTAGAGAAGTAGTTTATGTTTTCTTTTTAAAAAATACGTGACATTAGATGGTGGAAATGCAAAGATGAAAAAGACAAGCTCCGTCTTTTATAGGGCTTAGGGTGCACTGCCATGGTTAAGCCAAGTGCTGAAATGGGGTTAATGGATTATCGTGATTAAAATGTTAGGGATTTATGAACAAAAGAAAAATTAAAATTTGAAATTTGTGAATTCATAAGTATTAAAAAGGGTTTTCTTTATTTAGCCAGAAGACTCCGCTTGTTTGGAGAGTATAGGAAACAGCATTGATCTGGAGGCTGAATAAAGAAAGATTGTAATTATCTAAGATTTTCACTAAGAATGCTTTCATCAGAGAATGAACATAGCAAAGCTGATTACATAACTCAAAATAAACTTCCATCAACACACCGGAACAAAACACACACCTCAGGATGCTAACAGGGCCTAATTAGTTCTCTGAAGTATAACAGCTCAAAGAAATTTTTGAAAAATAAAAATGTGAAGATTAATAATCTTTTACATTATCCTCTCAGGATAAATCCAATTGCCAAGGAAATTAGACTTACAAGTCTCAAAAATTCAGGTTAAGAACATATCCTATAGGAATAAAAATAAATTTGTTAATTTTTCAAAACTAAACCCAGTTAAGTGGTAGACTTGGAGAAAAACCTCCACTCATGGAACTACAAAAGCATCTATACAAAGAGGAGTTATACTATCTGTCCTTTCTAAAGAAACTATGAGTCACTAAGTCAGGAATGGAACTAAAACTCATTGGTGTCTAGATCTTTGCTCTCATGGATCCAAATATGGATTGGGAGCTCAATTAAAAACCTTGATTTCCAAAAAAAGAGAGGGTTTAGTAGAGTATATGAAAGTATCTAAGGGGCTCTTCAGATGAATTACTATAATCAACTATTCATAAGAAGGAAAGTAAAGCCGGGCGTGGTGGCTCATGCCTGTAATCCCAGCACTTTGGGAGGTTGAGGCGGGTGGATCACATGAGGTGAGGAGTTCGAGACCAGCCTGGCCAACAGGGCAAAACGGTGTCTCTACTAAAAATACAAAAAAAAATTTAGCTGGGCATGGTGGTGGACACCTGTAATCCCAGTTACTTGGGAGGGTGAGGCAGGATAATTACTTGAACCCAGGAGGCAGAGGTTGCAGTGAGTTGAGATCGCTTGGGTGATAGAGTGAGACTCTGTCTCCAAAAAAAAAAAGTAAAAGTTGGAAGAAGGGAATGGGAGTCTAAAAGTCAAGGATCATTTTGTGGAGGATACCTTTGGTAAGGGAGCTAAAAGTGGTGGACGTAACAGCAAGAAAACTAATTGAGAAGCTGGTAGGTACATGACTTCCACATAAGAATATCTGATACTGCAGGTCTTTACAAACACTGACACCAGGTCCATACACTTTCAGCTTCATCATGAATGACGTCTCCCACTCTCACTTCAAGGGTCATTTCAAAAAAAAGTTAAATTGCTCATCATTTGTGTACTTTAAAAAAAATACAAAAATAGTCTGTGTCCCATAGGCAAGGAAGAGGCAGAGAGTATATTCTTACAATTCTGAGTGACTACTATAATGAAGAGACAGAAATCAAAGATGAAAGTTCTATCACTTTGAAGCCACTAAAGTAGTAAACAAAAACTCAAATGTCCATCTGGTTAGCCAGGTAATATGCATTCCCTTCAGTACTGAAATAATGCCAGTCAAAAGAGAGACAGGGTGGATTTCTACCCACCCCTCAAGCTGCACACATGGCCTCACCCACATTTCCTAGCCCCCCCACTTAGAATATTCTCTGGCATAGGGAGCTCCTAGAAAATTAGACTGAGTTTTCCCCTGAACAGATGAATCTTACATTAATTCTTCATGTAATATAAGACCCATCATTTACCTATACAGCAGCCTTTGTCTCTAAGAAAAGGAAGAAGAGAGAGGGAGGGAGAGGGAGAAAGAGACATACACAAGTGGGATATGTTTTTATAGAAGTGAGAGGGACCCATGAGAATCTCCTGTGAGATTAAAAGAGATAAACTGAGGGGTTTCTAAAGACTGAAAAGGGACGGTGGCTCATGCCTGTAATCCCAGCACTTTGGGAGGCCGAGGTAGGTGGATCACCTGAGCTTAGGAGTTTGAAACCAGCCTGGCCAACATGGCGAAACCCCATCTCTACTAAAAATACAAAAATTAGCTGGGCATGGTGGAGGGTGCCTGTAATCCCAGTTACTTGGGAGGCTGAGGCAGGAGAACCGCTTGAACCTGGGAGACAGAGGCTGCAGTGAGCTGAGATCGCGCCACTGTACTCCAGCCTGGGTGAGAGAGTGAGAATCTGTCTCAAAAAACAAAAATAAAAACAAAAAATAAAGACTGAAGACAACATGGAGAGTTGAAACCAAGCTTTACTTATATTTCAAAGAATACACTTCCAATTGTATCTGTATCTGGAATACTATTTAGTAGTTTTTAAGATTTGCAGAAAGTTTGTGACTTTTCCCTTGTTATTTTACTTTGTTATTAGCAATAACAATCCTTAGTCCCCAAAGAGTTGAGCATTTGCTTCAGGGACAACTGGACATAAAAATCTGAATTTTGTGCTACAGTGGACCAGAGAAAGGGGGAAAAAAAAGAAATAAAGTGATGGCTAGAGGAAGACAGCAGAATGGGAAGCAAGTGACTTATGAAGTAAAGGAAGGAACTTTGCCAGAGTCTTAGAAGAGTTACTCTGCTAGCCTGAGCCCTTGGTAGCTCCTGGCTTCCAGCCTGTGCATACGCCTGTGACTGGACAACCCCACCACCCACGGCCTGCCCCTCTGCTCCTAAGAGTCTTGGCTGGTATTTCATGGCAGTGGAGGCCTGGAAGGGGAGGAGCCAGGACACTACCAGGGCAGAAAGGAAAGAAGGGGCAACCACACTCCAGGCTTCTCTGGAAATCCAGATCTTCCCAAGAAATACATGGATGTGTTGATCAATTAGCCTCTATAGTGTCCCTCCTTGTAATAAACATTGGGTCAGTGGTTCCCACCTTCTGGGGTACAAGGACTCTTTTTAACATCAATAAAAATGGAGACCTGACCAGGCGCAGTGGCTCACGCCTGTAATCCCAGCACTTCGGGAGGCCAAGGCAGGCGGATCACGAGGTCAGGAGTTTGAGATCAGCCTGACCAACATGGTGAAAACTTGTCATTATTAAAAATATGAAAATTAGCTGGGCATGGTGGCGCATGCCTGTAATCCCAGTTAGGAGGCTGAGGCAGGAGAACTGCTTGAACCCGGGAGGCAGAGGTTGCAGTGAGCCGAGACTGCACCACTGCACTCTGGCCTGGGCGAGAGAGTGAGACTCTGTCTCAAAAACGAACAAACAAACAAACAAACAAAAACAAAAGGAAAAAAAGAAAATGGAGACCCATAGGACAATATCATACTTGAAAATGATATATAACAGGAAGAACAGGTTACAATAAATTTAGGAATGCTTCTAAAAGAACTATCTTATTTATCACTACACCATCAAAGTGATATGCACCACACAGATTAAGAACTTCTCTAGTTAGATGCAATATTGATTAACAATAGGCCTTATGGAGTTGTTCCAATGGTCTAATCACCAAAATTTGCATTGGTTTGATAGAAAATCAAACCAATGATTTTCTGAACAATTAACTTATAGTTAAATCTCAGAAAAAGAAAAGGTTTAAAGGTTAAAAAGTCTCCTTCTTTCTTAAGCAAGCATGGAAGAAGAAAAAAAGACTCCCAAATGCAATCACACAAGATATATACTTCCATATTATCTAAGAGACAAAAATATGTAACAACTTCTGATCTTTGACAATTCAGCTATCTAACAATATTCCAAATAAAATGTACTATGTGTAATTTTTTTCCCTGACATAAAGGATCTACAAATTGAAGATGGTCTATCAGAAGAAAAAAGCTTTTAAGAAGTTGAGTTTAATGATGTCAATCCCAAAAGAGCTTGCTTCCCTTCCTTTTCCGTTTCCTCCCATCCGATATAACAAAATAAATACACCACTTGGAATCTTACAGAATGGTGGTGTGCACATGCTTATCTAATGTAGACAGGCTTCAATAAGGGATCACCAATGCTCTGAGAACCACTTCAGGCCTAAAGAAATAGAGGATACAGGCTCCCCAAAATGGCCTGAGAATTCTGTAATGTCCACTATCTGGTGTTAACTGGAAAGGCATCTCAGTGATGAACGTATGGGAAGCAGCACTACGCTGATATTGGCATTATTTTACTCTTCTTCCACAGACAAAATTTCTTATTTCCAAAAAAGACAACTCCAACAGGATTCTAAATCTATTACAGATATCAATGATCTAACACTGGAAGAGCAGAATCCAAGTCCGTTTTAAATGAACAACTTTTCTCTGCTGTGTATTTTTTCTGTGACTATATTGAATTGGGGTTTTCTTTTGTACAAAATAACAGAAATGAGAAATACAGGCAAAGATGCAATTTCATATCTAAAATTTTAAGTGTAAATATTTGAAATCTAATAAATTCATCTTCTAGATGGAAGTTCAGATTTTACATTCTTTTCCAGAACGCAAGTTAAAACACATTCCATATTGTCTTGTGTATAGCTAAGCACTCTTGGCCCTCAGATTCCATTCCTTCATTTTTGATCAATGATGCAATGAATGGTCACAGTGGTCACAGTGACTATCTGCAAAGTCTGTTTTGCTCCCAACATACTTCCTGAAATGGGAGAGAACACCTTAACAAGGCCAGTGTTGTTTACTAGAGGTTACATCGCACAAGATGGACAGATCTTATGATGGACAATAGAACATTCACTCTGACAGAAAAATTCCTCATCTGCTCACATAGGGGCACAAAATGAATGTTCTAAAGCCTGGTATCCAATTTTCTGGCTAAATACCAAGAAGTCTTTTTTGGTCTAGAGAGCAACTTTCTATTTTTCTGGACTCTTTTATCATCTTTTTTTTTTTGCCTGACAGGAACAGCTGACCTGCCTTCAAAGTGTGCATCATCTTTTGAAATAGGGATCTGCAAAAAATATTCTTCCTAGTAAACTCAGTGTTTGTCTCTACCTGTTTAAAGTAACAGCTGATACCATGCTTACCCAATTGACTCCTAACAACCTTCTTCCAAATAGCAAACAAAGCCAAGAGTAAACAGCTGGGTAACAGGTTTAATTGTCTTTCCACTTCACTGGGAGACAGTGGCTTTGGAGCTAGGTAGAGATCTAGACTTCAATGCTAGTCCTACCACTTATTAGCTGTGTGACTCTAGGGAAGTTTAGAGTCTAGACCCAAACCTAGGTTCCTCTTCTGTAAAATGGAGATAATAATTCAACTTACCCTACAGGGTTGCAAGGCTGAAATGAGATGAGGCATGAAAGAGTAGTACCTGGCACCAAGTAAGCACTCTGTATGTGTGAGTTCTCATTTCACTGTGGTAGCTGACCCTTTTGCTTTTGACAGAGTATATGTGACAGACTTTGCTAGTACATAAGGATAGATCCGCATTTTGTAGGGCCCGAAGCTTAATTAGAGGGAGGGGTGTCTCTTTAAAAATACAAAATTGAGTATAAAAGTGAGTATTTACATAGAATGAGAAAAGAGGTGCAAACACTAGAGTGCTGAAGAAGATTCAAACCTCTTCTTCTGAGAACTCTGTAGACAATAATCTGAAATGCTTCTGAAGAAGTGCTTCCTAATTGAAACCTGGCGTCCTATCTAGAACACTCTACAGCTCCTGGCGCATATGGGAGCCCATACAAGTAAGGGGTCCTGAAGCTTAAGCTTTGTCAGCCTAGAGGGAATTCTGCCTCTGAAAGTGTACAATATAGATTTTTCACTTACTTATTTTATTTTTATGTCATTCACCTGGCTTTTGGCTTGTAATATTAATTACATCTTATGTTCTATATCTTTGCAAGCAGATTGTTAGAACAAAGTTCCTGATATTCACAAGTCCCTTAAATATAAAAGGTCATATAGGAATCACTGTTTCATCTGACGATCGGTGGCTACAGAAATCCCACGTTCCATTTCATCCTGCTACACTGCTTACAACCTTCTTCCCAATAGCTGCTTCACCACATTCCTTTCAGTGGAAAGAGACCAATTCATTCCCATCCCAAACACCCTGTGGTCAATCCTGTTGTGTTCCACCCCATGCCAAACTACAGCCACCTGTGAGATGAGTGGCCCAGAAGGAAGAGCATTACAGGGAACATCATTCATTGAACCCCAAGTTTTATGTTCCTTTTAAGACAACAGAAAACCATGAGTGCTCTGAATATAGAGCAGCAGTATTCAGACAGTGTTCATGGCCATGAGAAATTCTTGCATCTGGAGGAGGAATAATAATAATAACTTTTCCTGGCCAGGCGTGGTGGCTCATGCCTGTAATCTCAGCACTTTGGCAGGCCGAGGTGGGCAGATCACGAGGTCAGGAGTTCGAGACCAGCCTGGCCAACATGGTGAAACCCCATCTCTACTAAAGATACAAAAATTAGCCAGGCATAGTGGTGCCCGTCTGTAATCCCAGCTACTTGGGAGGCTGAGGCATGAGAATCACTTGAACCTGGGAGGCAGAAGTTGCAGTGAGCTGAGATCACAACATTGCACCCCAGCCTGGGCAACAGGGCTAGACTGCCTCAAAAATAAAAAAAATAAAAAAAATAAAATAACCTTTCCTTTTTTCTCTTCACCTTCGATGGATATACATCAGCGATGAAAGCCTGCTTAGAAATGCTGAGATGTGCAGAATATACAGGACCCTGGGTTAGAGCCAGTTATGACCTAAAGGTGCTGTTTGCTATAGTGCTTCCTTAACCTATAATGCCTCAGATGCCTTGACTACAGCCTCCATTAAGATTTAAGGTATTTAATGAAACCACATCTAACTCAAATTATCAAAATCTCTTTTCTGAACAATATGTGTTAAAACTACCTCTAAAAAAATTATCTCTAAAGACACAGCAATAACTATTACAAATCTTTATTTTCATTTTGAATGTGTTGCTTTTGGAATTTCTCTGTGGAACAACATTTTCTGTCTTAATAAACAAAGGCAAAGCTGAAGACATGACAACCATTCTCAGGTAGGTAATGGAATGCAGAGGTAGAAAGATCACAGGCTGCACAATAACCAGACTGTGCTTTAGGTTCTAGTTTGTCACTGACTAGTTTTAAGACCTCAACCTAAATACTGTTTTTGTGTGTAAGTTTCCTTATCTATGAAACATAGGCAATAATTCCAATCCTGAAGCAGTCTCACAGACATATTCTATGGACAGAGTGTAGAAAGCAGTAGGCGTCTACATGGGATGAGGAGGTAGCTGAAAACAGTAGGTATGAATGTATTTACATGACATTCTCTTAACACTGCTAAAGAAAAAAGTATAGTTAAGTAGCCCTGGATACAAGGAATTTTGGTTGTTAGTATCAGACTTTATTTAAACATTACCCATATGGTGAACTTCAATATATTCTTGGAGATCAAAAAACATTTTACTTCCTACCTTCTCTTATCCCACTTTCCTTAATATCACTACATATCTACATCAATCAATCAATCAATCAATCAATCATAGTACTTACTAATTTGCTATAATTACTTCTTCTTTTTCTTAGATCCAGGTATCAGCTTTATTACCTACTAAATGCAGGCACAGGCCAAGCTGGACCCCCACAGGCCTCCCTCAAGGGTGGGTCCCTAAGTCAGGGAGGGTGAGGGACATATGCTGAGGAGCAGCTATTCCAAAAAAGCTTTATCAATATCTTTGTTGTCTGTACAGCCTGAGAGCCCCATGACGAAAGGGACAGTGCTTTATAGCTCTTTATATTCCTGATGGCTAGCACAGCATTTGAACATAGAAGATATCTGGCAAATGTGTCCTGAATGTAAATATGAATTAATAAGAAATCACCATGTTTAAGTATAATTATGGCATGTTCCCTGGTCATTTCCAGACCATATCATTGGAATTTATTTTAAACTGACACAGTAGTTAATGAAAGTCCTTAAATGTGTTTTTGTTCATTATTCTATTCATACTTTCTTAAAGCAGCTGAAGAAAACCTTGGATTTCTTGTTGCTTTCCCATTTTCTCTGAAACTTTGTTTTTTGTTTTTTTGTTTTTTTAAAAGACAAGGCCTTGCTTTGTCACCCAGGCTAGAGTGCAGTGGCTCAAGTAATCCTGCCAGCTCAGCCTCTTGAGTAGCTAGGACTACAGGCACAAACCACCATGCCCAGCTAATTTTTAACATTTTTTGTAGGGACAGGATCTCACTATGTTGCCCAGGCTGGCATCAAGTGATCCTCCTGCCTTGGCCTCCCAAAGTGTTGGAATAATAGGTATAAGTCATGGCACCTGGCTTTTTGTTCATTTCGTATGAATGCTTATTAAGTATCTCTTATGTACAAGACAGGTAAAAGCGTATAAAAATTATTAAGATAAGGTTCCTCCACAAAAGAGCTGTCATGGTAATAGGGAGTTTTTTGTGTTTTGTTGTTGTTGTTTTCAGTTTAAACTGTACTACAAGCCAAAATGATGTATATATTTGATCTAAAAGTGGCACACAAGCTGTGCAGTTATAAGTTAAAGAGTAATTAAAGCTGGAGGTCTGCCTAGAAGTATGATGGCTAGAAAGATAAGAGCAGGAGAAAGCCCCGAAAGTACACGGGGACCAGCCGGCAAGGGGCCTTGAATACCATGGGAAGGCATTTTCCTTCATCCTACAGGCAGGGAGACTCACTGGAAGCTCAGGAGTTACACAGCCAATATATTTTTAGAAAGTTAATGGTGATAGCAGTGGGGATGGATTATAGAAGGTAAAGAAGCAGAGATGAGTTAAGGTGAGAAAAGATGTCTTAAATTAGAGTGCTGAAAATAAACATGGGAAAAAGGGTTATATATCACAGAATATGGTGAGGAACTGACAGAACTGAGTTAACTGGCTGAGTGTGGGGAAGGAAGAGGTAAAAGAGAAGGTGGCTGGAACTGAGGTTTCTAGTCTCAGTAAGGACAAAACAGGTGATCAGCGCATGCTGGTTACAAACACTGAGATAGAGCACAGGAAAAAGGATGAGGCAGTCTTTTCAGAAGGCAGAGGAGAAAATGGGTTTGGTTTGAGATATTATCAATTTAAGGCACCTGTGGAACATCCCATGGATGTCTAACGGTAGCTGGCAATCTGGACGGACAGTGAAACTGTAAGCTGGGGGCTGTGGGGAGGGACTCACCGAATATCTGTGCAATGAAAGATGAGGGAAAGGTCAAGGGTAGAGATTTACCTTGACAGTCAGCACAGATATAAGCAATAGTTAAAATTCATTAAAGAGGGAATTTTATTTGGGAACAAAGAAGGGCCAAGGTCTAGATGAGGAAGAAAAGCCAGTGAGTGAGGATGAATGCGGTACAGCTCAAAAGTAGAAAGGGGTGAGGCACTGTGGCTCACGCCTGTAATTCCAGCACTTTGGGAAGCTGAGGTGGGAGGATCACCTGAGGTGTCACACAAGATGAAGTTCTAGAGATCCGCTGTACAACAACATGCATATAGTTAACAATACTGTAATTTACACCTAAAAATTGGTAAGAGAGTCAATTTATTTTACGTGTTTATTTACTGCCCCACTCACAAATTCACCAACCAAAAAAGTCTCCTTGGAAGGACCAATGAAAACAGTTGTAAGGGCCTGGCGCGGTAGCTCATGCCTATAATCCCAGCACTTTGGGAGGCTGAGGTGGGCGGATCACAAGGTCAAGAGATCAAGCGGTGGCTCACGCCTGTAATCCCAGCACTTTGGGAGGCCGAGGTGGGTGGATCACGAGGTCAAAAGATCGAGACCATTATGGCTAACACGGTGAAACCCTGTCTCTACTAAAAATACAAAAATTAGCTGGGCATGATGGCACGCGCCTGTAGTCCCAGCTAATCAGGAGGCTGATGCAGAAGAATCACTTGAACCTGGGAGGTGGAGGTTGTAGTGAGCCAAGATTGCACCACTGCACTCCAGCCTGGCGACAGACCAAGACTCCGTCTCAAAAAAAAAAAAAAAAAAGAAAAGAAAAGGAAAAAGAAAATAGTTGCCTGTATAGTTTATTACTGTATAATCCATATCAGTTTGAAAATACTTAAGTCTAAAGTCCATAAAAATAGTCATAGTTCCCTCTCCCTTCTTCTACCAGTACAACAGATTTAAAAAATAGGACCGTTCTTATTGATTTCTTTTAAAAAAAAAAACAAACCCAAAACAAACACCTATGAAAAATGTACTTTACTATAATCCCAGCTACTTAAGTAGCTGAGGTGGCAGGATCACTTGAACTCAGAAGTTTGAATCAAACCCAGGCAACACTGCAAGACCTCATCTAAAAAAAAAAAAGAAATAAGAAAGAAAGAAACAGAAAAACATACTTTAAACCTAAGCTAACCAGTGAATGACAATAATAAATAGTGGTATTTGTGCTCTTATATCTTTTGTTTATTTCTATGTTTAAACTCTTCTCCCTACCACAGCACAAATATTTAATTCATTTCTCAAAAATTGGCATCATTCTTCAAACTAAAAGAATGAATTAAATGTAAACATCAGCTCACAGAAATTTAAATGTACCTGGCAAATTCTTACATATGAGTTATTCCAAAACCAATATATCTAATATCTGCACAGCACTAACACAAAATGTGAATTTGCTTTCTATATTATATATTCTAGTCTAAAACAATATGTCTATTTAAAACATTAGGGAAAATATTCCATGGTAATTAAAGTTCCTAATAAAAAATTATAAAATACTTGTTTTCATAGGATTCCTTTTTTTTTTTTTTTTTTTTTTAAGACGAGGTCTCACTCTATCTCCCACGAGTGCAGTGGTGCAATCTTGGCTCACCACAACTTCTGCTTCCCAGGTTCAAGCGATTCTCCTGCCTCAGCCTCCTGAGTAGTTGGGATTACAGGCGTGTGCCACCACGCCTGGCTAATTTTTGTATTTTTAGAAGAGACGGAGTTTCACCATGTTGGCCAGGATGGTCTCGAACTCCTGACCTAAAGTGATCCGCCTGCCTCGGCTCCAAAAGTGCCGGGATTACAGGCATGAGCCACCATGCCTGGCGAATAGGATTTCAAAATATATTTTAGTCGACAAGCTGTGAAGATTCTTCATCCTTACAAAAACAAACAGGGCTCCAGCTACCATTATCAGAATCTAAGAGAGTTAAAAGTTCACCCATTGTTTTATAAAGATGTTAATGTACTTTCAGGAGGCAAACAAAAATATTGTAAATAATATTTGTCACAATAGAGGTTGTAATCTGTAATCCTTGTGCAAGAACGGGGGAATGTATTCACTCAATTACTAGAATACAAATATTATATTCTTAAATTTAGGGCAGTATTTTCTCCTGGTATAAAACCATTACACAAGGCTGAATAAATACCAGGAATCAGAAAAATCCAACAAATATTTATTTTAAATAAACTAAGAACAAACATCGTACTCAAAACTGCTGCAGGTGGCTGGGTGCGGCGGCTCACGCCTGTAATCCCAGCACTTTGGGAGGCCAAGGCAGGCAGATCACCTGAGCTCAGGAGTTCGAGACCAGCCTGGGCAACATGGCGAAACCCCGTCTCTACTAAAAATACAAAAAGTAGCCAGGTGTGGTGGTGCATACCTGTAGTGGTGCACGCCTACTCAGGAGGCTGAGGCACAAGAATTGCTTGAACCTGGGAGGCAGAGGTTGCAGTGAGCAGAGATTGCACCATTGCACTCCAGCCTGGAAGACAGAGTGAGACCTTGTCTCAAAAAAAGAACTGCTGTCCAAGAGTTAGGTAGACAATACAACCTCTGCCATCAAGAAATCTGTCATTCGATGGGTGAAGAAAAAGTGAAGTACCTAAAACACTAAACAAACACTAAACAGAGTAAGAGCAGACAGTACAAGAAATGTGAAAGGAGATGAATTCATATTTGTTTGGAGATTAGAAAGTGTTTTGTGAAAAAAGCAGTGGTTGAGATGGGCCTTGAAGAATGAACAGTAGGAATGTAATGGGAATAGACAGAAACAGGAAAAGCAGTATTTTGGATAAGGAGGAAAGAATACGAACAATGACACAAAAGCAAAAAAGCACAAGTATGTGTCAGCAACAAGAAATAGTCTAGGGTAATGGGCTTTGGGTACACATACTGATGAAATGAGCCACAAGAATATAGTAGTAGGCCAAACTGGACAGACCTGGGGTCTTGGTGAAGCCCCCTTGCCACTGGACCCTCTATTATCATTCACCCAGATTCCCTGTCACTATCCACTACAAATGCAGAACAGCTGTGATACTACATTCTGATGGGCTATTAAAGATTAGCAGATGTCACCAGCTGAGAGGGAAAAAGAAAAGAGGCATTCCCAGACAGAAGACCCAGGAGGAAACCACAATGTGAGAGCCTGAGCCAGTGTATGTCATGGGGAGGAGATGCAAGTGCAAGGAGGTTGCGGGTTGGAGCAAGGGAGAATATGGCAGGACTGGAGACAAATCACAGAGGAACTAGTCTTCTATGGTGAGGGTTCTTCTTTTGGACTGTCATAGACTCCGCTAGCAGTCACTGAAGTCGGGACGAATGATCAACCTGGCTCCCTCAAGGAGGATCTTAAGGAGTACCTTTAGCATTCCTTGTGGAGGAATGGCCCAGTACTACCCCCCTGGGCACAATGGCAGATACTATTTCTATGCCCTAGCAATCAAAGTGGTAGGAGCAGGTAGCATACTGATTCACCTCCCCCACCCTTTGACAAGTACAGGGGAGGGCTGAGCAGCCAGGAAACATGTGGGCGCTCTTCACTAAAGCTGGGATGGGAGTAGGACAGAAGGTAAGGACTGGCAGCTAGTGGGCTCAGCCCAAGGGCTCTTATCTACAAATGTGCCCAGTGTCACAATATGACTCTGCATTAAGTCATTAGTGACAATGTCATAAGGAACTATAAACTAAGATATTACATTTAAGAATTTCTCTTAGTGTTTGAACTTGCACATGGGTACTTTCGAGTGTACTTTCCATCTTCTTCTCTCTGTCCAGCTCTCTGTCATTCTGAGTCTCTCTCACTGTCTTTCACCTCTGTCATTCCCCCTCTTCATTTCCTCCTGCTCCCTCTAAGTCTATTTAAATTATAAAACTAAATGAAAGCTTATTTATAAAACAACATTTATTCCTTCTTATAGATGAATGAGAAATTTTATAGTTTTCTAGCATGTTTTAACTTCATTTTTTCTTGTTGTTTTATTAGTTATGCACGTCTCCCCCTCTAGATTTAGAATTTAAAAAAATCCAAATACCTCCCATTCCAAGTATAGAGTATCTCTAGAGTCTAGATATAATGGTAGATTACTTCAAGCTAACTCTGCTGAAGATAGTTAGAGGTCTCTCATTTAATGTGACTTTCTCCAAATTCCAATATTGCTTACTGTACTGGGCTTACTACTCTCCTATCTAGCTCTGACCCACCTTTACAGCCTCAAATCCAACCAAGTGCTTCCATACATCTTATTTTACAGTCTGACCGGGCATACCCCGGAAGTCACTGAGCACTCAGGCTCCTCTATTTTCTGTGTAGAGTGCCTCTCCTCATGCCAGCCCCTACTTTTTTACCTATTAAAATCTTACTTTTACAGCAAGACCCAGTTCAAGTTTATTGTCCTCCTAAAAGCCTGTGCCAGCTTCTTTAATAATCACATTCCTTTCCATTGTCCCCTACAGTTCCATAGCTAGTTGTCTGAAAGCTGATTTTCCCCTGAATGAGTGAAAGCTCCAAGAAAAAGAATCATGTACTTATTGATTGCTGGATTTCCCCTGGCAAATAACCATATGCTTTATATATAGTATATACTCAATAAAAAATTTATTGAATGAATATTTACTCTTGGATGAAAGCAATACATACAGTATTGATGTACGATTAGGGTCATACATCAATGACAGAATTAATTTCTTTTCATACGAGTACAAGGTGATCAAGAAAACAAGGGATGTCTACTTTCTATTAGAGTGTGATAGCCAGGTTGGGTCTTGAAGTGAGAACTCACATCATAAATCCTAAAGCATTAGAACACATTGAATTATTTAAATCTTCTTTATCTGAAAGCTGTTAAACAAAAAACTTCCATGTACTTAAGAAATAAAATAAGGGGATCCTAGGAGGAAATGAGAATAGAAATTCCATCCCTGCTCACTAATTTTAAGGATTTCATTAACAATATAAGCCATTAAGCCACAAGAAAATGTGCGAAAATGAATTATATGTAGTTCAGTGGAAAAATAGTTTATCTTCATTAAAAATTGCAGTATCAGTGGGGTGCGGTGGCTCACACCTGTAATCCCAGCACTCTGGGAGGCCAAGGCAGGTAGATCACCTTAGGTTAGGAGTTTGAAACCAGCCTGACCAACATGGTGAAACCCTGTCTCTACTAAAAATACAAAAATTAGCCAGGCATGGTGGTGGGCACTGTAATCCCAGTTACTTGGGGGGCCGAGGCAGAAGAATTGCTTGAGCCCGGGAGGTGAAGGTTGCAGTGAACTGAGATGGCGCCACTGCGCTCCAGCCTAGGTGACAGAGCCTGACTCCGCCTCAAAACAACAACAACAACAACAACAACAAGAAAAGAAAAGTAATTGAAAATGAATAGTGCTACTTCAGTGAATGCATCAACGATAAAAAACTGAAACAGCCAAGTGTGGTGACTCAGGCCTATAATCACAGCACTTTGGGAGGCCAAGTGGGAGGATCTCTTGAGCTTAGGAGTTTGAGACCAGGCTGGGCCCCACAGTGAGACCCCATCTCTTAAAATAAAATAAAAATAAGAAAGTGAAAGAGCCTTTTTGCTGATATGGACAAAGTTTCAGTGGTGTGGACAAAGTTTCAGTGGTCTGGACAGAAGATCAAGCCAGCCACAAGATTCCCTTAAATGAGAGCCTAATCCAGAGCAAGGCCCTCTTTTCAATTTTATGAGAAGATGCAGAAGAAAAGTTAAGTTTAAAGCTAGCAAAGGCGAGTTCATAAGGTTTAAGGAAAAAATCTTTCTCCGTAACATAAAAATATAAGGTGAAGCAGCACGTGCTGATGAAGAAGCTGTAGCAAGTTATCCAGAAGATCTGGCTAAGATCATTAATGAAGGTGGTTACACTAAGCAATAGATTTTCAATGTAGACAAAAAAACCTTCTATTGGAAGAAGCAGCCATCTAGGACTTTCATAGAGGAGAGAAATCAATGCCTCACTTCAAAGCTTGAAAGGACAAACTGACTCTTCTGTTAAGGAGCTGATGCAGCTGGTGACTTTAAGTTGAAGTAAATGTTCACTTCCCATTCTGAAAATCCTAGGGTTCTTCGTAAGAATGATGCTAAATCTACTCTGCCTGTGCTCTGAAATAACAAAGCCTGAATGTCAGCACATTTGTTTATAGTATGGTTTACTGACTACTTTAAGCCCATTGTTGAGACATACTGCTCAGAAAAAGATTCCTTTCAAAATACTATTGCTCACTGGCAATGGACCCAGTCACCCAAGAGCTGTGATGAGGACGTACAAGGCCAAAAATATTTGTCTTCATGTCTGCTAACATAGTATCTATGCTGTAGCCATGTTTCAAGGTGTACTGCCACAGACAGTGGTTCTTCTGATATATCTGGGCAAAGTACAAAGAAAAACATTCTGGAAAGGAATCACCATTCTAGATGCCATGAAGAACATTCATGATTCATGGGAGGAGGTCAAAAGATCAACATGAACAGGAATTTAGAAGAAGCTGATTCCAACCCTCATGGATGACTTGAAGGGATTCCTGACTTCAGTGGAGGAAGTAACTCTAGATGCAGTGGAAATAACAAGAGAACTGGAATTAGAAGTGAAGCCCGAGATGTGACTGAATTGCTGCAATCTCATGATGAAACTTGAACAAACGAGGAGTTGCTTTTTGTGGATAAGCAAAGAAAATGGTTTCTTGAGATGGAATCAACTCCTGGTAAAGATGCTGTGAACACTGCTGAAATGACAACAAAGGATTTAGAATATTCCATAAACTTAGTTGATAAGGCAGGAACAGTGTTTGAGAGGACTGATTCCAATTTTGAAAGTTCTACTGTGGGTATAATGCCATCAAACAGCATTGCATGGTACAGAGAAATCTTTCATGAAAGTAAGAGTCCATCAGTGTGGCAAATTTCATTGTTATCTTATTTTTAAAAATCGTTATAGCCACCCCAGCCTTTAGCAATTCCCACCCTGATCAGTCAGCAGCCATCAACATTGAGGCAAGACCCTCCTACTGGCAAGAGAACTTGTTGATGAGGCTCATATGCTTGTTAGCACTTTTTAGCATTAAGGTATTTTTAAATTAGGATATATTACTTTTTAAAAGAAGTAATAGCATTGTGCACTTGAAAGACTACAGTATAGTGAAGTATAACCTTTATACACCCTGGGAAACCAAAAAATTCATGTCACTTGTTTTATTTTATATTCGCTTTATGGTGCGGGTCTGGAACTGAACCTGTGGTATCTTATCTCTGACGTATGCCTGTGCTTACTATTTTTCTGTGGAATAGAAGCAATATTAGCCTCCCAGTTAGGAAAAATGGTTATTTGCTATCTGTTTCCATGACTCCTGTTTCTAAGTTATAGAAGACAGAAGTTCTAAACGTTTATGACCATCATACCAAATATAAAGAAATATCCTAGTTTAGTATCAGAAAGCTGCGATGACGGTGCAGATTCCAGACCCAGACTGCCCTATTCCTTCGCTTAATGGCTGTGTGACTTTGCCAGGCTACTTAACCACTCTGTGTCTCAGGTTCCACTCCTGCCAAGGGGGAAAAAATGCACCTATTCCATGGTTTGTTTTGAGTACTAAATAGGTTATCAAATCTGAGCACTTTAAAAACTGCCTGACACACAATAAGAACTATTTAGTCTTAGTATTAAAAATTCTCCAAGATTATTTAGCGAACAGAAGATCTAACTTAATTACTAAGTAACTAACTTAGCTAATAACTAAGGATTATGAATGTGGGCCAAAAAAACCCCACCAACATGTATGGAATTTTCTATTTGATGGCAGTCACATTATTAGCATCAAACTCCTGTGTGTACTTGCTCTGTTTCTACAAAGTCCATTCCACAGTTAATGCTCTTGGAGGGCTAGCATTTATGAAACATGGGTCTCATAAAGCACCACCACGTACAACAGAATGCTTATTAATTTAACTAGCTGGTAATTTCCCCTCCAAATTTCCATCCTTTAGGCCATTTAAAAATCTTTTTCTTCTCTCCCTTTATTTATAAAGCATATAAAAGTTGAGGAGTAACTGAGAAGAGCACAGACTTGAGGGAAAGAGCCCTCCATGCCTGGCTGACACGCCATAGCTTCTGACACTGGAGCAGGGTTCCATAAAGATGAGCCCAGCTTTCCTCATTGTGTATTCTTTAGTATGGCCCCTCATGCAACCCAGTTTAACTTCTCTAGGATAAATACGCAGGTTTATTGCATGTGTCTACAGACCTGTTCTCCTAGGCTCCCAAATGCATTTTATTCATGCTGACAACTATGACTGAAATACAAATTAAGTCTGGATAATGGTGTAAAGATGGTAGTTGGATTTTATTTATGCTGATTGGTCGGGGGATCAGTTGGGGTTGGGGAAGACACAGAGTTAGAGAGAAAGGCTTTGGCCTGACTTACGTGTTATTCTTACTGGCTGCCAGATGCTGAGAAAATTCAAACTGGTCCAAATAGAGCTGCTGATGGAGTGGTACGCAAGGGCTGCACAGATTTTCTGGCACCAGAAAAATTTTTTACTTCCTACAGATAGGCTGGGCACAGTGGCTCACCCCTGTAATCCCAGCACTTTGGGAGGCCGAGGCGGGCGGATCATGAGGTCAGGAGTTCGAGACCAGCCTGGCCAACATGGTGAAACCCCATCTCTACTAAAAATACAAAAATTAGCCGGGCCTGGTGGTGCATGCCTGTAATCCCACCTACTCGGGAGGCTGAGGCAGAAGAATTGCTTGAACCCGGGAGGTGGAGGTTGCAGTAAGCTGAGATCGTGCCACTGCATTCCAGCCTGGGCAACAGAGTGAGACTCCATCTCAAAAAAAAGAAAAGAAAAGAAAAAACGGCCCCTTTCTGCTTAAGTAGGAATGAAAACTAACTACTGAATGTTTACTATGACAGGTGTTTACTGAATTTACATGGTTCATAATATCTTCTACAGCTATGTGACCTAGGTGTTGTTAGCACTAAACTCTGTATGAGGCAACTGAGTCTCAGAGATAAGATAATATGCCCAGGTTCAAAAAGCTCCTAAATGGACCAGGATTCATACCTAGCTCCTGTCTGATTCAATTCTGCTCTTTTTAAAAAACAAATTATTAAACAAAGACTATTTGGAAAATATCAGAGTAGTCGAGAACTTAAAAGTACATTTCTGCTTTTCATATTTTCATTCAGCATTTAAGTTTTGCTTCCCTTTACAAAACACGCTGCTTTTCAAATTAGCAGGAACATTCTTAGAAGAATAAGACGTGACAGGGTGTTTATTGTGCTTCTTGGGTGGTTGTGGTATGCAGCCTTATGATTAAAACTATGGTTAAGGTATGGCGCAGTCCCAGCATGACACATCTGAACGTGTTTTATGGTTTGAAGGGGGAATTACCAAGGTTTTGCAAACTTTAAAAACTTGTGCAAGACCTTCATTGTGGTTTATATATAGAATTGTTTTGAAATGTAGAAGTACTACCTAACCATGCAGTGTTCTCAAAACTGAATCATTCATAATCCTTAGAAACCTAAAACAAGCAGCTTAATGATTTCTTTACTGTAATGATACCAGCAACTAGAAACACAGTAACTTCAAGGCACTGGTTAATAACTTTAACCAATTATTTCTCCTAAGAGTTCTAGGAATATTATTTTATCCCTTTGCAGAAACCAAAATATGAAGATACAAAATTGAGGTTTAAACTGAGTTTTTGATAACTAGTGAACCCCAAAGGGAAAAGAAAGATGAGTGATGAAGGGGACTGAAATGGGCACTGGTCTACTGGATGTTAAATGTCATGGAGAAATCAGGAAATAAAGACTGATTTGCAGAGAGGGCTGGTGTTAGAAACTGTGTTGTGGATGCTATATGTATATTTTTATGTTTTTAGAAGACAGAACTATACTTGTAAAACTGTTTTATACAGAATTTAGCTCAACAATATATGTATGAAAATGGAAAACGCTAAGACAATATGCTAATAGGTAGCTAGGATTTTGTGACAGATAAGAGCAGTTAGTTTCAGACTCATATATTATAAAGACAAAGACAAATTATTTTAATAAAATATGTCTTTTTTGAATATTATATAAAAGGCAGATTTTAAAAATTTGAACTCTTAAGAGGATACACTCAAAAACAGATTACAGGTCAGGCGCAGTGGCTCACGCCTGTAATCCCAAACCTTTGGGAGGCCAAGGCAGGAGGGTTGCTTGAGGTCAGGAGTTCAAGGCCAGCCTGGCAAACATGGTGAAACCCTGTTTTTACTAAAAATACTAAAAAATTAGCAGGGCATGGTGGCAGGCATCTGTAATCCCAGCTACTCGGGAGGCTGAGGCAGGAGAATCGCTTGAACCCAGGAGGCAGAGGTTGCAGTGAGTTGAGGATCACACCACTGCACTCTAGCCTGGGCGACAGAGTGAGACTCTGTCTCAAAAAAACACCAGATTACAAAAGATAATAATCTCCCCAGGCCTGAAGGAAAGCAGTATGCAGATACTTGAAGAGCATGTATTGGCCCTGGGCACCAAGATATTGTTCATACATGCCGCATAAAGATTTATTTTTGGCACCACAAAGTCAAATGTGTTCTTAAAAACATTATTTTCTTAATATTTTTCTGTAGGCAAAAATATCAAAGAAAAGAATCATAAAATGATCTCAGAAAAAAATAAAACCATAGGAAGAGAACTGTCACGTTCTGTGTTTTGAATTCACAGATGGATTTCTTACTGTAGGTTAGAGCCTTTCAAATCTCTTGTCATTCAGGATATGAAATTCTAATCTAGTGGCGTGGCCAGTTGAGGCTCAGACTAATCAAATACGCTGACTAGCTGAAACAGGAGGTGCTTCACTTCCTTACTTCTGGTTTACATCTCAAACTGGCTCCTACTTGCAACTTTTGACGGTCACTTGCTGTGTATGCCTTGAAAATGCCACGGTGTGGAGTGAAGAATTGTGGGCACCTAATTGAGTTTACTAGATGAAAAGTTCCATCACCCTGACTCACCTCAGTCTCCTCTGTCTTTAGGGAATGGCTGAATTTTATACAAAGCCTATTTATAAACCACTGCAAGTGATACTTGCATTCATCTTACACTGTGACATCATTTCCTCATCAATAATTTAAGCACAAGAAATGGATTAAAGGGACTCTGAAGGGACTTCTCACACAGGGAAAAACAGAAACCAATTCAACTCTTCAAAATACTAATTCAGTCCTCTTACCTTGTTCTTTGATCTGACGAATTTGCTTCACAGTTTCTTTTAAGATTGCACATTTGTCAGGTTTGAAGTTAAAGTTGTCTATATCATTAAAATTTGCAAATATCAGCTCTGCAAGTTCTTCTATATATTTATTTTCCTGTTCACGATTACGTTTTTCAGTGTTCCTTTTGGGGCTTAAAAGAAGAAACACATTTTTTTATGATGTATTTGAAAAAGAGCTATTGTGAAAAAAATGAATGTGTTAAACAAGTTTAATACAAAGATAGCAAACAAAAGTTACCTATATCAATGCAGAAATAACTTGCGGGGGACAATTTTCCAAAAGTGTTCCATGTTTAAAAAAAAAAAATCAACCTAAGCCCACTTTGTAATGAAACTATCTGTTCAATGTGTTTGGCATCTCCCACTGGACTGTCCGCTTCACGGTGACCAGGACTGTGCTCACCACTGTGCTTAGTGCAGTACTTGAAACAAGTGGGCATCAAATTAATTGACAAATAAAATAATGTTTCAACAAGGTAAAGGAGGTTATATTTTAAATTTTATTTAAGATTAGTAAAAGGAGAGAAGTTAATCCAGTTATAATAGGAATAAATTTCAATAATTTTTGGTAAAATATAAAAAATAAAACCAGATATTTATAATTTTATAGACTTCTTCAGAATGTTAGTAAGCAAACCAAACAGCCTTTTTAGGTAATGCAAAAAGTCACAACACAGCTAGAAACAAAAGCGAAACTGAGCCAGGAAATATGTTAACTGTCCAAGCTGAATGACATGCAAAATATAAACAAACAGTCCAATTTCAACTAAAGTTTAAAAAGGTAATGGAATGGAAAAATATCGAAAGAGGCAAAATCTTCTCATTAGAATGTGACAAAATAGTAAACTCAAAAGTTCCTTTTCATAATAACAGCATACAATTATTTTCTCAAGTGCAAAGGGGGGCCCATTAAATGACATTGAAACAGTACAACAAGGAAGAAAAGCAAGTTGCTTAATGTAGCAGCTTTCTGTATTTTTATATATAATTATTTGTATATAATATTAATTTAAAAATTTCTGGATTCACAATAGACTTTCATATATTCATCTCTAAATATGTTTGATTTTCATGAAGTAATACATAATATAATACAATGTCTCTATTTTATAGTGTTTACACAATTTGTCCAGGATCACCCCACGAATTACTGGCACAGTAATTCAGAATTTGTGTTTTTTACTAAGTCTCATTTTTACCCATAGCTTCCGTTCTTACAGCAAAAGGGAAAGAGTGGCTGGAATACTTAGAATAGCCCAGTTCCCATTCTGGCCCCCTCCACTCATGCCCTCCCACCCTCACACAAGGTAAGAAATAAATGACAAATAGGTGAGAAAGGGGAGTTGTGTTCAAAAGACCCCTCAGCACCCCAGAGGTAGGGCTCAGAGACCCGCCACTAAAGCCCACAGCTGGAACAGTTCCCATTTTCTCCCACTGCCTCCCCAGGTAGGGTACTGACTATTAAAGGCAGTCTGACAGACAGAAGTTTGTGGTTTACCAGCAAGTACTAGGGAACCTAGAAGAGCTGGGGGCTGGGATGTGGAGAGTGGAGATTTAATGGGCTTGATGTTTTGCTTGGCAACTAGAAGGGGAAAAGTGAATATAAAATATTGGTGTTTTGCCCTTTCTCCTGCTCTGCCTCTCTTGATGACTTTTCCTAGCCCTCTTCCCTACTATTTCATGTCTGATGTTTTTATTGCCCATTAGGTAGAAGATGTTGTTTTTATTTAATTCTTAAAATTATTTACATGATTTAAAACATCGAAAAAGTGAAAAGTCTCTCTTCTACTTTTGATGAGAATTATTTGCCTTGTTCTCATCCACCGAAACAGGTAGCAACAATTACTGTTTCTTGATTATCCTAAAACAATACAGATTATTTTTTTCTTCCTTGTTTATACTAATGGTAGTATTCCATAAACATTTTCTAAACCTTGCTTTTCATCTGTAACAATATTCTTAAGAGATTTTTTTTTCATATTAACCCATAAAGAGCGTCCTCATCTTTATCCCAGCTGCACTGTGTTCCAGGTTCTAGATGTACCACACTGTTTAATAGACATTTAGGTTTTTCCGAATCTTTTGCAATTTCAGTAACCTCATATACACATCATTTTGCAAGTATGAAAGTATGTAATAGGAAAGTTCCTAAAAGTGGAATGGCTAGTTCAAACAGGATATGCATTTATAATTTTGATAGTGCCAAACTACCCCACATGGGCATTATAGCAATTCACACTTCCACCCATAATATATGAGATGAAATTTGCTTTAAAATTGTTTGTTTTATTCACTAAAGAGTCACATTCTTTGTTCTCAACTCAGAAGTACATGGGTTTAACATTTTATGTCATTAAAAATAAAACAACAAAAAATAAAACCCATTATAAAATTAACAGCACATCTTTTTACTATAGGATCTTCTTGTTATAATGCTGTGTAATCTAACAGAAAAGGTGTGAAAAACTCAAAATTATTAAATAAATTGACTCTAAGAGTCAAAAGATATCAGAAGTTTACAGCTTTCCTCTTTTTGTAAAGAATACAATCTGTAACTGATTTGCATATTCAAAATGTAAGTAAGTATATATTCAAAGATTTAATTGTTAAAGAGAAAAACCAACACAATATTTGAATCAGGAGTAAAATCAATGCTAAAATAACAAAGAAGCACTCCTGTGGCTTTAATAGACAATACTGATTCCTTTTCTCAGCAAGAATCTAACCTGGGTCCAAGTTGGTCAGGACATTCCTTGCGCTTTCTTGTCTCTGCCCTGGAGGGGTCAGAGGTATTTTCTCCCATCCCACTCATCTTGAACACATATCAGCAACTAAAACAGAAAACAGAGAAGAGGAAGAAAAAAATGAAGAGAACTGATGATGAAGTGTCTGATCATTTTACCAACAATAAAAGAACTTCGACTCCAATCAGAAATTTGACACCAGTAATTAACACATTGTTTTATGTGCATGTATAATTTCTAATATACAAGCTGTCTCTTTTTAAAAAATCTTTTAAGATTAAGCAAATGTAAAGGTTAACATTTAAGAAACAAACAAGCCTACCTCATTGGGCCCAAACTCTTTTAAACAGGAGTTGTATTTCAACAGCACTATGAACTACAATCTACCAGCTCTGGGTTTGGGCTGCCAGCCTCCAGTTTCAAGAGTGATCTTGCACCATGTGGAAACGACAGGTGTTGTAAGGGGCTCCTCCCAGTCTCTGTTTTGGGTTAGCCAATGTGAAGTCTGTGCTGCAATAGCTCACCCATGACAGACAGCCCAGGGAAGAGCCAATGCCAGGACACAAAATTGAAGGTTTTCAAATTTAACTAGGTAGATCTGACACCCCTGTAGCCCCGAGTTCCTCTGCACAAGGCCTCTTAATCAATGCCCCCTAGTGGGGGATCTTGCTGGCCCCTCGAGAAGCTCCTGTGCCCGGCTCTCCTGCAGTAGCTGCCTGGTTGCTCCTCCCTCGGTGCCCTCTCTCCGTGGCAGCTCGCCTCCCTGCACATAGCATGGTTGCTTCCTCTCTCACATCCTGCCGCCTCCAAACTTTCCTTCCCTCAGTTGGTTCTGGCTGCTATCGCCAAAGGTCTTAAGATATGCCCTGAAAGTCAGGTGAACTTTACTGACCCCAAGTGGGAAGGACCATGATCAGCTCCTGCTTGCTGAATTCCTCTCGGTAAGAAAATAAAAAAACATATAAGAAAATCAGTGTGCTCGTCATCACTAACACAATCAAAATACTATTTAGGTAAGCAAGAACAAGCCAGTGACAGAGGTTTAAGTACTAAAAGAGCTGAACAAAGACACTTACAAAGACTGTGAGGAAACCATAAAAGACTGCTACTCGAGGTGTTCAATAACTGCTTACCAAAAGAAAAAACAATGCAGCAGGACAAGTTGAAATCTGCATTTCAAGTCTTTCCTAGAGCTCCTATTCTATGCTACTTCCCCTTCCTTCTGGCCCCCAGACTTCTAAATCGCCTTTGCCCTCCTTTACTTTTTGTAGTGGCTTCTTTTCTTTTCTGGATAGAAAAAAAAAAAAAAAATTCAAAGCGAAGGCCAAGTGCACTAGAAGACAGAGAACTTAAGGAAGATGACAGAGGACAATCAAGAGTAAGGACAAAGCGCAAGGAGGGCTAAGGAACATAATACATACCAGTCAAACCGCTAGGCCGCTTCTTCCCTGTAATCTGGGCTGCCCAGTCTCAGCTGTACTACACTAATTTCTTCTGGCCACTTCTGATACAACAGCGCAGTGGAGTTAGTTTTTTTTTTTTAAAGAGTCATATGTAAGCAGAATGAAGAAATATTGTATCCGTTTAGGGAGGCTGCACCAATGGTACACAGCTGATTTAAGAGGTAACACAGAAGGGAATAATTCTCAAAGCTGACACCCAAGCTTCTTGCTGGTTGGAGCAATGCAACCAAGTCCCTATGTCCCACACTGTGCTCACAATTTTGGCCTGATAATAAGTATAATCTGTATTTATTTACCATGAAAGAAGCAGACTATGAGAGGCAGGATAGCAGAGAAGTTAAGGGCCAGTATTCATGTCCAAGCTTCACCACTTTTAGCTATGTGAGGCTCACTTGAGACCAGGAGTTGGAGACCAGCCTGAGCAACACAGCAAGATCCCATCTCTATAACAACAACAAAACCCTAAATTCCAGAATCCTTCTCAAATGATACCTTATAGACATTCACTTTCAGTACTTCTCTCTAAACCACAATTCTCATGGTTTCAATCATGAGATGTAAGAAAAAATATTACACATCCAGTCTAAGTAAGCTTTCAACAAATGACCCAGGAGATTTTCACTCTCAAAGCAGCTTTCTAGAAGTCATACAAACTTAAGAAAGTTTCTATCATTAAAATATAGCCTTCAATATACAACATAGCAAAATACCCTATACAGTAGGTATAGGTGGCAAGTTTTGCTGTTAAAATGGCTATTCCCCCTCTCCAAAAGTATTGCTAAAAAGTATAGAATTATCAGAAAGATCAGAAAGCTTTCAATAGACAATTAAAGGAAATGACTGTTTTACCTAAAGTCATATACACCCAGTTTGAGGATGATTTAACATTATCTGCATCATTTACCTGTGAATATTCTGAAATACATACACAAACAACTGCAACACATGAGGGACAGCACTGGGACATAGGGACCAGAGGGAGGGAGATACGGAGCCATTTTCTAGTCTAAGTATAGTAAAATCATTTGAGCAGACTTTATAATTTGCTTGTACCTACTCAAGGTTGGCTTAAAAACCACTCTATTTGTAGATTGAAAATATAATTTACCCTTGAAGTAAGTTATTTAAATGCCAAGTTTTCCCTTTATATTATGTAGTGGTATCTTAAACACATTTCCTCAAAATCTGCAACTTTCGGGTTGATGAACATAATTGCTTCCTTATATTTTTGTGTCTAATGCACATATCCTCTTCTCAGAGCACTATTCCTGGGCTATGTGCCCCAGTACACACCTCCTACCAACCTTTCCACCACCAAGGGAGAAGTGAGGTGGAAGTCGGGAATGCCTGGCCAAGCCAAGGAAGGATGGCTGCCTCCTGGTAACCTCCAGGAAGTGCCAACACGCAGGGGTGCCCTGTCTAAATCATTGCAAATCACCCATAAAAACAAAAAGGAGACAGACCTGAGACCAAAACCGGGGAGAGAATGTAACACCGACACAGGAAAGGGAGCAGGAGGACGGGGGGTGACAGGCAGCTGCAGTCCTAGAGCAGACACATGAATTTATGCCCTGTGTTTTAGTGGGGGAGTCAAATAAATAATAGAGAACCTCATGAATGAGGTGCTCTAACCTAGAGGACTTCTGATATTTCTGATGCCCTGTGTGAGGAGGCTGGGCTGGCAGCAAGTGTCAGTATTTCACACTGGAACAAGAGGTGGGGCCAGGTGAGTTCATTTCTCCCCCTCTCAAAATACTGGGCAACGCAGAAGTGATGCAAATAAAAATCAGAGAGAGATACATAAGTTATAAAAATGACTTTCTTCTAGGTTATATAAATTACTTTTTCTATATAAATGTACATTCTAGTGTATATTCACTCATAGAGAAATATCTAAAATAAACGATATGGACAGAGGAATTTTGATGCACTTTTGTAGATTGAAGTTAAAAAATTCATTTCCAGAGTAAAGGCAGGAGATGGAAAATACTAAAGGGCAGCACTGAAGGTTCTAAAATTTCATTTGGTAACCAGCCCTAAATTAATAGTTTCTTATAACTGCTGCACACTCACATGAAATTAAAATTCTTAAGCATCTCACTCTCAATGCTGAAACTGTTTAATGTAAATCACAAAAACTGAAAATGACACAAGTAAACTCTCAGGCTGTATTTGATGGTAATTACAGTCATTGAGAGCAAACCAGTTTCTACCAGATGTTGGGAGTTGTAAAAGGACAAGGCTGAAAAAAAGTTTCAAATCATCCATTCTTGTTATCTGTAACAACACAATAGCCCTGCTTTCACAGTGACCATACATCCTCCCTTACATCCCTTGATATCAACTTGGATGAGCCAGACAGTAGGGAAGAGTTACAGCCTTATGATTAGTAACTTTTATCTCTAAAAAGTAACAATATTCTGGGAGGGGTGAACAAAACCAGCTGAATCCTTAGCATAATGACAGAAAGCAAAATAAAATGTTAAATCTCAACACAACTCAAAAATGTACTCTTTCACGGGATTCACCAATATAACTTACAAGTTAACAAAGCTTTGCTCTCCACACAGTCTCATACCATTAAAGCTTGTTAATCATCCATAATTTATGTAAACGATAATATGCATTTTATCTTTTATCAGGACAGGCTATCTTCCAAACAAGGCTTGTAAAACTGCCAGATGCATTATATACAGAACATATTCAGTTAAAGAATAAGGATACTACTGCTGCTGAACACCAAACATAATAAAGTGATCGAACATCTATCCCAATTGCTAGCTCCAATAACTGTTCTTAAAGTTAGGCCCTCTCTAAAATTCCCCAAGTTAGAAACGACATAGAAAGAGCTACTGGAAAACTTCTCTTATGAATGTCTACCTGAAGAGGACCCGCCTGATAAATCATCTAGCTCTCGTTATGAGAACAGAAAGACTTAGAGAGAGACTTCCGAGGTTCCTTCTGAACTCTCTTTACAATAGACATATGAAATTGTGTAACATGTAATCTAATCTTTTACAAACTTTTAAAACCAAGAAATGCTCAAGCAATATTAAAAGTATATATAAAACCTCACTTAAATACCCTTCCATTTCTATTAAACTAAACAACAAAAGGACAATCTTTTAGAGCCCACTGTTTCTCAGAATTCTACCTCAATAGCTAAAGCTGTATCCACTATTGCTTTCCCACAAATGAAAACATTTGCTCATTCTAAACTGGCAACAGTTTTTCCTTCAAAGTATACTGTGTTCCAAGAGCGATCCCCTTATAAGCATAAAAGCAAGATTTCTAGGCCAGGCTCTGATAAGTCTAAAAAACATAGTATCTAATGCTTCAATAAACAAAATGTGCTCCTTGGCTGTAGATGCCTGAGAAAGGTAGAACAGAAAGTAAGCCAAACTTGGGAAGTCAGTAAGATGATACAGAAGACATCCAATTGCTAGAGGAGGGGAAAGATCTCTTTCCAAATAGGGTTAATTGGTCGAAATTACCCAAAGCAGACATTATTTTGGCAAGATCCCAACTTCTGGCAACAGTTGAATAAATATTCTATGCAGGAAATATACAGACTACTCAGGGATACACTGTTGATTCATACAAAGAATCATCACACAGACAAATAAAACAGAAGTAGAACTATGTGGATTTACTAAATGCTAGGACGACAGCACATAGAAAATCAAACTTTGCTCCCCATTGGCAAACTAGTAATGCATTTAACAGTGATAGTGGACATGACACAATATTTTTAAAATTTTTACTTAGTAAAATTATGTATTATTTCCACCCAAGTGTCATTACTCTTTTTTACTAGATCATAAGGTCTCTTTTAATTTCATCTTTACATAACACTGTAGTGCTTCTTGGTTTTCATACAGTAAAATTTTAATCTGCCTCACATACTATAATCTGTATCTACAGATTAATGTACAGACTCATAAAACTTTACATTAATTCATATAGTAACAACAGTTAAGTTACCAAGATTTAGAGGACTTACTTCAAATAAATCCAGAAAAATCTAAAATTTGTTTTCAAATAAGTTTTCAACTTTACTAGTTTAGATCAGTTTACTGTACATTTGCCTTTTTAAAATAACAGTAAGATAGACACAAACCACTATTATTAGGATATGATTTTTCAATACTAAAACACTAGCCATTTATCATTAGGTAGAGGATTAAAGAGAGCAACATATCCTACAACTACAACTAGTCTCTAGGTAAAATGGTTTTAGCACCTACCTTCTCTTATGCTGTGTCTTAGTCCAGGAACAGTAATAACAGTGTATAAACAAATGTTTAAGCTAAAAATTTCTTCCTCTCAGTATCGTCTGCTCTTAGATTACTTTTGTATAATGGCCTTAAAGTGGTATATTAGATAGTAACTAGAAGACATATTCCATTTTCTGACTGAAAGCCAGTAATACTCATGAATTTTTTAGCTGAAAGACACTTCAAGATGCCATTGGGAAGACTGTAATAAACACATTAGGCTGCAAACGGGCAGCAGCAGCTCTTTAACACATGCTGCAATAATCAAATAAATGGCTACATTCATGTTCACTGGTTACACAAATATTTTGCTGTAACATATCCATCATCTGCATCTCTCCTAAAGAAGGGGAAAACCTCCTTAAAAGTCTTATCTTAGCAAAATTCAGGGCAGAATACATAAGTAGCAGGGAGCTGTTCTAAACTATCATTACCAACATGGGGGAAAATGTCTAGTCTGACATCAGTGGCATATGATGGTTTCTACTTTCTGAATTCTCATAGGCCAAGTTCCTTAACATAGCCTGTCACTGGACTGCTTATATATCGACATCAGCTGGTGCGAATATGGCCAGGAATAGCAAGACTAGGTTTTAATAAGGCCTCAGATGAGAAAACATCGCGGGAAGAAGCTGCATTCCTTGCATAATGTAAGCATTTTCTCTCCCCTTCAAGAAGAGTGTACTCAGTGTCTTTTTATTATTCTGAAAACCAGTTTTCACCAAAGGCTTAGTATTCTGGAAAGAAGTCATCAAACCAAGGACTACAATGTAGTGCTTGTGCTTGAGTTTCATAACTTGTCCAGACTAAAATTCAATTATCTTTCTTTATTCTGAAACCCATTTTAAATTTTGTTATGAGATTTAAAAAATGACTTTCCAATTCATGAGAAAGTTAACTGGCAAGGGCAAGACAGTCTGTACCTATACAAATAGTGTTTTTTTAATCATTTGAGTTGTCAACAGTTCTTAAATAAATGAGAGTTCTCTCTCATAGCATAATATGTTGTTTAGGTTTTTTGCTAACATTTATCGAAGACTTATTATGAGTTAGGTTACTTTGCACATATTTCCTTGCTTAAAAACCACAATTTGATATGTATATATACATCTTATAGATTATATAACCTCTCTAACCTGTTTCCAGTAATTTGCCTAAGTCACACAGATCACAGGTGTAATGATAATAACCATCATCTATGGAGTGTTTCTACATTGGTTGGCATTTTCTACGTACTTTACCTGTATGCACTCCTTCAGTTCCTGTAACAGCCTGATTATCACCATTGTATAGATGAGGAAATTGAGGTACAAGAGAAATAAAGTAACTTGAAAAAGGCCACACAGGAAATCTTGGAGCTCATGAATCCAAACAGTTCCTCAATTCTTAACCACTGTAATGTGGGCATTAAAGGTTCCTATACTTTGACACTTTCACTGAAGAGAGAAATTTATAAACTAGTGTATATTATAGGAAGCAGTATATTTTAACTTAGTAAACAGTGACTACGTAATTTGAAAGCCCTTTTCTTTTTCTTAAAAACAGTATCACTGTGAAATGTAAAACACTTCTTTCTGTTAAACAGTGTGTATGTTAGAATCATGTATCCCTTTATTCAATAAATAACTAATGCTCCAGGCACTGCTGCAGACACTGGAGAGAAAGTCATGACAAAACAGCTAACAATCCCTGTCCTCCTGCAGCTCACATTCCAGCGCAGAAAAGATATCATGCTCAGCTCATGCACAATTATTCCCCGAAGATAAGCAAATATTTTTGTTATTATTGAATTTATTATGAAGTAAGACACCAACTAGAAATTTTATCTGGCATACCAATAACGCTCAGTTTCACTCAAAACAGTAAAAACCTTCTTTCTTCTGTTTCAGAAATGGTAACTGGTTAATTTTAAAAGTCAGTTATGAAGGATAATTGTAAAAATGATACATACCACTTTAATAATTTCCTTTTAACTTTAAACACAAATGTAACTTTGACTCTCAGTCTCCATTGGTGTTTCACAGTGCTTTTCTTGCAAAAATCATACCTATAATTTATCATATAGTGGACAATAAAACCAGTCTCTACTCTCCAATTTCTGTTTATTTAAAACAGACCTAGAACTTATAGACACTTAGATTTCTTAAAAGTGCTTATAAGGTACAGATTTGTATGATTTTTTTCCCAGTGTATTAGACATGTGTTATGTGTCCTATACACCCATTTGGCAGCAACGTTTGTTCATTTCACTTTGAGTCTCAGTTTTCCAGAAACAAATGTATCTTTTCAAACTCACACTCGATACGTTACATATATTTAATTAAATTATGTCATTATAATAACAAGTACAACTGGCAAAAACTGTCTGGAAACAAGAATCTGGCTCTCGGTAGGCACACAATATCATGGCTAGGTGCAGACTGCCCCACCCCCGCCCCACTTCTCCCTGTTCTCCCGCTCCTCTGTTCCCCTACCCCTCTCCTCTCCTGTCCAGAGTGGGATGCACTTAAGTTGCCCATCATCCTGAGACTCTCAGACAGTGGCAGCATCAGGCCAGGATTTATTAAGGGGGAATGCAGATCTTGGGGGTATTCTAGTCTATCAGTCCAAAGGAGGTTTTTTTTTTTTTTTTTTTTTTTTAAATCAGAATTTACACAAACCCAAACTGAGGGTAGAGGTCATTCAATCATTCAACAAATATTAGTGAATACCTATTATGCGCCAAGCAAGGTTCTAGTTATTGGAGAATATAGCAATAAACAAAACAGACCAAGTCAGTGACTCTTACATTCTAATAGGAAAGTAGGGAGACGGTGGGGAATAGTAAAACAAAAATATTTACCACATCAGATAGTGATTAGAGATATAAAGAAAAACAAGGTAGGGCCGGGCGCAGTGGCTTACGCCTGCAATCCCAGCATTTTTGGAGGCCAGAGCAGGAAGATCATGAAGTCAGGAGTTCGAGACCAACATGACCAACATGGTGAAACCTGCCTCTACTAAAAAATACAAAAATTAGCCGGGCGTGTTGGCGCGTGCGTGTAATCCCAGCTACTTAGGAGGCTAAGGCAGGAGAATCGCTTGAACCCACAAGGCAGAGGTTACAGTGAGCTGGGATCGTGTCATTGTACTCCAGCCTGGGTGACAGAGGAAGACTCCATCTCAAAAAAAAAAAAAAAAAAAAAAAGAAAAGAAAAACAAGGCAGGAAGATTAGGATACAGCATAATGTAGATGGGGTGAGGGATACTATTTTACATAGGTAGCCAGCAAAGTCTTCTCAGATGGGTGTTATCTGAGAGCTTTCTAACAGATCTCTAAGATTCATAATATAATTTCTTTAATATGCAACCATTAATCATATGAAAAGCTGTACAATGTTGTGGCTTAGATCACATTCTCTGGTGTCGACTCTGGTTGGAAATCCCTAGAACACCACATATATTAGTTATTTGACCCGGGGCAAGTTATTTAATTAACCTCTTTGGAGCTTTGCTTCTTCATTTGTAAAACTGGAGCAATAATACATACCTTTATAGGCTTTCTGAGAGCATGAAATGTAAAGGGCACAGAAGAGCAGCTGGCATATAGTAAGGGCTTATTTAATAAACATAAACTGTTATTTGAATTTAATAGACTATAAATGTTAATAAAATAATCTAAACTGATGGTGAATCTGGAAAGAAAAATTAAACAGAAAATTAAAGAACTAAAAATTAATTTAAAACAGAAAAGTTATCAAAATATTAGCAATGAAAGTATTTCAATAGGCACTACGGGTGTAATTTAATTTTTGTATTTTCCAAATTCCCTTTCATTAACACATCAGACTTTTGTGAGTTTATAATAAGAACAAAGAAAGAAAGAAAGAAAGAGGGAAAGAACAGGAGGGAGAGAGGAAAGAAAGAAGAAAAGAAACGAAAGAAAGAAGAAAAAGAACGAAAGAAAGCTGACTGTGCTGCTGGGAAAAACAAACTAAAACCTAGGCAAACCAAACGGAATTTTTAAAGTAACCTGCTCTTTGGAATATAAACTGTAAGTGTATGAATTGTTTACATGCATATTTACAGAAAAAATATTGCAAAAAATGAGGTAAACCTATGCGGTACTAAGTGGCACAAAGACTGCCTACAATGAATGAAATGAGAAATCAAATCTCATTTTACTGGTATTAGCAATGAAATTTCAAGTAAAAATTATTTTCTTTGGTAAACCAAAGGACATTTCTGTAACAATTTCCAAACTACTAAATCTGTATTATAACTATACTTAAAACTTAGGGTAAACTTAAATTTACCCCAAGTTCTTCTGTATAACATAGACAGATATTTAGGTATTTTAGAGTCACTAGCATATCTATGTTCTTTAACTATATGGACCGCTCATGTTTTTTTCTTCTACCAACTCTTTTAGAGCAAGAAATATATCTAAATCACAAGAGCTTTCCAGTAAAGGTTACTAAAATTGCCCTTCTTCCTCAGAAAAATCTAGTCTATCCTTCCAAAGCAGCTCAAAGCATACTCCCTTCACGCAGGCTTCATTGAGTCCACCAGGAAGAATTAAAGGTTCCCTTTTACTTGTTCAAAGCCCATGGTACGTTAAAGTGAAAGTAACACTTTTTTTAATGCCTCCTGATCAGCTGCCTCTTTCCCAGGAGAGGGTCCAGGGTGTTTGTTGGCACCCATGGTCCCCATGAGGCAGCCATTTGTGGGCCCCAGGCAGGTTCATGCTGCTGCCTCCCACTCCAGTTTCTCTGTGTCAGGGATGGGCCTTAAGAAACTCGCTCCTTCCCTTTTGTCCACTGTCACTCATTTAACTCCAAACTTTCCTGTGGGTTCTTTACCTCGTTCAAACAGAAAAGCAAAGCGGAGGCAAAACTTTCAAGCCTGTGGCATGAAAAAAGTACAGGACCCAAATTTAATAAAGGCTTGTGGTTTGAGAAGAAATAAGGGACATAGTTATAGCCTTTTTTGGCAGCATAAATAATGTTTCCTTTCTAGGGTGACGGTGTAAGAAGTATTCTTCTAAAATACTTTTTTATGCTCTTTTCTCTATTTTCTATAGAGGTAGAAAATAATAATAAGGAAAAATCTAGTTTGGGAGGACCTCTGAATCATTTTCTTACCATACAAATTCCTACAAATTTACTCTTGGTCAGATCATTACAATAATTCTTAACACTATTTGTTATGAGGCAATGGTTGACATTAATAACAAAAATGGCAGCTCTAGATTAACAGAAGCTCCCCTGCTCCAAAAAGATACCAATTTTGTCTCATAAAAATAAACCAAATTAGGCCAGGTGCGGTGGCTCATGCCTGCAATCCCAGCACTATGGGAGGCCAAGGGGGGGCGGATCACCTGAGGTCAGGAGTTTGAGACCAGGCTGGCCAACATTGTGAAACTCCATCTCTACAAAAACACAAAAAAAATTAGCCAGGCATGACTGCACGCACTTGTAATCCCAGCTACTTGGGAGGCTAAGGCAGGAGAATCACTTGAACCCGGGAGGTGGAGGTCGCAGTGAGCCATTGCACTCCAGCCTGGGTGACAGAGCGAGATTCTATCTCAAAAAAAAAAAAGCCAAATTAAGCATTTTTATTTGCAAATAACACATACCTACAGAATGTTTACTGAGAATTACTAGAACTTAGACCGTTTTTATTTAACAAAAATTCATTATATAGATGGAATTTGAAAATTACAATGGCACCTAAAAATGTGAGTCAAAACCCTTAACCATTTTTTCTCCCTCAAGTGATAGATTTTGGTAATCATCAAAACCTGCCAATATTTTAGCTATTTTAAGTTTCAAACTTGAGACACAGGCAAGTAGCTGTCAGCAAAAGCATAATTATATTGCTATCACTGGGATTGTACAGTGGAATCTAATTCTCTGACCTCAGTGTCAGAGGCTGGGGGACCCTCTAATTTTGGCAGACAAACTTTGTGAAGAGTATAGAATAGCCTTGGCAAGCTGCCAGTGGAGGGTTTTCTCCCCTTCATAGCCCCAGATGGAGAAATTATTATGCTTTGTGGAACTAAATATGTAATTAGATTCAAGAACGGTAGCTTCTAGTTACCCCTTGAGTAGTTAATAAGAGTGGTCTACAATAGGCATTGAAAAGATTAAAGAAAATTCCTTCTATTTTGTATGTTGCTCTCTATCTGTTTCTTACAAATAGTCCTAAGACATTTTTCCACTGAGAGAATGAAGAACAACTGTTTATAAAAGTTACACCTATGGATAAAGATCTCTAAGACTGCTGCACTCTATTTAGCTATAACTAGCAAGTAATAAAGCATGGAAAGAAACTTAAAAGAAATTGAGATAATTGCTTGACACCTCATAGACAGTTAGCTATATTATATTCCTTCCGCCTGATACTAAAATAAAATGGATGATAATCCATCAAGCTGAAATTTAAGCCCTGGTTCTAGTTGGGAGAGAATGACGTGGAGAAAACTAAGCTAGCTCTCAGAGACACCATGACACAGTATATACGTGTTCATAGCATGAACGTATGATTTCTTTAGTTGGTATTTTCTTTCAAGTCAATGTTTCTGAACCAACAGCAGTGACTATTCTACTTAGGGCAAAAATATATTTGAACAATCTAATGTTATATATGGTTAAGTTTCTAACTAATATAGGTCTCTTTTGGTTTAAAATATAGCCTAAATTACAGGCTTTTAACTTAAAAATCTATTGGCACTTATTTTCTTCTGATATTAAATTCAACTGTACTGACAATTATTGAGTAGCTGCTAAGGGCAAATTACTTTGCTCTATGGACACTGCAATACAGTCACTAAGTAAATAACAGAATTTGATCTCATGAAATGCAAGATTTAGGAAGAAGATACAAGTATGGAATTAATTAACATAGAAGACAGTATACATAAAAAGTACAAAGTGCTAACGAAGGAAAAATTACTTCCTTCATTAGGGAGAGCAGACAAAGGTTTTATGAGTGCCTGAGCTAGGTTTTGAAGAATGGGTATAATCTTCCAAAGTGAAGGGGAGATGGGTGAGCATGTATAAGAGAACTTCAGGGCACCAAAATGGTATAGTTACTAAAGAGTGAGACAATGCTAGAGTTGTTGTGGGGAGCCTGCATGCTGAGATGACCATGGGACCCGGGGATTTGGGAGTATAGATCCTTCCTCTCCTCGCTTTCCTCTTTCTGCCAGGCCCTGGAATGAGTGCCAACGGCATCCTACCTGAGCCAGCACGACCCGTGCTTATCAAAGAGTCATCTGGGAACTGTCAGAAATGCACTCTCTGGCTCTGACCAGACCTTCTGAAAGGAGACTTTGGAGGTGAAACACAGCATCGGCTTGCCAAGCCCTCCTCATGATTCTGATGCTTGCTGAGATGTAAGTTGGAACCCCTGCCCTAGACTTTAGAAAGAAATTGTCTTGCTCTATGGGTGACCTGAAATCTGACTCACACATAATGATTTTCTTCCTCTTTGAGGGAGAAGGAAAAGAAGAGATAAGGTAGAGTATATTTAATTCATTTGGTTCATTTATTTACCAGGTATTTAGTTAGGCACTTACTTTGTAGAGTCTGAAAACCTTAACCCCAGAATAAGGAGTAGCTCTTGTCAATTTAATAAACTGTGAGTACAATGAAAACTTTTGAGCTGAAGATGGTAAAGTCACAGTTACGCTAGAAAGATTAGCATGGTAGCAGTCTAAATGATGTTTTCGGCAGTGTAGGGAGGAGAGACTGGAAACCCATTAATAGGATACTGCAAAAGGCCACATATTGTATGGCTGCATTTATATGAAATGTCCAGAATAAGCAGACGCGTAGAAACAGAAAGTAGATTGGTGGCTGTCAAGGGCTGGAGGGAAGGGGAAATGGGGAGTGACTGTTGAGTATAGCGTTTCTTTTGGGGTTGATAAAACTGTTCTGAAATTAGATCATGGTGATGGCTGCACAACTTGCAAATAGATTGAATACTCCTGAATTGTACACTTTTAAAAAGGCTGAATTTAATGTGAATTATATCTCAAGAAAGCTATTATTTAAAACAAAACAAAACAAAACAAAAGGAACAAAACCAACAAACTTAACCTGGCAACACTGTGCAACAGATAAATGGATAGTTTGCAAGTATTTAGAAAACACACTGGGGATTATTATGAGCAAGGACTTCTCTAGCAACATTCATTCCAAATGAGTTTTCCTTATTCTTTTTGCTAAAGAGATCAGAGTAAGAATTTTAATTTTTTTTTTTTTTTTTTTTTGGAGACGCAGTCTCGCTCTGTCGCCCAGGCTGGAGTGCAGTGGTCGGATCTCAGCTCACTGCAAGCTCTGCCTCCCGGGTTTACGCCATTCTCCTGCCTCAGCCTCCCGAGTAGCTAGGACTACAGGCGCCCGCCACCTCGCCCGGCTAGTTTTTTGTTATTTTTTAGTAGAGACAGGGTTTCACCGTGTTAGCCAGGATGGTCTCGATCTCCTAACCTCGTGATCCACCTGTCTCGGCCTCCCAAAGTGCTGGGATTACAGGCTTGAGCCACCGTGCCCGGCCAAGAATTTTAATTTTTTAAAGCTTACTTTTTGCTTAATAAACATGCTCTTAGTATACAATTTAGAAAACACAAAAACACACAATAGAATATCACATATTCCTACCACCCAGAGAACAACCAATGACTTAAAAAATTTCCTGCTCAGTATTTTAAAGTGTATGTGTGTATACAATCAAGCACAAACTGTATATATAATTTTATACCTGGGTCTTTGTTTTCTTAATGTTATCCACTAAAATTTTTCCATGTCATTAAATGTCTTTATAATTTTTAATGGTGCTATGATATCCCATCATATGAATATACCATATTTAACCATTTGTTTCCACTTTTGCAACTACAAATAACTCTGATTAATATCTTAAATATGTCTTGATCCACATTTCTGATTATATACCTACAACAGTCTTAGAAATGTAATTACTAGATCAAAGGGTCTGACCATATTTAATCCTATTTATGTACTGTCAAACTGCTTTCCAAGAAGACTATTAATTTACAACCCCCTCAGCAGAGTATGCGAGTTCCCTTCTCACAATTCATAATGAGTATTAAGATTTTTAAAAAATGCTTTGCTAATTTAAAGATTATGGTGTGACACTGTTTTACAATTTAAACTGATTCCTAGTAATTGAGTATCTTTGAATTGTTTTAGCACTTCATTTCTCCTCTGATGAAAGAATGCTGAGTCAGGTATGCCATAGGTGCAATACGTTGAGGTCAGCTAGGCATGTGATGTAATGCTGTTGTGCAGATGAAAGCAAAATGTGGGTTCCACTGGTGGTCTTCAACTTTGGCCACTAATCAATCACCCAAGGAGCTTTTGAAACCACAGTTTTCCTGGCTCCGCCCCAGACCAACTAAAGCAAAATCCCTTGAGGAAAGACCCTAGGGGATCAGTTGAAACCTACTGGGCTGGATGACAATGGAGAACTGAGTCAAGGCTGATGGAATAACATGCTGGGTGTTAATAGAATATTAATCCTGTCTGGTTCTCCTGAGAGGCCACCACTCCCCTGCAGTCCACTCCAGTGGAAGCTGCTGTCCTCTCATTACACAGGTAGTAGGCATAGTACGTGGGGTCACCCTCTCCTCACTGTTAAAAAGATGCCCTTATATAAAATCTTTCCTCCTCTGAAAAAACCCTCTCTCTATCAGTACCATAGAACGCCTCTATCTATCTTCCTAAGTTTACCAACATGCAGCTTAATCCCCCCACAGTTACTGAAGAATTCTGCCATCAGACTAGTGCTTCTATGGCTCAAATCTGCTCATCATTCTGAGTAATTTCAAAGACTGTGTGGATGAACTAATGAGTATCCCCCAGGTCCTTGTCTGTCAACTCCAACAAACTTCACCTCCCCTCTACTTCAGCCGCTGCTTTCTACAATCATGCTGTGAACCTTGTTACCACGCAGAACTGTTCCCATCTGAACACCATTTTTTTTGTCCACAAACTCCTAGCACACTGGCTTTCATACTGTCTTCCTCCACAACAAACAGTCTTCAGTGTACTCCAGTCCCCTGCCCCTTTCCGTCATTCTCGGCTAGAGCCACCTGCCCACCCGCAGCCACCTCCGTTCCCTTTCACACCCTCCTCTCACAGAATTCTTTCAGCAAAACTTCATTCCCAAGTCTTTCCACCATAAGGGGAAGCTGAGCACTGATGGAGAATATCAAGCAGCTAAGGGCAGAGTGGCCCCACAGATTTCAGGGTTTCTAAAACTGCCCAGGCCCGTAGTCCTGCCTGTCAATCCTTTACTTTGTTCTCAGCTTGTTCTACTGACCTCAACAATTATTTCCAGCTTTTGCCACTTCAGTAAATACCCGTTCAATTTGATTTTCCTCAACTTCCCTTCTTCCTGCTTAGAAAGACAGCCACCTCCATCTTCAACATCACTGCTGGTGTCTCAGAGAATGTGTGATCCTTCTGTCTGTAAATACTAACTACCCCAACCCCGTTTCTATTCCTCTCCTCACCTTGTGAGACCCTGCTGCAATAGTCACAGCTTCTCATTTCAACCTCTTCCTCTCTACTGAAAGCACACTCAGGTCATTTCCATCCTTTAAAATAAAAATGTTTAAAGGATGAGCTTAAATTCCTCTCCAGCTACCACACAATCTCACATCTTCCTTCACATCCAGACCTGTCTAAAGAATACAAAGGTCTGGGATTCCTTTATCCCCGAACACTGGGGACCATATGATTTAGAATTTACACACACATACACATATATATACACATCTACACACACATACATACACATTTGCGTGTGTAGATATACATATACATATTTCATTCTAGAAAGGTAATACATGTCAGCCAGGTGCGGTGGCTCATGCCTGTAATTCCAGCACTTTGGGAGGCCAAGGCAGGCAGATCACAAGGTCAAGAGATCAAGACCATCCTGGCCAAAATGGTGAAATCCCGTCTCTACTAAAAATACAAAAATTAGCTGGGCAAGGTGGTGCACCCCTGTACTCCCAGTTACTTGGGAGGCTGAGGCAGGAGAATCACTTGAACTTGGGAGGCGGAGATTGCAGAGAGCTGAGATCGCACCACTACACTCCAGCCTGGGTGACAGAGTGAGACTCCGTTTCAAAAAAAAAAAAAATAGATAATGTATGTCATATACCATATTTCATTATAACCCCAGAGGGGTCTACAGAAGCATTCTATAATCAAATTCAGTATTATTTCTGCAGTGAAATGTATGAATATTCACACCAAATGAAACAAATGATGATTATAAATCATCTCATATCCATTCAGGTCAGGTTTTACCGCCAAATGAATTATAAAAAGTCTTTCCATTTTAGTGTGCTGAATTTTGAGATTCAAGTAAGGGAATACAGGCATGTAGATTATTCTCCTATTCCCTTCCACTCACTGTATGACCCAAAGATATTGTATTCCCTATTACCCCACTAACTCTGCCCTCCCTAGTCTTCCATGACATTCAACTGTCAACCTACAGCAATTTGGGCATACTATATGTTGTTACCAAACTTTCTGCTGTGTTTACCACACTTAAAAATCACACCCCTTTTGTGGTTCCTCCTTTAACCTCTCCATTTTGTGGCTTTCATGACACAACAATCTATAGGTCCTCCTCTTACATAATTATTCTTTTTCAATCTCTTTTATGGGATCTTCTTCCTTTTTGAAGTTATCCAGGTTTCCATCTGTCCAGTTCTCTCCTCATTCATCTCTATTTTAAAAATTATTTTTAACAGCTTTACTGAGGTCACATGTCATAAAATGCAGCAATTTAATGTATACATTAAAAAGCAGTTTTAATGTATTCACAGGGTTGTGAAACCATCACCATATGTAATTCCAAAGCATTGTCGTCACCCCAAGAGGAAACCCCAAACTCATACAATTAATCCCCATTCTCTCCTCTCCCAGCCCCTCGCAGCCACTAATCTACTCTCTATCTCTATGGATTTACCTAATATGAACATTTCATATAAATAGAATCAAATAATATGTGGCCTTCTATGTATCGCTTGTTTCAATTAGCATAATGTTTTCAAGGTTCGGCAATACTGCTGCATGTATCAGTACTTCATTTCTTTTTAAGGTCAAATACTCCATTGTATAGCTATACCAAATTTTGTTTACCCATTACTCAGTGAATGGACATTTGGGTTGTTTCTACTTTTTGGCTATTATGAAAAATACTATTATAGACATTTGTGTACAAGTTTTTACACAGATATATGCTTTCCATTCTCTTGGATATACAGCTAGGAATGGAATTGGTGAGTCATATGGTAACTCTATGTTTAACTTTTTGAAGAACTGCCAAACTACTTCCCAAACTTCTATACCATTTTACATTCCTACCAGTAATAAACGAGGATTCCATTTTTTTTTTTCAAATCTTCTCCAAACCTTGTTATTTTTGTTTTCCTTTTTAAGTTATAGCCATCCTACTGTATATTAAGTAGTATATCTCATTGTGGGTTTGATTTGCCTTTCCCTGATAACTAACAATATTGAGCATCTTTACTTGTGTTTATTTTACTATTTGCATATCTTCTTTGGAGAGGTGTCTACTCAAATCCTTTGCCTGTTCCTAAAATTAGGTTCTCTAGTGATTGATTCTTAACAGCTTTTAGGGTTATGAACCTCTCTATCTGATCAAGGTCAAAAAGTAAAAGC
Source organism: Macaca thibetana thibetana (assembly GCF_024542745.1). Lineage (NCBI taxonomy): Eukaryota > Metazoa > Chordata > Mammalia > Primates > Cercopithecidae > Macaca > Macaca thibetana. The sequence continues at coordinate 74,500,869 of NC_065585.1, read as the reverse complement.
ACATACATACAGAATATGACATACAATTTTTCCGAAATGTCACTAACTCATTAAGACCATTTATGGATCCTCCAGGTTAAGAACCCTTGTTCTATACCATAGGTTCTCAACCATGGCTGCAGATATAAAAACCACCTGATTTTCATTTTCCATTGCCATATGATCCATCAATTCTACCTCTAAGTATACATCCAAAAGATGTGAACTTTATGTGGGACTCAGACATATATACATCCATGCTCAAAGCAGCATAACAGGTGAATAGGTTTTGCTAAAGGTGAAAACAACCCAAATGTCCATCAACAAATGAATAAATAAAATGTGCACACATATAATAGAATATTATTCAGCCTTAAAGAGGAATACGGTACTGATACATGTTAAAACATGGATGAACCTTGAGAATATCCTAAATGAAAGAATGATTCCACTAATATGAGGTACTTAGGTCAAATTCATGAGAGAGAAAGAGGAATATAGATTATCAGGGGCTGGGGAGTGACAGGGAATGAAATTATTAATGGGTTTCTATTTGGGATGATGAAAAAGTTCTAGAAATGAATGGTGATGGTTGCACAACACTGCTCATGTATTTAACATTCCTGAAATGTGTACTTAAAATAGCTACAATGGCAAATTTTATGGATATTTTACAATAAAAAATTTAAAAAAATATTTAAAAACACCCAAGATAACCAGGTACCATTCCAGAGCCATTAAATCAGAAATTTTAGAGGTGTGGTATGACCATCAATATTTCTCTTAGGCCAGGCACAGTGGCTCACTCTTGTGATCTCAGAACTTTGGGAGGCCAAGGCAGGAGGATCACTCAAGCCTAGGAGTTAGAGACCAGCCTGGGCAACAAGACAAGACCTTGTCTCTACAAAAAAATAAAAAATTAGCTGGGCATGGTGGTGCACACCTGTAGTGTCAGCTACTTGGGAGGCTGAGGCAGGAGGATTTCTTGGGCCCAGGGGATCAAGGCTGCAGTGAAGTATGATCACACCACTATGCTCCAGCCTGGACAACAGAGTAAGACTTTGTCTCAAAAAACAAATTTTTTTTCTTAAAAACTTTCCAGATAATTCTGATGTTCAACTAGGATTAAGAACTGCTGCTTTATAGTATCTTTGGTGGTACCAATTATCCTTATGGGTTCCCCAAATCTTTCCAGCCTTCACCTCTCAAAGCTTTCACCTTAAAAATCATGTTGCCTGCTAAGTGACTACTCAGAAAATTAAACACATCCATTTTTATTCCCCGCCCCCAAAATGCCCCTTGTGTAAGATGTCAATCCACTGAACATCCTCCTTATACTTCTGTATTCTTGTAAAATCATCAACAAGATAACTGTGCCTCTCCAATATCCTCAAGTCTCTCCTCTTATCACTTTGCTAATCACTACTGCTTCTATTTCAGTTCTTTATCACCTCTCACCTGGATTATCCAAAATAAGTCTCCTTATTTTCCAGATAACTTCCCTGATTAAAATTCTTTAATGGTCTTCACTCCCTGCAAGAGGAAGTCTGTGCTTCCTCAAACGTAATACAAGGCGCCTTATGATCTAGCCCGTGCCTCTGTCTCCAGGTTCATTTCTTGTCCTTTTCTGTTTGCCCGGGAACTATAAACTGCATGTGGTTCCTCATTTACTACATACCAGCTCTTACCTAAGTTCTTTTGCTTGTCCTATATGCAATAAGCCATATATCTTCTCCTTTTGATATAGACATAGCTCATCTTTAAGACATAGCTCACACTGACTCTTCCTCCCAATATTAAATTCCACTCTTCTGTCTTCTTTTTTTTTTTTTTTTTTTTTTTTTGAGACGGAGTCTCGCTCTGTCGCCCAGGCTGGAGTGCAGTGGCGGGATCTCAGCTCACTGCAAGCTCCGCCTCCCGGGTTCACGCCATTCTCCGGCCTCAGCCTCCCGAGTAGCTGGGACTACAGGCGCCCGCCACCTCGCCCGGCTAGTTTTTTGTATTTCTTAATAGAGACGGGGTTTCACCGTGTTAGCCAGGATGGTCTCGATCTCCTGACCTCGTGATCCGCCCGTCTCGGCCTCCCAAAGTGGTGGGATTACAGGCTTGAGCCACCGCGCCCGGCCTCTTCTGTCTTCTAAATGCCTACACAGTTGGCTGTCTCCATTATCTGTGGCTCTGTATTCACAGATTCAGCCAATCTCAAATTTGAAACTTAAAAAAAAATACAACAATAAAAGCAATACAAATAAAAAAGCAGTACAACATAACAACTATGCACACAGCATTTGCAATGTATTAGGTATTATAAGTAATCTAGAGATGATTTAAAGTATGTGGGAGGATGTGCATTACATGCAATTACTATGCCATTTCATATAAGGGACTTGAGCACTGGCGGATGTGGGTCTCCATCGGGTTTCTAGAACCAATCCCCTGTAATACTGAAGAACAATTGCATATAACTCTACCATTAATCATGTATATCATAACTATCTTATTTATGTCTTTTCCCTACCATATTTTAAGCTCTTTGAAAGACAGAAACGAAGTATTTCTCATTTTAAAAAAATCCTAGGCCCTTATTAGAATGCCTGACACACAAGTGCTTAATAGTCATAGAATAAGCTGCTTTACAAACTGCTATCGAGTTTGAAGCTACTTCACCAAAATAGGTAGCATCGTCGAATATTTACTATGGTACAGTAGTATACTTGTATTATTTTATTTGATCCTCACAATTAACTGTATGAAGTAATTATTATTATTCCCTGAATGAAAATCCAAGTAACACGACTAAGGTCAAACACAGACAACAGCTGGTAGAAGCAGGATTTGAACCCATGCTGTCTGACTCTAGGCCTGTACTCTTTACCTCTAGGACACTGCCTCATTATTAGATGCACTGCTACTCTCTCAACTTCTTACTGTGCATGTCTCATCTCAAGTAAATAATTCCATCCAGTATTTTCTTATGGTTTCTTTTTTTTTTTTTTTTAAGTATAAACTTACAGTTTTGTATCTGTTAAAATGTAGGGCCAGGTGCGATGGCTCATGCCTGTAATCCCAGCACTTCAGGAAGCTGAGGCAGAAGGATTGCTCGAAATCAGGAGTTTGAGACTAGCCTGTGCAACATAGTGAGAGTCTGTCTCTACAAAAAAACAAAAATTATCCGGGCATGCTGGCATGCACCTGTAGTTCCACATACCAGGGAGGCTGAGGTGAGAGGATTGCTTGAGCCCTGAAGGTGGAGGCTCTAGAGAGCCAAAATCACACCACTGCATTCCAGCCTGGACAACAGAGCAAGAGTCCATCTTCCAAAACAACAAAAAGAGTTTACAAAGCTTTAGCGTATTACTACACACTCTTCATAGCCAGCATAACTACTCCAAGAACACACACAGACACTTGCCATTAGGTTGAAAAAAAAATTAACTGTGTGAATTTCTAAGTAAGGGAAACCAAAGATGATGATCATTTAAGTCAAAAGAATCAGGGGATTTTAGGTGATTGCAGTTTAGTATGATTTAGCCAAATGACATGATGCTAAAAACGACAAATATACCCACAGACCACAAAAACAAAGGCAAAATTAAAAATATGTGATTAAGATAGAAATATGAGATTCCATGTTGCTCCAGAAAACAGAAATGACAGGTTCATGGATAACTTAGTCAATGAATAAGAGTGTGTGTGTGTGTGTGTGTGTGTGTGTGTGTGTGTTTAAACTACTTAGGAAGAGGACATACATAGGTGAGAAAATACACCACATGTGTTAAAGGAGTATTTCACAGACAAGAGATGCCACACTGACAAAATATGCAGTTTAAAAAACAAACAAAATAACAATATACTAGGTGCTTAGTAATTAGTATAGTGTTGAAGAATGTATTAGGCATGACGTTATTTGATTCTCAGAGCTCTACAATGTAAATATTGCTCCTATAAGAAAACAGATTCAGAGAAGTTACGTGACCTCTCCAAGGTCTCAAAGCTCTTACATCACAGGACAAGGCTTGAAACCAAGCTCTGACTGCAAATGCCATGCTCTGCACAATTCTTCTCATTGTCTAAGAAATGCCATTAAATAACTATCTAGAAATACATAACACGAGAGTTGCCAAAAACAACACAAGGAAATGATCTAGGTAAAACATATATGAAAAAACGAACAAATCATCCTCAAAGTCTATGGACTATCTGTCCCTGGAGACCAAGGAAGTATGAATTTTCCCTTTACACAAATCTTCCTTGAGTTATGTCACTGGGATATGGTGACTTGTGCTTCTGTTCATTTCTAGCACCCAAACCATTCTCAGCAGCTCCAGGTAGTGACCATAACCAACAGCAAATATAGTACATTACTTGCCCAAACCACAAAATTATACAGAACTTAGGTGATTTAGACATTTAGGACAGACCCAGGCCCCCATAAGCTCAACTGTGTCCCCATTTCCTTCCATATCTGCAATCTTGACCCACTATTCTAGAGAAACAATAATTTTTGTGTCTCACAGTAATTGGGTTGATTTCTCTTACTTAGGTGTGTTCTGCTCACCTTAACCTCCATATAAGAGACAACTTTCTGTTTACATCCGCTAACTTGCCTTTTCCTACTTAATCCTAGGTACTCTGATAACATTTCTAACCAACTTTAGAAGACTGTGTTTCAGAATCTAATTTCAAGTGCCTTGAGTTTACCTGGGAGTTGAAATATCTGGAGGTGATGGGAGATCAAACCAGGTAGGACAGAACAGGCCTCAAACAGGTCATTACAGGAATTCTGTTTCAGTCTTGAAACGGTAACTGAATATATTTGAACAATGGTTCATTCTGATAAACATATATAACAACTTATCATCTAAATGAAAGACTAAACTCTACCAACCACCAAGCAGAAAAGCCAGAGAATTTAAATTGGTCTTCAAATTTCAGGTATGAAGAAACTCAAGACCTAGCGTCCTCATTGATTTTCTTGGTAAATGTCATGTAGTACAAGACTCCAGTGCACTCTATTCTGAACCAAACAATCCATTACCACAGCCCGTCCTAAGGACCCACAACCTGCTGATATAAGACAGCTTTTCTCCATCTCCTTACACAGAAGACACCCTGACAACACGATGAGACACTGCCCCCCAGCACTTGATTCAGGTATCCAATCTACAGGTTGCCTGGGTGTAGGGGGATGGCTTGCCACAAAAGTTCTATCCAGACAAAGACAATGGTGATTGGTTGGCTCAAACAGGTTGTCAGTCTTTGGGATAATTAAGAGAGAGAATTGTTCAGTGAGAAAAGAAAGCAACAGCTAAAAAGACACATAGGAAGAAACCACAAGATAATAAAGTTACAAGGAGAAATGAATGAGCCAAAGTTACAAGGCAGAGAAAAGATATGCAGTGAGAGTGTGAATGGGCTGGTTAGCTGGCAGGACAGGCAGAGCAGAAGCAGACTGAGAGACCACCTTTGCTACTACAGTCAACAAGTTCATGGTTCTCCAACCACTCCACACAAGAAATCATCTCTTGTGCCCAATCCTTCCAGATTTCAATATCTAGACTATCACACAGACACAAAGGCTTTGGGGAATTGTGGCCCTCTAAGCCTTTCCAACAAAGAAGCTCTATTGAGAAGGTCAGCCCTATTTGACTGCATCTCCTAACATGGCCTTGAACCTCCAGATAATAAGAAGCTTCAGAGTCATTTCTTTTTTCCACCATTTACTAGCTGTACAACCTTAGGAAAGGTACTTACTTAACCTAAGTTATTTCCATGTCTGTAATATTTGCAGATAACATTTACTTCACAAGTTTGAATGAAAATTAAATGAGATAAAGCAGAAAAGTACATGGCCTGGTATACAGAAACACCCTCATAAAAATAAGCTGCCTTCACTATTATTGTCATTATTATCTGAAACACCTGGCCCATTGTAGGTACTCCACAAATAACATCCATATTCAAACAGGAGATGCTCTGTCTTGTTTCAGCTCTCATACTGTAAAGCAAGTATCTTTCTGCAGTCTCTTTAGGGCCACATTTTTTGCATTTTTGTTCTTCTGCTGTTGAAAATGGCGCCCAAGCATAATGCTGGAATGCTATATAGGGTTCCTAAGTGCCAGAAGGCTGTAATGTGCCTTATGAGAAAATATGAATGTTAGACAAGCTTTGTTCAGGTAGGAGTTACATTGCTGTTGGCTGTGAGTGCAATCTTAATGAATCAACAATATTATGTAACTTACATATTAAATAAGTTGTCTTTAAACAGAAATAGACATAAGGTTACGTATTGATCAGATGACTAAGATGATGTGACCAGAGGCCTGCAGGAACCTAACCCTCAATTTTCCACTAGGAGCCATGACTCAGAATTCACCAGTTCAATGTTTCCCACAACTTTATAAAACATAACTCCTGTGAAATCAGGAGAATCAATGCTATTACATTAAAGGTAGAATATGGGACTAGGTGAGAATGTCTAGAACATGAAGCAGGAGGGGCAGATCCAGATTGTGAAAGAGGCTCTTAGTCCTAACAAGGAAGGTGGACTTCTAATTGCTTCTAATCTGTAGTTGCTGATTCAAAGACTAGGGGCTTCGGAAGGGTCTGTATACCTTCCTCCTCTTTATGGAATCCCTGGTATCTGTAAACAATGATGTTTATTTGGATTCTCTGTGGTTTTTATACCTGAATGCTCCATCATAGCAATGCAGTGAGTAAAGGACCTTGGAGGCAGCAAGTTCTCCATTTGCCAAGAAAAAGGAAAAGAAACTAAGTAAGAAAATATGCAACACACTTCTTTCAGATCCCAGAACTACAAAGCTTCTCCCCACCCAAGTAATCTCATGGCAATTCATAGTCAGTCTGTTTTGACAATCTCTGCTATCCCATTTTAATGCTCTCCTTCATTCTCCTTCCTCTAAAGCAGATTTCTGAATTAGCTGGGAGTTAATGTTCATGAATATGTTTCTTTTCAATGCAGACCGAATACTCTTTAAATAATATCTTACTCTCAACATACTTGAAATGAAACAGAAGTTCTCTAAAGTACAAACATTAAAAAACAAAAAATTACTTCAACTGTAATAGTTCTCTCCTTGTCTGTTAGGTTCATCTTGTCCTCATTCTAGAATAAATCAGCAAATCTAACTCAACCCAGCATTATCTGAAGTCAATATACATAGTAATTTAGAGCCTAGACTCTCAAGGCAAACTACCTGGCCTGAAATCCTGCACCACTGACTTATTAGCTGTGTGAGCTTGGACCAGTGACTTTACCGCTCCATGTCTCCCATCTCCCAACTGTAAAACAGGAATTGAATCAATATATGTAAGGTCCATGGAACAGGACCTGGCATGTAACTTCTACATAAAAGATAAGCTTTAAAACTACTGTTAACTGTTTTGCAAAAGTCATTTTCCTCATCAAAATACAAGAAACAGTAAAAACAAAGCCTTTAAAATGTTAGTTTTAATAAGCATATGTAAAAATGACATATAAAAATGGACATTTTCACATTTAAAACATGAAAGCAAAGGCTATTAGGAAATTTCAATACTATGTTATTTATCACTATTTTGACTAGTCTAAGGACTTACGGAAACAAAACATGTATCTTAAACATAAGCCTCATAGTATGTTTTTATGACTATTCTAGCCAATCAATTTGCTATTATAATTGGATTTGACATCTAAAATGATGAAACTAAATAGATAGCTTCTATCTCAACATATTTCTTAATCTTCACTGACTTTTAAAGAAGAAACAATCATTCAGTGTCAAGATTATAGTGTTTGGTGTTTCTTATAAAATCTTTAATAAAACATACATAGCAATAACCACGTTATCTTTAAAATTAAAATAATGCAAATGTATGTTTATGTTGCACTATATTAATGATTACTACAAGCCATAAAACCCTGCATGTTAACTATGAACCTGGTGAAAAGAGCCATCACTACTAAAACGCAGGCTAAAAAATGCCAAGTCTTACCTTTTTAATGACAAGGACCAAAGCACCTGTGAGAGAAATGGGTAAGCCAAGTGATTCTAAACCTTTTTCTGCATTTCTCAGTGATAATTTTTAGAGTAAATCTTGTAAGAGGTGCCGTGGGAAAATTTGCTGGCTGTTGCACAGGCTTTTCCACTTCCTGAATCTTATATTCCCTTGGCTTCCACAGATTTTAAATGTCTCTAAAATATAGCCCCGTACTTTAATCCTGCCTAAATCTTCCCAAACTTTTACCTTCTCAAAACACAAAAAGGTCCTATGAACACATTTCACTGAGCTTTACAACATTGAATACTAAGATCACATTTAATTCTACCTTTTCTTACCCTATCTATTCTACAAATTAAAACTCGTTCCAAGAAACAAACCCCCTCAGCCTGACAAGATCAGACCCGATTATAATATTTGTGGTGAATTATTGTGGTTGGAATTCTGAAGTGGAGCAGGATTTTGCAAGCTAGACATCTGGCTTGTTTAGACACTACCTGGACTTCAACACCTGCACCTCTTAACTCTGATAATGCTAGGGTGCTTCCTCACCCCCCAACCTCCAAAAGTAAATACTGTTTGTTTAGATAACTCAATATGTTAATCTGTTCAGGAAAATACTTTAAATTTGCAAAGGACTGATATTTTATGTCGTAGAGGAAAAACAAAACCAGCAGGAACAAAAACTACTCTTGCTGTAGAAGATTATTTAAAAAAAAAAAAAAGCATTTCTGTTCTGATACAAAGAAAAATGAAATGGCATGGATTCAGACCAGTTAAAACTACCATCCAAACCTGCTCATATGAGATGTCACTCACAAGATCAGAGAAGCACTCTCTCAACAGCAGTTAAGTTTTATTCTTTTTAGCCATTTTAAATTCCTATAGGATACAGGATAATTACATTTACTGAGGCTGGATTTCAATGCCAGTCGTAAGTTAACTTATTGGATTAAATATCTTATTTGTCTTCATGTTCCCATTATTGTTTCATACGGTGGCTTGTAATAATAGTAGGTGCTCAATAAAAATACCTTTTAATTATTACAAAAGTCTCGGCTCATTCAAAGGTTTAGATAAAGTAACAAAATACAATTTAAAAACAAAATAAGGAAAAACAAAGAAAGCCCAAACAATACAACTTTGAAAATTTTATTATTCAAAATATTTAACATATGGTGCTAGTGTTTTCTGGGCTGAAAATGGTACGTAACCCAGTCTCACAGCCTACTTACAAGAACGTGAGAGTTACTGAAAGAGCAGTGGAAATAAAAAATGGAAAAAAAAAAAAAAAAGAATGTGGGAGAATACTATAGTTTAAAAAAATCCCAAATTAATTAACTGCTTATTTGAACCAAGTTGTTTTTCTAGGTAAAGTGCCAGTGTTGTTTGTTTGCTTTTTTAAAGAAAGTCCCAATTAATAAAATTAATGATTTATTAAACTATACTGTGCTAAGATATGGCTTGTAGATATAAAGAAGAATCTCCTGCACTTAGTATAATTAAAAATTATGTTTGAGTTGCTCTCATCTTTTATTAGAAAAGACAGTGAGAATTAATTCTTTGTTAAACTGTCTATACACCTTATAAATTGCCTGATACATTCCTTACCTCTTCCAACCTCAATTTCAAAAGGGAACTGCATACAGTATATTTAGTTTCAAAATCATATGTGATTTGGAAACATACATACACTTCAGCACATCTACTCTAGAAGTTAAATGAAAAACATTAGCAAAATCATTCTCCGAGTATATGTTGTGTAATTGTTAACCCTTTTCAGATAATGCTTCTGATTATCTTTCACCAATCTCAGACTATTTTAAGTACTACATTTTCCAAGGTTAAGAGACAGGTACAGACTGCTATGAGAATTAATAGCATTAACATGAGCAAAAGTAGACAAGTACAGTCTGAAGATTAACTGTAGTTATTTAGCTCTCTGCATATAGTAGCATATGTAGCATATGATCAATCTGAGAAAGTTAGGTACTATATATAACAACAACAACAACAACAAAATCACTGAATGAAGGCCTCCACCAAAAATAAAAGCCGTACTTATCATGTAATCAAAAATTAAATAATTTCAAATTTATCACAAAGCTCCCCTTTAAGCCTGAAATTAGAAAAGGATAAAAAGTATAAAAGTAGAAAGATAAACCTTATAGTTATATTTATTCCTTAATAATTAAGATTTGCATTAAAAAATTAAGATTCTCCTCCTGAATTTTAGAAAATGCTTACCAAAATATTTCCTAAAAACAAGTGTGACACTGTATTTGGCTACATAAAGAAACTACAAGGAATATTTAAAAACACTAAACAAACACAAAAGAAATAAGGACCACGGAATCAATTTGGGTCACACTGTATCTATGTGTTCCTGAGAACATTATCACCGCCTGGTTGTCATGCTCAGTTCTCCCTTCTACAATGCGCCGCACATCCAATCCACAAGCACACAGAATTCCAAGAACATTACCAAATATTAAGTCAGAGCACTTCTGAAACACACCTTGTAATTGTCCACAGCTTCTGCAGTTCATATCAGAGCTGAGCAGCTTCTCTTTATCTTCACCAGTGATGTAAATACAAATATCATACATCACTCATCAAAACAAAACAAAAACCCCCACAATTAGCAATAAATTTATTGCCTCAGAGATAAATCTCCTCTGTTAACCCAAACCAACATTACATCTTGATGTAAACCTAAGCACATGCTGAGCACCCCGCTGCTTATCTCCTCTATCATTTGTTTCTAACGATAGCTGACAAACTAGCCACACAAATCCTTTTTTAGCTGCTGATCAGACAGATCCCCCTTTGACAATCCAGCATGGTGGAACACTCGAAAATTCTTCCTGCTTCTATTCTATTGCTTGCTCTAAAACCCGGTTTCCTTTTCATTGAGATAATAGCCTTTTCTGCAGTCACATGACCCAGAAGCTACATTAGCAGAGCTTTATGATAATAGACTGAGTAAGCCTCTACCCCCTCCTGCTATTAAGGGAATGTCTTTTTCTTTTCTCTCCCTCTCTCTCCCTCTCCTCTCTCACACAGTCTCAGACTCAGTCTCTCACTCTCTCACACACACATACACACGTGCATGCAATGTACACATCCACTCACGTATGCATGTCTAAAATTATTTAGTCTTGGAATGTTAATAAAAAATATATACCCTAAAATGAAAATATAATTTCTAGATCTGCTGCTAAAAATAAATGCTCAAAACAAACATTCTGATGCATGGTTTTCCTTTCACTAGGATGTACCACACTGGCCATGAACAGTGAGGGGCAGTTAAAAACAAATATATACTCTCTTCAGCTTTGCCCTCAACGATATAAATCTGACAAATCTGGCATAATGAACACGTTGGAGACACTACAGCTATCCACATACTAAGAATTAATTCCCTGTATTAGTAAAACACATATACACATATTTTTTAACACCAAAAAGTACTCCTGTTAAGAATATATCCTTATTAAGTAATTTATAATTTGTCCCAAGAGGAAAAATATTCCCATGGCCAAAGCAATCTTAAAAAAAAATAATCAAAAGTTACTTTAAGGCTGGTTACCTTTGTCCATTTCTGATACATGATCAACTCTCAAAACACATATCTGGAAACACCAGCACAGTGCCTGACACACAGAGGCTGCTCCATATTTTTTTTAAAATTTCCCTAGTAACAAGTAGAAGCACCAGATCAAAAGAAAGCAGCTGATTACATTATATTCCTACTTCATCTTTGGTTATGGTTTGTTTCACATTAAAAACTGTTCTTAATCCATGAAGCAAGCAATTTGAGGAAGAAGTTTAAATTTGAGAGTGCTGGGTAGTTGAAAGTGGGGGGAAAGATGATGTAAGGAACTACGCTCAAGTACAATGTGCAAAATGAAGAACGCTGTACACGAGGAGACTAAAAGAATGACAGATTCTGTTAATCTGAAGTCAACAGAAATTTAAACTATATTTTACATTTCTTGGTTGTAACTGGCTTCCTCATCTCAAAAATGCAAAACATATTTTTAATATATATATTTTACTTTTAACTGTGATAAAATATACATAACACAAAATTTATCATCTTAACCATTTGTAAGTGTACAGTTCAATAGGGTTAAGTACATTCATACTGTTACGCAACAGATCTCCCGAACTTTTTCATCTTGCAAAACCGAAACTCTACACCCATTAAACAACTCCTATTTCCTCCTCCCCCAGCCCCTGGCAACCACCATTCTACTTTCTGTTTCTAACAGTTTGAGCACTTTAGATACCTCATATAAGTGGAATCATACATTAATTGTTCTTTTGTGTATACTTTACAGATTATTTTAATACCAGATCAAGACAGAGTTTTCATTTCACAAAATCATTTTACATAAACTGCATTATTCATAAGTAAACCGAGCCAAACTTATATTCTTTAATACAGAAAAACCAAGAATTATTACAGATACCAGAAGGGATTATTATCATTATCATATAAAAGTTATCTGTACAAAAAAACTCTCTAAGTTCTCAGAACTCAAAGAATTTGACAACTCTAATTCCAACATTAGAGTTGGAATTAGTTTAATTAACCACTCAGCATACAAATAAATAGGACAGAATGAGTGTTTACTAATTCTCTTTAAGTCACTGAAGGGAACTATGGCCACTCTGGAAGACAACACTAACAACAGAGCCTGAAATGATTAGTGAGGTGTCAGGGAACATAAGTTTTCATAAAGACCTGAGCAAAGAAATTCAATTAGGAAATAAAATAATTTCAGAGATGAAGAAAATAAACGTAAAAAATGTAAAATACCAGCCTATGCCAACACCTCATAATGAAAACCCAAAGTACAATTCAGAATTTTTAAGATAATGTTTTAATTGCTAAAGAACCTTTAAAAGTTATAATGATTTTTACCACCACCTAAATATTTTCATTATGGACGCAAAATCTAAAATCAATAATCAGCCAAGGCAACATATAAAATCAATCCAATGACTAGCAGATATGAGACTTTTAAAAGACTAGCAAAAAACTGCAGGGGGCAGTTTGTGAAATCCGTCTACCCAAATGTGTTCTTTTTCTGCTCACAAGGTCATGAAACCTTTGGCAACCTTATAGATCACTTCCACAGAGAGAGCGTGAGGTCACAGACATGCTAACATTAACACCATGTGTCCTTTATTAACTACAATGGTGCTTTCACAAATTATTTCTCAGCCAGATCATGGGCAGCAGCAAAATGTTGTGCATTCCCTGACCAGATCAATCGCAGTAAGAGAACGACTCCTGCCAAACACATCTAAGTAAAATGTCTTGATCCAGATTCTGTGCTTACACTTCAAGATGTATTGCTGTTAGCAAATCTGTCCCTCTGTCATATTTTCTGCTGGCATACACGAACTGGTAAAATTGCCTAACTCTCCTCCTGAGTGCAAGAGATAGCAACAGCAGATTTTATCATTAGCAATTTTAAACTTTTTTCTTCACCAAGGCAGTAGTGTTTACAAGAGAATTAGACTAGATAATTTGTCAAGTTGTTTTTAGCTTTAACATTTTATGATGGTGGTTGTATATAATTGTGGTTCATTTCTTAATCCAAGAGTCTGGTGAGAAGTAAAACAAGGATTCAACGAGTAATGTTTTCATTTTTAAACTGAGGTACAATTTACATTCAGTGCCATATACAGATCTAAAGAGAACTTAAGAGTAAAGTTCAATAGTTGAGACAAATGAAAGCATCCATGTAATCCAGGCTCCTATCAAAATGTAGAACACTTCCATCACTCTGCAAAGTTCTCTTGTGCCTGTTCTCAGCCAAACTCCACACCTCTCGTCCTTGCCAACAACCACTATACTCTGATTTTCTATTACCACAGATTAGTTTTGCTTTGTCTAGAACTTTAAATAAATGAAATCATACAGTAAGTACTCTCTGTCCTGGCTCCTTTCAGTACAAAGCTTTCGAGTTTCATCCATATTACTGCATAGCCTTGGGGGATTGGTTCTAGGAGCTCCCTGTGGATACCAAAATCCATGGATGCTCAAGTCCTGGATATAAAAGGTATAGAATCTGCATATAATCTATGCATATCCTCTTATATACATGAAATCATCTCTAGATTACTTATGATACCTAACAAAATGAGTGCCATGCAAATAGTTGTTATACTGTATTGTTTTGGGAATAATGACAAGGGAAAAAAGCCTGCACATGTTCAGTAGAGACAACATTTTTTTTCTCCTGAGTATTTTCTATCTGAGGTTGGCTGAATCTAGTGTGCAGAACCCACTAATACAGAGGGTGACTGTATATTAACAATTTGTTTCTTTTCATTGCTTAGGATATTGTATGAATATACTAAAGTTTGTCCATTCTCCTGTTGGTAGACATTTAAGTTGTTTCTAACTGGGAGCTTGTGATGAACAGAATTCTGACGTGGTTCTGCAAGATTCTTCACCCCCTGGTGGACATGTTCTGCACATTTCCTAGGACTGTAAATATGACAGATGTTTTTACCCCGACGATCAGTTTATGTTATATGGCACAACTGGCTCTAAGAAAGAAAGATGACCAGGGTGGGCCTGAGCTAACCATGCATTTTCTTTGTTAGTGTACCTGAGGGGCAGGCTCCTCAGCATTAGAGCACTGACACTGAAGGGCAGAGACCACACCTTTTATCTCTCTAACCCACAGCAGCATCTATCCTAGTGCTGCTTCTGTATGACACATGGTCAAAATTTATATACTGATAGTTCTTTTTCCTTAAAAAGGTGATTATGTTGCAACATGAAAAAATGCTTTTGAAGAGGCCACTTTAGAGGGAGGAAAGAGCATGCCCTCAGAGTTAGACTTCTGTCCGAATACATATGCCAGATATGCAGTGCCTGAGCAAGTTACTTAACCTCCCTGTCTCAGGTTCCTTATCTATAAATGTGTGTCTCTGGGGGAGAGAGGATGTTTATATTGTTATTGTGAAGGGTCTATGAATTATATGTAAAGCAACTAGCCCAGTGCATGGCATAGGAAGACATCAATTGATGGTAGTCATCATTAGCTCTTAGTTTGATATGATGTTCAGCAAAAAGAAGAAACAATGTCTGTATATCAAAACTGTAGGCTGGGTGCGGTGGCTCACATCTGTAATTCCAGCACTTTGGGAGGCCAAGGCGGGTGGATCACCTGAGGTTGGGAGTTTGAGACCAGCCTGGCTAACATGGTGAAACTCTGTCTCTACTAAAATACAAAAAAGTAGACGCGCGTGGTGGTGCACGCCTGTAGTCCCAGCTACTTGGGAGGCTAAGGCAGGAGAATCGCTTGAACCCAGGAGGTGGAGGTTGCAGTGAGCCGAGATCACATTGCACTCCAGTCTGGGCAACAGAGCGCAACTCTGTCTGAAAAGAAAAAAAAAGGAAAGAGGAGGAGGAAAAGAAGGAGAGGGAGAAGGAGAGGGAGAGGGAAAGGGAGAGGGAGAGGGAGAAAGTGAGGGAGAGGGAGATGGAGAAGAAGAAGACCAAAAAATGATGATGAGAGTCAGATTAAACTGGGTGAGACCAGAGGTCATTTTCATTCTAATTTCCAAACTTTTAGTAATGTTGTTTTCATCATTTAAAAATACAGCAAAGACCAGGCGTGGTGGCTCATGCCCTGTAATCCCAGCACTTTGGGAGGCAGAGGCAGGTGGATCACTTGAGCTCCGGAGTTTGAGACCAGCCTGGGCAACATGGCGAAACCCATCTCTACAAAAAATACAAAAATCAGGCAGGTGTGGTGACACACACTTATAGCTCCAGCTACTCAGGAGGCTGAGGTAGGAGGATCATCTGAGCCTGGAAGGTCAAGGTCTGCAGTGAGCCATAACTGCACTACTACACTTCAGCCTGGTTGACAGAGTAAGACCCTGTCTCAAAAAAAAAAAAAAAAAGAAAAAAGTCAGCCGAGTGTGGTGGCACGCCTGTGATCCCAGCTGTTGAGCAGGCTGAGGTGAGAGGATCACTTGAGCCCAGGAGGCAGAGGTTGCAGTGAGCTGAGATTGTGCCACTGCACTCCAGCCTGGCATCAGCAAGACCTCATTTAAAAAAAAAAAAAAAAAAAAAAAAAAAAAAAAAAGCCAAAAATGTTTATATAACTTCTGAAGCTGGGTATGATGGGTACATAGAAGTTTACTATACTATTCTAAATTTCTATAATACAAATGTTAAAAAACAGAGTTCAGTGTACCAAAAGGTGACAAATCTTTAATCTACAAAGATTTCTTCTTTATACACTATGACCACATATTTATTAATTAAAAATGAGATAAGCTCTGAAGGTGACATGTTTAACAAGTTGCAGAGTGTGAACTTTTCAGTCATTTATAATATTAATTTGTAAACCCATTAGCATTGTAATTCCATATTATAGCTAAATATCAGATTTTTTAAACCTGATAAAATATCATGAAATAATCTATATGTTAAATACATTTTTAAATGCAGTGAGAAATACGTTCCATAAATAGTAGGATAGTAAGGGAAAAAGTAATACTGCCCATTTGAATTTATTGTTTCCATTAGGCATAGATCTGCATAGAATTAAGTCACTTGGGCCTCTGACCTCCTTCCTCAGGTGAGCAACAGATAGAGAAAAGAGCCATCTTTGAATCTCTTGCTTGTGGGTATCATCCCACTAACATTAACTAGCGATTTTTTTTTTTTTTGGATCTGTAGGAAAATGAGCCTTAGAAAAGGCCCAACTGTGCTAAGCTAGCAGGGACTGCCATTTTGTTGGGTTATTTCCAATAAAAGGCTTATGCAAACAGCAGTGCATAAATGTCTATGATACTACTGCAGATTATACCCACACAAAAGAGGGCTGAAGAGAAGGACTATAGAGTGCAATCACTTCTAAACACGACTCTGCCAAGTTACCACTTCATGAAATGGAATAATATACAAATAGCATACTACATTTCCATCTCAGCATTTGTACTTCATCCAAGGATTTCAGAGGCTTGAAACGACTCAGTTAAATTCTTCCTAATTGGCGCACTGTAAACCACTCTAAAGTAAGTTGCCTTTAAAAATGTATTTACTCCTTGAAGTCAGTGGAGTACCAACCACTAGGTTAAAACTGAAATTCTTAAGTGACCTGTTAACCAGAGTTAATGAGAACCCTAGTGGTCTATACAGGTTATACCTTATAAACCTTGGGCTTTCACAAACGCCAAAGGCTCAGAGAAAGATCACAATAATTTGATTCACTGATTAATCCAGCTCTTTGAGATTAGTATTATTCCCAAATAAGTCTCTGACAGTTTTAATGAACAACCAGAACTTTAAAAGGGGCTAAAGAGAATGTGAGAGCCATCTAGTCTTGGGACTCTCAAAGTCATCCGTTTCAAATTCTCAGACTTGGATAACCATTGCCTCTGGTTAGACTTTTCTGGTACAGACAGTCATTCCCTATATCCACAGGGTATTGGTTACAGGACCTCCCATGGATACTAAAATCCTCAGATGCTCAAGTCCCTGATATAAAATGATACTTGCTTATAACCTACACATAGACTTTATTTATAGATTACTTATAATGCCTAATACAATGTGCTATGTAAATAATTGTTATATTGTGTTGTTTTTAAAATTTGTACTATTTTTATTGGTTTTTAAAAATATTTTTGATCCATGGTTGGTTGAATTCAAAAGATGTGAAACCTGCAGACACGGAGGGCTGAAAGTGTCTAGCTTTAGAATCATTTATGTACTAAGTAAGGAGAATCTCCCAAACTGTTATTAAGTCAAAAAGAAACTGAAAGCAGAGAGTAGACCATACTACTTAAGTAGTGGTGGTTAGTGGCTGGTTGCAGCGGGGAACACCTGTAATCCCAGCACTTTGGGAGGCTGAGGTTGGAGGATCGCTTGAGCCCAGGAGTTCAAGACCAGCCTGGGCAACATAGTGAGACACTGTATCTATTATTTAAAAATAAAATAAAACAAAATAAAATGTTAGAGAGGATGGAGCTTTCAGGGTACAACATATGCTTTGACCATGATGGCTTAATGGCCCTATATAACTTCTTCCCATCCTTAACTCTGGTGGGTTAACCAGATTTGCTCTTCTGACTCTACATTCTCTGGTTCTCCTATGTATTAACTTTTCCCAAATAGAGTCAAAAGAAAGTGACAATCACACACATTAGGGCCCTGAAGAAACCTGGTTCCTCAATTTATCAAATATCACACAGGTCATTGGTATTAAGGCTTTTATGTCTTTTTGGACAGCCTACTTTGATGAAGATCAGACTAATTAATGTTTTCATTTATTTGCAGATTTGACCATACAAATAGAATTGTCAAAGACAAGAAGCTACTCTTTATAGAGATGTTATATTCTGAGACAAATAATTAATTATTCATGTATTCCAAATTTCAACAGGCACAAGAGACACTTGTGACAAAAGGTGCTAGGGAACATGTGTTTTAAGTTTGTCTGCAAGACTGCATTTCTCACAGCATATCACTGCTTCTTAGTACCTTCGGCCTGTTCTGACTCAACTTCAAGTGTACTGTTAAATGCTTTTGAATGAGGTTGATTTCTTTCACCTTTCCTTTCCTTTCTTCTGTTTTCTACTTATTTCTACTCATCTTCCTCTCAAATTTTTGTGAAGATTATTTATCCTTGTAAGCAAGAGGGTGATAACTGCAGTCACAGTGGCAAGTATGGGAAAAGAGGGCAAATATCATTAGCAGAAAAAAGACATATTTCCTTAAAGGCCCATAAGCCACAGTAATAGTTTATAATAATGGAAAAGCATTTTTTATACCTAACTTGTTATCTTCTAGTTCTTTCTTTTTTTAGCTCTAAGTTAATTTCATCCAACAAACACATATTCAGTACCAATGACGCATAAGACACTATGTCTCCAGAACAAAATCCCTGCCCTCCAGGGACTCATAATCAAAGAGGGAAAAATAGAAAAGCAGGCAAAACTTAGAAAATATAATCAGAATGCCAGAGTAGAAATGTATCAAAAATGATACCTGAATTAGGGACAATAGTTAGGAAGTGTGCAATATCATTGAGAAATGATGAAACTCTGAACCTAACCTTAAAAAAAAACCTCTCACATATATGGTCAAATGATTTTTGACAAGGGTACCAAGACCATTCATTGGGGAAAGGATAGTCTTTTCAACAAATAGTACTGGGAAACTTGGATATCCTCATGAAAAAGAATAATGCCGGAGCCTTACCTTACGTATACAAAAATTAACTCGTAATGATTCACAAGATCTAAACGTAAGAGAGTAAAAGTTAAACAATACTTACAAGAAAACACAAGGGAAAAAACTTCATGACACGGGATTTGGTATTTCTTATATATGATACCAAAAGCATGGGCAACAAAAGAAAAATAACTTGGATTTCATCAAAATTAAAAACTTTCAGGCATCAAAAGGCACTATCAACAGAGTGAAAAGGCAACCCATGGGACAGGGAAAAAAAATTGCAAACCGTATATTTGATAAGGGATTGACATCCAGAATATATGACGAACTCCTACAACTCAATAGCAAAAAAGCAAGGAACCCGATTACTGGCAAAGGACTTGAATACACATTTCTCCAAAGGCGACATATAAATAGGCCAATAAGCACATGGAAATATGCTCAACATCACTAATCATTAGGGAAATGCAAATAAAAAGCACAATAAGATACTACCTCACACCCATAAGGATGGCTACCATCAAAAATATAGAAAATAGTAAGTGTGGGTGCGGATGCAGAAAAACTAGAACCCTTGTGCATTCCTGATGGCATGTAAAATGGCACATCCATAGTGGAAAACACTGTGGAAAACAAAAGTTTTTCAAAAAATATGATCCTGCAATTCCACTTCTGGGTATGTATCCAAAAGAACTGAAAGCAGGGACTTGAATAGATGTAAGAACACATGTTCATAGCCGCATTATACACAATAGCCAAAAGGTGAAAGCAACTCAGGTGTCCATTGACAGATGAATAAACAAAATGTGGTACACAATACAATATTATTCAGCCATAAAAAGGAAATTTTGACACCAGCTACAACATAAATGAACCTTGAAGATATTATGCTAAGTGAAATAAGCCAGTCACAAAAAGACAAAGATTGTATGATTCCTCTTACATGAGGTAGTCAAATCTTTAAGTAGCTCCAGTAATGAGAATGGTGGTTACCAGGGGTGGGGGGAGAGGGGGCAGGTAGGAATGAGGAGTTAGAGTTTAATGGGTAGAGTGTTTAATGGGTAAAGGAAGATGAAAAAATTGTGAAGATGGATGTTGTTGATAGTTATATAACAGTGTGAATACCCTTAATGCCACAGAACTATACATTTAAGAATGGTTAAAAGGGTCAATTTTATGTGTATTTTATCATACTTTTTTGAAAAGCCTAATATAAATATTTTTTTACTTAGCAAATATAAAAAGTGCCTCTCAAATTTTTGCTTATACTTTCAACATTCTAACTCAATGAAAGAGTATTCTTTGTCAGCTGCCAAATTAGGAAAGACTTACTTTGATTCACAAGAAGGAAACAAAATAAAATTTTAAAAATACCTTTATACCTCAGTGGTTAAACTGAGGAATACCTCTGACCCATAAGGAGAGAAGCCAAGGGACAATAGACACATCACCATTCCTTAACGAAAGAGATGTCTGGTTTGTTCTACAATGATTGGAACCCCCAAGTCTATCACAGCCACCTGCTGTGTGCCCAACGTTGCAAGTGACTCATGTTAATTTGTCAGTAGTTTGGTAAGTGAAATTACCCAAAAATTTAAGAGTATTTTCTGCCAAACTTAAAAAACAGGAGATCAAAATTATACATTGACTAAACAAGAGAAACTCACAAAAAGTGTAGAGAAATGTAGAGAATTTTATTTCAGAAATGTAAGAACTAATAAAAATTTAGATCCACGCTTTAAGCAAGCCATGAAAAGCATACATAGGTAATTCTATATAACCCAAGCTAATCAGTAATTCCCAGTTTATTTATATTTTACTGTGTAATATAGTAATAAGTACATACTAATTCAAAGACAAAAATACACAGACACAAAATGCAACTTTGAATCTCTCAAGGGTAAGCCCTAGCGTGGAATCCATCACGTCCAGCACATGCACAACACATACGCTGTGGTTACCTCCTCTACCCTCACACAGCAGACGTTGCCAATTAATCACTTCTAAGCCTGTATGTGGCCTCTCAATTCTCCTCAACACAGCACTCCATGCAATCACTATAATCAATAGGAATTGGCACCAGAGAGTGAAGCATGCTTGCCATCCCAGCACCAAGGTGACAGTCGGGGGAAGATTAGGCATAACCATGAATCACACACAAAGAAGATCCAGGAGAACCTCTGCTAGCGGAAAGAAGATCTACACAACAGCTTTTGCAACAGCAACTTGCTACATGAATGGAAGCTGAATCTGCTGACTTAAAGCAGCTACCTTTCCTTCCTAAGTCTGTTTTGGATGTGAATAAAGATCCAGCCAAGTCATCAGTGATGCAATAAGCTCCATGGTTCTTTACATACAGAGAGCTTTTATTCTTGACAGAATTAAAGAACTGAGGGACACATTTAAGGATATGTTCTTAGAGTTTTGTTACTGCTACTACAGAAAACCTTCCCTAGCAAGAGGGGAAGATTTCCAGATCGGCCAGCCACTCACCACCTGTCCCTCTAATTTTGCTGCTTCCTCCCAGGTTTATACTCAAACTACATTCCCAACCATTCCTAGAGACCAGCTGGCAGAAGGGGAGGCAAGGAAATGGAGGCAGATTTGCAAGTGACAAAAACATTATTCAGAGACAAGCTCTCAATCAGGCTGCCATTGCTAGTAAATGAATCTCGACAAGAACAGGGACTAAAGGACAGATTTTACAGTGCCGCTGCGTGGAAGATTTGGGACCACAGCTGCCTTACCCAGTCAGGTCAAACCATGAAGAAGCAGTAGTATTGTTTTTGTTGTTTCATTATATTTTCCAACATAAACATGGCCGACTTCATTGTAAAGGTGCCTCATTCGTTATACCATTTGACAGACTGAAGAGAAAGAAAAAAGCAATAAAGGCACACTATTTTATTACTTTTTAAATCAAACACTTTTAGTGCTTACTATATGCCAAATATCGGTCTAAGCTTTTAATTAATATTCACATCCATTTCTTTCACAGTACCATGGAGCTGGTACTGTTATGTCTCCCAATTTACACATGAGGAAACTGTGGCACAGAAAAGTCAAGTAAAGCTAAAGTAAACGGGTTAGGATTGGAATTCATACAGTCTGGTTCCAGAGTCTGCTCTCAGTCATGATACAAAAAGAACAGAGGGCACCTGTGCCTACTGTCTCATTGGTTCCTCCAAATCTCATGAGATTGGTTTCATCCTTCCCTTTTAGAGATGAAAAAACTGAGGCTCAGTGAAGTGAAGTAATTTACTTGAGGTTACAGAGTAGAAAGACTGCAAAACACTATTTACTGGGCACAAACAATATGCCAGCCACTCTGATAGGTGTCATCTTTTAATCCTCAACAGCCCTATGACAGAGGTACTAGTTTAGTCCACTTTACAGCTAAAGAAAATAGGGCTTAGAGAGGTCTGGTCGTTTAACTGGGGCCAAATTAGTAAGAACAGAAGAAATTTAAGTTCAGACCAGTTGAGTCCCAAATCCCTGGTTTTTCCCTTCTGATGCTACTATAAATAAAACTTTATATATCAGCTACAATAACATGTAAGGCATTGTTAGGGTTACAAAGATGACTCAGTTCCATTTAAGAAGCTTACAGTATATTGAAGGAGAAAGGTTAGTTATTCAAATCACTATAATTGCCACACATTTATTCATGAACCATTCCTTGGGGTCCTTCCTAAATGCAGGGCACTGTTCTAGGCACTGCATATAGCAGCAAACCAATCAGATAAGTTTCTTTGCCCTCTCGACCTAACAATCTAGAGACAGACAATAAACAAGATAAATAAGGAAAAGATATAGTATGTAAGATGATGATAAGCACTAAGGAGGAAAAGCGGCAGGCAGGAGGATTAGAGAAGAGGGCAGGAGGTGGACATTTGAGATGGGGCCATCGGGGCCTCCCCTGTGCTTTGCTAGACTGTTAGCAAGGCACACACCAAAACCGCCCCCGCCCCTTTCCAAATGCCATAGGGTCGCTGGCCCTGGAGAACCACACAGAGACTATAGTTTCCTGCCATTCTCTGAAGTCTTGTACAATTTGCCTCTATCAGAGAACTTTTTCACTGTTGTCCCTTGGCTTCAGTGACACTGGCACTATCTTGTTTCTCCTTTCCTACCCCCCTGACCTGTCTTGGGTCTGCGTCTCCCTGTCACTGAGCCCCACCTCTGCAACAAAAAAAAAAAAAAAAAAAAAACAGATGAGCATGTCTTTTTTCTTTTCCTTTTTTTTGAGGCACAGTCTCGCTCTGTCACCCAGGCTGGAGTACAGTGGCACGATTTCGGCTCACTGTAACCTCCGCCTTCTAGGTGATCCTCCCACCTCAGACTCCCCAGTAGCTGGGATCAGAGGCACACCACCATGCTCAGCTAATTTTTCATATTTTTTGTACAGACAGGATTTCCTCATGTTGCCCAGGCTGATCTTGAACTCATGAGCTCAAGTGATATGCCAGCCTCGTCCTCCCAAAGTGCTGGGAATACAGGTGTGAACCACTGCGCCTGGCCTGATGGGCATTTCTTGAATAACAACCTTGCCTTTTCTTCTCACTACAAAGCTGCTCCTTGAAATCTTGTCTGCTGATACAGTATCAAAGATCATATTCATGTAAATGAGACCCATTTTTCATTTGTAGCTTCAGGATATTACCTTAGCTACTACAGTACCCAACTTTCAAGCTCTCATGAACATCTCTCCCTAGATGTAACCAAAATTGAACTCCTCACCTTTCTGAGGAACTCTTTCTTTATCTATTTTTTTTCCCCAGGAGAGGGGAGACAGGAAATCTGTATCTGCTACTTTTCATTTCATAAGTCACCAGCGAATTTTTTTAACTCCTTTTTCTCTCAATCTTCAAATCCAATCAATTTCCAAGACCTTTAGATTCTACTTTCGCAGTTTCTCTTGATCACATCACCTTCTTTCCAATCCCTCTGCAATTACCAGGATTTCTTTCTCTTCAGTAACCGCACCACCAATAACTTCTCATGCCAGGTCTCTCCCTTACCCCAACTATCCTATAATTAGCACCAAGTTATTAGGTCACAATTCCCTCATGTGTAACATGGAGATAGAAATTATTGTACAGTACTGATTTGACGATTAAACGTGATTGTATTAACCATCTAACATAGTTCTTAACATATAGTAGGAACTCAATAAATGTCACTTATCTTTTTCTTACTCTCTGTGAAATCAAAACAGGGATCTGGCATTCAGGGACCTGTGCAATCTACCCATTTTCCTAGCTCTGTCCATCAAATATTCCCCTAGCTGTATGGTCTGAGTTTCAAGCAAACTCACACTGTGTGAAGTATTCTTTGACTTGGCCTGGCATTTTCATGCAGACAGATCACTGCTCATGCTTTCCATCCTTCCATTTTGAGTGACCTTTCCTTCCATCCTCTGCCTATGTAAGTCTTACTGACCCTCAAAGGTTTATTATCTCAATAGCTGCTGCCTCAGAAGGCCTTTCCTAAGTGCTTCATACAAGTGAGACCTTCCCCTCTCTCAATCCCCTGAAACCATTGGACTACTCTGACAAAGCCTTTTGGTCAGTCTATAAATATGTGCCTGTATCAGGAAATAAGGACACAAAAGTAGAAAACTATTGATGTTATAACATGGTTATTACTGCCTATGTACTTATTTTGCCTTAAGTATATTATAAACATGAAATAGATCAGCATAGCGATTGTATTACTCATCTTTGTATTCCCTACAGGACTTATTATGATACCTTGGTACATAATGTAAACTTAAATTTGATGGTAGTCATAATTATTTTGTTATACTTCAATAACATTTTATTCCAGAGAACCATAAAAAGTTTCATAGAGAAAAATAATTATTACCAAAAGACATGGAAGAGAAATTACTATTATTTGTAAAATGTTAGATGAAGAAATATGTATACAGCAATTATGTGCATAAAACTTTACCATGATTAAAATATATAAAACTAGAAATAGAATTTAGAGGCTTAGACACTTAACCTCAAACTTCGGTTGAAAAAATATTATCAAAGCAATGATTAAATAAAAATAATCACTCAATAAAACCTCAATCCTTACACTAAATGTTATTACAAACTTCTATGTTTTGTTATTAAGAGATGCTCTCGCACATAAAAGTCTTATGACTGGGAATCACTATGCTATATGTAAATAGAAATTAAAATGATTGAATAAAGAACAAATTCACTGTACTGAGTCCCTGATTCGGTGTTAAACACAAGGCTTATTAGTCAGCAGGATGAGTCAAATACAAAGTGTAAAGAAAATCTGACAACAAGACAACCCCTTTAACTCGTATCCCTTCCTGTTCAACACCACTACCAGGAAACAAAGTTAGAACCATAACCCTCCCTAACAAAGTTAAAGCAAAATCAAATAAAGATCCATTATCCAGTAGCTTAGATGCTGTCAATGTATGAATATATGCTTAGACAATGAAAATGAGTCTTTGTGTTTTGTTTTTGTTTTTCTGAGACAAGGTCTCGGTCTGTCGCCCAGGCTGGAGAATAGTAGTGTGATCACAGCTCACTGCAGCCTTGACCTCCTGGGTTCAAGTGATCCCCTGACCCAGCTAATTTTTAATTTTTTTTGTAGTGACAAGGTTTCACCATGTTGCCCAAGCTAATCTGGAACTCCTGGACTCAAGCAATCCACCCTCCTCGGCCTCCCAAAGTGCTGGGATTACAGGCATGAGGCACTATGTCTGGCTGGAAATGAGTCTTTAACATCTCAAATGTATTATTTCTTGACCTGAAACTTGCAAATGAATTTTAACTCTAAACCAACAAGGTAGGGTCTAACGAGGATGAAGTGTCTATCTATATGTGGGGCTAAGGTAGACACATACCTAACCATTTGCTTTAAACATTATAATGAACAAATTAACTGTTCAACTTCTAGTGTTAACTATCACAAGCACAATTACATAGTCAATTTTAAATTACTGAATAGTACACTAACATCCATGTCCTACTCTTAAAGATACTAAAGGCTGTCAATTTGTTTTCCTTAAAAGCAGGAACAGTAACACTTACTTTAATAAGGAATCTATTCCTTAAAAAACGGACTGTCAAGTAAAAGTTTCCAGCTAAAAAATGATTAACAACTAAAACATTTACAAAATGCTTACCAAAAAAGGGGAGCAATCACAATAATTACTGAAACATAAACTAGTGAGTGAACAAAGCAGACATTTTACTGGGAAATGCCACACCACCCAGGCCCCTATTATAGGTGATAGTAAAGATAAAACAGCGTATTACACAAAAGGTGATTCTTCAAAGCTAACCCTCTCCCTTGCTTATATGACAATATGCTTTTATAGAAAAAAAATGAAAAAAAGTACAAAATTATAGGCATGCTCCAGATGAGAGGAAAAAAGTGGATACAGCAAACAGTGAATATGATGGCCAACCACTGCAGAGAGATCTAAGTCTTCATTTAGGAAAACATGTAAAATAAGTTAAAAATTTTAAACTTCAGTATATATAGAAGATATTATAAAATAATTATAATACAAAAAATTAACAAGCACCTCATACTCGAATACCTTCTCAATATCAAAGCTTCAAATTAATTTTGAGACCAGCTAATATTTATTGAGTGCTTAGCAAGTGCTAAGCCTAATGTTAAACACTTTATATACATCTCCTTTAACAACATCCCTATGAAGCAGGTATTTATACTATCCCCTTTTTTATGTAAGTGTCAGAGCTTGATTTCAAACCCAGAGTCTCACTTGGTTCTTTAACTACTATCATATTTACTGTACTAACTTTCATATAATTTTAATGATTAAGCACATGCACAGATAATCAACATGTCCAGTCCTTTGGTCCTACAGAAGTTACCATACGTATTTTTAAAACTTACACACCTTAAAGTACCTTTACAAAGAGGAGAGAAGACGGGAAAATTAAATCAGGGTTACTCTTAATTGCAGTTCCTTGAATCATAGCCCAAATACGAACTTGGCTAGGACTGCTGTGGGAAAGATTCAAAGGCAAAATCAAGCACCCATGCTGCCAGGCAAAGCCAGGTCTCTCAACAAGTGGAATACCAACTTTTAAATAGGTTTACAAAAAAACAGTGGCGGTCAATGTGGGACAAGGGAAGAAGGCCTGAGAAGGCTGCTGTAATTTCAGCCTTGATGCAATAGAGATTGTATTTCTTTTATCTTTAGGGAAGTGAAGTAGAGTAGTCCCCTTCATCCTCGAGTGGATGCCTAAAACCACAGACACTACTGAACTCTATATACACCGGTTTTTCCTTTTCCTATGCACAGATACCTATAAAGTTTAACTTATAAATTAGACACAGTAAGAAATTAGCAGCAATAGTTAATAATAAAATAGAATTATAACAATATACTATTTACAATTTCAGAATAGAAGATTCATTATTACTATAGATTTTGGCAACCTCAGCCTTGGCGATAACTTTCACCTTTTCACTTAAAGGAAGCATTTTACGGCTTCTCTTTGGAGTATCCAAATTGCCAGCATCAATAGTCGTGGGCCTTGGGGCCATTATTAAGTCAAATAAGGGTCACCAGAATACAAGCACTGGGATACCTAGACAGTCAACCTGAAAACCAAGTCGGCTACAAGGTGACTGACAGGTAGGTGGCACATAGAGTGTGGAGATGAGGGACAAAGGGAGGATTCATCTCCTAGGCAGGACACAGCAGGATGGCGGGAAATTTCATCACAATGCCCAGAACTGCATGCAATTAAAAACTCATGAATTATTTCTGGAATATTCCATGCAATAAATTTGGGCCATAGTTGACCGCAGATAACTGAAACCATGTATAAGGGTGCACAACTGTAGTGACCAGATTACTCCATTTCATGTAAATGGTATGATCCTTTTTCCAAAACAAGATCACCTTTTTCACCAAAGTTGATCTGATACAGAGTTCTATCATACTAACACAGCTAGTTAACCAAAGGTTAAAAATTCCACCTGAAGTATTTGGAATACATCAATATCTGTAAGTCAATATAAAAAACATCACTGGGAGGCTGAGGCAGGAGAATGGCGTGAACCTGGGAGGCAGAGCTTGCAGTAAGCCGAGATGGAGCCACTGCACTCCAGCCTGGGAGGCAGAGTGAGACTCCATCTCAAAAAAAAAAAAAAAAAAAAAAAAAAAATTCACCCTACAGCTAAATTGGCAAAATATATTAACAGGCAATTCAGAAGAAGGAATCGGAACGGCCACTGTGCACTGTGTAATCTCAACAGTAACCAGAAAATGCATAATGAAACTGAATAGCAAAATACCATTTCATACCCCTCATGCTAACAAAAATTAAGTCTTAAAAAAAACAGTGGGCTGGGTGTGGTGGCTCATGCCTGTAATCCCAGCACTTTGGGAAGCCAAGGCGGGCAGATCACTTGAGGTTGGGAGTTCGAGACCAGCCCGACTAACATGGAGAAACCCTGTCATTACTAAAAATACAAAACTAGACAGGCGTGGTGGCGCCTGCTTGTAATCCCAGCTACTTGGGAGGCTGAGGCAGGAGACTCACTTGAACCAGGCAGGCAGAGGATGCGATGAGCTGAGATCACACCATTGCAAAACTCCGTCTCAAAAAAAAAAAAAGTCTTGGCTGAGTGCAATGGCTCATGCCTGTAATCCCACCACTTTGGGAGGCTGAGGCAGGAGGATCACCTGAGACCAAGAGTTTGAGACCAGTCTGGGCAATATAATAAAATAATTAGCTGAACATGGTGGTACACACCTGTAGTCTCAGCTCCTTGGGAGGCTGAGGTGGGTGGATCCCCTGATTCCAGGAGTTAGAGGCTGCAGAGAGCTGTGATAGTGCCACTGCATTCCAGCCTGGGAAACAGAATGAGACTCCATCTCTTAACAACAACAACAAAGTCTTATACCAAATGTCAACCTATATACTTCAGGCTCCAGTGTAAATTGGAATAAGTTGAAAATATTTAATGAAGCTAAAAATCACATATAACCCAGTCTAGGGATATTACCCTCATAGGTAATACCCCAAAGAAACTGTCATATCTATGTAAGGTATCATGAACAAAAATGTTCACTGCTGGAATGCCTGAAATTGGAAAAAATTAGAAACAACTTAAATGCAGATCAAGAGAAAAACTGATAAATTGTCTATGTTCACAAAATGGAATACTGCACATTTGACTGACTTGCAACTACATGGATATTATCACCAAAAAAACCCCATAATGTTATGGGAAAAAAAGAAGTTGCAGAATAATACGAACAGTATACTATTTAACTGAGCTTTCAAACCTAAAAAATACTAAATATTATAAACAAATACATAAAGAGTAAACTTTTTTCTTTAAATGGGTATAAGACACAATAAATTCTAGATAGTACTTACCTCTAAGAAAAGAAGAGCATGATATAAATAACCCAAAAAGGGCTTAAAATTACATATATGGACTCAATGTCTATGGGGCACAATATTCATAAATCAAAGTCCTGACCCCTAATGTGATGGTATTTGGAGGTGAGGTCTTTAGGGAGTAATTATGTTTAGAGGAGGTCATGAGAATGGGATCCTTATGATGGAACTAGTGTCCACGTAAGAGACCAGAGACTTCCCCTTCTCTCTTTCTTTCTCTCCCTGCCATGTGAGGATGCAGCAAGAAGACCACCATGTGTAAGAAGAGAGCTCTCACTGGGATCCATGCTGGCACCATGATCTTAGACTCCCTGCCTCCAGAACTGTGAGAAATAAATGTCTGTTGTTTCAGTCACCCAGTCTACGGTATTTTGTTATGGCAGCACAAGCTGAAAAAGTAAGTGTTATATTTTTCAACTGGTAAAAAATAACAAAAAACTAAAATCCAGATTAAGTGAATGACATAGCATGGCAGTTCTCAATTAGAACACACTAATAAGACACTGGTTCTCAGAGAACAACTTTAAGACTATTATCCTATATGTAATTCTATTGTTTTTTTTTTTAAATACTGACTTTCTCTTGACAATAATCAGGTTCTGACAAATCTTTTTGATGTCAGAGACACTCAGTCCATCTGGAATGCCATCCCTACTGTTCTAAGCCAACACATAGCCTCTCTCACTAGAATTTTCACCTCTGGTCTATTTTCTCTCCAATTTCCAAATTCACCCTGTGTACCAAGAGCAAACCAGAACTTCCGGTTTCGTTTGTTTTTCTTTTTTTCTTTTTATTTAAAGAGACGGAGTCAGCTGGGCATGGTGGCTCACTCCTGTAATCCCAGCGCTTTGGGAGGCTGAGGGATCACGAGGTCAGGAGTTCGAGACCAGCCTGGTCAATATGGTATAACCCCATCTCTAATACAAAAATCTCTAAAAATACAAAAATTAGCTGGGTGTGGTGGCGCATGCCTGTAGTCCCAGCTGCTCAGGAGGCTGAGGCAGGAGAATCACTTGAACCCAGGAGGCAGAGGTTGCAGTGAACCGAAATCACATCACTGCACTCCAGCCTGGGTTACAGAGTGAGACTCTGTCTCAAAAAAAAAAAAAAAAAAAAAAAAAGAAAAAAGAAAAAAAAAAAAAACAAAAAAAGAAATGGAGTCTTGCTCTGTCACCCAGGCTGGAGTACAGTGGCACAATCACAGCTCATTGCAGCCTCAAACTCCTGGGCTCAAGTGATCCTCCTACCTCAGCCTCCAGAGTAGGTGGGACCACAGGTGCAGGCCAACATGCTCAGCTTCAAGAGCAAATCAATCTACATAAAATGTTACTTTGGTAATGTCACTTGTTAGCTCCTGGAATTTAACTCTTTGACAGCAACCACTGCTGAACAATAAAATGAAAACTCCTTAATCTAGCATGTAAAGGTCTCTAAGCCTGGCTCAAAGCTGTATTTCTAACTGTACCTTCCATTACTCTATACAAATGGCTCCTTCTAGCCAAACTGCTCTATTCAAAGCCCTGTATGGGCTTTCCTCATTCTCACCTCTTCTTTGGTCATCCTGTGTCTCCCGTTTGGAATGCCATCCTCTCCAACACCACCTTTCTCATGGTATCTAAATTTTAGTTGTCTTCTAAGACCTTGCCACAAGTCTTATCTAATCCCTGAATCCCTCCCTAACCAAGACACTCTAATTTAGACTCATTCAATCAATCAATCTTTATCGGATACCTAGCATGTGACAGGAGACACAGTTCTAGGGGCACTCATAGAATGCCTAAATATATACACTACACATTAATTAAATAGTATTGCTCCTTTTGTTAATGTATATGTCAACCTCAACTACATTACGTGCTTCTTAAAGACAATCAGTTCATATATCCCACAGAGCAATAACACAGTACTTTGTGTTTAGGGTTCAACATTCTCTGGCTAAATCAATTTTGAAATAAGTTATAATCATCTAATTTTTTGACCCAAAATAATCAATGCCTACCCTTGGAACTTTGAACAATTATGACATTTTCTTGTGATGTGTATATATATATCTATACAACAAGAGTAATGGACTTGGAGTCAGAAGGTCTGTGTGGAACTTGAGCTCCACTGTGCGCTATCTCTGGCCATATTATTTTCTCTGCACATTAATCTCCATAAAATGAGAATATTTACACCTACCTGTGAAGACGTTCATGACTGTCATGAGGCATAAGTAAATTAGAAAAAGATATATTTTATTGTGCTAGAAGCGTGCCTCACACTCATTCGTGAATCCAACAAATTTTTACTAGGTTATTTTCAACAGATGCCAATATCCTCATTTCCCACCAGAAGAGTTAATACAGATCTGTTTCCTTTCTGGTTTATTTTTTCTTCTTTGAGATAGGGTCTCGCTCTGTCACCCAGGCTGGAGTGCAGTGGCACAATCACAGCTCACCACAGGCCTCAATCTCCCAGACTCAGGTGATCCTCCTGCCTCAGTCCCCAAGAAGCTGGGACTACTGGCATGTGTCACCATGCCCGGCTAATTTTTTATTTTTATTTTTTTTGTAGAGATGGGGTTTCACTATGTTACCCAGACTGGAAGATCCATTTCCTTTCTGCTAGGTGATGGGAATGCTGTCTTTGACTAGTAAATGAAAGAAAGGAATACCTACAGAAATATTCAAATATTCAATTAAAATATTTGAATTATATATTAAATCATAATCTCTTAAGGCCATAAAATTATTCTATTTTTAAAATGTCTTTATTCTATTTATCACATAAGGCACAAACGTTAGTTATTTATAACCTTGCTAAAGCACCAATGAAAATGGGATTTGGAAAAGAATAGAGAAATTAATAAAACTGCTAATTATAAGGAATATGATCAAGAAAACTTTGAATTCCTCTTTCATAAAATCGTTTTTCATATTTGACTTCCTATTTGAAGCAGGATACATGGGAATTCATTATTGATTAACTAGCTAGCCTACCTAGTTTTTCAGAAGAATTATCAACCTCTGTTAGGAATCCCTGCTGCTCCTGCTGGATGCAGTTGCCCACAAGAGAAGCTGCTGCTTTTAAAACCAATTTTAGATTGACTACAATTTGGAGCCTACCCTTGGGACCTTCATTTGGAGCTCGTATTTTTTTTTTTTTTTTTTGAGATGGTGTCTTGCACTGTTGCCCAGGCTGGAATGCAGTGGCACTATCTCGGCTCACTGCAAGCTCTGCCTCCTGGGTTCACGTCATTCTCCTGCCTCAGCCTCCCGAGTAGCTGCGACTACAGGTGCCCGCCACCACGCCCGGCTATTTTTTGTATTTTTAGTAGAGACGGGGTTTCACCATGTTAGCCAGGATGATCTCAATCTCCTGACCTCGTGATCCGCTGGTCTCCAACTCCCAAAGTGCTGGGATTACAGGCGTGAGCCACCACACCCGGCCTGGAACTCATATTTTAAACCACGATTTGGTCTCTATCCTCATTGTCTTTATATACAAGGCTCATCTCTCTTAATCTGCAGTGGCTTGAAATCTCTCATTATCTCTCTGTTTCAGCTACTTGAGAAGTCCACTGCCCATCTTTGAGATCCACCCCAGAAAGGTAATTTCAAGTAGACCATCTAGCCTACAATATAGGGCTCCTCATATACCCTCTAAATTTAATGATACTCAATCTAGCCATTTTTACGTGACACGGCAACAAACAGAAATTTGTGCATTTACCATTCAGTTTATAGGCAAAATCTTACATTAGGTACAGTTTGACTATTTTTATTTGACTATTTTTCCCTTTTTCTTTCTAAGTCACCTTTTCTATACCACAACACAAAATCTAGGTAATTACTATATAATGCTTAAAATTATAGGCTCTGGTGTGACACCAGTTCAAAACTGGGCTGCACTGGTTATTAGCTATGTTAACTTAAAAAAATTACAAATATTTTTAGGCCCCAAGAGCAACAACCACCACTACTGCTTCACAGGGTTTTTGTTAGTATTAAATGAGTTAGTACAAGTAAAACAGAAGAGCACCTAACATGAATTCTATACAAATCCTGCATTTTTAACATGGAGTAACACTAGTTATTAGAGTAATAAGCTATACCTATACTTTCAATGCTTAATAAGACTGAGCAAGTATCATTCTGGTTAGTAGGCTCTTTTGAGTTTGAAACATTATAAACACAACTTTTTCAGTTGTCTCCGTAGCTCGTCTGTAAAGATAAATTATAGATTTTTCCCCCTCAAGTTTATTATTTTAATACAAAAGTGGTTACTAGAAAAAGTGTGGAAAGTAAGGAAAAGTGAAGGGGGGAGGACATGCATATTTCCACTATATACCACTATGTGATATATTTACTTTCAAGAATTTTATAACAAAAATGTAATTTTTAAAATCAGTCATATGAAATTAAATCCTACCATTTCTACCTACCAGTACCATGAAAGTATTTTTCCTTGTTGGTTCAGTCTTTGGCAATATAATTTTTAATAGCAGCATAATATTTCAAGTTGAATTCATATATTCTAAAGCAAACCTGGGCAGGTTCTTCTTGTGACAACTGCAAGCATACTTGCCATAAAAGAATAGTGATGGGGGACCTAGGTACAGTGGCTCACACCTATAATCCCACTGCTTTGGGAGGCTAAGAGTTCAGGAGTTCAAACCTGGGATAAGGACCAGGAGTTCAAGACCAGCCTGGGCAACACAGTGAGACTCTATCTCTAAAAAAAATTTAATTAAAAAAAAAAAAAAAAAAAAAAAAAAATGTCACTCAGGATCCACATCATGGGAGTGGATTTTTTCTACAGCACAAACACTGGCATCTTTCTAGTGTTCAGTATAGTCAAAAACAATGATGGTAGCACTAGGCTAATACATACAGGAAGAAAAAATATTGAACAAAGTTGTGGCTTCAACTTACATGTTCATTTTCATTAAGGAGCGCTTCCAATTTTTCACTAAGACAAATTAACAACTTCAATCAATATACAAAATATACATATTTGCATTCTGATTTAAGGCAAGTCAACCTACATTCATCCACAGTAAGAAAAAATCATAGATGTGGCTATGTTGAAACTCAAATTTTCCATCCGGTAGCTTAAGGATACCTTAGGTTATCAGAGATTTAAAAAATACATACAACACACATTTACTGAAACCTAATTATGAATTTTGCCAGACTCAACGCATACTACTTTAACTGACTAACAACAACCAGTAAAAATGTTTCATTTATTTAAAAAATTACCAGCCTGGGCAACATAGACCTCAACTGTTAAAAATTAGCCAGGCTCATTTTAAAATTTTAGCTTGGCGCATGCCTATAGTCCCAGCTACTGCGGAGGCTGCAGTGGGAGAATCACTTGAGCCAGGGAGGTTGAGGCTGCAGTGAACAGTGATCTCACCACTGCACTCCAGTCTGAGTGACACAGTGAAACCTTGCCTCAAAAAAAAAAAAGGGAGAGAAAAAAAAAAAGAACAAGGAAAAAAAAAAAGAAAAGAGAACATTAGGGCAGCAGCATGGTTTGATGAAAAGAGTCACTGAACTTGGAAGGGAAAAACTTGGATTCATGTCCTAGCATGGCCCACAACTATGCAACAGCCAAAAAATTGTTTACTAACTCTAGGTCCTAACTTTAAAGTGTAGTCCTTCAATGATATGATTCCTAGGGTCTCTTCTAGCTCTAAAGTAAAGATGCTAAGAAATAAAGATGATAATGCTATCATTATCTGGCATGCATCTGACGGCCATAGGACAGGCGACTTATTGATGTACATCATATCCTCAACCTGTAATTTTGTTCAGCACTATCCCAGTGTGTGCTGTAGTGGGGTGGGGTGGGGGGGGCGGGGGCCAGTAGGCACAGTGGCCACTATAATTCCATTATTTGTTATGTAAATGTATTGTTTTCTTTAAAAGTAAAAATAAAATAAAAAATCCTGCTTTAGTCTTTTCTGCTACCTTTAACAATAACAACAACCAGATTGAAATTAAATATCTGAGTTGCTCTCATTAAAGAAACTTGCATTTACTTCCCTGGTACACAAGGAAAACAATTTTGAAATCTGCCTAATCAACAGACATTAATATTGTCTGTTGAAATAAATATGTTTGCATAGTTATTAAAAAGAACACCATATAAAATCATGCTTAAATTCATTTATTTTGAACACATACCTATGAGCAATTAGTTTAAATATAAAGAAAAATATAACAATGATGAATTATATGAATTTTCAAAGCACATTAAATTAGCATTGAAATTCTATGAACATACTTTAGAATGCTAAGTTTGTTAATTTTTTGTTTATTTGTAATACGCAATAGAGGGGAAGATATATGTTGAAAATACATCTTGGCTCATTAAAAATGCAACACAGGAATATACGCTTTTTAAACATCTTTTTAAAGCAAGAAGGAGATTTTTCTTTGCCATCTTTCAAATAAACATTCATTTCTGGTCCTCATTATAAGCAAGATATAGTATAGTGACAGATTTGCTGTGTCTTTGAGTTAACAAAAAATAATAAACAAGGTAAGCACCAGAGTACTGTGGAACACACTGAGTTTATTAGTATTAATTTTTTACATGTTTCATCTGACTAAATGTAGCTATAATGGATACCCTGATTGTAAATTTAAACTGCTATGCTTATGTGAAGATTGTGTAATAAGCAGTCATTATGCTCTTTTCTTTTCTGATCTCTAATGGGAAAACTAAGAAGTTCTTCCTCCTTTAAAATTAAGTGCTTTAATAAAGTAAGATTTTTAGGGGAAAAAACACTCAACTTTTTACGTTGTAAATTACTAAAAGTTGCTCTCACTAGACTTGACTATTTAGAAACTACAGTGATTAAATGCTTTCCAGAGCTTACATGTTAGTGCTTTCAGCATCAAATGTACAATGAGAATCATGTCAGCACTCTGCTCTGCGAAGCTTTGGCCTTCAGTGAGCAATAGAACAGGACGGCCAGGTCCTGCACGACTGAGATAGACAGAAACGCCTTAGCAAACCAGAGCCACCAGATCCATAATTCGCTTCTGACCACTTATGCCTACATACTTGCCCTCAACCCATATGTTTGCAAAATTAAACTAACAGGCTATTCCTTTGCTCCTGAATCACACAGGCTGCCTATTGAAGTTCCTAGCTAAATCTCTCCACTGAAATTACTTTTCATAGGAAAAACCGTACAGATATCCTAATAAATTGAATAAAGAGATTGAAAAATTGTAGGAATTCTGCACACACGTGTAACTGCCAAAGTAAAAGAAATATTTTAAAGTATGTATTTATTGTCGACTGATTTCCAACTTATGGAAATGTACATACAAACACCTGAAAAATACAGCTTCAAAAGTACACACTTTTTTTTGGATTCTGGAATGTTTTCAAACTTGGCAGAAACTGTGGGATCCTTGAAACATCAAGGTTTTTCACTTTTTCTTCTCCCTTTTTTAAATTGCCCGTAAACTTTCATCATCAGTATTTTGCTACAGGTATAGACATGGCTAAGATGCATTGATTCATCCTAGAAGGAGGGATGTTTACAGAAATTAAGCCAGATTCAGTCAAAGCAAAGCACAGGCTTCAACATGAAACCCCACCCCCACCTAAAAAAAACCTCAGCAGTAACTATCTAACTTATCTACGTGTCTCCTCTACTCTTCCCTTAATTCTTCTGTGTCATGTTTCTGGTTATATTATCATGTGCTTCCAACTTCTTTTCCTTTGATAAGAGTAATTTTAAGAGGCTAAATAATTTTTTTTTTCTTACCCCACAGCAGTCTCTTAGCTGACTGGTCTGAAATTCCTTTGCTCCACCTCCTAATATCTGTCACAAGAGTCAGATTACAAGTCAACCCAAAGGGGAGCACGGAGTATGCACATGAAGAGGGAACACAGGAAAAAGGAAACACCAGTGGTTAGGGCATCACTAGAAGCCATAATATAGTTTCTGTTCTTTATTTGATACAATTGTACAAAAGGATACCATGTTAGATATAACATTAGGCTGAATGTTAATTTCCTAAATAAAAATTCTCTTTAAATATGTAAAATAATCCCTTTATTATTCAACATGTAGACCTTTATTAAACACTTAAAAAGTAATAATTTAATATTTGCAGTGAAGGAAACTTTCATCTTCGTTTTTAAAGTCATCTAGACTACCATCAGAAATATTAACAGTGAAATACATTAATTACAAGCCAAATTATACAATGTATGTAGCTACTTAGGTATTTTACTAAGAAAATAACTTTATCTTTGATATTTTCTATTTTAAAAACTTATCTGTGAATTGATTTAAGGACTATATATGTAAATCTGCTAAAACTATTTCAGTGGATAAAATAATGAATCAGTACCTATTTACATGCTGCCAAAGCACACCTATAATTTTTAAAATGATGATAAGAGTAGCCTAAGGCAGTCAGCAGACATCTCAGAAATCTCAGTGTAAGTGGTTTTAACTTGCAACATGATGCCAAAAAACTTACAACAGGGAGCTGCCATCTTGCGTCCCCAGGTGTGTGCACCTAATCTCAGCTGGTTCCCCTGAGATCCCCTCAGCACCAACCCTAGTCCCCCACACAGCCCCTTATCCGCTCCAACAAGATGAAAGCAACAATCATGAACCAGGAAAAACTCGCCAAACTGCAGGCAAAAGTGCACATTGGTGGAACTGCTCACAGAAAGAAGGTAGTTCACGGAACAGCCATAGCAAATAATAAAAAATGTCAGTTCTCCTTAAAGAAGTTAGAAATCTCTAGCATTGAAGAGGTGAATATGTTTACGAATCAAGGAACAGCGATCCACTTTAACAACCCTAAAGTTCAGGCATCTCTGGCAATGAACACTTTCACCATTACAGGCCATACTGAGACAAAGCAGCTGACAGAAATGCTACCCAGCATCTTAAACCAGCTTGGTGCAGGCAGTCTGACTAGTTTAAGGAGACTGGCTGAAGCTCTGCCCAAACAATCTGTGGGTGGAAAAGCACCACACTACTGGAGAGGAGGATGATGATGAAGTTCCAGATCTTGTGGAGAATTTGGATGAGGCTTCCAAGAATGAGGCAAACTGAAATGAGTCAACTTCTGAAGATAAAACTTGAAGAAGTCACTGGGAGCTGCTATTTTATATTAATTATATATAAAATTATAAAATTTTATAAGAAAATTTTTAAATTTCTTATATATTTTTAAGAAATTTTTGTTTATGGGTCTGATAAAACCCAGATCTCTAATATTTTTAAGCCCAAGCCCCTTGGACACTGCAGCTCTTTTCAGTTTTTGCTTATACACAATTCATTCTTTGCAGCTAATTAAGCCGAAGAAGTCTGGGAACAAAGTTTGAAACAAAGGTTAATAAAGTTCTTTGCCTAGTATACAGTTGTGTTCTTTATTTCACTGACAATGATCTGTACACAGTAATCACAGTGTAGTGTAAAAAAGGTAGTATAAAGTTCTCATGTTTGAAGAAAAAAAAAAACCTTACATCAGGAAAACATTTAACTAAAGCAACAATAAAAACTTGTTTTTTGGTTAAAAGTGCTTGGTGGTTCTCTAATACATATGAGCACCTGAAAAAGAATTCAGATCCAAATCTACTCCATTAGGATACTGAAGTTTCCAAAGCC
The DNA here is from genome assembly GCF_024542745.1 of Macaca thibetana thibetana. NCBI lineage: Eukaryota > Metazoa > Chordata > Mammalia > Primates > Cercopithecidae > Macaca > Macaca thibetana. The sequence continues at coordinate 74,461,589 of NC_065585.1, read as the reverse complement.
TACAGAGCTTCAGCTGACCGTAATTGCTGTGAAGGCCGAGAACCTACTGTGTGCTCAATCTTGCCATCTGCAGGTGCGTTACACAACTCCAGGGTTTTTTAAGTAGGGTCAAAAATTTACAGTATTTTTTTAAACTAATTACCTGTCACAAAATCCTTCTGCTTTATGTCATCCTTCAAAAATTCTCTGAATAATTTTGGTACAATCCCATCATAAATTTGCTCAACATTAGCTCTATCCACAAATCCGTTTTACATTCATATTACAAATACAGTCTTTAATGATCAAGTAAATATTTATTCTCATATTTAGCAAAATGATTTTCTTCCAAAATAACTCTCCAAAAGATACTGCTTATAGAACACAGCAATTATTCTAAGACTCCTTTACAAAATCACTGGTGGCCTGCAATGCAACAATCCACATAAAATACGAACTGAAAAGTATTCATAATCAGGACCTCAATCTCATCGCTACTCATGAACTCTACTACCACTCAAGATGCTCACTCACTCCACTGTCTCACCTCTTAGTGTCCACAACTGAAACACAGATGCATCATCTCCCACAATTAAGATTTCGGCTAGAGAACTGGCACAGTAAGCTATACCATTTCCAGACCTAACAGATTTACACTACAATTAAATATATTAAAATTTCTGCACATAAAAAACTCATATATACCTAATCAAAAGGCATCTTTACCCAGTCAGTAGGTTCATCTGTAGTTCTGATTATTTTAAATTAACAGATATTCCAAAAATCAAAATAAAGTACAAATATGCCATCTTCTAAAATTATCTAATTCTCAAGTTTTATTTCTCTCATTTAGAGTTATCAAACTTTACTTGCAAAACTGTATCCTTAATTAACCACAGGAAATTTCCAGTAAACTGAAATCACCATAAATTCAGTAGGTATAATGAGAAATCATCTAAGAGTAGAATATAGTCCTTAAAAAGAAATAAGCACTTATATATAGTTGCAGTTTAGCTTATTAGAGAATTGTATCCTTAAAAATACTATATAAATCATGTAAATTTGAATTGTATTTTCGATATACAAAAGAAATTTAATATTTAAAAAGAAAACCTGCTGAGTTCTTTTTTTAAAACTGAATAATCTTTAGCAATACAAAGGATCAACTCCTAAATTATTTTATATGTAGGAATCTGATACATTAAAACAGGTTGTCTATGTAGTATTACTCTAATTAAAAAAACAAAGAACAGCTAACCAAAGAAGAACAAGCTCAGCAGAGAAAATATGAAAAAAATTTTGAAGTAATGTTTCTAATTAGCAAGGGCTTTCATAAAGACATAAAAGCAAATTTTGCTTTCCTGATTAATTAGAACACCAACACAAAGAACTAGACTCTAACTGGCAGTTCTTCTAGAGAACTAGCATGGAACAGATGCAAGCAACAGTAGAATATGTGTTATTTTTTAAAAGGGCACTGAAAATCTTATGTCATAGATATATAGATAGGCGATGGTTCTCATGTTTAAACACTTTCAACAACTATAAAGGCTATGTAGCTGGTAGTATAGCAGAAATAGTTTGGCCAAAAAAATACTAAACTTTGCAAAGAGCTTTTTGTCCACTGAGCTGTAAGGTAAAATATTGACTGAAAAGACCTTTGAAAACATCTAGAATTGTTCCTCTTTCTATGAATGATTCCCTAATTATCAGAGACGTATTTCAATATTTGCTGTTAATTTTAATGGAAGAATTTCACAGTACACTCAAAGAATACCAATTTCTTCCTCCAAGATAAAAGGAGGCACAGATCATTAATGTAAAATTAATATGCCTAAATTAAATGAAAAGAGAAAAAGAAATTAAGGAAGAAATTTAGGACAGGACCCATAACAGCACCGCAATTAAAAAGATAAGGAAAGGAAATTCTCAGGAAAGACAAATAAATCCTCCAGCCTCCAAGATGAGAAACTTGCTCTTAGGGGAAAAAAAAGATTAACATTAAAGAATAGCAAATTGAGGTGATTTAAGAAGTAAATTCAAAATACGGCAGCAAAAACTTCTGAATGCCAAATTTTAAGTACACTGACTGATACGGTTTGGTTGTGTCCCCACCCAAATCTCATCGTGAATTGTAGTTCCCATAATCCCCACATGTCTAGGAGGGTCCCTGTGGGAGGTAACTGAATTGGGGGGTGGTTTCCCCCATCCTATTTTTGTGATAGTAAGTTCTCACTGAGATCTGATGGTTTTATAAGGGGATTCTCCCTTCACTCAGTTATTCTTCTCTTGCCTGCTGCCTTGTGACGGAGGACATGTTTGCTTCCCCTTCTGCCATGACTGTAAGTTTCTCGAGGCCTTCCCAACCATGTGAAACTGTGAGTCAATTAAACCTCTTTCCTTTATAAATTACACAGTCTCAGGTATTTCTTCATAGCAGCATGAGGACTAATACATACACCCATTAATCTCAAAACAATTCTCTCAAATTCTGATATACAGACCTTTAAAAAGCAGACATCATCAACATGGCATTCTAAATTTTCTGATATTTTCATTCTTTACTAGCCACTTTCATTCTGCTGTCTCAATGTCTAAGTAAAATAATTTCAGAATGAATAACACATAATAAAATGTAAGTATACTAAAGCACAAATACCTTCTCTTAAAAAACAATTTCTAAGATCCCATTTAAGAAGAACCTAGATTTCCCCAACTTGTGTTTTACCCTTCATTCTCTAGTACCAACCATGGGCAAGTTCTTCAGTTTTTTTTTCTTCTCCTCGGGTTCTTCATTTAAAGCAGGTGTTTTTTTTTTTTTTTTTTTTTTTTTTTTCCTAATTGCTTCAGTGATTATGTAAAACAAAATGAGACGAACGGCCAAAAATGGTCTGTATAACATTTTTGCAAAAAAGTATGACAGAAGTCACTAAATGTTGAGTGATCCTCAACTGTCCAATTTCCTTCTGAAACTTTACTGTACATTACGACTTTCTCTTGCCTTTTCTGTTTTTCCAAGTAATAATCTCTTCTTTTCTCTATTTACCCTAACCTTAAGAAACTCACAATTCAGATGAGAAAATATTTACTGGTTCTTCTGTAAAGATGTTCTAAAGATATAGCTATATCTTTTGGTTAAATGAAACTAATCCTGAAACTTTTTAAAAAATAAAAGCCCTACATTTTAAAATAAAATCTTTGCTAAAATACATGGTTGCTTTACCTTCCTAAATGGTGTTCTTTGGTAATGTTAATAGCAGTATTAAGGGCTAGACAGTTGAGTAAAAAAATTACTTCTAAATGTTCCGACAAATGCTATTTTTAGGTCATGTTTATAGACTATTCATACTTTTATGTGAATTTCTTAGTTATCGGGTACTCACTGTCATTTTTTAAAAAATGAATACACTACAATTTATCCATCCTCCTGTTAGACATTTAAATTTTTTCCAGTTTTTTGCTATTTCCTCACTGTTGTTTTTGATGTATTCCATATGCCTGATTCCACCAGCCAGTTTTCTGTTTTCTAGACTTTACTCCCACATTCATATCTTTATAATAGCTTTAATGATATATAATTTACATGCCATACAATTCATCCATTTAAATAAAATGTACAATAGTTTTTAGTATATTCAGAGTTGTGCAACCAATACCACAATCAATTTTAGAACATTATTAACACTATAAAAAGAAACCCTATATCCATTAGCACTCACTCCCATTTTCTCCCATTCCCCAATCCCAGCAGCAGGCAACCATTAGTCTGTCTTTTATGTCTACAGCATTGCCTATTCTGGATATTTCATATAAATGGAATCATACAGTATGTGGCCTTTATGACTGGCTTCTTTCAATAAATATAATGCTTCCAAGGCTCATCCATTTTGTAGCATATATCGGTATTTCACTTCTTTTTATTGCCAAATAATATTCCACTGAAGTATATAAGCAAGTTTTACGTATCCATTCATCAGCTGATGGATGTTTGGACTGTTTTCATTTTGGGACTACTATGACTAATGCTACTACGAACATTCTCACATTCATATTTCATCAATATAGAAAATCTACTAATTAGTTTATGGAAATGGCATGACATGGATCATAGGGAGCCTGGATATCCACAGGAGACAAAGCCAGATCTTTTGTAAGACCTGGGGTGACTCCTCGTTCCCTTAAAAGTCAGTCACTTCCTAGAATCCACTTATCTTCATCCTCTCTGCCACTACCCCTCAGTTCACATCTCATCTGGATCACCTCCACAGGCTAAACTTGCCTAACCCTCCAGTATTGCCCTCCTCTAGTCCATTCACCCCAGGGCAGGGCATTCATTCTAAAATGAATGAATTGGTTTGGCACCGGGGCTCATGCCTATAACCCCAGCATTTTGGGAGGCTGAGGCAGGCAGATCACTTGAGGCCAGGAGTTCAAGACCAGCCTGAGTAAATGGCGAAACCCCATCTCTACCAAAAATATAAAAAATAGCTGGGTGTGGTGGTGTGTACCTGTAATCCCAGCTACTAGGTAGCTGAGGTATGAGAATCGCTTGAATACGGGAGGCGGAGGCTGCAGTGAACCGAGGTCGTGCCACTGCACTCCAGCCTGGGCAAAAGAGTGAAACTCCGTCTCAAAAAAAAAAAAAAAAAAAAAATCATCATTTCATTTCCCTGTATCAATCCGTCAATGGTCCCCATAGTACTCAAGATTAAAGTAAAATGGCTTCCCAAGCAAAAGGCCCTTGGATGATCTCACCTCACCAATCTCCATAATCCTGACTTCTCGCTATTTCTGCTGCACGTATGAGGAACAACTGGAGTTCATTATTCCAAAGGCCTTGCTCCCTCTTCTCACCACCGAACCTTTGTACATGATGCCCTCTCTGCCTGGAATTACCCCAGTAGATGCTTCCCCTTATGATGGAACTGTTTATATCCTACCTTTTTTTCAATATGCCATCACCTCCACAATGACATACACTCCAAGTGGGCGAAATGTCTTTTCTCATTGCCAGTGGATCTAGTACAATCAATGGCATAGAGTGGATTTTCAACATTATTTGTGGCTCTCGTGAGGAAATACTATGCTTGTTAGTATACCTGAATAATTCCTGAGTAAGAAGGACTTTCCTAGGCTCTGGGGTTGATAAAAAGCTGGTAAGGAAATATAAAACACAAACCTTAACCTTGGCTTACCCCTCTACAACACACGCAAGCAACCCTCCACTGTCAGGTCACATGGTTCATGATGGGACTAATATCCCCACTTCCTCACAGCCTCTAGAGTGACCAGGACTAGCCAAAATGCTTGCCTTAATCTCAGCCCCCTGGCAAGACTGGCTCAGGAATGGGCAGGCAATCCAACCTGGACCAGGGAGAGTCATTCCTATAATTTTTTTTTAGAGCTATCAGGAAAGATCCTTTTGAGAGGGGATTATTGGCTGTTAAAATGACATAAGGCAGAACTGCTAATGACCTTCTCTGCCATGACATAAGGTCCTAATTGAAAAAAAGCCAACACAAGAAAGTACAGAAAAAGAGAAGGTCCTGATGACATCATTTAATTCCTTCCATCCAGACTTGCCCTGAGCCAGTTGTAGCTTTGGACTTCCCACTTACAAGAGGTGATAAGTTCCAGGTTTGCTTATACTGGTTTGAGTTGCATTTCTACACTTGCAGCCAAGGAGTCCATAACTACACACATCAAGAACCTATCTTCTTGTGTTAGTCTACCTTAGGCATTAAGCGACTATACCTATCTTTCAAGCATCTGCCATTCTGCATCGCCATTTACATAGTTTAAAGCTCAAAGCATATGCCCTATTCTTAGGGATACCTTAGTGGAAGCCATAAACCCCTGCCTCAGAGCTGAGTTTCTACCATTTCCTTTGGTGGGTAAAACAATGAAGGTAGGCTGCCAGAGCCAGGGTAGAATCCTAAGACCCCGGGAAACTGGGACATCTGAAGCTTTCAACCTATAATGGGGAAAATGATAAAAGCTAGCATAGAATTAGACCAACTGAGGGATGATCACGATTCTGTGGGAGTTAATGCTGCTTGCTTTCATCCTTAGAGACATACGGTAAATCAAAATTCATCTGCTTTCTCAGAAATCAATTTTCTGAAATTGAAGGGTCAGATTTGGTTGCATAGAATTCTTCCAAATTTCATGTAAGATATAGAAATACTGACCCACACACAATACACCAACTACTTCCCTTGGGTGGAGTAAATAAGGTAGAACCAGTTTTTCTGAATAAAGTGTTCATGAAATGTTACAAAATTGAGTGTTAATCTAAGCTAGATTTCTTGGTAACAGGAGAAGATATTGAAATTGAGACATCATCTGTGTACTCAGTGACTGGTATAGTACAGTAGAAAGAATGATATGACCAAGAATAATCAGAAAATTGGAGTCGAGCATAGGATCGACACCAAGCAGCCCTGGGGCTTTTTCCTACTAGTTAGTTATGCCTCACAGAAATCCACTCTACCCCTTACTTCCAGGCTCTTTTTCCAAAAGAATGACTTTGCATAACACCGTTGAGGGCTTCCCACTCATACGGGATCTTAAGAATGGGAGGCCAGTATGAGCTCTGTGGAGAGCATGCCACATGAGAAAATGGGCATCTGCAGGGGAAGGCAGAGGGCTGGGAAGATAAGATGTACACATCTGCATCCTGGCTACGGAAGCTTCTAATGCGAACTAAGCACTGGGAACCATCATTAAAATTTAGGGGAAGAAAAGCAGGGCATGGTGGTTCATGTCTGTAATCCCAGCACTTTGGGAGGCCAAGGTGGGTGGATCACTTGAAGTCAGGAGTTCGAGAACAGCTTAGCCAACATGGTGAAATCCCGTCTCTACTAAAAATACAAAAATCAGCCAGCTGTGGTGGCACACACCTGTAGTCCCAGTTATTCGGGAGGCTAAGGCAGGAGAATCAACCTTGAACATGGGAGGCAGAGGCTATAGTGAGCTAAGATAGTGCCACTACATTCCAGCCTGGGTGACAGAGCAAGACCCTGTCTCAAAAATAAAAATAAAAATAAAAAAAGGAAAAAATACATTAGAAATTCCAGGTATGAAAAACTCTGTAGTTGCATTAACTTAAATCTCTCTTCCACTTAGGAAGCATTAGCAGCTAGTGATACAGAAATGATTATGCTGTGGCCTCTCGTAGATCAAGGGAAAAGGTGAATTAAGTGCATGCAAGTGGCTAGGGAGCATTCCCAGAAAAGCCTCTAAACTAGGAAACTCATCACCCCCCACTTCTGTTTTCTTGGATAGTAGCAGCAAAAGTAACGACACTCAACAGAATCAGAGGATTCCAGGAAGAGAAACGTAGCTTTCTCTTCCACGTATCCTGCCTGAACACCCGGCAGCAGTCCATGGCCAAGGGTCAATGCTCAAGAGCTGCTCACAGTACCAGTTTTGAAAACACACTAAGCTTTAGAATTTCTGATCTTTATACCTGCAAAATGGAGATTCTACAACAAAGCCACTATTAATCAGAATACTCATGAGATGACAAGTTATGTTACCCCACTATCATCACCAAATGTGGTTCATTATTATTTATTATTCAAAGCCCTCCTGAAATTGTATGATCATAATTTCCTATTTTAGCAAAATATAACATTCAAAATATAATTTTATCTTTCTCAATGACTTAAGATCTTACAGTCCTTAGGAATATCATTCTGAATATCTGATGTCAACACAAAATAATGAAACCTAAGGGGTGAGAGATAAGACTGAATGTCTACTAACCCCAACAAATTAGTGTGTACATATATATGCTGATTTCTAACTTCCTTTCATGAGATTCAATTTAACAGCAATATAAGAGATTAAAATGCTATTTATTTGAGCATCTCAATATGGGGTTCACGTTAATCCAAGTTCATTATATCCAACTAGATGTATTCAGATGGATTATAAAGATTAATAAAGATATATGATCATGCACATATCAAGGACTACAAAAACACTTGCCAATAAAAAGACTGTGCAGGCAACAGGATAGCCTATTATGAGTCCCGTCTTTTCTACTAATTAATTACAAGAAATCAGCCAGGCCATAAGGCCACGCACAGTGGCTCATGCCTTTAATCCGAGCACTTTGGGAGGCTGAGACGGGTGGATTACTGGAGGTCAGGAGTTCAAGACCCGCCTGGTCAACAAGGTGAAACCCTGTCTCTACTAAAAATGCAAAAAAATTAGCCAGGCATTGTGGGGCATGCTTGTAATCCCAGCTACTCCAGAGGCTGAGGCAGGAGAATCGCTTGAACCTGGAGGCAGAGGTTGCAGTGAGCCGAGATCGCACCATTGCACTCCAGCCTAGGTAAAAAGAGCGAAACTCTGCCTTAAAAAAAAAACCAAAAAGCAGCCAGGCTACTGGACTTGTTTCTTCCCAATCATAAAATTTTCCTGTCAAAAATTCCATGATTCGTTCAATATTGCTAATAAAAGTGTCAGCTGGATACTACTAGGGTTGGTGAAATATTAAACCCAAGTGACAGGACCCACATCTGATGTGCAATGACTCTCCAGAGTGACCTCAGTGTCCCCATTTTCTAAAATACTCATGTACTCACAGTGTGTGTGCATGTGCGCATACATATGAATGTCTGTTCACAAAAACTGAATTTTCATTTTAGTAAACATCCAGAAGGCCACCCACAAGCAGGGCTAAACACTGAGAATAAAATGCAGTACAGACAGAGCTTGGCCCCAGGCCTCTGGTTCATGCTGACTCAACTCAGGATCTACTAGTTTATCCTCTAGTGAACACATTCTGTAATTCAGTGCCAACACTGGTATCTTCCTTGGTTTATCCACGAAATTGAAGAGAGGCTTCCAATAGATATTCTAGGCAAAAAATAGAAAACTAATGGGGAATTTAAACTTTGCCATCGATAGGTGAGACTAGTTGTTCTTAGGGACACTAGTTAAACTGTATCATTTTTTTTCCTTCACTCTCAAAGTGGAGATGTGTATTCGTAATGCCAAAATGATGCATTTAAAATGGTCACTGATGAGTTTTTAAGTTAAGTGCACGGTCACAACAGAGTTCTAGAAGCAATCTTTCAGACTGCTTTCAGTATTGAGTCCAGGCAACAAATACAATTTGCACAAGGTCTCACAACTACCACCTGGGAACAAGTGGGTGAACTACCGACTCACTGACTCTTATGCATGTTTGGTTCACTTACACCTTTTTCTGATGCAAGATGCAAAGATCAAAGAGCCCAGCCTTAACTTTTATTTGCTATAGTAACTGGTAGAATAATCAGTAAAGAGGTATTAAAAGTCTTCATGTTGTCTACCTACCATTATACAGTATTTTCTGATATGTCAAAATAATACAAGATGAGTATCCCTTACCCAAAATGCTAGAGACCAGAAGTGTTTCAGATTTCTGATTTTTTTCAGATTTTGGAATATTTGCATTGCACTTGCCAGTTGGCATTCCAAATCCAACAATCTGAAATCCTGTATGTTCCAGTGAGCACTTCCTTTTGAGTGTCATGTTGGTGCTCAAAAATTTTGGATTTTGGAGGATTTCAGATAGGGTATGCTCAATCTACATTTATTTGTCTAATTGAATGATTTTTCATTCCCTTTTCTCCAGGTTTACAATAATATATTTAGCAATAACAATGTTCAGAAGTATTCCTCTTGAATAAATAAGCAACATTCCCCTCCATGTTGGGAACAGCCTTCTCTCCTCCTTACTAAATAACTGCCAAGAATGACAACACCCCTTGACAACAGCTAGGTGCACTAGAAATGGAATGAGAGAGGCTGAAGAACACAAATGATCATCTGCTGGGGTCTACAGGAAACATGATTCACCACTTTTATAACTCTTTTTATATTCTCATCCTCAGAATCTCTGGATGGTGCTTTCAAGTGAGAATTTATGTGAAGCCCTCCTTGGATGCAAATTTGAAAAATAAACGTCCTCCTCTTTCTCTTTCACTCCTATTCTCTCTCTAAAAGGAGGCCTGACAGGGTGAAAGTAGATGGAGGCAAGGAAGTAGTCACAAAGAAAACATGTATTAAAAGAAAATTAGTAGAAATACTCAGTGATTTTCAAGAGAGCAATGTCCCAGAAAATAAATTTTGTAGTTGTTGATCCTCACTTTCTGAAGGTCTTTAGCTCTCATGATACTCATTTGTTCCTAGAAAGCTGGAAAGGGAGGACTATTAATAGGGAGGGACCTTAACCCTCTCAGCCACCTTCTCGCATCCCCCTTTGTTACCAAACTGCTATCAGATAACTTCAGATAATCTGTGGCTAACTTAATGATCATCCGTTCTTAAGGGATGGTATATACATATGAGGGAGAACATAAGTGCATGCGTGCATGTGTGTGTGTGTGTCTGTGTGTGTGGTGAGTGTGGAACACAATGTATATTACTGAAGGGGATTTCAACATATCATGAGATTGTTAGGAAAGAAGCCTTGCCTCTACCCTCTGGCAGCATAAATGAAGACTTTTAAGGCACAATATGGAGAGAGGGGAGAGGGGAGAGGGGAGAGGGGAGAGGGGAGAGGGAGAGAGAATTATCTCAACACAATAAAACCACATACTAGAAAAAGAACAGATGGCCTGGGGAGCAGGGAAGTAGAATCTATACAGGGAGAAAAGATTAGACTCAAGTTTGTATCAAGAATAAAGGACCCTCAAGGTAGGCTTTACATTATATGCTCAATAAAACCAGACCTGCTCTACACTTTCCATCTGATGTAGCTACAAATGACTACCTATAAAAAGGACACGGTCTTATAATATCCTTATATTCATGATAGCTTTTGAGAGCCTCATGCTTAACCGTATTTTATACTTATTCAACTAGAGGTATTCTTCAAATAGAAAATATACCAGATACAATTTATTAGGTTCTAGTAAGAAAATTAAAAATCAACAAGAATTTACTTAGACTCCTGTATATATCCAAGTGTTATGAGTTCCTATCATCTGGCAGATAAATTTACTGTCTAGCTGAACAAGGTTTAGAACACAGCATTCACCATTAAATGCCCACATACTTCGGCTGAGATTATAACCAAGAGTCATTTTCCTACCTTTTAGCACTTGAGTCCCATTAACCAAGATTCCCCTTATTTCTGTGTTTCATTTCTAACTACTCCTGTTGTGATGATCTAAAATAGATGGCAGGTTGTAGCCTTCATAGCAAGGTACGCACATGGCCAAGAACACTGAGAGACAGACAGCCACGGGCACAGTGCCCACTGCCCTTCCTGCACTGTATGCCTACTACATTATTGTACATTTGTTGATACACTGCTTTGTAATCCCATTCATGTAACTTAATGTTTGTCATTTCTCTTACTACACTGTAAGATGTGGGTAGGACTATATATATTGCTTCTGTATACTTAAAACATGCCTACTTTACTGCATGCACTATCATTGCTCAGAAATGAGTATAGACTAAATTGAAAAATGCTAGCGGTTGGATGGGGAATGAAAAACAAATCAGGGCTTTCATGTAATCAAGAAGTTCCATTTGTATCACTAGAGGAGGCTCTATGTCATACCAGAAAGAGATTTTTGGAAATATATAGTTTCAGGTTCAAATTCCAGAATTTGCATAAATACTTGCTGTTCATTTGAACTGGAGTTACTACGGGGAAATGACTCTTGGATTCCACAGCATTCTGCTGCATTATAATGGTCTGGCCATGCCATCATTCCACAAAATGGTTTAGCAATTTGCTACAATATTTTTTTTTGAAGGAGAGTAATCTGTCCACATACGAAAGATTTTAGAAAAACATTTTCATTATTTAAGATGATTAATAAAAACTGTAAGTATCCAGTATAGGCTAATAGAGTTCTTTATAACTTAAAATAACCTACACATTTTTAAAAGACAATTTGCCTCCACATTTTTTCAAGATAAAAATTTAAACATATATTTTGCCACGATTTTATATGTAATGGCTACATTTAAAAAGGATCAGAGAATAAGAAAAGACTGATAAGAATATATTGGCAAGTGACTGTATATTATATTTACAGTCAGTTTTCAATCCAATTGATATATCTCAGTGGTTCTCAACCAGAGGTGATCTGACCCCTAAGGCACATTTGGCAATATGTGGAGACCTAACAATATGACTTAATTCATCTCTCTGAACCTTACTGTTCTCAGCTACAAAATGGGGTAAGTTCTCTCTCCCAAGCTAGTAGTAAGAATTTGATGAAATAAAATGCATATTATGACTAGCAGAATGTAGGTATGCAAGAAAAGTTTCCTTCTTAAATGTGCACCTCTTTATATTCTAATGTATAAAAAATATTTCCAGGCTGGGTACAGTGGCTTATGCTTGTAATCTCAGTGCTTTGGGAGGCTGAGGTGGGAGGATCACTTGAGCCCAGGAGTTCAAGGTCAGCCTGGGCAACATAACAAGACCTCTCTCTACAAAAAAATAAAAAAATTAGCTGGGCATATTGGTACAACCCTGTAGTCGTAGATACAACAGACTTGAGGGAGGAGGATCACCTCTGCTCAGGAGTTCAAGGTTGCAGTGATGGTGCCACTGCACTCCAGTCTGGTGACAGAGCAAGAAAAAGGAAAAGGAAAAGGAAAAATATATATATATATATATATATATTTCCATCTCTGTTTTAAAAAGATGTGGTCAAACCCTTGCTAGAAAGCAAATGAAACAAACTTTTCAAGAGACTTAACTGTGAGTTACAATATAAATACTCAAAGTTAAAATTTTAAAGGTGAATTTAACCAGTGATTTAAGAAACAGCATGAATTGCTCAAACACTAAAAACATATTTCACAGTATTAATTAAATTATAACTTTATTATATATGCTTAGAAACTGCTTTAAAAGACAAGAGAAAAAGAAAACAGCAGTTGTGAATAAAGTAAATTCTAGGTGGTAAGCAATTAAAATCTCTTTTTGTGTTCATGGTAAATACTGTTAATTATATCACAGATACTCATAAGCAACCAAAAACCCTGTGTACTGATTATAAAGAGCAGCTATAATTTCCCCTATATATATTTAAAACAAAACAAAACCTGGGGAAATCTGAGAGAAAGGATGGACTATTTTTTTTAAACATTTTATAAAATATAAAGGCCATGTCTGTTAAGGTATGATAATCTGACATATAGTGAAAATGAAACAAAAACCGTCCAATATAAATTAAGGGTTTGTTGGCTAGGTGTGGTGGCTCATGCTTGTAAACCCAGCAGTTAGCGAGGCAGAGGTGGGCAGATCACTTGAGACCAGGAGTTAGAGACCAGCCTGGCCAACATGGTGAAATCCTGTCTCTACAAAAAAATACAAAAATTAGCTGGATGTCATGGTGTACACCTGTAATCTCAGCTAATGAGGACACTGAGGCAGGAGGATCAATCTAGTTTGGGAGGTCAAGGCTGCAGTGAGCTGTGATTGTACCACTGCACTCCAGCCTGGGTGAAAGAGTAAGATCCTGTCTCAAAAATATATATATCAATTAATTAATTAAGTTTTTAAAAGTAATTGAAAGGATTTGCTAGTCACTCTTAGAATGTAGTATTTTCTCTTTTTAAAAATTGTTTTTCACTGCTGGAACAAAAGAATGTACTCTTTTCTAAATAAAAGCTGAAATTTGCTTTTGAATTGAAAATTTTCTTCACTTTGCGTAAAAAGGTCCTATATAGGCTTCTGATTATGGGAATTCTAAATTACTTTTTAAGAATTTTTTTATTGAGTAAAACTTGTGAAGTTCTTTATAAACAGAGCAATCAAAGAGAGTGGGCCCCCTTTTCTGTCTTTCAAAACAAAATAACCATGTTAATAGAAAAGCTAAACACACATCCTGTTGAAAGCATTATCTGTGTAACTTCATTTGAAGCCAACAAACAGCATAATATCATTTCTGTGACCTGCATTTTCTTTTATTAATTAATGGCAGATTATCATGTCTGATATAATAGGCAATTTATTGACTTCATGGACTTTAGTAGCTAGTACACAATGATATGAGCCTGCAGACCCTCACTGTAGAGAAAATGGCATACACAGCATTAAGCCTTGTCAAAGCGTTACCTATAATGACAAAGTCAGCTTGAAACTTTATTTTGAAAATTACTAGTTAATTCTTTTTTGGCTTTCTTGGTCTTTTGCTTGTTTGTTTTAAGAGAACCAAGTTTCACAAGCCAAAAACTGCAAATGCCAGATTGGGTTGGATTTCCAATTTGGCCTCTAACTGGCTAATTAAATTAGGTGCAAATCACTGCACAAGTCATTTAACTTCTCAGTGCCTTTTTCTTCCCATATTTAAAATAGGATCATAATAGCAGCTACATCATACGTTTGAGGATTATGTGAATTACTATGAGAAAGTCTTAGAACACTACTTGGCACATGATAAGCACAATAGGCATGCTAGCTATTCTAAATGATCTTTCAGTTCCAAGAATTTTTTATTCACTATGATGTGAAAGAGGGTTTTTTTTTTTTTTTTCATTTTAAAAATATGGAGGAAATAGGCCAGTGTGTGGCTCATGCCTGTAATCACAGGGCACTTTGGGAGGCCGAGGCGGGCGGATCCCCTGAGGTCAGGAATTCAAGACCAGTCTGGCCAACACGGCAAAATCCATCTCTACTGAAAATACAAAAAAAAAATTAGCTGGTATGGTGCTGCACACCTGTAGTCACAGCTACTCAGGGAGGCTGAGGCAGGAGAATCGCTTGAACCCAGAAGACAGAGGTTGCAGCGAGCAGAGATTGCACCACTGCACTCCAGTCTGGGCAACAGAGCGAAACCCTGTCTCACAAAAAAAAAAAAAAAAAGAGGAGGAGGAAATAAATTAGAATATTGGAAATAGATAAACACAGGGCACACACATTATGGTTTAAGGCAATATGCTCTTGCATTTAGGATATGTTAAAAATACATTTAAAAGATAACAGCAATATTTTACAAAAGGCTATCATTTCCTATTTCCAAAAGACACTTTAAAGAGGAAGTTTGAACCAGACTTTGATATGTAATATGTTAGTGCACAAGTGCAAATAGTTTATGTGTCAGACAATAAAGATTTTATGAAATTTTGTGAACATTTTGAAGCAGCAGCAACAATTAAACATCTAACCTCTGTATTAGAGAAAAAATTTAACTGTCCCAAAGTATCTAGTTACAAAAAAAATCTAAATTCTACTCGGTTAACAAAACAAAATCTGCTGTTGTATACTAATAAGATTCATCAAACCAAACTAATTTGTCCAACAGATGTTTAAGTCAAAGAATTGTACATTTCTATTCTATTCAAATATAATAGCGTAAGTAATCATGATACAGTCTTCAAAACACATGAGTTCAAAACTATCTTCTATTTTTATACTCTGTCTTATAACCCAGGAAACAGAAGTGTTTTCTGGACTGTAATAAAACCGCCACTTAAAAGGAAGAATTAGTAATCTAGATCAAATAGCCTTTTTAATGACAAAGAACTGAAAAGCTGAGAGATCAACTGTTTTCACTGGCCACTACTCTCTATACTCTAGAATAAGCCACCAATTCAATAATTATGACACAGCTGTTCCTTTTAAAGATAGTCTTTTATAGTCTAGGTAGAGATTTTTAGAAGTCTCAGTACTCAAATACAACACTGGTAGGTGTCTTAAAAGTTTCCCCATTCATCCTTCCACTGAAACTCTGGCCGATCATATGCTTGCTTTCCCAGTTCTTTTCACTTCTCAGGGAAACATGATAAAACCGTGCTAGGGTTTTGTCATACTGATAGTTAACAAATTTCCAGACCATTAGGTTGACACTAATGTGTGACTTCTGCTTGTGAAATTTATGTAACTGGCACCAAAAAGGCCAAAACTGTTGGTTTAAAAAAAGGAAGTCCTTAATTCTACTTTCTAAAAAGTAGTGAAAACAAACAACTCTATACACAATGGCACCACAAAAGCAACCTTGCATGGAAGCAGGCAGTTAAGAGATCCTCCGAAATTGGACTACATTGATTTAAACTGCTGACTCCCTACTTGGCCGTTATTAAGTGCTACGTACATCTTTTTTTTTTTAAGAGACTGGATCTTGCTGTGTTGCCCAAGCTGGGGTGCAGTAGCTATTCACAGGTAATCAGGACGCGCTACAGCCTCCAACTCCTGGGCTCAAGCAATCCTCCTGCTTCAAGGCTCCTGAGTAGCTGGGATTACAGCACATGCCACTGTGCTCAGCTAAATGCTAACCTACACATACTTCTTACTCTCTCTTTACTCTTTGTAGATGAGAAGGCAAAATGTAACGGTGCCTAGGCCAAAAAACACATTTCCATTGATTATAGACATCCATGAATCATTCATGAAATAGCAAACAAGG
This sequence comes from Macaca thibetana thibetana, assembly GCF_024542745.1. NCBI lineage: Eukaryota > Metazoa > Chordata > Mammalia > Primates > Cercopithecidae > Macaca > Macaca thibetana. The sequence continues at coordinate 74,445,231 of NC_065585.1, read as the reverse complement.
CTTAGACAACCTAATGCATGGAATTAAGAATAAAAACCACAATTTGCAAAGCTTACTGTTAATTTCTCTGGTTTTCTCCCATTATACTGAGTCTCAAGCTAGCAATACCAGTCAAAATAAATAGAAATACCTATATCCTAATGCTAAAGAATCACAGTAAAATAGAAAAAACTTAATTGCATGGATATGGATTTTATAAATAAATGCTTAATTTAGACCCTTGTATCTAGATGTTATAAATGGTTCAAAATAACATATATGAATTTCAGCTTCAAAAACAACAACAACAACTATAAGGTGTTTAATGGAAAGAGCCTGATTTTACTTGCTATTTTATATTTAAGGGGATTCTGGCAAAGTTAGCTGACTCAAATTCAGCACCTGCCTAGAAAATAACACACATCTGGCATTTGCCTTCCAAAGTGAAAGTGAACAGCCTAGCTAAAAATCCTAACTGACCCAAATCTAATGTGAAGTATTTCAAGTGTTACTGTGGTGGCATTTATGTGAAATTCTACTTGTCACAGACCTTCTCCCTGAAGCTAACAACTCTACCATCCAGATAAGTGGAATATACAAGTTTGAATTGAACTCTAAGGACCAACAACAAAAACAACAAACAGAATATGCATTTTATTAACAATCTATTAAACCACTTATCCCACTCCTATGCATAAATCTCTCCTGCTTTCCAGTACAGAAAGCATAGCTGAGAAATCATGGCCCACCCTAACTTTCTCAGAATATTCTGACACCAGTCCTACCTCTTCAAAACATGCTAACTCAAAAGATTTACACAAGATACAGACTGGCAATACTTTTCATTTTAATTACTTTCAAAGAATACCAGCTATGCCAACAGAGGTCACACTTAGAAATTTTCAATTTAAAAAAAGTTGCTCTCACAGTAAAGTGGCTCTAAGCTAAAACTCAATTCTCTTATACTCCAAGAAACAACATCTTTGTGCATTTTGAAAAAAAAAATTACTGTCTATAATTCTAAATATATGATTTCTAACATCATTCTACTTGTCTGTCCACATGAAGACAGCAATGCCACCATGCAGAATGAAGATTGCCTGGACTGTGATTCGTTCAACATCACTAAGCAAGACACACCTACCTCAAGAGGTGTGTGCCTTCCTAAGAGCACACTCTGAAAGCTCTGTTAACTGTATATAATAAATAAAACATTTACTAATGATAGCATTTTGTTGTTGTTGCTATTGCCTTAACCTCTATTCACATGGACAGATTAAGACTTTGAATAGGGAGATATATAATTCAGAAATCAGTGCCCTGTTTTTTGTTTGTTTGTTTTTGAGAGGGAGTCTTGCTCTGTCGCCAGGATGGAGTGCAGCGGCCAGGCTGTAGGGTGGTGGCGTGATCTCGGCTCACTGCAACCTCTACCTCCTGGGTTCAAGTGATTCTCCTGCCTCAGCCTCCCAAGTAGCTGGGACTACAGGCATGTGCCACCACGCCCAGCTAATTTTTGTATTTTTAGTAGAGACAGGGTTTCACCATGTTGTTCAGGATGGTCCTGATCTCTTGACCTCGTGATCTGCCGCCTCGGCCTCCCAAAGAGCTGGGATTACAGGCATGAGACACCGCACCGGGCCCTGAGGCAGGAGAATTGCCTGAACCCAGGAGGTGGAGGCTGCAGTGAGCTGTGATCTTGCCACTGCACTCCAGCCTGGGCAACAGAGAGACTCCATCTCAGAAAACAGAATGAAAAAACCTAAACGCAATGTAAAAACATCGAACAAGGAAACATGGAGTTAAACCTGCATAGACAGATAATCCTTTTCCAATGTAATAATTTTTGGTAACCATTCTTTGTATTTCCTATAGCACTTAGCATAGGCTAGGGATGGCCTAAGGGTAAAAGGAAGTCAGGAAGAGAGAAAAGAGAGCTAATGGTGCTGAATGAATTTAGTTTAGCAAGGAAAACTAAGCTAATTGGTTCACACTAATGTATGCACAGAAAAGGAAGAAAACAAGAAGAAAAGAGTAAACTGGCCTGTCAGACAAACAGTTTCTAACTGCTGGCTTTGTGTCAACAACACCCAACAGAAGTTCATTTCAACGTGAGCCTACACCATCCTGAGTTCAGTAGTCCGTTCTGTGTATTAAGTGCAGAGGAATCTGCCCTGTGAGACCAGGATTGTGATTCTACTCTGAATAGTTAAATGACTGAGGGCATTTTGTTAACTGTTAATTTTTTTTTTTTTTTTAAATTTTACAGATCAGTGCCTACCATGCTGACTTTTGCAGAAAATACCACAAAAATAGTGATATAAATAAATATGGGCAGATTTTGTCTAAAACAAAAGTTAGATATTTCAGTATTCTCAATTTTAGTTTAGATTAATACTGACTTTCCGCAGATAGTGCCCAAAGCCTGATATCGGTACCTCAAATCAAAGTGCCCATCTTCATAGATATATATACATCCAGTTAAAGCAGACATCTAATCACAAATCTTCTCACATCTATGAACAAAGGAGGGATTAAAAACTACAACAAATACTCATTTGAAATGTATTTCAACCATGTCATATCCAATATGGTCAAAGTTTCTCTTGGGCCTTGATATGCTTAATTTTTAGTATATAGCACTTAGTACACAACAACAAAGTAAACTGGCACTACATGAAGTATATATTGTGTTTCATTGTACAGTGGAGAACTTCTCCCTCATGTTGGTATTTAAGAGTTGGGCTGTACTTAGCATGTGTGAACAATTCACCAACCCATCCTCACCCTATCCACCCATCCCAAATCTTCCAACAGAGAAAACTTATAAATAAATCCAAGGTCTATATAAATCCACAATGAGTTCAACCTTCCCTAGTGAAAGGAAAATTACATTTCAAAGCTATATTGCCAAATGGATTTATATAACTCTTGCTCCTGTTGTGATTATCAATGCCAAGTAAATTTTATTGGCTAACTTTAAAAATACTTAAAATGTGAGACTAGAATGGAAATACTGACCTAGCTGTACATTAAAAATCATAGTTCAGTCTGTTCAATAAGTTTTGTCTTTTTAACTCAAACTACAGAATTCCATTTTTCATATACGCAAATCTGGAATTTGCATTTATACTCATAGATACAACTCTTTTGGAAAGTCTAAGGAAGTATATAAATAATTGTGTTTTCAAATCAGTATCTAAATATGTGTATTCAACAAAGTTGTCCTTCAGAACACTTTGTCCACTTCATAAATTTAAGACTCAAAATATAAAAACTGTATTTTTACATAGTATGTTCTACTCAGCTTTGAAAATAAACTAAGAGAAGCTAAAGTTCTATCTGAACCAACTCCTGATATACTGTAAGGCTATACTAAACTTCATTTCTTCAATAGTTAAAGTATTTTTCTCAGAGATACAAATTATCAAACTTTTCAAGATAAAGGTTCTAAGTAATTCTACAGTCACTATATTTCAAAAAATCTATTCTTTGCAAGAAAAGTGATTTATCCAATGAACCACAGATGCCACTTACAATCTAAAATTTCTAATACTGCATAGGAGAAAGAATGCTGATTCATACTTACAGCACATCATGTTTACAACAGAAAAAGGAATGCGAATAGCTGTCCCCCATGACCCTACCCATAATTTGTGAGTATAAAATCAAAGTCTCAGAGTGGAACTTAAACAGTTTAGGTAGTCATTACATTTCAAATGAGTCGTCATGTTTTAGTCTGGAATAAGAGTTACAAGTTAAGGTCTCCTAATGAAATATAAGTGAAATAATCTTTGGTTTTTAAATTAATTTTGAAGTCTTCAAATATGAACATGATTATTTTCATGTACTACAATTATTGTCACAAATATTCTTGTACTCGGGGGGTATGTAGGCAGAAAATGGAGCTCAGTGGTTAAGGTCAAGGTCTTTGGAGTGGCAAACTGCCTCCAACTTGATATGACCTTGGAAAAGTCATTTAACCTCTCTGAGCTTCAACTTCCTTATCTGTTATTTTGAAGACAACCAAAAGGCACTTACATAATGCCTAGCATACAGTAAAAGAGTGATAAATAATAGTTGTTACTAGTATTATCAGTGGAATCTCTGCAAATTGCACTTGTAAAATAGATGTGAATCAGAAACAGCTGTATAGTTCCTAAAATTTTACTTTCAATAGTTCTTAAACGTCGGACTTAATTCCTTCTATAAATGAAAAATTGTGATGGCAGGAGAGGCAAATGTCTGAAAAAGGCAAGAAAGAACAAAAAAATAAAACGAGACAAGAACCCAATAACAACTGACATCCTGAAACACAAAGAAAACTGTCATGGCACAAGGAAATGAATTAAGTAGTCCACTTATAAAATTATGCCTACCACTACCTTTCATAATGAGTTCAAACACATCAATATATAGGGCAGGAAAACGACCAAAACATTTCCCCAATCTAGAAACAAAAAACGAAGTAAGTTACATTTTGTATTGAGTGGCAGGTAGTGGGAAAATATTAATTTATTTGGTTTGCAGAGCTATAAACTGGACAACTTTCAAATCTACTTTGCTCTCTATAAATATACCACACAACACATCTAATATGTTAATATGATCCAGTATGGAGACAAGAAGCTGCCACGCTTCCTTCGGGTTTGTTCTTTACTTGACTGTAAGTACCTTCTGGGACAGTGACAAAATAAATGTGGAATTGGAAGAGTTATCTTCTTAATTCTACCCTGATTAAGCATATTTGGATATATAAAGTATCTAATACAGCTAATTTTTCATAACATTTAAGAGCTATATACCTAAAGTTCACGGTATAAATTAATGTCATATCTAGAAACAAGCTTAAGAGTCTGGGCGTGGTGGCTCACGCCTATAATCCAAGCACTTTGGGAGGCTGAGGCAGGCAGATCACTTGAGGTCAGGCGCTCAAGACCAGCCTGGCCAACATGGTGAAACCCCGTCTCTATTAAAAATACAAAAACAATTAGTGGTGCATAGTGGTGGGCACCTGTAATCCCAGCTACTCATGAGACTGAGGCAGGAGAATCGCTTGAACCCACGAGGCGGAGGTTGCAGTGAGCCAAGATTGCACCACTGCACTCCAGCCTGGGTGAAAGGGCGAGATTCCACCTCAAAAAGAAAAAACGAAATAAGCTTAAGAAACTATTTCTGTTTGTATTTACAAAGTTCAATATCTCTGAATATGAATATATTCTTAATGTTTATTACCCAATAATTACTTTAACAAATGTTTATTTAGTCTTTACTGTATACCAGGCACCATCCTAAGGGTTAGGGATGCCGTTTTGAACAAGATAGTAATGGTCCTGATGTTCACAAAGCTAGTAGGGAAAGTTGTAAAGAATAAATAAAAATATATCACATGATCATAAATATTATGATAAAAATCAATTACAGCTGTGTGATATGGAGTGCTTGAGAAGCTATTTTACACAGGTTGGACAAGAAAGTTTGGCTCATTGCATTTTATAATATCTACCCCTGTAAGTGAGATTTGCTGCTAAAATCTGTAGTAACTTTCCTTTTCTCCTCTTCTATGCTAGTTTGCTAAGAAATGAGAAATACTACCACTCAAATTTTTACACATAAAAATAAATATAAACATTATGTCAAGCTATGAAATTAGAATAAATTGTAATCAACTCATTCAATAGGTATAATGTAAACTCATCCCAAATAGATATAGTAACCACTGATAAACAGATATGAGCATTTTACCTTTAAATGTTATTTCCAATACATTTGTAAGGAACTTTCATAATAAAAATGAAATACAGACAAACATACAGTTTATTGTTTTTATTTATAATCATCTTATTTACATATTACTTTCCTAAACTACATATAGAATTTAAAAATATTTTAATTAAATATCAAAATATCCAATATGAAGAATTCAACGTTAACTCACCTGTGCCTGTAAACAGTGCAGAAGATCTATAAGTGTGTAGCCAAATCCAAGAGAAATCTGTAATATAAACAAACAAATAAACATGAATAAAATCTGTAGAATCCTGTTGGATTCCTTAGAGCAGATGTGATTTTTATAACTGATTTTCAAGTAATACTTGTTAATTGCCATCAATACACAAGTAATATTCATTAATAACATCTCTTATTAAATTGCAAGGTAAATCAAGAAGTAGACTTGCTGCATTACTTTTATTTGTACAAGATAATGTAAAATATATAAGGCTACATTTCATTGTGAATTATGAAGTGCCTACAACTTCTCAGTTGCCAGCCTTATACTTTAACTGCTTGTCTAACCACCAGCCTTCCCTATGAGACAAAAAGCTGAGTAAAAGCAGGAGGCCCTAGTGACCTACTCCCACGCTGCATTCCTAGGGCCATGCCCAGCACACTGTAACAGGCAGAAAATGTGTGCTGAATAAATAAATAAAGTTCACATATTAATCTTAATTTACCATGATTTACAGTTTACCTATATGGAACCAAAAGGCCTGAATGACTAAATAATTTGTTATCTCAAGAAATATCTTTTTTTTCCCCCTTCAGAGACAAAAGTTTTGTTCTGTCACCCAGGCTGGAATGCAGTGGCACTATCACAGCTCACTGCAACCTCAAACTCCTGGGATCAAGTGATCCTCCCGCCCCGACCTCCCAAGTAGCTAGGACTACAGGCATATGCCACCACACCCAGCTAAAGTTTTATTTTTTGTAGTGGTAGGGTTTTGCTAAGTTGCCTGGGCTGGTCTCGAACTCCCAGCCTCAAGTGACCTTCCTGCCTTGGCCTCTCAAAATGCCAGGATTACAGGCGTGAACCACCATGCCCAGGCAAGGAAAGCCTTTTTGGGCAGTAAAAATCATGTTATAATAACCAAGATAATTTGCAAGAGAAAAGAGGAAAAAGAAAAGGAAGAACTGAATATTTTCAATAATGAGGGCAACTGTTTGCAAAGTTTCTTCAGAGTCTGTGTCTTTGCGAACAAAGTGCTTCACTGTAAACGAGCCTGCAGCTTTTCGTCTGATTCTTCCACTGCACCAATTAAGCTTGTTCCCAAGAAACAAAATGAGGAATATGAAAACAAGGGTATGTGCTTAAGGCATTTTATGTATATTAATATTTACTGCTTTTGTATATTTTATGGACTCAAGACAAGTGGCTTGATTGGTACTGGTAATGATACTGACAATATCTCTTTTTAAGAATAATTTTTAAAAAAACATTAAACACTACTAGATTTAATCAGCTCCAAGGAATGTTTTTACAACTAAGCTACTAGATTTTTCTTCCTTCAGATGACATCCATCAGTAAGAATTTACAATTTGGATTATCAAAACTTAAAGCACTACTAATTCCTTTAAGAGCCCTTTACTCATTAAAACAGTAAATAGAATCCAATAGCACAAACAAGTTAACATCAATTTAATATCAAAATTACTATTTTTCTTGGACACTAGAAACATCTGATTTCATAATCTAAGAGGTCTACAGGGGAGAGAAACAGAAAAAGATGGCATTTTGATTTTTACCAAGACCTGGCCAGTCTTGAGCTCATCATATATAATGAAATGCAGCTAGTGTATTAATCAGAGATACTTCATGAAAAACAAACAAAAAGAATCTATATGCAAATAAGAAGTTATCACAGTAAATAAACTGAATGGATTCTACTCATGTGGCAGTCAGTGAATAGTGTGCAATAAACTTATGTAATAGGAGTCATCAATTCTTTCTAGCACTATTGGGATAAATGCATTCATTATGCTGGCCTACTTAAGCCCATTATAATTCTATACCAACAACTAATTTGCTCAAGGACATCATATTATGCAACAATCATGAGCTGAAACTTGTGATATTAGTAGGAATGAGATTAAATGATTACTGTTGGCTCTATACTATTCAGTAAACTTTTATTAATAAGCTACTATAACATGACGCAAAAGTGTCAATGCACCCATGCTAAAGAAAGATGTTGGCCAGGCGCAGTGGCTCACACGTGTAATCCCAGCACTTTGGGAGGCTGAGGCGGGAGGATCATGAGGTCAGGAGATCGAGACCATCCTGGCTAACACGGTGAAACTCTGTCTCTACTAAAATACTAAAAAATTAGCCAGGCGTGGTGGCGGGCGCCTGTAGTCCCAGCTACTCGGGAGGCTGAGGCAGGAGAATGGCGCGAACCCGGGAGGTGGAGCTTGCAGTGAGCCAAAATCGCGCCACTGCACTCCACCCTGGGCGACAGAGCGAGACTCCATCTCAAAAAAAAAAAAAAGAAAAAGAAAAGAAAAAGAAAAAAAAAGAAAGATGTTTAGGAGATACAAAGATACTGAAATTTCCAAACATCCAGATACCTTGGTGTAACATTTTAAACAAAAGGAATAAAATACTTCCATAAAAACAGAATTACAAACTATTTTGTAAGTTATTAAGAGAAACTAGTTGTCATTTAAAGCAAAAATGCAGGTAATAAAAGCTCTGTTATAAAGAAGCATCTTGTTACTGGTCTGTCCTGAGAGTTTTCACAAAGCCCCTCTAAGAATGTGTTTCAAGGGAAGGAGTAGGGGTAATTTGGGGGATATCTGCAAAATAATTATTGGATAAAGGACATATACCTAGAATATATTACATAAGGAGTTACATTATTTGATAAAAGGCATGTATCTAGAATATATAAAGATCTCTTAGAACTTAATAATAGGACAAATAATTCAATTATTTTTAAATGGGCAAAATATTTTGTAACTAACCATGAGACATACAATAAGGAAAAGTACATGAAAAAATACTCAACATCATTAGTTATTAGGAAAATGGAAATTGAAACCACAATGAAATATTCTACACAACCAGTAAAATTATCCAAAGTGTTGACAAGGATATGAAGAAATCAGAACCCCTTTAAATCCACTGCTGGGAGAAAATGCAATAGTACAGCCATTTGGGAACAAAGTTTGGAAGTTTCTCACTACACAATGCAATTTTATCCCTGATGTTTTCATTTCTTTTGGGGAAGAGATGTCCATACAAAGAGCTGAATGGAAATGTTCACAGCAGTTATTGTCCACAATAGCCAAAAATTGGAAAGAATACAAATATTTATCAAGGGATTTTCTTAAATGCGGTACATCCATACAATGGAATACCACTCAACGAAGGGGAATGAATTATCAATATGTGAACAACACAAATGAACCTCAAAAACATTATGCTAAATGAAAGAAGACTAACACAAATACAACATCTACTGTATTGTATGATTCCATTTATTTGAAATTTCTAGAAAAAGTAAAGCTATAAAGACAGAAAGCAGGTTGACAGTTTCCAGTGTCAGGATATGGAAATGGAAACTGACTAAAAATGGACACAAGATAACTCTGTGGGGTGATAAAATTGTTCTAAAACTGAACTGTGTCCTAAAGAAAGATGAATAACAGACACAAGATATATATGACTGTAAAAATGTACTGAAACTCCTGCTTTAGTACACTTAGGGTGCATTTTATGGTCTGCAAATTACACCTCAATTTTTAAAAAGCAAAAAGAAATTTAATGTTAAAAAATATTTTAGTGATTTTTCACAAATGCACCAGTGTATCCTTGCTCTTTCTTGTGTGATAGCTACAGTTCCCACGTGAGTAGGAGATCTTAGGGTAAAGGTAGTTCTAGCTGCATATGGTGGTGTGAACACCTGCCAAGTAGAGCATCAACTAGCAGGTGGAGTAACACCTCACTAGTCTGAGTCAAAAAATGAAGTCAGAACTGAATCTACACCACACATAAAAAGACAGCTGGCAGCATTAGAGCCGTGTAGGTTGATAGTAGGGCGTGGGGGAGAACTGGAGAAGATATGCTCAATATTTCATTTTATTTATTTTTTAAATGAATGGGTAGAAACAGACCCAGAGGAAGCAATGTAAACTGGGAAGAAAATGAAATGACAGCTGTAATACTGGCTAAAAGAACATTTTAATTTATAACTACTATAATAAGAGATGTGCCATACTTTTTTTGGCTTAACAACAATGTAACGATAGCATGAATAGCATTTATTGAATGCTTATTCTGTGAGAGCACTGAGTGGAGAACTTTATGTGTGTTACCTAATTTAATCTTCATAACAATCCTATGAGGGTAGGCCCTGCTACTATCATGTCCACGTTATAGATACAGAAACCTAACTGGAGAGTAAAGAACTGTCTAAAGCCAGAGAGCTGATGTACTAGTAAAAGTTTGGGTTCTAACCCACAAGAGTCTGACTCTGGAGTTTATACACGATCTTATCCACTAGGCTGTTACAGAAGGTCACTGTTTTGATAATGCTATTTTTGCCAACTTTATTTGAAAAAGCAAATGGCAGAAATGTAACCAACCTGAAAACTGCCTTCTTGTGGTTTCTGGTATAGTACTAACAAGACCAGCAAAGGGTATTCCCTACATCCTGCACCTTTGGCAGACACTGTTAATAAATCTTGGCATTACTATTTTCTCAGCCCAAATGCAGGCCTCACAATTTTCTCAAAGTTGCTAACAATCAAAGGATAATAGAGCTAGTATGTAAATAAAGATATGTCTGTCGCAGGGCATGGTGGCTCACGCCTGTATTTCCAACCCTTTGGGAGGCTTGGGCAGGCATACCACTTGAGTCCAGGAGTTCGAATCCAGCCTGGGGCAACAAGGTGAAACCCTATCTCCAAAAAATACAAAAAAATTAGCTGGGCATGGTGGCGCACAGCTATAGTCTCAGATACTCATGAGGCTGGGATGGGAGGATCACCTGAGGCTATGGATGTCAAGGCTGCAGTGAGTCGTGATCGCGCCACTGCATTCCAGCCTAGGTGACAGAGTGAGCCCTTTCTCAAAAGAAAAGAAAAGAAAGGTATGTTTGTCAACCCAAAACAACCAAGTCTTTTTTATGGACAACTGAAAACATGGAACAGGCTGTTGTAAAGAGATGACTAAACAAAAGGGCAGCCCGACAACTATCACACTTCATGTTTCGGGACAGCCAGCACCACCCTAATCAAGCCAGCCAGACAGATTGGCAGGAAAAAAGAGAATGCACGGGGAACAGAAGAAAAAGCTAAGGAAGGACTGCTCAAATTACTTAAGATTTTTCAATAGTTCCAGTCAAGCACATGTGAATATATACCCATAGTGTACACCCATAATGTATGATTAATACAAATTTTTCCCTTTTGCTTAAAAGCACAAACTCTCAAACATAAAAAACACCTTTAAGTCACGTTTCATAGCATATAATCCCAAGAAGAAACAGTCATACTTTCAAGACTTACCTTTGAAAACTATTTCAGATTATTGAACATGATATTGTTATTATACAAATATATTACATATATTTGTGATGCAAACGTGTCCTAATATATAGCCTTCATATGAATTTTAATAGTAAAATTCCAAAGTTTCACGCAGAAGACTTAATAATATAAAGAATGAGGACTAGACATGCAAAGTAAAATTGTTCCCCAATAAGTTTGATGGTGCTAAAAATAAGCATCTAGACCTCAGAAGAATAATTTATAAATGAATTGATTAACTTCTATATATACTGCAGACAAGCTCATGATTTCTTTCTCTGTTTAAAAGACTATACCTCCACTGCAGACAATAACTCTTAACTAATGAAATGTTTAAAGGTAATTTTCATTTTCCAAAGTCCTCTGTAAGGTCAACAGTATCACGGCAAAACTCCCTTAAAATAACATTTAGCCCTGATAACTTATGGGTAAACATTAACTAACCTCCTAATTATTCTTTCCAACTATTCATTTTGCCTATTAAGGTATACAAATTAATACAGAGAAATTTTTAGGTTAATAAAACCAGTGCTTAAAGTTAACTGAAAGTCAGTCATAAGATGTTCTTTTGTTATTTTAACTCAGTTTAATAAAAAGCTTCAGAAAGTACAATTAGTCATAAGTTAAACAAGTAGAGATTTAGATATACAATTGAATAAATTTTCATCCTTACTAAATGTAAAAAACTTCATAGGCCATAATTATAACAGATATATAGAAAAAATATATCAGTTTAAAAATTCTTAAGCTACAGTTACATACACATCCACAATTTACATGTATGACACAGTGAAAAATAATATATCCATCACACTCATGGATCTCATTATGCCCATTCCTTTCCATCTTGTCTCTTGCCTACCACGGTCAGAGGCAATAAAACTATTAAAAAAACAGCAATTCTCTAAAGACTAGTATTCTTGCCCAGAGATAGACCTAAAAAACCAATTATCTTATATCTGTAGTTGAAAGAATGGTTAAGATTTCTTTGGCAGAAAATATAAAGAAAGGAGGGTGGCAGACTGGAACTAAGTCTTGAGGAATTTCTACAGGTAAAAACTATGTAGAAAAGGAATTGACCAAGGAAAATGAGAAGAAATTACCTAAAAGACAAGAGGAAGACCAGCAAAGACAAGTACTATAAAATTCCAGAGGAGATAATTCCAAGGAGAGGGTGGTCAACATTGTTCAATGACACTGGGAATTAAGATTTCTACTTGATGTGGCAACCAGAAATTACTGGTGTCCTTTATAAGGACACTTTCAATGGAGAGATAAAGATATAAATCAATCTAGAGAAGGCTGAAGTGTTGACATGTGAAAAGGAAATAAGGACTTGGATACAGCATGTACAAATGATTGCTGTCATTCCCTTATACTAAAACTTATCTTCTCCTCTAGACGGTGAGCTGTTTGAGGGCAAGGATGAGGTTGCATCATCTTTGGGTAAGACAATAACCTGCTGCTGGACTACTAATTTTTAAACAACTGCAGAAGTCCTAGGGCTTTTATTAGGGTGCTTTGCCAAAAAACTGACAACAGTCTTTAACAGAATTACAGGGGGAAAAAAAGATAAGTTCTTGGGCAGAAATTAATCTTTCTTAAACAGAGGTAAAAGGCTCAGGGATAGTTCCCCAGCAAGACAAGAGCAGAGCATGCCACCCTAACAACCGATCCACTCCCACCTCAAATAAAAAGGCCCCAACACACCATAAGTAGAATTTTTATTGTTTTTCTGCCAATAGTGTGGATAATTTTTAGACTATAAACTCCCCTCAGAAATTCATCTTCTCCTTAGCTTGTTTCCCCTAATTACTGTTGCAATGACCACTCTGACACAACTAAGCCTAGAATCCTTCCTTTTATATCCCTTGGGTACAATACAGACGAGCCTATAAAACACTTCAAGACTCTGTATAATATACAGTCATGCAATACATAACAACATTTGTCAATGACACACTGCATATCCCATGGTGGTCCTGTAATATGATATCATATTTTTACTGCACCTTCTTTATATTTAGACATGTTTACATACACAAATATTTCCCATTGTGTTACAACTGCCCACGGTATTCAGTATAGTAACATGCTACACAGGTTTGTAGCCTAGAAACAATGGGTTTCATCAGATAGCCTAGATATGTAGCAGGCTAGACCATCTAGGTTTGTGTGAGTATACTCTTGCCTAATTATGCAATACTCAGAATGCATTTAGGTGATGCATGACTATATGCATAATTTTTTTTTTTTTTTTTTTTTAAGACGAGTCTCGCACTGTCACCCAGGCTGGAGTGCAGTGACATGACTTCAGCTCACTGCTACCTCCGCCTCCCAGGTTCAAGCAATTCTCTGCTTCAGCCTTCTGAGTGGCTGGGATTACAGGTGCCCGCCACCACGCCTGGCTAATTTTTTTGTTGGTGTTTTTTTTTTTTTTTTTAAGTAGAGACGGGGTTTCATCATCTTGGCCAGGCTGTTCTTGAACTCCTGAGCTCGTGATCCATCCGCCTTGGCCTCTCAAAGTGCTGGAATTACAGATGTGAGCAACTGCGCCTGGTGACTACATGCACAATATTTTAAGACCACGGGGTAAGAAAAGAAAGTGAACCAGAAGTAACTAGCTTTTTTTTTTTTTTTTTTTTTTTTTTTTTTTTTTTGAGACAGGGTTTTGCTCTGTTGCTCAGGCTGGAGTGCTGTGGCACAATTACAGCTCACTGCAGCCTCGACCTCCTGGGCTCAGTTGATCTACCCACCTCGGCCTCCTGAGTAGCTAGGACTATAGGCATGCACCACCACACCTGGCTGATTTTCATATGTATTTATTCATTCTTTTTTTTTTTTTTTTTTTTTTTTTTTTTGCAGAGACAGGGTTTTGCTATGTTGCTCAAGCTGGACTTGGAACTCCTGGCCTCAAGTGATCTTCCCACCTAGGCCTCCCAAAGTGCTGGTTTTACAGGCATGACCCACCATGCCCAGCCAACATTAACATTATATACATATATCTACAAAGTGCAGGGGCAGTCTTTAACCCCCTATACCTGAAGTACCCTCAAAGACAGCCTCAGAAGAACCAGCACAAACTTGCCACCAAAGGCACCCTTCCCCAAATGATGGTTACTGTCAATTCCCACCTCCTACAGAGAGGTCAAATCTATCAACAGAACATGACCGCATTAAGATAAAATCATTATTTCAACACAATAAAGAGAACATTAATTTTTTAAAATGCACACAAAGCATGTAGGAGGGCAGGAGAGGAGGTGTCTCCTTAAAAAGGAAGACAGTAAGGTGACACAATTTATCTAAAGTTGAAAAACTTACAACGGACCTGGATGTCAAACCCGGGACTGCCCGAGCACAGGACCTGTATTTTTACTGCTCTGCCTGCCTGCTAGGCAGCACCAACCCACCAAAACAAGGGATAGCAAGCACCAAATGAAGAGTATTTTAAAAATAAAAACAGTTGAAAACAGCTCACAAGTGTGTATAACAGGTATTCATAGCCATAATGTTTTAATGAAACAAAAATAAGTTTATTTTCTGACTCAAATTATAATTATGTATTATGTGATTAAGTATGTCAATATTTTACAGAGTTGTAGAAAGAATGTAGTATTCCAAAAGCTAGCACCAGACTAAGAGAAAAGCTTTGCATCTCACTGTGCAGGACAGTGAAGAACTTACCTGTGGAGCAGTTAGTACCTAGCCACATTTTGTTTGTTTGTTTGTTTGTTTGTTTTTTGAGACGGAGTCTTGCTCTGTCACCCAGGCTGGAGTGCAGTGGCCGGATCTCAGCTCACTGCAAGCTCCTCCTCTCGGGTTCACGCCATTCTCCTGCCTCAGCCTCCCGAGTAGCTGGAACTACAGGCACCCGCCACCTCGCCCGGCTAGTTTTTTTTTGTATTTTTTAGTAGAGACGGGGTTTCACTGTGTTAGCCAGGATGGTCTCGATCTCCTGACCTCGTGATCCACCTGTCTCGGCCTCCCAAAGTGCTGGGATTACAGGTTTGAGCCACCGTGCCCGGCCCTAGCCACATTTTAATCAACTTTCTGTATTTTACTGAGTCACCCCCCCCCCCCCGATGGATCCAAATGTCACTCAGAAGAAATGTTATCAGAAAACAGATTGCATAAGAAATGTGCCCCTACTGTGTGGGACTATAGAGTTTGTCATCTTCCTAAAAAACTAAAAACGGGATTTTTCATTTTACTAGGTGCCTGGGTTCTAACAAAAACATTGAGGAATACTGGAGAAAACTGGATCCTATAGCAACACTACCATTTTGGGAAAAAATTGAGATCTAGCGCAAACTTAGAAATCAAGTTTCAACTACTGAGTTTCACAGATGGAAATCTAAGGCTCAAAGAGATTAGTACTTTTACTGATGACAGGACTTCTCCCAGTCATCATGACTAACGGAGTTTCTATGAACCCAGGAACAAATATATCATTAAAACTTGGGCCTCACTATCCTATCTTAACCAATTGCTATTCAACCTCCACGTCATGGAAGGGCACTATGTACACAAAATGGTGTGAAAGGGCCTTCTGACTTAGTTGTGAAGCCAGAATTTATTGATAACATATCTAACGTACAAAACATAAATAAAACGGGATAGATCTCAAGATGAGCATTCCAATACCCTAAGCATACAGAACAACAGGAGCTACCTTTTGTTATGAAATAGATGTCAGTTCCCCTGCTATAAATTTTACATGCTGGTCGGGCGCAGTGGCTTATGTCTGTAATCCCAGCACTTCGGGAGGCTGAGGCAGGAGGATTACTGGGCTCAGGAATTCGAGACCAGCCTGGGAAACAAGGCGAAACACCGTCTCTACAAAAAATACAAAAATTAGCCAGGTGTGGTGGTGCGTGCCTGCAGTCCCAGCTACTTGAGGGGCTGAGGCTGGAGGATTACTTGAGCCTGGGAGGTTGAGGCTGCAGTGAGCTATGTTTGTGCCATCACACTCCAGCCTGGGTGACAGAGCAAGACCTCATCTCTTAAAAATCCATTTTGCAGATGAGGAAACTAAAAAAGAAGTTAAGCAATTTACTCAAGTTAAAGCAAGAGGAAGAAATACCAACTGAATCCAGGTCATTCTGAATTCAAGGCCTCCGCTCTCCCAGGTTGCTGCTATCACCGCTTCCTCTGCCAGGCTCCCTTCTCTGCAATTCTTGCTCTACCCAACTCCTTATTCCCTCAAAGAAAAGGATTTGATATCAAGAAGATACTTTCTAACAGCCAGCCTTACACAGTCACAAGCACCAACTTAACAATGAGTTACCCAAAAAGGTTTCACTAACAAGATTATTCAGTTATTGGCTGTTGTACCTACATAAGCAAAGAAAACGGAAGAAATAATACAATATTGCAGGATAAAAGACAGTGAAGAAAAGAAATTTTAAGGCTGTGACAAAATGAGAACTTTACTTTACACAAGGAATTTCATTAAAAAAGAAAAGAAGACAATTCTGAAACCTAAGGTCGGAGACAGCTAGGAAAACAATCTATTGTGGCTAAATTCTTCTTCAAACTGGGGGTCCCAGAGACCAAGAATGTATATAAATGTCCATAAAACATCCATGAAATTTTCTAATTTCATGCTTTCATTTTGATGAAAATCTGAAATTGCTGTTTAATTTTCCATTTGTGCTTACATTTGTGTTAAGATGAGTATTTTAATTTCTTTGAAGTCAAATCTTGAGACAGAAAGTTTTCTATGAATTCAGCAAAGAAAAATCATGTGGGGGATTTGAAACATCTTCACACAGCTACTAGCAGTACATGCTGAACTCAATGTAACCTGAGCTCAGCAGATTATACACAGCAATTTTGTTACAGCCAAACACCCTTGCATGGTAGTGCTAATTTAAATCTTATCGATTTGGTAGTTTTGTTTATATTTAGTTAGTAAATCTAATTTTGTTTTATAGGTCTTAAACTAAAATCTTCTGTATTGAAAAGGAATCTAGCAACATACCAAACTGGTGCTTTTCATAGGAGCCATTAACCAAGTTAACATTCCCAATTATTTACATAATAAATATGACCATAAAATGTAGATTTTAAGAATCATTCATGTACAGGTTTTGTTTACCAAAAATTTCACTGACAAATCAAAGGCCCTACCAGTGGTATCCAAAATGTGTCTCTGAACTGTAGCTAAAGAACAAAGTCTTTTAAAACTAAAAGAAAAAATGTAATGCTTTATTGTTCTATAAAGCTAAATTTCAGCAAATGTGAAGAATCTGCCTTTATTATAGATTATGAGCTTACTGTTTCATGGAGCTAAATTTTCCTTTTATTTCCTGAAATCGTGATGCTAGTAAGTGGTCATTTTCATTTTCATATAATGACTAGACAAAATTGAAATTATGACACTCCTATGCCAGTTTTCTAGATTTGGGAAATTTTTTTAAATAGAAACATGAAATCATAATCTGGGTACCACTGGCCTACAAGTTATCTACCATGAAATGGGGTGTGTGTGTATATCTGTGAGTGTATATATATATATACGTGTGTGTGTGTATGTGTATATGTGTATATCTGTGAGTGTATATATATATATACGTGTGTGTGTATGTGTATATATATAAAACGTGTGTGTGTGTATATATATATAAAACATGTATATATACACACATACAAATAGATATAGATACACAGTTATAGGTATTCTCCTCTGGGAATTTCTATTCCATGGGGGAAATTCATTTGTAGCATGAACTACCAATCGGGAAATTCTTATTTCTATCAAAAGGAATCTAACACCCCTCTTTCTAGCCCATCTAGGACAAAGAGCACTCTAGGCAGTCAGGCCACAAACTACAGCATGGAGAGAAAAGAGGATCTATTACCATTTGATATCTAAATACTTGGAAGTAGTTACTTTGCTAGACCTCCTAGAATAAACCACAGCCCAATAGTGTTAATAATAATAATGACAAGTAAGACATAAACAACAAAAACTCTGAACAGAAACTGTGAAAGATTAAAGACAGCAATAAACTCTTTGCTACACCTCTCATTGAGAACTGAAGTGTAACCGCCCTTCCCCTGAAGCTGAGGTTGCCTTAATGACTGGCTTGACCAAGAGAATATAGCAGCAGCAGTATTCTGGGACTTCTGAGCCTTGATGCTTCAGCCTGGGACTCCTGAAACCCTAGATCTTAGCATTCTGAGCTGCTACATATGTATGACTGCCTTGAGGCTGCCATACTATGAAGAAGCCCAAGCTGGCCATGTGGAAAAGCCATATGAAAAAAGAGAATTAAATGCCCAGCCAGGGCCCATCTATTATGGCCCCTGACAGTTCCTGGTCTTCCCAACTAAGACTCCAGATACAGAAGAGACAAGCCATCCCTATTGTGCCCTGTCCAAATTCCTAACCCAGAGAATTATGAGCTATATTAGTAATAAATTGTTTTAAACAACAGATCACCAGAACAAAAACAAATCACCTTTCATAAATAGTAATAAGGACTCTAAAAACAAAAACAAAAAAAAAAAAAGAAAGAAAAGAAACATCTCAGGCAGACAAGCTGGAAACCAGAATGACAATAAACACAAAAAAGGATTACGATGCTTAAGGATAAATAAAAATTCATTCACTCATTTACCCAACAAAGATTTATATACAAAGATTTATATATATATATATATATATATATATATGTAAACAGGGATATATAAAAGCTCTGGGAATATAATGGTTTAAAAAAACGAAAAAAGTCCTACTTTCAAGGAACTTACAAGAAAACATTATGTACCATAGTGGTATTTTTCTATATACAGTTCTTAATTTTTTTTTCCCCCCACAAAAATTGCTAGCTTTGGCCAAGTGCAGTGGCAAACACCTGTAATTCCAACACTTTGGGAGGTCGACATGGGAGGATTGCTTGAACCTAGGAGTTCCAGACCAGCATGGGCAACATAGTGAGACATCATCTCTACCAAAAATAAACAAGAAGTTAGCTGAGTGTGGTGATGCACATCTGTGGTCCCAGCTACTCAGGAGGCTGAGGCAGGAGGATCGTTTGAGCCCAGGAGACTGTGGCTGCAGTGAGCAGTGATCACGCCATTGCACTCCAGCATGGAGACAGAGCAAGACCCTGTCTCGAAAACAAACAACAGGCCGGGCGCGGTGGCTCAAGCCTGTAATCCCAGCACTTTGGGAGGCCGAGGAGGGTGGATCACGAGGTCAGGAGATCGAGACCATCCTGGCTAACATGGTGAAACCCCGTCTCTACTAAAAATACAAAAAACTAGCTGGGCGTGGTGGCGGGCGCCTGTAGTCCCAGCTACTCGGAGGCTGAGGCGGGAGAATGGCGTGAACCCGGGAGGCGGAGCTTGCAGTGAGCCGAGATCGTGCCACTGCACTCCAGCCCGGGTGACAGAGCGAGACTCCGTCTCAAAAAAAAAAAAAAAAAAAAAGAAAAAAGAAAACAAACAACAACAACAAAAAACGAAACCAAACAAAAAATAGCTAGCTTTTTATGGACATAACTAACAATTCAGATCAAATCAAAACACAGGCCAGGTGCTGTGGCTCACACCTGTAATCCAGCACTTTAGGAGGCCAAGGAGGGAGCACTGCTTGAGGCCAGGAGTTCGAGACCAGGAAGGCCAACATGGCAAAACTCCGTCTCTCCTAAAAATACAAATATTAGCTGGGTATGGTGGCAGATGTAATCCCAGCTTCTTGGGAGGCTGAAGCACAAGAATTGCTTGAACCCAGGAGACAGAGGTTGCAGTGAGCCGAGATCACACCACTGCACTCTAGCCTGAGCGACAGGGCAAGACTCTGTCTCAAAAAAAAAAACAAAAAACAAAACAAAACAAAACAAAAAAACACACCACCACCACCAATCTCATAGAGTGACCGAGAGTTTGAGTTCCTCTATGAGAAGGAAATGAAGATTGAATCAAAATCCCACAAAAAGTTATTTGTCGTTTGTAGTATTTAAACACACTTTAGTTAACTATAGTATATAATAAAACGTTTGGGTTCTGATTTCAGACCATAAATTCAAGGCATGCGTAACGAATTCTTTTTATTTTTTCTTCATAAAGTATCAGGTTAAAAAACCTTTTAAAGATACCCTTACAAATGTGCATAGTAGACCATTTCTATTTTACTGTAGTCAAGATCCTAGGACCTAAAATGGGCAAAGCAAGTAAGGTCAGTAGTAAGTTGTTGTTTTAACAAGATTTATTTCTGTCTAGGTGTGCTACAATTCAAACAAACACACTCACTATTCCAGTGACTAAAATAATTTTTAACTGCTCCTTTTATTAAAGCATAGACAATTTAACCTTTCATATCATCCTCAGGGCTCTAAAATTATTCATACCTTTCTATTTGTAGCATTTCTCTATTCCAATTTTATACAATGCCAAAAAGAACGCAAATAGAGAAAATTATTCTACATGGTATTTTAAAATAAAATAAAATGTTTCATATCACACTGTAAAAGAACAAAGCCGTAAATAACTATGTTTATGGTCTCTTAGGCAAAAGACCATAGTATGTCTTAAAATCATTAGCAACTAGCACAATGTCTCTGTAACAGATTCTCAGCAAGTATCTGTTGACTGATAACACATTTATTTCCCAGTTATGTTTTTAAGTGTGGCCAAGAAAAAGAAGCAATGCTATTTTTTATCCCAGTAATATTTGAGGCAAAGAAAAAAACGATGTTTTCAAAAGAGGTCACAAAGAAACACATCTGTCCTTTTCATTTTCTCTTGAAAATATTTTTAAAGGAATGGGGTGGGGGAAAGTGGTAACAAGTGCTATGTGCTCTAAATGTCAATATCGCGCAGATGACAATGAAACAGTAACAGAATTATAAACTAACGTATTTTCTTTTTTCTCATAATTTGTTTTAGCACATTACACGGTAATTTGTCAGAATTTCTTTTTAAAAATGTGATGCAAAAAAGAAAAAAATTATCATTGCTAAAAAGCAACTTATTAATTTTTTATCCAAAACACAGTATAAAAATCGTAACAGTGCACTGAACAAGAACATCATTAAGATCTTTAAAATAAGACTACTAACATTCCATTATAAAAAGTTGCAATATCTGGGAAGAAGATACTGAAGAATGTCTTACTTAACAGACAGCTCATTGTTCTCTTCTAGACTGGTCTAGAGACTGGCATGGCATCAGAACATGCGTCAGAAGACCTGGCCATCTTCCTGGATCTCCGTGAGACCCAAGGCCAATCACTTAACATTTCTAGTCCTCAGTTTCCTCAGTGACAAAAGGAGTGGCACAATTGTCCCCAAATCCTGTTTAGCTCTAAACAAATTCTACCATCCTCAAATAAAGAGCCATTAGTCTAAACAGGGTTTTAAGGCACTCACATCTTCCATTTGCTTAATTAAGGTACAATTATTTCCTTAATCTTGCACTAAACACTTTACAAGTTTCAAATGTCTAGAGATAGACTACTTATCTTATTTTATCTTTACAACAACTCTGTGAGGTATGTTGAGCCTATAATTTTCATGTGCATTAGGAAAATGCCAAAAGGGAGGCTGAGTCAAGTGACATGGTTTGATTAAAGTCATTTAGACGAGAAAAACGTGGAAATTAGATCTTCTGACTCTAGCTCAGTGCTCACGCAAGAGATTTCCAGAAACAAGCCACTTTTAAATCCACAAGAACTACAAGGAAGGGGAAAAAATGGTGTTTATTTTTAAATGAATATACTGTTTCTTTAAATCCAATGTCATAGTCTCAAATTCCCTAAAACAGTACAATTTTAGGCCTTTAAATCTCAAAATTATTTTCAAGACTCCTGGAACAAGAAAATCCCAGTGGCTTAACACATTATCAAAATATTACCATCTATCAGTATTTCCTAAATCAATGTATCTTTCTTGGGGAAAAAGGGGGTCTGTAGTGAAATAAGATTTGGAATATTTGTAGATTAATAATGCACATAAGGTCTTTAATTTAATCTAGCATTTCACAAATTTGCTGACTGATACATATTTCAGACTTTTTATAAAATACCAATGGTCATTCTAAAGCACTTTTGTTCCAATGAACAAAATCATCTTGGAAAATACTTCTGTACATTTTTAAAAGATGATCATTTCCTAAATAAAAAACAAAATTATTATAGTTTTTCCTTATTTCTCTAACATACATATTTTCATCTTTTCTGAAAAGATAAATTATCTTACAATTTGTACATTTAACATGACAGTGTTCCTTTTTTCATTTCCTGAAAAGCTGTTGACCCAATATTGTACTTCGTAATCAACAGCAACTTGGAATAGAGAACTATGGTAAAAAATCTTCTCATAATCTTAAAGTGTATTCTTGTGACACAAATGACATTATATCATATTAAAAGGTCTCCTTCTGTAGCTAAATCATATACCCAGAACCGACACTGAAAAATCTGGGGAGACCTCAATTCAGATGAAGTGTACACTTTAAATACATATTAGCAAAGACAGGTAATTGGGGGGAAATTACATCAGAGAAATAACATTTGAATCCATCTTAAACTATTATAGGGATCTGTATCTAAAATTGGAACAAACATTTACAGGTAAAGGGGAAGATAAATTACTTAATCACTGAGCCCATTAACCTACTTGTAACATGGAAGTAACTATTAATATAAGTGTGGTTTTTGCCCTATTTATAAAATAGCAAATGATGAGGCAAAGGCTAATTAGCTAATCTGAATTTATCTTGTGCTCACGATTTTATAACACTAGATGTATCTATTTATTCCCAAAGGGATTAGGCATTTCCCACGCTTCCTCTAGGCAACGATGAGTTCCCTAATAACCAAACACAGTTTCTTCTTACTTCTAACTAATAGTGTTGAGCAAGTCCAAAAATACCTTCAAATGCTTTTGAAAATGTAAGGGCAACTTAGAAATGAGCTGTTTTTAGTAATGGTATTTTAGAAGTGGTATAACTTACCACTTCAGGCAAAGAGGTATGACTTGTCACTGGTAACAGTGGTAACTCGGGAAGTTGAAAAGAGTTATTTTGAGAAAATAAGAGATTGTGGGCTCTAGTCTCAAACCTCACCCTTCACCTCATATATATGAAATGTTATGCTTATGTAATTCACAAATCAAATTTCTGTTTAAAACTGGAAGAATTAACAACAGAGTAAGTTATATATTTACTTTAAAGGTATACACACGAAAAATTTTTTAGTAATAGAAGTACTGAGTGTTGGCTAAAAGATTTTAGATATGTCAGTCACTTCCTAATCCTTAAAATGTTTATACAAGTTTCTCCCCACATCCCCCACAGTCCCCCTATTATATCCATTTTATAATTCAGAAGGTGATCTGTTAACCAAGCCATAAACAGAGAGTAAATTTCAAAAGCAACTGCCGGCCAGGCACGGTAGCTCATGACTGTAATCCCAGCACTCTGGGAGGCCAAGGTGGGCGGATCACGAGGTCAGGAGATCGAGACCATCCTGGCTACGGTGAAACCCCGTCTCTACTAAAAAAAAAAAAAAAAGAATTAGCCAGGAATGGTGTTGGGTGCCTATAGTCCCAGCTACTCGGGAGGCTGAGGTAGGATAATGGTGTGAACCCGGGAGGCAGATCTTGCAGTGAATAGAGATCCCGCCACTGCACTCCAGCCTGAGCAACAGAGCGAGACTCCGTCTCAAAAAAAAAAAAAAAAAAAAAAAAAAAAAAGCAACTGCCTTGTCCACAAATAAATGAGTAAGTCATATTTTAAAATAAAGTAGAGAATGCCACAAAGACTTATAAAGGCATTATAGTATGTTTCACCAACCTATATTATCCTATTTCTATCTATGGAGTAAAATTATATAAAGTGACCTCTCTGCAAGTGAGTTTAGACTCCAAATGCTAGATTAAGGAATAAAGTCTAAACTACTTACAAACCACTTACAAAAACAATAACAAACAGCATAATTCTGGAAGGTCACATTAAAAAAAAACTACCACCTCCAATGCCTAAATTCCATGATGTAATAAGCCTGTATGATGGATATAACAAGAAACGTACACTCTGCAGATTGTTAAACTAGAACAAAATCCCTGAAACACTGAAAAGTGAGGGTTTTGAAATGGTTTTTAAATATGAAACCAAGCAGCATTTATTTCCTAAATGTAAAATATAATTTAAAAAGTAATGAAAAAGGCCAGGCATGGTGGCTCACGCCTGTAATCCCAGCACTTTGGGAGGCCGAGGCGGGAGGATCATGAGGTCAGGAGATCGAGACCATCCTGGCTAACATGGTGAAACCCTGTCTCTACTAAAATACTAAAAAATTAGCCGGGTGTGGTGGCGGGCACCTGTAGTCCCAGCTACTCGGGCGGCTGAGGCAGGAGAATGGTGTGAACCCGGGAGGCGGAGCTTGCAGTGAGCTGAGATCGTGCCACTGCACTCCAGCCTGGGCGACAGAGCGAGACTCTGTCTCAACAAACAACAACAAAAGGGTAATGAAAAAGATTCATATTTAAGCATTCCACAATTGTTTTTCAGCAACTGCTATGCTTTTCTTGAATATTAAAACCTTATTACTGTATGTATGAACAAGACTGTTGTCTTTCTCAGTTATATAATGACTTGAGAATTGAACCATGTCTCCTAAGGCCTACAATAGAAACGCAAGTGTACTATGTAATCAATGCTTTCTAGTAGACATTTCATTCAACGTATTCATTTTATCTAGCAGGAAGGCTGAAATGATAAACGCTGATGTGGGTTGACACCACTCACTCCTACATATCTGAGCCTTTTCATTTATTTGAGTGTCCTAAATCTCCAACATGTTCAATAAAATACTAGAAGGTAAAGAAGTTTTGGCGAGCTAAGGAAGGCAATGCATTGTGCCTCACAATCATTTTTTGACTATGTCTTACAGAAATCAGGTACGATATTTGACACTGATTATAAAGGGTTGATCATCTAGCTTGTTGATGATACTGATGATACAAAAGTCATAATTCTATGTTTGATTTCTTCCTCTTTCAGCTGTCTTTTTGGGCATTCAACACCTCTAAGAAAAAGAAAGAAGTGAGAAAATGAGGTAAAATTCCAACCTATGACATTTCATTTCCAGCAAAGGCACTTAAAAAACAAAACAAACAGAATAACCTCTTAGAGACCCAAAAGAAAATACATTAAAACACTATAAGTGGTTGTGTATGGATGATGCCATTATGGGTAGATTCTTTCATGTCCACACCTTCTAAATTATAACCATATTATTAATACTTATATTCTATACCAAAACAATAAAAGCATTATTGGGAAAGCAAGTTAAATCTAATGATTCCAAACATTTTAACTATCCTGACCTTATACTACACAAGACAAAGGGGAAGTCGCCTATAAAACTTGACACTATAAACAAATACAAAAATATATCTTGCTTATTCTTTTCTTCACTATCTGTGTAAACAAAGGGAAAAGGAATAAAGGAAAAGAAAGCCAAGAGGACACACTCACAAACCAAAACCACAAGAAAAATAATCTAAAACCAGACTGCGGGAGGCAGGAGGAAGGTACCATTCTCTACCTAAGAAGTGATTTTGCAACACTATTAGCAAACCCACATTCCTGCTACAAGCCTCATCCACAGCCTAATGCTTTCAAACAGGCCACACAGCTGGCGGCCCTGAAAACCCTCCAGAGAGGAACGAAAATAGAGAAATCAGGAGGGCTCAGGACTGAATTGAGCCCTAATCTGATTCCGATGAAACACTGCCCTGCTGGGGTATAATATTATGGTAAGCAGAAAGTGAGTTAAATATATGACTGGAACTTCTAAAGAAAATTCCTAAAGGAACATTGCTTTGAATGTGAGCCTCCTCTGTTAATGACGAAACAGCTGAGGTATTGCAGTACATGCTTTCTAGGGAGAGTCATCCGCGCAACGCATAAGGTAAGGAGAATGCAGCATCACCTTCAGAAACAATACAGAGGGTAGGCCTAGATGCAAAATCTGCTCTCGGTAAATAAACTATGTTTGTGTGAACACTAAGAGTCTAGTTTCCTCTTGAGTCAAAGCACCATATGGCTGAAAGCAAAGTCTTACTAGATTTGGAGACTGAACTTGGTTTATGAGGGCTCAAGCGTGTTCAGTGAGCTATTTTAAAGGCACCATGTTTTTACCAACTCCTGGGGTGTCCCCTATGATAGTACCTCAACCAACTCCAAGAAGCCAGACACCTTCCTAAACAAATGCCAAACACTTCATTTCAATCCCCATAGAACTCTCTAAAACAGCACTCTGGTTTTGTTTCCAGATCATTCAAGAAATTACTCATTCAGATCCAGCAATCCCACTTCTGGGTACTGTTAAACAAAAATTATGGGAGGCCATTGTTTTGGACTGAGCTCCTACACTAGGTCCCAACAGAACAGACCAAACCAAACTGGAATTACTCATGCTACGCCACATAATCAAACTGAAACTTTAAGGAAGAAGACAGATGCCAAAACAGATCAGTTTTTTTCTGAAAATGGGAGATTAGTCTTCCTGAGCCAGTGTAATAAGGAAGTCCCCTCTGCTTTAACCCTTACCAAAAAGTAACCTGATGTTAAATAAAAGCCAATCAAGTCTATAACTAAATTTTTTTGTAATTTTGTCTTTTAATAGTTCTGGTGCCCAACAGTGGGACCTGGAAAACACTGCTGGTGACACCTGAGACCCCGTGGGGAATGCAGGAGAGGTGCTGCCCATCTCTTTTATAAGTCTCCTGTCTTCCTCATACTGTTCCTCACAGTTCAGACTCTGATCTCTGTGTGGAGCCCCTGGATAGTTTTGACTTTTGAACCCAGGGTTAGTTTGTGCTGTAAGAGAGCATATGAACTCCTGGGGTCTGCAGTGGCTAGCAAGAGTTGCAGTTTTAAAGGCAATTGACCGTGGCTGCAATGAGTGGCTATTATTGTAGAGGGTGTGATCTCCAGCTTTCAGAATTCACAGAAATTTGGATTCTATCGTCTGTTTCTTTTTCTTGTGTGCTTTGGTAGGGGGAAATCACTGGCTAGTTAGTCAAGGGGATCCCAGTGCCAAAAGTCACAACTTGACTGGTGGACCCGGTTCAAGCACTTAAGAGCTGTTAGATTAACCGCATGTGAAAAGATAAGACTGTCCTCAGAGGATAAACTGGCCACAAAACACAGCAGTGCCACCACCTTCAGGAAGTATCTGCACAAAAAGGCACACCGAAAGCATTGCACAACCCAACACTGTGGCATTTCCCTCTTACGCTTTCACCTCAGATTTGAGAGATCCAACATTCAAGATAAAAAATAGGATCCTTAATTTCTAAAGAACTTTATACTGCACGTTCTGCATAAACCTGTCTTTTATATGAGTAAGTGTTAGGTCCCAGAAGCTAGAAAATACTGATAAAAATGGCAAAATCACAACAAAGATAATTTAGAATTACAATGGCCATTACATGGAGCATTTCAGATGAACAGCATTGCACTTTAAGAAGTCCATTTAAAAATAAGGAGTCCTAATTTAGGCCAACCCAGGGGCATCTATTGGTATGCAGAAGCTTCTGAAAAGATTTCAGGCCAACACAGTGGCTCATACCTGTAATCTAAACACTTTGGGAGGCCAAGGCAGGATTGCTTGAGGCCAGGAATTTGAGGCTGCAGTGAGCTATGATCATGTCACTGTATTCCAGCCTGGGTGACAGAGTGAGACCCTATCTCTTTAAAAAAAAAAAAAATTAAGTTTTCAAAAAATTGTTTATTGCCACTTTAAAAACACTTTACAAAAGGCAAATGAAACAGTTAAAACTAGTTGACAAAAAAATTCAAGTTGCCAGCCATTTCACTTAGTTACTACCCCACTACAAAACCAAAGGAACATTGGGTAAGTGTTATAAAAGTTAGGTGCTCAGGTCAAGCCAGTTTGCTTCTTTTTCAGAGTTTTCCATGCTAAGTCCAGTTATAATGCTTAATCAGCCCTATTTGTTAATGTGCTCCACCCTGAACTCAATAATCCAGTGAAGAAACAGAAGCTAAACTGAAAAGCCACCTAACAAACTTTGTTTCCAAAATACGCCTTTCTAGCATTCAGGCGGTTATTCTGAAAAGGCTTCTCAATGTTCTCCTGGGCTCATCTGTGAGTACACAGATGTAAAATTGTGTTGTGTATTCTGCAGTGAATTCCTATGGCTTGTTGTGTAAAATTCTGTGTAAAATTTTGTGTAAAATTCTGCAGTGAATTCCTATGGCTTTTTGTGGCCTCAGCATACCTTTTGAATCCTCCTCTGTGGCTCCCGAACTGACACACCTGGACCTAATTCTCCTCCTGCTCAGTGCTCTTAAAAAGTGGCTGGTCAGGCATGGTGGCTCATGCCTGTAATCCCAGCACTTTGAGAGGCGAGGAGGGCAGATCGCTTAAGCCCAGGAGTTTGAGGTGAGCCTGGGCAACTCTGCAAAATCCCGTCTCTACAAAAAATACAAAAAAAATCAGCTGAGCATAGTGGCACCTGCCTGTAGTCCCAGCTACTCGGGAGGCTGAAGTGGGAGGATCATTTGAGTCCAGAAGGTCAAGGCTGCCGTGAGCCGTAATTACCACTGCCTTCCAGCCTGGGTGACAGAGTGAGATCCTGTTTCAAAAGAAAAAAAAAAGGGCTATCTCAATAGGCCCATCAGGGCAGGACTATAGTATATAGCCACTACCCAGGCAGAAATCTCAAGACCAAGTCATAGGAAAATACAATGAATCCAGTTTTAGCAGAAGTGGATGTTCTGTCCACCCAGATGAGTTCTGGAGATATTCAGACCTAAATTTTAGTCCACAGTCTCTATACCACTGACATCTGACAAAAGACAATATGGCCTAAGTAAGCTCTTTCTTGAAAAAAACTTCCATTTTTTCCCCAGTGCCTTTGAGAGGTAAACTTTCCACCTTAAGATTCATGCCTTTGGAAGTACAAATTTAGGGTTGCCTAGCTAACAACTGACTAGAGCAATGAAACAGGAAAGATGGATAATCTGAAACAGGGAGAGAAATTATTGGGAAACTGGCATCTGTACATCTGTGTATGTCTATTATGTATGTTATGTACCTTGGATGATGTTTCTGAAATTTATAAAGAGCTCTATTTAGGCCAGGCATGGTGGCTAACACCTGTAATCCCAATGCTTTAGGAGGCTGAGATGGGCAGGTTGCTTAAGCCCAGGGGTTTGACACCAGCCTGAGCAACATGGTGAAACCCTGACTCTACAAAAAATACAAAAATTTGCCAGGCGTGGTGGTATAGGACTATGGTCCCAGCTACTTGGGAGGCTGAGGTGGGAGGATCACCTGAGCCTGGTAGGTGGAGGTTACAGTGAGCCATGATGACACCACTGCACATTAGTAGAGGCGACAGAGACCCTGTCTCAAATAAATAAATAAATAAATAAATAAATAATTTAGCTGGCTTTTAAAAAGTGATGCTTAAATAAATATTCTCTTAGAAAACAGAAACTAACTCTAATGTCTTTTACTTCAGGTGATCTGAGATAATCTTTGGTAAATAAAGCTAGTTTTAAAATTATTATTAAAATAAAAAAAAATCGGAATTGCTAGCACCAATTATAATGCAAGCATACTTTCTTTAAACCTAGTTTTACTAGTCAAACAGGCTTATCTCCTAGATATTTAAGATCTTAAAACTATAAAATCCAACCTTATTGCCGAATACACATGAAAATAAATTGCTTGATACATGTCAGACGTGGAAGTAAAAGGGAGAGGGAAAAACCAAGTTTAAGTTTTTGATTTCTTTGCTTTTGTGATATTTTTGATAACTGTCCGATTTGTCAAAAAATAAGAAGATGGGTAGCCTTGTTTTCCATGAGCAATTCAAATATAACTATTAAGAATGAATACATTAGGTGAATGTGAATAGGATGTTTATAAATTAACTTTTCAAAATTTAAAAATTCCTTTTCAGTAACGTGGAATCTTAAAGTAATAGATATTCGTGAAATGTCTGCCTCATTTCTATGTAAATTAAAATGCTGAAACATTAATTGATGAATACAAGTTTAAAGTATATGTATTTCAACATCTTGTTTTTATACGGAAGCTATATATTTGGGTCTGTTAAAAAAAACTGCATTATGAGAAAACGTGTTCTAAAAATTTTGAAACAATGCTCATCTACAAAATACTGATACAAAACAGCTCAAATTGCTTATTACTACCTCAGTTTTCTCTATAAATTAAGATCACTAAGTTAAAAACTCTATGATAATTAAAACTAGAAATAAGAGAAAAAACTATGCAAGGATAGGAATGTGGTTTTTTGGTAAGTCAGGCTTACATGAAAGTTATGTTTTTATTAAGAGAAAAAGATAGTAATTTTTGTCCTAGAGTGACTGGTTGTTCCAATATGAGTAAAAAGCATAGGATATAAGAAGGGCTGTAGAAGCCGGGCGCAGTGGCTCACACCTATAATCCCAGCACTTTGGGAGGCCGAGGCGGGCCTATCACGAGGTCAGGAGATCGAGACCATCCTGGCCAACACGGTGAAACCCCGTCTCTACTAAAAATAATAATAATAATAATAATAACAATAATAATACAAAAAACTATAGCTGGGCGTGGTGGCTTGCGCCTATAGTCCCAGCTACTCGGTAGGCTAAGGCAGGAGAATGGCGTGAAACCGGGATGTGGAGCTTGCAGTGAGCAGAGATCGCGCCACTGCACTCCACCCTGGGCAACAGAGTGAGCCTCTGTCTCAAAAAAGAAAAAAAAAAGAAAAAAAGAAAAAACAGGCTGTAGGTTTGTGAAAAATGAAACTTGCAAAAGAAATTTTACGTGTAATCAAACTGGCTAAAATTGGAAGGAAATTAAAAGTTTTTCTAAAAACTGAGCATTAATATCAAAGTACACTAACACAAAACAGGTAATCTGATACCCTGTTAAAACAAGGTTTTCTTGGAGGAGTGCTCTTAATAAAAAATAATGAAAGGTTTTTATCTTTTAGGTAACCAGTCTAGAAAACAATGATTCTGTGTTTTATCAATATGATTCCTTGTGCTTCATGTTGTCTTTAGTTAAGTGTTGCGAGTCATCTCTATTAAAGAACTAAGGTTTTATCTACAAATATATAACTTTCAGTATTTGCCTTTTGAAATCCTTTTATCATCACACTGATGAAATGAATGACTACTATTTCACAGTGACCTGTGATACTATTTTGATCAAGTGTTTTAAGCCTTTGATAATTTCGACAAGCTTCCCAAAATCAAATACTAAATTAACTTTCTGAGTTCCAAATTAACTTTGGGATTTTCTTCTAGGCCCCTGGAAAGGAAAGGCTCAATGGGCTTTTTATTGTTTTGTATTTTGAGATCTATTGTACAGCATGGAAAGTATAGTTAACAATAGTGTATTATACACATCAAAATTTTTAAATTTCAAATGCTCTCACCACAAAAACAAAGTTTTCAAAATGAGGGATATGTTAATTAGCTTGATTTAATTATTCCACACTATATTCATAAAATATAACATCACTTTGTTTTTTTTCTTTTGTTTTTTTGTAGAGACAGGGTTTCACCATGTTGCCCAGGCTAATCTTGAATCCCTGAGCTCCAGCACTCCACCCGCCTCAGCCTCCCAAAGTGCTGGGATTACAGGCATGAGCCACCATGCCCAGCCAATATTCATAAAATATAACATCACTCTGTAACCCATAAGTATATAATTATAAATTGCCAATTTACAAAATTAAAATTTCTGAAAAAGAAATTATTTATCCAAAGGAGATTTCAGTAAGTACCAGGCAGGCTGTACACATCCATTTTCTTCCTCAGAGAGGAAGCAGACTTACTAAGACACCCTTCGCCAAACGAGAAGCAAAACAACATTCTTTCCTATGAGGTTTGAAATTTCTATTATATCAGAAATGCTTTTTTTCTTCATAAAGAATATATTTTATTTATAAACTTGCTTCTTAGGTAATACTTTCCTAAGTTTCATAATATACCTTTTTTTTTTTCTTTTGGTAAAACAACCAAGTGAATAAAACTAGGCTGGGCGAGGTGGCCTGTAATCCCAGCACTTTGAGAGGCTGAGGCGGGGGGATCACCTAAGGTCAGGAGTTCGAGACCAGCCAGGCCAACATGGTGAAACCTCATCTCTACTAAAAATACAAAAATTATCCAGGCGTGGTAGCAGGGGTCTGTAATCCCAGGTACTTGGGAGGCTGAGGCAGGAGAATTGCTTGAACCTGGGAGGCGGAGGTTGCAGTGAGCCAAAATTATGCCCATTGCACTCCAGCCTGGGTGACAGAGCAAGACTCTGTCTCCAGAAAAGAAAAGAAAAAAAAAAAAAAACTGTCTACAAACTTCTAGTAAGTTATTTATTTCATCATATAGCACTAAGAAAATCATGTTTGCCATTAAAACTAGGTACACTAATAACTTATAGTTCAATATTTTTGGCATGGTTCTTACTGAAATCTGCTACTTTCAACCAAGTCATCATGTCTCTAGACCTCTGTCAAGACTTAATATATGTTCATTCCTATGATAAATATTTACTGATATTTAAGATAAATAGTTGTGATTGATGTAATACATATATTCACTACAGAAAACTGTAGATTTCTATATAAGCAAGAACCAATTATTGTATGATTATAAGCAATACCATAAGGGCAATATGAATATTTACTAGTATTATACAAAACAGCTGGCACCAAATATTTGGATTTCAGTACAGTTCCTCCAGTACCGACATCCTTGAGAGGTATTAGGAGGTAAAATTCACCTAAGTTTTAGAACTCAACAAACCATATCTCAAGTATTTACTTCTGCCTTTACCATATGTGTGATCCTGGGCAAGTTAGTTAACCTCCCTTGGCCTTAGTTTCTTCACTTGTAAAATAATAATACAAACCTTGTTAAGTTTTTAACAGAACAATACATTGTATGTAAAGTACCTAGGAAAGGGTCTGACCCATAGTAAGTGCTTGATAATGACAGTGATTACTGTAACCATTGTTTAAGTTGCAGAGATCAACCAATTCATAATGATACAGCCAAAAAAGTGAAATGCTCAGGACCTTCAAAAATATTTCAAAGAATTTGTTATCAGGATATTTTTAGACTTGTACTTCTACAAAGTCTAGATGGTATCTTCTGTCCTACAGAAGTTAGGCTGTGTCATAAGACTCTTCTACCAGGTACTTTCTTGACATCTGTGAGAGGCAAGCAGGTATTTCCCCAGTACTTGAAACACTAGGTCTGCCAACTACTGAGTCAGATTTAACGAATACATAAACTACTCTGGCTATGCTGAACACTTACGGAGCCTGCATCAGATTTTTCAACAACTAGTCAGTGAGTATGTACTGAGTCCATTGAGTATGCAGCTGTGTACTAAAAAGTTGCATTTACATCACTAATCAAACATAATCCCTGCCTGAAAAGAGTACCATCTAGAGGAAACAAACTGAAAGAAATTTAAAAGAAAACGTAGTATGTTTTAGTATAATGGCTAAAGTTGATTTTGCTGTGTTTTAAAAATGAGAAAGAATATAATGGATAACTAGTAGATGAGAGGCAGTTATAAATTACAATTTGGATTTTGAATGTAGAAACAGCAAGAAAGCACACGAACACAGGATGAAACACAGGTAATGCTGACAGTGAAAAGCAAATTTATCTGAGGTAGGAAAAAAATTAGCACACTTCAGAAAGGTCATAAAGGGTGCTAACAGCCTAATCTGTTTTTCTCTCCCTCTGAAAATCTGTCTTAATAAAGGACTTCATTTTTCAAGACTGACATGTATACGCCTAGGATCCAAATGCTAGGATAAAATATACTAAGTAAGCTGGTGATTATTCTACTCCAAATATCTCTATTTTCTCTATCTTATCAATATATGCTATCTAATCCCTAAAGTATATGGAGACATCTTGTCAATCTGTGAACAAAATGCAGTGCAAATTTCATTCATTCATTCTCTAGGTCCTCATGAACTCATCAAGTACCAGGTGCCAGAGGATATAAAAAAGTTGTAATAATATCTTTGTTTTCTTAGTTTAATTTTTGAGACAAGGTCTCGCTCGGTCACTCAGGCTGGAGTGCAGTGGTGTGACCAAAGCTTGCTGCAATCTCAAACTTACGGACTCAAGCGATCCTCCTGCCTCAGCCTCCCAGGTTGCTGGGACTGTAGGCACGTGCCCTGCACCCAGCTAATTTTTAATTTTTTTCTGTAAAGACAGGGTCTCACTATGTTGTCAAGGCTGGTCTCAAACTCCTGCCTCAAGCAATTGTCCCACCTTGGCCTCCCAAAAGCCCACGAGCCATGGTGCCAAACCCCCCGCCAAAAAAAAAAAGTACTCATATAGGATAAACTCCATAGATCAACAACCTCTAAAAGAAAATTAATAACTAATAACCCTTTCTTACTCATTCCAAGAAGATTTTGCTATCCTTGGAACTTGTTCCAAGAGACAAGATATTATGTATTCTGTTTCCAAATGTGGTCTCATATCTGAACCAACTATTTCAAATGCAGTCAGTTCTACCTTTCTCCCTTTAATCATTCACTCCGATCTTTTTAAATTTTCCTTTTTAAGACTATAAAATAAATGTTTACTTTAGAAATTTTGAAAAATAGAAAAAAAGTATAAAAGAGAGGAAGAAATATTCACCACTATCTCTATCCCCCATGAAGTAACTTCTTAGTATTTTAGCTAATATTTTTTAGTTTATTTCTTTCAGATGTTTTTACTATCCATATCTTTAAACATAGTAATTTACTACTTAGTTATTTGCTCTTACCATTACTGTTATTGCTATCTTAAGAATATGGCATCATTTACCTAACCATTTCTTTCCTGTTAAACAGTGTTGTTTCCATTGTTTCACTGTTTACAGAAACTGTATGACAGAAATCTTTGAACACACATCTTCATCTGGTTATATAATTATTTCCTAGGCATTCCTTGGTCAAAAGATATGCTCAACTGGTAAGCCTTCTGCTATACAAAGCCAAAGTGATTTTTCAGAAAAGTAGTAACAATTTATACCAAACACTAGTTCCTGAAAACGCTCTTTCAATCACAATCTAATTAACAAAGGGCAGTCTCTCATTCATTCACTGCACTAATTTAATAAGTAGAAAGTAGAAAATAACAACTTTTTTTTAAAAAAAACATGGTCTCACTCTGTCGCCCAGGCTGGAGTACATTGGCGTAATCTCAGAACACTGCAGCCTCAACCTCCTCTGGCTCAGGTGATCCTCCTAAGTAGCTGGGACGACAGGTGCACATCACCACGCTCAGCTAATTTTTGTAAAGATGGGATTTCGCCATGTCACCCAGGCTGGTCTTGAACTCCTGGACTCAAGTAATCTGCCCACTTTGGCCTCCCAAAGTGCTGAGATTACAGGCGTGAGCTACCATGCCTGGCTGAAAAGAACATCTTAACTGCAGTTTTCATTTATACTTTTCATTTAGGAATCCTGTCTATTCTTTACAGAGGCTAAAATGGGATCTAGCTTTCCCCCAGAATCTTTCACATGGGTGGTCCATTTACTTGGTCTGGCATTCTCATCTTTCTGGCCAAAGCTTCATCTCTAACCTCATCAACTCACAAATGAAGGCCGTTACCACCAACATTCTAAATAGCTGACTGCTCTCCCTGGGACACACCTACCATTCTAATAGCAGAGGCAGCTCAAATGAGGCCACTGGGAAACTAGCCTGCACTACTCCTCACCTCTTCACAACTGGCAAGACAAGCCAACAACACTGAGTTACGGTTTAATAGGCTTCCACCAAAAGTCCTACAGTTCTTAATCACATAAACATTTTTGTCAGTTCTTCCTAGTACCCATGATATGGTTCAATTAACACTATTTTCAAAGTAGTCTAGTACATGTAATATAAACTGTGAGTCTGTGTACATCTATGTATGAAGTATACATCCTCTTAACCTTAATAAGTCACTATACATATAATACATATACATATAAGTGACATATAAGACATACATATAAGTCCATGTATATATGTATATAAAGTAAATATGCTCTTTATTAAGTTCTCTCATATACATGTGAAAGGATACAGGCATTTCACTGTTAGTTCAAAATAGTGACAGCAATAAAATTAATACAAATAAAACTACAGAAAACTAACCTTTCTGCATTTCTCTCTGTCTCACAGACACACACACACATGCACACACACACACAGCTGTAATTCCTAAAATTATACAGAAAACAAAGTAATTTGGAGGACGTGTCTTTCATAAAATATAAAACAAGGGGGGTTCACATGAGGAAAACTGATAGCAAATTTTTAATTTCTTACATGATTTATACATAACAAATCATGGAGATCATTGGTCACTGCTTCCTGTGATCCAGTGTTGAAGATTTTAAGCTTAAAAGCTAGCAAAGTATACTTGACCATTATACAGATTCACTCCTAGACATACTGGTAACTCAATATTCATGATCATCCAGATGCATAAAGGAGAACAGAAAAGATAATGAGATATATTAAATTTTCACTAGTTTTAGCCTTTAAAGTATTGGAAATAGTCTCTAAATTCAACACTAACTTTACAAAATTCAGGAACAGTCTTTAAAAAAATTAAAGGCCTCAGCTACCTTACTGTGGTTCTAATACATAACTTATCTCCTAGCTTCTCTAGAGATCACACTAAGGACAATCAGTAACTTCATTCATTCCTGTCCCAGTAGTCCTTTACCAGCCACTAACCCACTTCACTGTCTTTGCTTAAGCTTTCCTTGCCTAACTTCAAAGTTTTCCATTCATATTCAAGATTAAGTATATTCTTGAAGTTTGCTCAAGGAGATTAATACATTCGGCTTCTGTCATCATTTTCCTTACAACACAGGCACACATGGAAAATCTTGAACAAATCTTCAAATGAGCAACAATCTTGCCTTGTATTCATTTGCATTTTGAATAATGTCATTAAGGAATATATCTGAAACAAATTAAGCAAAGTGTGCCTGGTAACAACATACTCAACAGAAAGCAAGAATGCAGTATGTATCCTCTCCACATAAATGCATGCCTACATTTAAACATTTGTGAGAAGCCCTGAAATTTCTGCAAAATTCATAATATAATCCATTCAAATACTGTCCAAAGGATACCTCAAAGTTTAGTGAGTACCAAAACTGCTTTAATTGCTTTAACTGATTCTATTTCAAAGATATTTTAAGCAACTCTTAAATCCACCCTCTAAAAGTAAAAAATGGTGGCATAAATCAGAATACTGACAGACAAAATTAATGTAGTTAAAAGTCAACCAGTTAAAGTAACATTACAATCTCACTATATGACTGTCATCACTACTAACCAAAACACTCCTACTAAAACAAAACCAGGAAAAAAACCGACCTGGATTTTCAAAGTGGTTTTTAGTATTACTAGAGAAAGCAATCACACAGTAGATATGATTAAACACTGATGTAATTAAGAGAGTTTTAAAAAACTGAATATAGATAGATGGAGAGATAGACAGACAGACAGACAGACAGATGGGTTTTTAAAGCTACATTACCTACCAAGAGCTTCCAACAATCTCCACTCCTTTGGGAAGCAGCATTTTAAAGAACCAGCTACATGCATCCCAGAGGCTCAACCCACATTTCCTGATTTCTATGACAAAGATTGTCATTAACCTTACCAAGATCACCAGGAATGAAGTACCAGCGTGGCCACACTTAAATAAACCTTTCATCTACTTTGAGCAAAACAAAAACACTGTAAAACTGGTATGGCAAGTTACACAACTTAGCACTATTATACATTAGTTTCAGATGAGACTGTCTGACTAATCAGTGTACCTGAGACACATACAGAAAAGTTGAAGGCCTGTAAATGGAACTGAACTTGGAAAACCAAGAACTAATCAATTCAAGAACTTTTTAGCAGAATAGCTGACTATGAGATTATGTAAACCATCAAATGAATACAATTCTAAGTCTTATAGATTATATGTACCTGCTATATTTCGATGAAAGAAACCCATTATTTTTCAGCTGTAAAGGTCTTTCCTCAGTTCTTCTACAAGAAAATTTGTATGTTTCTACACAGTAAGTTTGTGACATTCTCAGGTACAATTTTTCTTGTCCTCTCCAGGTCTCCTAAACATCATTCATAAGCTGGATTCTTTGAATAGACATTTACCATCTTAAATTCCTTGAATAAATTTCCTTAAATAAAATTCTAAACTAAACAAGTGGTTTCTGGAATACTGAACTTGTCCTTATCATAGAAGAACTCTATTAATATCAGTGATTAAGCAAGCAATCAAGGCTCACTTCTAAAAACTGATTAAGAGGAAAAAAACTCAGCAAGATTCAAGACCATGTACACACCTATTCACCTCTACACACAGAATATATTTTTCACATTAAATATTTTTTCATGTTAAAAAATAACTTTTCATTTGCATTTCCCTGGTGTCAAACTAGATACCTTACCAGAATAAATAAAACTAAAAAGAAAGAGAAAAAATAAGACAATACCAACAAGTAATGAGGATGCGGAACAACTAGAACTTCTACAACATTGCATGAGAATATAAACTGACACAACCACTTGAAAAACTGTTTGGTAGTACCTAGTACCTACTTAGGCTCAATATACATTATTCTCAAGAGTCAGCAATTTTTTTTTTTTCCTTCTTACAGACAGGATCTCACACTCTGTCACCCAAGCTGGAGTGCAGTGGCATGATCATAGCTCACTATAGCCTGAACTCCCGGGCTCAAATAATCCTCCTGCCTCAGTCATCTAAGGAGCTAGGACCACAGATGCATACCACCATGCCTGGCTACTGTTTTTTGGTTTCTTTTTTTGAGACAGGGTCTCACTCTGTTGCCCAGGAGTGCAGTGGTGCTATCACAGCTCACCATAGCCCCCAGTGGGTTCAAGCAATCCTCCCACCTCAGCCTCCTGAGTAGCTGGGACTACACGCATGAGCCACCACGCCTGGCTTACATTTTGTCTTTTTGTAGAGACGGGGTTTCGCCACGTTGATGGTCTGAAACTCCTGGGCTCAAGCGATCCACCCACCTCAGTCTTCCCAAGTGCTGGGATTACAGGCATGAGCCACCGCGTCTGACCTTTCTTATTTTTTAATTTTTTGTAGAGATGGAGCCTCCCTATTTTCCCCAGGGTGGTCTTGAACTCCCGGCCTCAAGTCATCCTCCCAACTGGACCTCCCAAAATGCT
This sequence comes from Macaca thibetana thibetana, assembly GCF_024542745.1. Lineage (NCBI taxonomy): Eukaryota > Metazoa > Chordata > Mammalia > Primates > Cercopithecidae > Macaca > Macaca thibetana. Next base: position 74,405,696 of record NC_065585.1, on the reverse strand, counting down.
AGCATTACAGGTGTGAGTCCACATGCCTCAGCCAAGACTCAGCAATTTTGATCTTGGGTATACCCAAGAGATGTGAGGGCTCACGTCCACAAAAACACACGTAGGAATGTTCACAGCAGCTTTATTCATAACACCAAAATTGAAAGTGACCAAAATGTTGATGTATTCATCAATAGGATAAATACATTTTAATATATTCATATAATGGAATACTACAAAGCAATGTAAACAAAGGCACTAACGCTATATACTACAACATGCAGAAATCTCATGGATGCAATGCGCAGCAAAGAGGCCTGACACAAAAAAGTACATCCTATATGATTCAACTTTTATGACGTTCAAGAACAGGTAAAACTAATTATGAAGAACAAAGATCTATCTTATAGGGACCAAGGTCACCATAGGGGTTATCTTTGGGGAAACACTAATGGAAAAGAGCACAGGAGAGGGAACCTTCCGGAGTGATGGAAATATCCTCTGTTTTCATCTGAGTAGTATTTACAAAGGCACATACATATTTATACATATAGAAAAACTCATCTGAGTCATATTCCATCTTACCACTTCTAACTGCCTCACCTCATTATGTTATTTAACCTATCTAAACCTAATTTTTTTTCCAGTACAAGATGGGAATAATGCCTTAGACACAGGATATTAAGCTTATAAAACACTCAATAAATGATGATGATGATAATGATCTGGTTTCTTATTTGCTTCAAATAAGGAACACAGTGGAATAATGTATGAGCTGGGTACGGTGGCTTATGCCTGTAATCCCAACACTTTGGAAGAGATCGCTTGAGGCCAGGAATTCAAGACCGGCACAGGCAACATAGAGAGGCTCCTGTCTCTACAAAAAATAAAAAGATTAGCCGGGCATGGTGGCATACACCTGTAGTCCCAGCTACTCAGGAGGCTGAGGTGGGAAGATTGCTGGAGCCCAGGAGGTCAAGGCTACAGTAGGCTCCAATCGTGCCACTGTACTACAGACTGAGTGACAGAGTGACACTCTGTCTCAAAAAAACCCCCAAAAACAACGAAAAAAGATGAATGTCAATAGTAAAAACAATAGCTGGCAGTCACAGAAAAAAACCAGATACCAGAAACTAAAATTTGGAAAAGTCTTATGTCAAAGCTCAAAAGTAAACTGCTGAACACTAGTTAACAAAAATTAACGTGCACAATATTTACTGAGTCACGAGAAAAAGACAGGTTATGCTTACGCAATCTTAAAAGGTATGGCTGTGTGCAATACACTTAGAAAAAATTTCCACTTGAAGTGGTTAAATAAAATAAAAGCAATTCTAACACCCACGAGCTGGTTATCTTCAGTTATCTGGAAATCGCAGCTATGCAAAGCAAATAGATAAGGAATTAATATATAATATTTTTCTCCTAAATAAAAACTTTAAATTAGCTAAATCATTTTAAAACCTCTCGTACTCCCATTTACTTAAGAACACTCAGTATAGAAAACAGTTCTAACATGGAGGAGGAATTTATTTACATCCTGAAATGCTCATATGGTACAGCTTTTAATAATAATAAGCAAATTCTACATTTACATATATAGCAAATGTATATTTTTAAGACATTCTTTTCTCCTGACAATAATGGTCAGGAGTAAAACTGTCATCTGTTAATCATTTCTGGCACACAGAAACAACAGCATAAAGCTTTCTTACTAAAACAAAACAAAAAATAGAATCTAACTTTTACAGACAAATGTAATGCCAGAATATTAAAGTAAAAAGTTTAAAACAACACAATATAGTACATAATCAGAAAAGTAATCATTTTAGTCTTCAAAATTTTAATACAGCTTTTACGCATCCTTGAATTTACTAATTCAAAATTTTAACTTGCTGAAATATAAAATGGTACTAAAAATTTTAAGCTAATTTTTAAATTAGTAAAACTATAAATTACAGATTTTTTCCTTTTTACAGATCTCTTCAGTTGCCTAAGAATTCACAGCTACAAGTAACAGATATTTCTTAAGTTAAAATGTCTAAAATTAATGCTATATATTAATTTATGTGAAACTTCTAAAAAGTCTAACATTTTGATGTTATTTTAGATCTACATTTTTTTTTTTTCTGGCATTAAACTGCATACGACCAGAGAAATCAAAGTAAAAGTCAGACTTTAGCCAACTTCATTTTAAGCTAAGCTTTAATTTTCATTTAAGCTTTATCTTTAAATGCTTACATTTAAATTTTCTAAAGCAAAAATCTCATATTCAGTGAAGCAGCAATCAAACATATTGTGAACAAAATAAAATCATTAAGATGTTATAGTCCCAGTAAAGGCAGTATGAATAAATGCAGTTTTTCACATACATAGACAAACTTTTTAAACAATAAAACATGACTTACATCATGACATGAATAGAGATGCTGAAAATGTTAGAATGCACAGTACCCTCAAGGTCAACAGGATTTTCTTTTATATTCATGTTACACGCGCTCCTTTATTAAGGTTTCAAAAACAATACTTATGAAAACCAGTCACTATGTGATGAGAGAAGCCATTTTAAGACTTGTAAATCAACTATTTTACTAAAAACAAAAGTATATAGTAAACAGTAACTTGAATTAGAAGTGGTTGGGGAAGAAGCCAACACAATTGCTTGTAGCTAAAACTGGACAAAGTAAATACATTTTTTTAAATCTCTCGGAATTTTTAAAAAGCAGCAAGTCAACTTTTTCAGTTAAAAAGCAACTACATTTGTGTTTGAGCAGAGAATATCTGTGCCAAGTTTAGCCCACTGTGAATTAAAATGGCTACATTTGTAATCAGGTTTAAAACTATGTTTAATAATTAAAAGAAAACTACCTACACTTGAATATGTTCCACAATACTATAATATATTATAATATGATATTTCTGACTCTATGCTGCTCTAAAACATTTTCCCAACTTCTTCTTCCTAATTCTAAATAGGAAAATGGGTCTTTTTCTGTGGAAATTGATAGAAAAGTCTGCCAAAATCCCCTTTCACTATTTTAGTCATAAATTTTGCTGTTGCTGTTTTTAGGTGGGGGTGGGAAGTGGAGCCTTTTTTAAAGGTGCTTCATAATGTGTCTGAATGTGTATTCAGATGTATTACAATTTAAATAGATCTTTAATAGCAAATTTTGATGCTTATATCTAATTATTTTTTCCATTTTAAATAATTCACAAGCGACCAACACTTGCTTTCTTGGCCTGACTACTCTAAGCCTATTTAATCTTTAAAGATCAAACTCCAGAAGTCCATAGTTCAGAGAAACACAAGCTTTACAAAAGCTGGGATGTGGTTGCTTAATAGAGGGAACAATAAAGCACTGAAGTTATCCCACAGTGGAGACAGGAAATAAATTATTTTTATTCATGGAGTACAATGCCTAAAACTTCAGTCATTAACTACAGTCACCAGATCAGGCCTGAAAGGTAAATATGATTACTTTCATTTTACAAAGAAACTGTTAAAACTCAGATTTCTCAGTTTCTCAGATAACTTGCCTGGGGGGTCTCATTGGTAGTGGCAAAGCAAAGATTCAAACTTATGATTTCATTTTTCAAATTCCATTCTCTTTTCACCCTACCTTCATCCACCCCATTATGTGTAGTTGGAGCATTTATCAAAGAGCTGGCTGGACCGGTCTTTTCCAGCTGCTTGCAAGGCATGTTCAAAGACTGGACTTTTTCTGGGCAGACCTGAATGAATCTAAAAACCCATATCTAAACTGAACCATGCCCAGACTATTCCAAAGCATTCACCATTACACCGATGGGTACCTTGGGGTGCCAGTGCTGTCCCATCACCCTGAAGCTGCATCAGTCCCAGACTCCCATTAGCAGCCACTGCTACTGAAGTAAAAGGTTTCCTGAACTCTGCCAGCAATGGGCAGTCCTGGGCACTGGCCTAGAGATTAAGCCTCTTGCTTCTTAAGAGCAATCATTGCGTTGCTCCAACATTGCCATGAATAACCTGCTGGGTTTGATTCTCTTTCACACTTTGTTGGACAACATGAATACACATCAGCAGCAAAAAATTTACACAAACTTTCAAAATTTAACAGGCTATGCCGTTTATCAAGGCATGGAAGTTTGAGAACCACTGACCTAGGCGCACCGGTGGACACAGCCAACAAACCCAGTACACGTTAATGGTGACCACTATCTGCACTTGTCAATTCACCAGTCCTAAAAGCCATCCAAGACCCTCCATCAGTTTGCTCTAGAAAAGATTCTTCACCCAGGACAATGCCCCTCGCCTGATCAATATGCATACCTATTCTCTAAGAGTGGGTAACACTGGCCAGTTATATTGTCAAGCAATAAATGCTTTGCAAATACAATATGCATCTTGATTTATAATTTCCCTCCTTCCTTCCTTCTACTATTTCTTCTACTTCAGGTTAATCCTCTCCTCTTTTGGTGTCTGTTGCTACTACTATCCTAGTCCAAGTCTTCATGTTTTCACTCTTCAATATCCTTTCAACTACCCAGTCTCTCTCATCTACACAACTCATTCTACATATTGCTACCTACCTGATAAAACTCTGCTCAGAATTATTTCAATAGCTCTATATTGTGAACTCAATCAAATTTTAACCCCTATGCCTAACTTTTAAGGCCAAATTTATATCCTCCTTATTTGTTTATCCAAGCTAATTTCATACTTCAGATGGACACCAAATAATCAAATCAGCCATATCATTAAACAATCGCAAAATGGCCCATATATCAACCCTCATTCTTCCTAACACAGCATCTGTTGGCTTGACCTCTGATGGTGTCAACGCACTGTCTTCCACACTTTAAAACTTTCAAAGTTCTCCCACTGCTTGCATAATTAAGTTCCAACTCTTTAACATGACTTCCAAACTTCTCTATAACCTGCCCCTAAACTACCTTTGCTCCCATATTCTTCCTGCAACCAACATGCATCCTATTCTTTGATGACATTGAGCTCTGTGCCCTTCCTAGCACAGACCACCCTGGCCTTCCCTGTATCTTTCTGTGTCATGTGCTCACCCTGGATCTATCTTTATTAGCTCTACCCATTAACAGCCTTCCTCTCTTTTCAAAGTTCTGCTCCTACTTCTTTAGGACCTTCCCTGGTCTTCCCTCTGAGAATTCCATCTCTCTAGTCTATGTACAGTGTTCTTGATACCGCGTATCAGACTTGGCTCTCTGTCTTGCATTTTAGTTATACTGGTCCACGTTTCTTATCTTGCCTATTAGAGCATGAAACTCTAAGGGAAGGGGGTTGGTTGTAGCCTTATCCTTACATCAATCCTAGTTACTCACAGCACAGAGCCTTTCCTGAAATGATCCTTGGCGGAAAGCATCAAATACTCTACCTGATAGATGTGGTGAGAAATAAAATATAAACAAAATGGCCAAACTGCAATTATCAAAAAGTAGAGACTGAAAAAATGGAGACTGAAAACGGCTCTTAGTAATATTCATTTTGCTCTGGTCAGATTCTCTCTCCCTGACTGGGCGCGGTGGCTCGTGCCTGTGATCTCAGCACTTTGGGAGGCCAAGGTGGCAGATCACCTGAGGTCAGGAGTTTGAGACCAGCCTGGCCAACACGGTGAAACCCTGTCTCCACAAAAATACAAAAATTAGCCAGGTGCGGTGGTGCACACCTGTAATCCCTGCTACTCAGGAAATTGAGGCAAGAGAATCTCTTGAACCTGGGAGGTGCATTGAGCTGAGACTGCACCACTGCACTCCTGCCTGGGCGACAGCACAAGACTCCAACTCAAAAAAAAAAAAAAAAAAAAGATCTCTCCATATGACCATTTTCTCAGTCACCCTAGACATGCTCCATTCATTTCTGCTTCCATGATCTCTGCTCACACTGCCCCCCCATACTGGCTTTTCCCTTTCTTCAATGTCCACAACATGCTTTTTCTGAATTGATACAAACACATTCACACAAGTACCACAATGTCTGTCATCTCAAAAGCAGAACTGAGCTGGTTTTTCTTTTTGTCTTTTTGTCTATTGAAGCAACACACTACAACAGCTAAACAGATTTTACACCAAATCTGAAGGGCCTGTTTTTTGTGTGACAAAATACACATAACAAAAATTTACCATGATTCTGTTTAAATAGACAGTTTAGTTACTGTTTATTTTTTTATTTTTTTTTTATTTTATTTATTTTTTTTTTTTGAGATGGAGTCTCTCTCTGCCATCCAGGCTGGAGTGCAGTGGCCGGATCTCAGCTCACTGCAAGCTCCGCCTCCCGGGTTGACGCCATTCTCCTGCCTCAGCCTCCCAAGTAGCTGGGACTACAGGCGCCCGCCACCTCGCCCGGCTAGTTTTTTGTATTTTTTTTTTAGTAGAGACGGGGTTTCCCCGTGTTAGTCAGGATGGTCTCGATCTCCTGACCTCGTGATCCGCCCGTCTCGGCCTCCCAAAGTGCTGGGATTACAGGCTTGACCCACCGCGCCCGGCCAGTTTAGTTACTGTTAAGCACATTTACACTATTGTGCAACCAATCTCCAGGACTATTTTCACCTTGTAAAACCAAAATTCTATACCAATTAAACAACTCTCCATTGGCCCCACCCCCCTGCTCCCTACTCCTGGCAACCACTCTTCTATTTTATCTCTATGAATTTGACTACTCTAGGTACTTCATAAGTGTAGAATCATACACTACAGTCTGTGTCAATTAATGATGGGGATACCTTCCAAGAAATGCATCGTTAGGTGATTTCATCATTTTGCGAACATTGTAGAGCACATTTACACAAACCGAGATGGTGGAGCCTGCTACACACCGAGGCTATATGCTATAGCCTACTGCTCCCAGGCCACAAACCTGTACAGCATGCCATTGTACCACATATTGTGGGCAACTGTAACACAGTGGCAAGCATTTGTGTCTCTAAATATATATAAACAAAGAAAAGACACAGTAAAAATACTGTCTGAAAGATTTTTTAAATAAAAAATTATATACCTGCATAGGGCTCTGACAATGAATGGAACTTGCAGGACTGGAAGATGCTGGGTGAGTGAGTGAGTGGTGAATGAACAGGGATACCTATGACATTACTGTGAACTTTTATGCAACTGGCAGCACGGTAGGTTTGTTTATACCAGTATCATCACAAACATGTGAGTAATGCACTGGGCTGAGACATACTGATAGCTACGATGGCACTAGATGATAGGAATTTTTAAGTACCTTTATAATCTTATGGGACCACCGTTGTATATATGATCCATCACTGACTGAAACATCATTATGTGACACATGGCTGTATTTGTCCTTCTGTGACTGGCTTATTTCACTTAGCCAGTCCACCCATGTTGTAACATGTATCAGAATTTCCTTCTTTTTTAAAGGTAATTAATGTTTAACTATATGTATGTATTAGTCCATTTTCATACTACTATAAAGAAGTACCTTAAAATTTATAAAGAAAAGAGGTTTAATTGAATCACAGTTTCTCATGGGGAGGCCTCAGGAAACTTACAATCATGGTGGAAGGTGAAGGGGAAGCAAGGCACATCTTACATGGTGGCAGGAGAGAGAGAGAGACAGGGAGAGAGAGAGTGAGAGAGAGAGACAGGGAGAGGGGAAGAGAGAAAGAGAGAGAGACAGGGAGAGGGGGAGAGAGACAGAGAGAGAGAGAGAGAGAGAGAGAAAACGCAAGGGGGGAAACGCCACAAAACAACTAGATCTCGTAAGAACTCACTCACTATGACAAGAACTACAAGGGGGAAATCCACCCCCATGATCCAATTACCTCCCACCAGGCCCCTCCTCTGACATGTGGGGATTACAATTTGAGATGAGATTTGGGTGGGACACAATGCAAAATCAAATCGATGTATATACCACATTCTGCTTATCCATTCATCCACCGATGGACACCTGGGTTGCTTCTACCTTTGGACTATTGTAAATAATGGTGCTATGAACACAGGTGTCCACTCTTGGCAGGAGGCATATGAAGAGGGGAGAGGGCTAGGGCACCACAATGGAAAAGAAAGTCATCTTCCAGAATAGCCAAAAATAAGAGGCAATAGGTGTCCCACAAATATATATATACTGACGGAGACAAGTTTATAAAGATGCCATGGAGCAGGGGCACTCACGAAACAAATTGAGTGCTAAAATAAACTCATTGATGTTTTTGAATACCTGGTATGGACTGATTATTGACAACTCTAAGTGTTTGTACACACAATTTAGCCTACCCAGCACTGCTGAGGAGTGTGTGTGTGTATGTGTGTGTGTGTGTGTGTGTGTGTGTGCGCCTGCCTCCCAAGCATCAAGAAGAGCAAGAATGTAAGAAGTACTCCTGCCAACACGTCCCTCCTGCCAACACGTCCCTCCCAAGGTCACTTGTCTGGTCAGAGAAAGCTTGAGAGGAAAGAGTCTCACAAAGGAAAGAATTTGGACTAAACTTTCCAAGAGTGACCTTTCTGAATAGGCAACAGAGGACAGTGGTTAAGGTAAAAAATTCAGGAGGCAAACTGCTGAGACTCGAATAGTGACTCTATACACAATAGCTGTGGGACCTTAGGCAAGTTACCCAGCCTCTGTGTAACTTGTATAACTCTGCCATCTGTAACACTGAGAACAGTCAAAACCACTTCACAGTGTTGCTCTCAGGTTTAAGTAAATAAGTCAACATTAACAAAGTACTCAGAACAATGCCTACCTCATGGTAAACACTATACAAGTTTTTGCAAAAGAAATGAGGCTAAAGTTGATCACATAATTGGGAATAAAACACTCCTCAGCAAATGCAAAAGAACTTAAGTCATAACAATCAGTCTCTCAGACCACAGCACAATCACATTAGAACTCAAGATTAAGAAATTCACTCAAAACCACAAAACTACATGGAAATTCAACAACCTGCTCCTGAATGACTCTTGGTAAACAATGGAATTAAGGCAGAAATCAAGTTCTTGAAACTAATGAGAACAAAGAGACAACATACCAGAATATCTGGGATGCAGCTACAGCAGTGTTAAGAGGGAAATTCATAGCACTAAATGCCCACATCAACAAGTTATAAAGTTCTCAAGTTAACAACCTACCATCACAACTAAAAGAACTATACCACAAGCAAACAAACCCCAAAGCTAGCAGAAGACAAGAAATAACCAAGATCAGAGCTGAACTGAAGGAGATAGAGACACAAAAAACCCTTCAAAAAAGTCAACCAATCCAGGAGCTGGTTTGTTGAAAAAGTTAATAAAATGGATAGACTGCTAGCTAAACTAATAAAGAAGAAAATCTAGAGAAGAATCAAATAAGCACAATCAGAAATAATAAGGGGTTATCACAACAGACTCGACAGATACAAACAACCATTAGAGAATACTATAAACACTTCTATGCAGTGAACTAGAAAAATCTAGAAAAAATGGATAAATTCCTGGACATATACACCCTCCTAAGACTGAACCAGAAAGGAACTGAATCCCTGAACAGACCAATAATGAATTCTGAAGTTGAGGCAGTAATAAATAGCCTACCAACTAAAAAAGGCCCAGGATCAGACAGATTCACAGCTGAATCTATCAGAGGTACAAAGAAGAGATGTTACTATTTCTACTGAAACGATTTGAAAAAATTGAAAAAGAGGGACTCCTCCCTAACTCATTCTACGAGGCCAGCATCATCCTGATACCAAAACTTGGCAGAAATACAAAAAAAGAGAAAACTTTAGGCCAGTATTCTTGATGAACGTCGATGCAAAAACCCTCAGTAAAATACTGGCAAACTGAATCCAGAAGCACATCAAAAAGCTTATCTACCAGGATCAAGGTGGCTTCAAGGTACGTTTCATCTCCAGGGTGCAAGGTTGGTTCAGTATGCACAAATCAGTAAATGTGTTTCACTACATAAACTGCACTAAAGACAAAAACCACATGATTATCTCAATACACTCAGAAAAAGTCTTCAATAAATTCAACATCCCTTCATATTAAAAAATCTCAATAAACTATGTATTGAAGGAACATACCTCAAAATAATAAGAGCCATATATGACAAACTCACAGCCAGTATCATACTAGAAGCATTCCCCTTGAAAACTGGCACAAAACAAGGATGCCCTCTCTCAACACTTCTATTATGCATAGTACTGGAAGTTCTGGCCAGGGCAATCAGGCAAGATAAAGAAATAAAGGGTATTCAAATAGGAACAGAGGAAGTCAAATTGTCTTTGTTTAAAGACGGCATGATTCAGCATCTAGAAAACCCCATCGTCTCAGCCTGAAAGCTTCTTAAGCTGATAAGCAACTTCAGCAAAGTCTCAGGATACAAAATCAATGTGCAAAAATCACTAGCATTCCTATACACCAACAACAGGCAAGCAGAAAGCCAAATCATGAATGAACTCCCATTCACAACTGCTACAAAGAGAATAAAATACCTAGGAATACAGCTAACAAGAGAAGTGAAGGACCTCTTCAAGAAGAACTACAAACCACTGTTGAACAAAATCACAGAGGACACAAACAAATGGAAAAACATCCCATGTTCATGGATAGGAAAATTCACTATTATGAAAATGGTCATACTGCCCAAAGTAATTTATAGATTCAATGCTATTACCATTAAACTACCATTGGCATTCTTCACAGAATTAGAAGAAAAAAAAAAACTGTTTTAAAATTCATATAGAACCAAAAAAGAGCCCAAATAGCCAAGACAATCCTAAGCGAAAAGAACAAAGCTGGAGGCATCACACTACCTGACTTCAAACTGTACTACAAGGCTACAGTAACCAAAACAGCACGGTGCTGGTACAAAAACAGACACGTAGACCAATGGAACAGAATAGAGAACTCAGTAATATCACTGCACACCTACAACTATCTGATCTTCAATAAACCTGACAAAAACATGCAATAGGGAAAAGATTCCCCATTCAATAAATGGTTCTGGGAGAAATGGCTAGCCATATGTAAGAAATTAAAAGTGGACCCCTTCCTTATACCTTATACAAAAATTAACTCAAGATGGATTAAAGACTTAAATGTAAAACCCAAAACTATAAAAACTCTAGAAGAATATCTAGGCAATAGGATTCAGGACATAAGCATGGGCAAAGATTTCACGATGAAAATGCCAAAAGCAATTGCAACAAAAGCAAAAATTGACAAATGGGATCTAATTAAACTAAAGAGCTTCTGCACAGAAAAATAAACTATCATCAGAGTAAACAGCCAACCTACAGAATGAGAGAAACATTTTGTAATATATCTTTCTGACAATGGTCTGATATCCAGAGTCTACATGGAACTTAAACAAATTTATAAGAAAAAAACAAACAACCCCACTAAAAAGTGGACAAAGGACATGAACAGACACTTCTCAAAAGAAGATATACATGCAGCCAACAAATGTATCAAAAAAAAGTTCAACATCACTGATCCTTAGGGAAATGCAAATCAAAACCACAAAGAGACAGATACCATCTCATGCCAGTCAGAATGGCTATTACTAAAAAGTCAAAAACAGCAAATGCTAGCGAGGCTGCAGGGAAAAAGAAATACTTTTACACTACTGGTGGGAGTGTAAATTAGTTCAACCATTGTGGAAGACAGTGTGGCGATTTCTCAAAGACCTAGAGTCAGAAATACCATTTGACCCAGCAATCCCACTATTGGGTTACACCCAAAGGAATATTAATCACTCTATTATAAAGATGCATGTATGCATATGTTCACTGCAGCACTATTCACAATAGCAAAGACATGGAATCAATATGATAGACTGGATAAAGAAAATATGGTATATATAAACCATGGAATACTATGAAGCCATAAAAAGGAACAAGATCATATCCTTTGCAGGGACATGAATGTACTAACACATGAATGGACTAACACAGGAACAGAAAAACAAACACTGCATGGTCTTACTTGTGAGAGGTGAATGATGAGAACACATGGACACATGGTGAGGAACAACACACACTGGGGCCTGTTGGGGGTAGCAGGGAACATCAGGAAAAATAGCTAATGAATGCTAAGCTTAATACGTAGGTGATGGGATAATCTCTGTGGCAAACTACCATGGCAGATGTTTACCTATGTAACAAAACTGACATCCTGCATGTGTACCCCTGAACTTAAAAAGTTGAAGAAAAAAAAAAGAAACAAATAGGCTGGGCATGGTGGCTCAATACCTGTAATCCCAGCACTTTGGGAGGCCAAGGTGGGAGGATGGCTTGAGGTTAGGAGTTCAAGACCTGGTATGGGCAATATAGTGAGACCCTATCTCTAGAAAAACTTTGAAAATGAGCCAGGTAGCACATGCCAGCACGTGTCTGTGGTCGCAGCTACTTGGGAGGTGGGAGGATCACTTAAGCTCAGGAGTTTGAGGTTACAATAAGCTATGATCGTGCCACAGTACTCCAGCCTGGGTGAGAGCAAGATCCTGTCTCAAAACAAATTAAGTAAATAAAAATAAATCAGTAGTTAAAATTCTATGAAACGGGCCAACACTACAAGGGTACAGTCAATGAAGTCTTGCTGCCTCAACCAATTTATAAACATGTTAGTTCCTCAATATACACACGCATGATACACGATATATACCATTTAACTTTCCATAACTAAAGTTGGTAAAACTGTCTTGCAATGACACATGCCTGACGGAAAAAAGTAACTTAATTGTTTTGTTAATCAGCAATGAACTTTGTTTTAACAAATATTACTCATGAATGCTCTTATTTAGTACTTAAAATATTACTGGCTTGTTTATACTCTTTTAATAAGTGAATGCTAAATTTTAGTGTAACAAAATGTAGGGGATAAGCTACACAATCTTCCATAATACTGGAAGATATAAAAGGAACAAAAGAAAGACCTTAGGATGAATTTTCCAATACTCAAATGCATTCCACTTAATAATACACGTCTAATACCATGCTGTCTACTCAACGTATTTTGTGCAAATGCCACATTCCATACAAAAACTTTTTTAATACACATCTTTTTTATCTAAGACAACTTCTGAATATAACTAATTAAAAAACTCTTGAGGATTCTTTTCTCCTAAAAACAAATTTTTAAACTTTTTAAAAATGCTGCTAGGATTTGATGTATTTTTAAAATTTGTTATCCATACTACAGAACTCGATAATATACCTAATACTTCACATGAGCTGATATTACATGCATAAGTAATTATTCAGCCAACCAACAACTTCTAAATTATTTATCTGTTTTGACAAATGAATGACATTAAGGTCTTCATAGTTTTAAAATTCAAAATATCTGGATTACTTAAATTAACCACAATAAGCAATCACTTTCAGGATCTTGAAAATTAAAGTAACAGGAAGCAAAACAAAACAAACCGTAAGGCAGTCCTTTGAGGCCTGCAGAAAATCAAAGCTTCTCTTACTAAGTAGCTTTTATAAGTCAACTTTGAAGTTTTCAGAAAATTCAAAAGAATTCTATAAATTATTACCCTCAAAATTTAAAACATAAAAATATTGCCTTTTGTTTTAATGTTTATACCAATGCAAATTAAATTGCTTTCATGTTAAAACACTTTTGGCTTAATATTGCATTAAATACTTCAGCTTCCTTCTCTGGTTCTACATCTACAAACACATTTTTCATTTGGTCATCTCTATACTAGGCTAACATACTTGCCACAGATTGTCACATGCTGAATTAATGCCAAGCAGAGACATTCTAGAATGCACTAGATACTGCAGGAGTGCCAGAATACACATTATAATATTACTACATTGTTTTTTTTTAAAAAGGACTTCTCTCTAGCCCAAACTTACACACTTTTCTTCTTTTGCAATTACACACACACACACATACACACACACATCCCTACATGGTTAGAAAATCTCTCCTGGAATATTTTTTTACCCAAGCTGCAAAATTTATGTAAGGTAGATTACAAATATGCTGTTTAACACATACAAAATATAAATGATACCACTAGATAGAGTACATGAAGATAGTATTTCAGAAATAACAGCCTATAAGCCACTAACCATTAACTTATATTCTATTTCACTATAGGCACTAAACAGGAAAGATAAATATTTAGTATCCTCCTATGGTCAATAAATTTGAATTATTTCAACAGTCACTGCAAATACTTGGCAAGTGCCTAAAGCTGTAACTCCATAGGTTAGTAAAAAGTTTCAAGGGACAAAGTCAATAGTAGAACTGAAATTTATTCAAACCCTTGGATCAAATATTCCTTTAAAAACTTGCATTCTAATAAATGAAATCAGTGCAAAATTTCTACTTATGCCTTTTCAGGTTCTTAAGTTCCATTCTGTCATATACAATATCCTTCCTAGAAGGTCACAAAAAACCAAAATAATAGATGAACCTTTCCACACCAGTACCATTTCAAAGTTGATCCAAAAAAAAAATCAAATAATCAGTGATTATTTATAGCACTTTAAAATGAGGGACCAACTTGAAATTCTAAGAACAAAAGATCCCTACTTTCTCTTTCATTATGGATCTAAGTATCACCTGAAACTTTCATTCTAATTCAGGGTTAAGAAAAACTGAAGGCCGGGCATGGGGGTTCATGCCTGTAATCCCAGAACTTTGGGAGGCGGAGGCAGGCAGATCACTTGAGGTCAGGAGAGTTCGAGACCAGCCTGGCCAACATGATGAAACCCCATCTCTACTAAAAATACAAAAATTGGCCAGGCATGGTGGCGGGTGCCTGTAATCCCAGCTACTCAAGCCTGAGAATCGCTTGAACCCGGGAGGTAGATGTTGCAGTGAGCCAACATCGTGCTACTGCTCTCTAGTATGGGTGATGAAGCAAGACTCCGTCTCAAAAAAAAAAAGTGAGAGAGAAGACAATTGAACATGAGTTCCATGGGAAAATACAATCTTCCTAGAAAAATGTGTTTCAAAAATCCATTTTAGGTTGACTGTTTAGAACCTGGGACACTCATGTGAACAATGTCATAAATGATTATTAGGTTGCCCCAGACCAGCAACAAAAGCCTTTTTAATCTATATATTCTATGACCAGCAACAAAAGCCTTTTAAACCCATATATTCTATCTGTAGAGCACTACAGTATACTCACAGTTCTGTAAGAACTAACTGGCATCAGTACAAATATTTCAGTGAGAAAACTCAGAATTCCAATTAGGGGGCATCAGGAATCCATCGACTCTCTACCTTGCTGCAGTGGGGCAGTGCCTCCCACTGAATGAGGTGGAGAGGTGGGGAAGGTTTGAGAATGGCTGAAGACCAGATGGGGACTGGAAGTTTGAGGGTAGGTACTAAGCTTGAGAGAAGATAGCCATGGTTAAGGAACAGTGAGTGCGGGGCAGCAGCCCACAGAGCTATAACAGCAAGCAGTTCTCGGCCCAAGCCAGCCTTCTGCCTCTCTTTCAATTCACCTCATTTGCTACCTCTGCCCACCTCATCTGCTTCTCCTCTGGTCCGCTACAAAATAGAACACAGCCTCTCTTACGTCTCCATTAATAGCAAACCCTCTAGATCTTTAAGGATTTTTGCTGCAAACAACAGCAGCAGTATTAAATGGGCCCTCTTATGCACTGATTAATGGTGAGCTGTTTCTGGAGGAAAATGAGACTCTATTTTGTGAAGTGGATGAAAGATAGATGGCTTCTCTGGACTAGGACAGGGATAAAAGCAAGACTGGGGGGAGGAAAGTTCCATGAGCAGGAGAGAGAATGCTCCAGCTACAGTAAATATCTCACAACATCAGTCAGGATTATGTAAATCAAGGCCTGCTTATTAACAAAACTTCAAGCACTCAAAAGACAAAAGAGTTCTAAACTGTATTTTTAAAAAATAATAAACACTTAACTGTCTCAAGATGACAATTTATTTAATGTAAAATGTATCTCAAGTGGAGTTCATGTTAACATATTCTCTTCAAGTGTTGACGCCCAAACTGCAGTTCTGTAGTAAATTACAGTGGTCAAGATAATCTAAGAGTAATTTAATGTCCAAGTTCCTCAATCACGCTTGGAAACATTTAAGCCTGTCATGCCATGTATGTTAATAGTTAGGAATGAGGGCCTGTATATTAACCACAACTGAAAAGTTAAATTATCCTTCATACAACTCCAAAGGATCACAAATAATGCAATATGGTTACTCCCCAGGGGTAAACAGGCAATGTGTGACATATGGGACTCTAGGGGTAAACAATCATGCCAAAGACCTTCACAGACAGTTTTTTCAAATAATTTGTAAACATATCATGCATGATTCATAAAGTTTTTCTCTGCTCACAGTTGTCTTCAAATTTAGAAATGTAATTTTTTCAGCCAGATAAAAGTTCAAAGCATTTTCAAAGACATGTAATTTTTTTCCACAGGATTAACAGCACATCCACTCAACAACTGACCCAATATGTACTATCTTCTCTCTTTACAAGGGGTCTGAGGGATTACAAAAACAACAGCAGCAGTTAGTAACGAAACCTTGACTTCTGAAAGAAATACATATAATGCTTGGACCCACTCCAAGTACCTTGTAAAATCCTATTAAAATGATGAATCACTCATAATTTAGACTTGTTTTAGCCATAAAATCCTAAATGCTGCACAAGCACTAAATACTTATCAACTTATTTTGCCTAGTATTTTTCTGCTACTGTTGCTCTACAAATCACAGATTTTTTTTAATTGGACATCATCTGAAAGAGCATCTAGTCCAACACCCTCAAAAATGTTTAAGCAATTTAGGCAAAATGATGCCAAGTGATTTGCCTAAAATCAAACAATGCCCAAGGATAGAGGAAAACATGATTTAAGTTCAGGCGGTCAGCTAGCAGAAGCAGAGCTGAGGCTAGAAGGCAGCTAGAACCAGGGTCCCATGTCCAACAATCTTCCCAGTACACCAAACAGCAACTCCCACCCTAGCCCCAATACTTGTCTCCAAATACAATGAATGGCTGTGATTGTTATAGTCTCACAAAATGACCTTTCCAGGCCTTGTTAGGGAGTTCTCTTTACTAAGTGGAATTAGAATCTATAGTATTGTATATAAAATATCCTAATCAAGAAATAATCAACTTGCTGGTGTTCACAAACAGGACCTGAATTTCTCAGGATGTTTTGAAGTGTGCAGAAATCTACAGACAAAATCCTAACTCTAAGCATTTAATAAGAAAATGTTTCATCAAGAGTAGAATAATTTCACATGCATCTCCTTCTTTGAAGCTGCAAAGACGGTGCTCTTCTAGCTGTCGCCCTGGCCAAGCCACTGAACCTGCCATCCTGACCTATGCAATGGCTTTTAATAACTGTTTACAGCCACTGGGTGTAAATATCAAACTGCTTGCTAAATATTTATTACTTCTCCTTTTCACAACATCCCTACTGACAGAGATAAGCAAAGGGATTCAGATTAAGGCCTGTATCTGCACTGAGCTCAGTAATTTTTTTAAATACCTGCTGAAGCTTAAACTTTTGATTATTATTGAAATGACTATCAATCTGAACTTGAGTTGCCTGCCTTTTTCCTTTCAAAAGATAAACATTGTCATAAGAAACTATTTTACAAAACAAAGAACATAATTTATCACACATATCCAAGAAGTTGAGCGGATGCTCAATGAGGCGGCTTTTGAGTCTACATTATTCATCAATGCATTGCTAGTTCTCAGCCTAGTGCCTACCTCGTATTACCGAAAATACCTGTGGAAGGGAGGCAGGGAGCGAGGAGTGGAAGTTAGAGAACCAAGATGCAGCTAACAAATACTCAACCTGTTAGGTTGCAGAGAAAACTAATTTTTGTAAATGACAGAAATTACCGTTTAATGTAATTTCCATATGCATCTGTTCCCTGTATTCCCGAATCTTTTATAGTGAGGAAATTTCATTAGTTCAGTTTGCTGACAGGCTAATGGACAGGTTAATCATGACTTTTCAACTATAAAGGCATCATTTTAATAATTGACAATATCATCAATGTAAAATATAATGGCAGATTCACATTAAATCGGCCTAAAACAGTTTTCTTCAATGTGAACAAAATTTAATCTCTTTCAATCATCTTCATTCTACAGATTAAGGAACAAACTATGATAGTGGAATTTACTTCTTAAATTTATCCACATTGAATTCACACACATGTACATTTATCTTAAAATTTAAAATATTAATGCTAGCCTGGGCAACATGGCGAAACCCTGTCTTCACTAAAAATAAAAAAAAATCAGCCGGGCATGGTGGCTCACACCTGTAATCATAGCACTTTGGGAGGCTGAGGCAGGCAGATCACCTGAGACCAGGAGTTAGAGACCAGCCGGGCCAACATGGTGAAACTCTGTCTCTACTAAAAATACAAAAGTTAGCCAGGCATGGTGGCTGGTGCCTGTAATCCCAGCTACTCGAGAGGCTGAGGCAGGAGACTCACTTGAACCCAAGAGGCAGAGGTTGCAGTGAGCCGAGATCGTCCCATTGCACTCTAGCCTGGGCAACAGAACAAGACTCCGTCTTAAAAAAAAAAAAAAAAAAAAAAATGAGCTGGGCATGGTGACATATGTCTGTGGTCCCAGCTATTTGGCAGGCTGAGGTAAGAGGATCACTTAAGCCTGGGAGGTCAAGGCTGCAATGAGCTGTGATTGCACCTCTGCACTCCAGCTGGGCAACAAAGTGAGACCCTGTCTCAAAAAAAATTTTTAGGCTGGGCACCGTGGCTCAAGCCTGCAATCCCAGCACTTTGGGAGGCCGAGACGGGCGGATCATGAGATCAGGAGATCGAGACCACCCTGGCTAACGCAGTAAAACCCCATCTCTACTAAAAATACAAAAAATTAGCCGGGCAAGGTGGCGGGTCCCTGTAATCCCAGCTACTCAGGAGGCTGAGGCAGGAGAATGGCGTAAACCTGGGAGGCAGAGCTTGCAGTGAGCTGAGATCCGGCCACTGCACTCCAGCCTGGGCGACAGAGCGAGACTCCGTGTCAAAAAAAAAAAAAAATTTCTTTTAAATATCCAGAACAAGTGGAGGGGTAGATATAACTAGCCCCGCTACAGCAGAATCAATCAATGCCTCAACTATAATGTCTCTGGTCTCACTTCAAGCAGAAGCCTTATTATACCGTAAGATAGCACCTGTTAGAAAAGTAACACAAAACACTCCAAGAACATGAGTTGTACACATGCAGCTACATCTCTAAAATAGATAAATTTACTGGACTTCTGTATTGTTAATTTGCATTGGAGGAGTTAAACTTCTTAAGAAGAGCATGTAGGAAATTTCACTGAAGGAAATGAAAAACAACTGTAATCATTTTAATTATTTTCAATCAATATTTCTTGTCCATGCTCATTTACTAAAGCAATAAAAAGGAAAGAGATGAGTAAAAAATAGTTCCTACCTCCCAGGGGCTTATAACCTGAAATATTAAGCAAGTACACAATTGGCTACAATATAAAGTGAGGTACATGCCCTAAATAGAATACTTTTGTGGGTTATAAAGCCTAGCAAATAATCTAAGAGATTTCCCTTGACAAGCTTCCTTTCAACAGGCAGAGATAAGGGAAATGGCATTACCTGAAGAGCAAACAGTTGAGCAGAAACTTTAAAAAGTACAATAGAGATAAAACACTTACGCTAGAATACAGGTGCCAGTAAGGGAAAGATAAGTCAAGATGGGTATATTTGGGCATTATTATGGAAGACCTGGGAAAGCTAAAGAGTTTGTTCTTATTTTAGTAGCTGTAATTTGGGGCTAAAGAGTGGTACGAAATTACTGTACTCACCAAATTTAATCTCACTTCAGTGTAACAGATGAACTAGATTCAATCAGACAAGGAGGTGTTACAGTACTCCAGGTACAAAGCAGTGAGGGTCTGAATAAAGATGGTGGCTGAAGGGATGAAAAGGGAGGTCATATATACATATGGGGAGGCTGTAGTGGTAGAATGTACAGCTTTGCAGAGGAGCACAAGTAAGGTCAGAGAGAAGAGTCTCAGAATGACTGACATTTTGAGCCTGGGTGAGTGGCAGTGCCAATTAATAGAAACCCGGAAATCTGGACAAAGAACTGGTTTGGGTGGAGGGAAGTAAGGAGTTTCACTTTGGTTGTGCTGCACTGAAGGCGGAAGCAAGGAGATATCCAGGGAGAAATGTCAAGCCAGCAGTTAAAGCTCAGAAGAAAGGTCAGGTTAAGGTTATAAATTTGGGAGCTATCTAAATAAGAGAAGGCAAAAGCTTGGATTGCGTAAGATCACTAAATAAAAAGGGCATACTGGCATAGAAGAGAGGACAAAATTTGAAAATGTGGGCGGCATGGCAGTGGGGGATGGGAGGGAAAGGGGAAGGAAAGTTAGCAATGGACACAGAGAAGAATGGCCAGAAACAGAAGAATTAAAGCCAAGGTTATTCCATTCATTGGAAGTTCACTGGAGCCTGTTATGTGTGAGTATTATATCTGAGGTAAAATGATGAGTAACAGTATAGTCCCTACTATTAAAATGTGATGTCAAGAAAATCAAGCAAAAAAAACCCCAAAAACATACACACATGAAAAATGACATAATTACAGCCATAGATACAGAGCTGTCACAATAAAAAAGAATATTATGAACAACTTTATGCCAATATTTGAAAATTTATATATGGGTAATATTCTAGAGAAACAGACATTATCAAATTTACATATAGGTAATATTCTAAAGAAATGTATGTCACCAAAATTATCTCAAGTTAAATTTTAAAAATCTATGAATTTTTACCTGAGATCCCCTAATAAATAAAAAAAGCCAAACTGTATAATCACATCAACAGATGCAAACTAGAGAAGAAAAAAACTATTAGCAAACTCCATATAGAAGGAAGCTTCTTCCTTCACCTGATAAAAAGTATTGATAACCCCACTATACATTTTGAGTGGTCTCCAGTCACAACCAACTATACTTCCCTAGTTTGAACTCCTAAGCTTTCCATAAATCCTAGATTCTGACACTAAATGAACATCTTCATGTCATTTTTCAAATAGGAAAAAATACATTCTAAATATCTCAGATTTTCTTTACTATTCTATTATGTATGTATCATCTGTGAATCTAATTTTCATAAAAAATTTGTTCAGTCTATCTCCCATCTTGTGGTACTAATTTCCACTAACTTACTCTCTAATATTATATAGATAATCAAGATATTTATCTTAAACTGACTTTTATTAAATTCCTAGAAGCACTTGTACTCTGCCCACAATTCCAGCATGATGGAATTTGAGGAATTCATCCAAGGTCCCATTTTAGAACCTCAATTACATCTTCCTCCTCCACTTCCTCCTCAGTATTAAAAGCCCAAGGAATAAGTATTTGTTAGTATACTGTTACATAGCCAGACACTTCATTATTTTTATTTAACAGAACATATAGTATTTACCTTGGGTGTGTTTAAGGTATGATTTTGAATAATGGCAAGATAACTTACTGTTCCCATACTCTCAAAAAATGTCTAGCACACTGTGGATCTTCTTAGCACAGTATCTATAATCATCTATTATAGCTTACAGATTCTTTTCCTGACTTTAAATTCAAGACTCCTCGGTTAATAATTATAATTCATGTGATTTTTTTTCCCCAAATATACTACTGAAAACTATCTCACATGAGTTCACTCAGTTTTTTGCTCACGCATTATCTGCAGTGAGGTTTTTTCCTGGGATATTTCACTATCCAAAAGAGCTGAAAATTGACTACAGACACCTTCTTTTACACCATTTGTTAAAATGTGAAATGAGATTGGTCCCAACTTGGGGACCCACATAATACACTTTTTCCTCTAAAGAGTGACAGTTCACAACTGATGTTTACTTAACTATATCAATGTGATTCCATGAATAAACATTTCTCCTCCATCCTATGGTAACACAAAAAATTTTATTCCTTTCAGATTAGAACCTTGAAAGACTTTATAAAGCTTATATAAATTATTTTCACTGTTTCTCTTCAACATACTCCATAATCCCCTAAATAACTCCAGTATACCAATCATTCAGGTTTTTGGTTTACAAAACCAAATTCAGTAATTTGTTTTATTCTAAACTCCTGAGTGTTAAAAATACAGCAAGACAAGCTGACCCATGGTTATCTGTAAGTCCTCTACAAACTTTCTTATAATGGGACATTGTCTTAGTTCATTTTGTGTTGCTATAACAAAATGCCATAGACTGGGTAATTTATGAAGCAATTTATTTTTTCTGGAAGCAGGGAAGTCCAGTATCAAGATGCTTGGCAACTGATGATGGCCTCTGTGCTGTATGACCCCATGGCGGCAGGTGGAAGGACAAGAGAGCATGAGAGAGCAAGAGACAGCTAAACTCACTTTTATAACAACCCATTGTTGCAATAACAAACCCACTCCCACAATAATGACATTAATCCAGTCATGAGGGCAGAGCCCTCATGGCTTAATCACCTCTTCATGATCCCTCTTAATACTGTCACAATGGCAATTAAATTTCAACATGAGTTTTAAAGAGGACACTGAAACCACGGTAAACATATACCGACAACCCACCTTTATATGAACATGATTGATATAAAGAGCAACAGGTTATACATTTTAGCCAACAACTCCATAACTCTACCTATTAATTCTCTGAAAACTCTTGAGTGAACACCATTTTATCAACTAATTGTACTTGTTTGCTAATTAAAACAAGGATATTCTATTCTTTAAAGTTTTGTCTGCTTCTAATTCTAAAAGAAAATTTATATAAAGATTCCATCTAAACATATCCCTATTTTTCATCCCTGAGTATATAATTGACACATGAGTATCAACCAATTTCAATAATTACTAATGAATCTTTATCTAGGTTTCTTGACTTGAGAGCAATTATTTGGGTTCACTTTTTCTTTTTTTCTTTTCTTTTTAAAGACAGAGTTGCTCTGTCACCCAGGCTGAAGTGCAATGACAAGATCATAGCTCACTGCAAGATCGAACTCCTAGGCTCCAGCAATCCCCCAACCTCAGCCTCCAGAGTAGCTAGGACTATAGGCACACACCACCACCCCCAGCTAATTTATTTTTTAAGTAGTGATGAAGTCTTGCTATTTTGTCCAGGCTGTTCTCGAACTCCTGGCTCAAGCCTCATCCTCCCAAGGTGTTAGGACTACAGGTGTGAGCCACCACACCCAGTGTGGGTTCACTTTTAATCTTTACAAGTACCTAACTCTGGTTTTTGGCTCACTTAATTTCTCGTTTGTATCTTGCATATTACGCTAACTGGGCAATTTGTTTTTTAAAGGAAGCAATCTTCTACAATTATGCTTTTTTTCAATTTTTCAAAAGGTCACAAGGAATTTCTACCCATGCATGTGATTTAATTACTCTTACACTTCATACTTTTTCCTGGATACTCAAAACAGTGTTTTAAAATATATACTAGTATTCAATTATGTTTTATACCCTTTTAATTAACTGAATGTTTATTAAGCATCTACTATGTTCCAGGCAAAGTATTAGGTGTTTAGAATTGATCCCTCTCTCTATCATTAGGTAAGTGCTATTATTTAGTCCTTTTTAAATGAAGAATTTGAAGTTCAGAGTGCTGAAAAAATTGCTCAATGTCCAAAAGTTTATATGGGTCAAGAGACAAAATTAGAATGCAGGTCTTTCTGACTCTAAAAATCAGGCTCTTCCATCATGCACACTGATATTAAAGCTAAGTCCCCACAGACCAAGAAGGTCACAGGCATGTAACAAGATAATTCCAGCACAACATGTAAAGTTCTACCAATTTTCCTAATGCCATTTTGTGTTAGAAAACTTTTCTGAAATTACTTGTGCAATTTTTTCCCTATATAAGTTTAAATTAAATTTAGTGCAGTTAAACATTCATTGACTACCTATTATCTTGAATGTTCTGAGCTGTGCTAAGTGCTCATAGTAAACACCATGTAGTTAAGAAATACATTTCACACCATGAAGCAATACATACAACTGCAACAAAAAAGTAATTACTGTTACCGCATGTAACATACTGTCATCTTTTCTATTCTCTTCTATTACAGTTTTCTTAACACTGGTCATGATCCACTAAATTAATTTTACAACCCACTTACAGGTCACACTCCCCAATTTGCCAAACATTGTCCTAAATCAAACAGGTTAACCAACTGAAATCTTGACTTTGCTTCTGATTTAATCTGGTCATCCTGGCAGCAGATAACACCCAGAAGAGCTTATTCTGTTACTATCTTAGTAGTAGCATAACAGATACAGTGCCTCAAACCACCCTACGCTTTAGTACATTCTCATATTTAATGCTGAATTATTTGTGAGAGCTTCAAATTTTTCCTAATTTGAAAATATTAGGTTGTTAGAGCCAAACTACTAATGCAAACTCAAGTTTTACTTTAAAAACATTTCTTTTTAAAAAAGTAACTATTGCAATCTAGCTTAGAGTCATAGCACAGTGACAGTCTATCACCATTAAAGGAACCTCTTTAGGAAAACCAACTACCTTAAGATATTTGAAGAAACTTAAACTATCCTTAAACATTTGTTTGTTTTTGTTTTTTTGAGACAGGGTCTCCCTCTGTCACCCAGGCTGACATGCAGTGGCACAATCACGGCTCAATGAAGCCTCAACTTCCCAGGTTCAAATGATCTTCCCACCTCAGCCTCCCAAAGCGTTGGGATTAAAGGCATGTGCCACCATGCCTGGCCAAACATTATGCTTGAAAGCTAACTTTTTATTAAAAAAAGAAAAAGTTTTTATCTGGTCAATCTTTTTTAGAGTACTAGATGGAAAGACAGAAGAGACTTTAGAAATCAAAATGACTATATAAACTCATTTCAAAAATGAAAAAAACTAAAGGTTTAGAAAGTTAAGTGATTTGGCCAAAGTCATACACATCTTTAATGGTAAAACTTGGACTAGAACCCTGTTACTTATCTGTCAGTTCAATCTCTTTCCACTAAACGACACATTGTCCATACCTTCCAAATATCAATATCAGTAATACCAACGGCCAACCCTGATATCTCCCATATCTAAATTCTAAGATAATTACGGTTTGGCCTATACGATTTAAGTACACTTGATTATGTAAGCTTGCGCAGTGTCCTAGAATTATTTCCTGTATATACATTTTAACTCCCCATTAAGACCTTTAGATATGTCTTATAAATACACTGACCCTTATAAACTGCTAAATATGGTAATATAATCTATCCAATAAAACTACTTGAAAATCAGTTCCATTCTTAATCTCCTTAATTGCATGAGATGAATGCCAAAACCTTAGCTCTGGAATCCATCGGAGTTGTTTTAACTATAAAATGAAACCATTTCTCCTTTAAAAAAAGGAACTGCTCTCTTTATTTGCACAATCTACCTTCTCCCAAGGGTATGACCAAGAAGGTTTCAGTTGTAATTCCAAACCTATTACAGAGCATCACCAATAATATGAAAACCTATGTCATTCTTATCTTTTCTTATATCGTTATGGCATTGTTTGAACTGTATTTATAAAAGTGATTTAAATGGTTATTTTTAAAAATCACCACTATGTAACCGTGTGATCTTTTAAAATACTAAATCATAAATCTGACTGAATTTTATAACTATTTTGATGTTTTGTTGATGTGGCTTAAGTTATCTCAAAGGAAAAATTCATATTCAACTACAAATAAATGAAAAGTCTGTGCCTTCTCACACAGATTCCCCCGAAGATAGTTCTAAGGTAGAATTCAGGAGTATGCATTCTTCTACTTTAAGGCAGCAGCAAACATTCTCTAGAAAACATACGCTTTGAAAATATGCTTTCTTAGCACAGAATAACTATTCTATAATCTGAAACTCATACAAAAATGTGAAACATAGTCCTAACCCAATGGGCCAGGGACTAGAGACACCTGGCCTTCATCTCTGAAGAAATTTAACAATACGTTTCTAATCTCCAAGTCTCTTGACAATGGTATCTACTAGGAAAATACTCGCATCTCTTAGAGGAACTAATATTAAGAGTTTAATATTAATGATACTTAAAACAAGCATCTACTTAATGCTAAGGAATTCTATGAAAAATATGTTTGCATAATAACAATTTTGAAAAAACAGCAGAACTTTACTTAAGCAAGACTGGGAAAACACATTTATTCTTATAGGGCATAGACTGCGAAAAAGCTGATAGTTTATAATTCTCTGAGATGTGAACAGTACCAATATAATGAACTTATTTATGGGAAAAAGTAAGACTATCAAAGCCTACTGTAATTAAAGGTGGTTTGGCACAGATGTTGGTCCTCGAAAGTTTGCTCTGTCAGCTGTCTAATCCACTTTGACACTGCAGTAATTAGCACACTCTGTATAATATTTTAAACGCAAATTCAACCAAACCAAGCTATTATATATGGCGAAATGAAAGCTGATCAAGTTATCAAATGTACTTCTATCTCTCTTACTATGTTGACCATATGTGTGGCACATGGCCAGATCAGCCATGCTCATGTATGAAGAACACAGAAGAATATTCAAAACCAGAAGACCGTGCTGACCTAAGCTGATAAAAACACACAAACACCCACCTAAAGGGGAACAGATTCTGACTCTGAAACAAAGGAAACAAAGTTAAGAGTCCTTCAAGCCAGAATATCTCCCAAACACCTTCTAAGACAGATTTCCACTCTTTGATATTGAGCCTACATGTGCCAGACACTATTCTAGGCACTGAGGATACAGCGTGATCAATAAAATGAGAAGGGTGAAAACCATCCTCATGAAACCTGTATTCTCTTAGACAAGCTTGTCCAGCCCATGGCCCAGGATGGCTTTGAATGCAGCCCAACACAAACTCATAAACTTTTTTCGAATGTCATGAGATTTTTTTGCTGTTTTTCTTTTCTTCTTCTTCTTTTTTTTCCTCATCGGCTATCGTGTTAGCACAGTTTATGTGTGGCCCAAGACAATTCTTTCAATGTGGCTCAGGGAAGCCAAAAGATTGGACACCCCTGCTCTAAGAGATGCAAATAGTTTCCTGTTACCTACAAATTCCAAAATACGGCCTGAAGCCCTCAGCTAAGAAAGGTTTTAAGGCCATGTCCAAATTTCAAAAGAAAAGTTAAAATTCATTAGTGTATCTGTTATGGACATGCTGAACAGCTAAAGACAGAATGGGAACTTAAATTTGCCATCCTCATTCTAGGAAATCATTTTTTCATACTTCTTATATATTACATAAAACTTAATCTAATAAAGTTTTACGCTAATCTCTTTCATGATTCTGAATGGGACTAAATGGTTAACTCCAGTAGAAGTAGAGGGATACTACATTTAAATGGAACTATTGTCTATACAAGGGCTACACAAGTATTTTCATACTTCTCCAACTAAACATGCAATTATAATAATAATTTTTACCTGCCATCTTAGAATTTAGAAGGACTATGGGGAGATGATTTTATAAAAAGTTGATCACAACCAGGTTCAGTGGCTCATGCCCATAATCCCAACACTAGGAAGCTGAGGCAGACGTATGGCCTGAGTCCAGGAGTTCAAGACCAGCCTGGGCAACATAGTGAGACCCAATGTCTGTAAATGATACCAAAAAAAAAAAAAAGAGTTGATTGCTTTTTTCTTCCCAATAAATATCCCTGCAGCAAAAACAAGTAAAATCACTCCACTAGTCATTCTACAGCAGGACAGGCACATAAGCTCTAAGAGCCATATTCCTAAGGAACCATGAATTATGACAAATTGTTATAGAAACTATTGAACCAATGATTTTAAAAAAGGACAAGTGGAGAATAAAGGCTAGAAAGTTTCAAACATTACATATTTTAATTCTAAAGGTGTGTTTAATAGTTACAAATAAATCTTTTTTCCTAAAAAGCAAGCAAATCACAAATTCCTGATATTCCTGATTAACCCTTTAAAACTAGTAAACATCCCTAAAAGCAGAATGCTTTTCCTGTTAGTTGACTGCTACCCAGACTGATGACATAAAAACCACAGCAGAGAAGAAATAACTTCACCTTACAACACTGCCATAATGCTTTGACAGTATGTACACTGCCATAATGCTTTACCTCAAAAGGTATTTTCACATTCATTCTGTCATTTAGCTACCAAAATATTTGATGGCATGACTAAAAAGACTGGTTGTTTTTACATAACAGGGAACATCATTAATCTAGATTAAAGTCATCTTTTCTTGGCCTTCTCCCTGCATTTCGTGTCTCATAATCTGTTTCCTGTTAGAGTTACTATATATGGTTATTTTCCCTAATATAGTTCTTTGAGGGTAGCTTCTACGTTTTATAAATCTTTGTTTCCTCCACTACCCATACATGAAGGTAGCAGTTTAACAAATGCTTGCTCAATGAGAGTTCCCTCTGCTTGAAACATAATCTTCCCACATTATTTTAGCTATCAAATTCTAGTCTTCAAAATGTATTTGAAATGTCCCCCTCTACCAGGGTGCAAAAGCAACACACAAAAACCAGTTGTGTCTCTATATGCCAGCAATGAACAATCCAAAAAAAATTAAGAAAACAATTCCATTTACCATAGCATCCAAAAGAATAAAATACCTAGGAATCAATTTAGCTGAAGAGGCAAAAGGTTCTTTTTTCTTTTCTTTTTTTTTTTTAAACACTGAAAACTACAAAACACGGCTGGCCAGAGTGCAGTGGTGTTTACAACTAACTGATCACAACCATTTACAGATTTATTTGTTTCTTCTTCACTCTCACTGCTTTACTTGACTAGTCTTAAAAAGGGATCACACCTGTAATCCGAGCACTTTGGGAGGCCAAGGCAAATGGATCACCAGAAGTCAGGAGTTCAATATCAGCCTGGGCAACATGGTGAAATCCCATCTCTACTAAAATTACAAAAATTAGCTGGGCATGGTGGCATCCACCAGTGATCCCAGCTACTCAGGAGCTTGAGGCAGGAGAATTGCATGAACCTGGGAGGCGAAGGTTGCAGTGAGCCGAGATCATGTCATTGCACTCCAGCCTGGGTGACAGAGCGAGACTCACTTTCAAAAAAAAAAAACAAAACAGAACAACAACAACAAAACCCTACAAAACACTCATAATGGAATTAAAGACTTAAATGGGAAATTATCCTCTGTTCATGCATTAGAAGACTTAATAAATACTGTTAAGATGGTAATAATACCCAAAGTGATCTAAAGATTAGATGCAAATCTTATCAAAATTTCAATGGCCTTTTTAACAGAAATGGAGAGCCAACCAATCCTCAAATTCATATGAAAATATAAGAGGCCCTGAATAGCCAAAACAATATTGAAAAAGAAGAACAAAGTTAAAGGACTCACATTTCTTGCTTTCAAAATCTACTACAAAGCTATCATAATAAAAACAGTGTGGTACTGGCATAAGGACACATATAAAAATCAGCGGAATTTAATGCAGAGTCCAGAAATACATACCTATGGCAAACTAATTTTCAACAATGATGTCAAGAGCATTCAGTGGGGCAAGAATGGTCTATTCAACATGTGATGCTGGGACAACAGGATATCCACATGCAAAAAAATGAAATTGAACCCCCCCCGCATTCCATATAGAAAAAATTAATTTAAAATAGCGAAACCACCAAAATGTAAAAACGAAAACCATAAAATTCTCAGAAGAAAACACAGCAGGCCAAATCTTTATAACCCTGACTTGGCACTGAAAGCAAAAGCAAACGAAAATGGATAAATCGAACTTTATCAAAATTTAAAGTATGTGTGCCTCAAGGGACATTATGAAGAAAATGAAAAGACGACATACAGCATTGGAGAAAAATATATGTATATCATAGTTGATAAGGGTCTAGTATCTAAAATAAAGAACTACTGCAACTCAGCAACATAAATAGAAACTGATTAAAAAATGAGTAAAGGACTTGAACAGACATTTCTCCAGAGGACATACAAATAGCCAATAAGCCCATGAAAGATGTCAACATCATTGCTCACTAGGGAAATTTAAATCACAACTGCAATGAGATAACCACTTTACACTTCCTAGGATGGCTATATTACAATTTTTGAAAAAAAATTGCTAATAACAAGTGTTGGTGAGGATGTAGAGAAATTAGAAAACTCATACACTGCTGAATATAAAATGGTGCAGCCGCTGTGGGAAACAGTGTGGCATTTCCTCAAGAAGTTAAACACAGAATTACCATATAACCCAGCAATTCCACTCCTAGGTATAAACCCAAAACTGTAGATAGATAGTCAAACAAATACATGTACACACGTTGATAGCTGTTCAAAAGACCAAAAGGTAGCAACAGTCCAAATGTCTATCAGTGAACGAACAGGTAAGCAAACTGTGGTATATCCATACAATGGAATATTATTCAGACATAGAAAGGAATAAAGAACTGATATATGCTACAACATAAATGCACATAGAAAATTTGCGCTAAGAGAAAGAAACAAGGTACAATAGAATATGATACTATTTATATGAAATATACAGAATAGGTAAATTCATAGACAACATGCAGATTAGTGGTAGCCAGGGACTCTTGAAGGGAAAATTATAAGGAAAAACTGTTAAATGGATACAAAGTTTCCTTTTGCCATAATAAAATGTTTAGGAACTAGAGAGAGGTGGTGGTTACAAAATATTATGCATGTACTAAATTCCTATGAATTGTTTGCTTTATATTCTATATTATTTACTTCTATATTATTAACTCAACTTCACCTCAATTTTTTAAATATCCTCTTTGTCTTAGACTCCTTAATAGAGATTTATACCCTCCTGTACTGGCCTGTAAAAGGACAAATTCTTTTCTTCTAATCAATACTGAGGTAATCACTCTACACTTTACTTGCATTTCAAATATATATACCCTGTCCTAAAATTTTACTTTGAAGGTGGATCATTTCATCTTGTCTAATTCTGCAGTGCTTCTCTCTCCCAGTTCCACCTTCAATTATTTCTCTCTCTCTCTTCCTAGGCTCTAAGTTTTGCTACAATCCCTTAGGAAAGAGAAACAGACACAAAAACTTTGACACAAGTATTCTGAAGTTATCGCTACTCTGAATTAACTATAACAAATGCAGTATTTTTTATTTATAGAAGCCCATACTAATTAAGCTAATTTATAAGTAATCAAGCAAATTTTAGTACATTTTAAATGCCTCCAAAATCAAATCAGGATCAATGAGCAAATCGAAGAGCCTAACATAAAACTATAGTAAACAGCAAGAAAACCGTTGATTTGCCCCTTTAAGCCATATGTCTAGTTTTCAGACAAGCTAGTCATTATCTGAGAATTTAGCACATATTTTTCTGGAACATTTTAATGAAAATTCACTATTTATACCTTCATCACCTTTCAAGTTAGTGAAGTCCCAAGACAAAACAACACATAAATTAAATGCTGTTCTACAAGTCTTAACTATGAATTTAATTAGCAGTACAAACAGAACTCTTATACTTAAAGGGTAGTTAATTACAGTACAGGAGATTTTAAAAGAGGTCACTGGAGGATTTTATGTTCATGGTTATTTCATCCCACCAAGAGAGTTTCTTGCAATACACCTGTTTAAAAGCCAGAGTTATCACAAAACCATTCATTTCCACATAAACAGAAGACTATGATATATCTGTCATTTAAAATGTTATTTGTAGGCCGGGTGCGGTGGTTCATGCTTGTAATCCCAGCACTTTGGGAGGCTGAGGTGGGCGGATCACCTGAGGTCAGAAGTTAGAGACTAGCCTGGCCAACATGGTGAAACCATGTCTGTACTAAAAATACAAAAATTAGCCAGGCATGGTGGCCCATGCCTGTAATCCCAGCTACTCGGGAGGCTGAGGCAAGAGAAATGCTTGAATCTGGGAGGAGGAGGTTACAGTGGGCCAATATCTTGCCACTGCATTCCAGCCTGGGTGACAGAGTGAGCAGAAACTCCACATCTCAAAAATAAAATAAAATAAAATAAAAATGTTATTTGTGAAATACTGATCTCATTGTGGCCTCTGGTCAAACACACTGCTTAACGGCAAAAGCTGTTTTTTTAAAAGGCCAAATCAAAAATCAAATTTAAAAACTAAAATAAAATTAAAATTCTGTGCCCAAATCCACCATTGCTAATAACTTTGCATTGTTAAATAAAATGACCCTGATCTTAATCTCTCATCATTTTATAACACTAGCTTCTTCAAAACAAAATTGTCTCTACAGAGCAAACATTTACAACAAAAATTTTAGCTTTATGAAAATGATTGAGGGCTCGGCGCAGTGACTCATACCTGTAATCCCAGCACTTTGGGTGGCAAAGGTGAGCAGATTACTGGAGATCAGGAATTTGACAACAGCCTGACCAACATGGTGAAATCCCGTCTCTACTAAAAATACAAAAAATTAGCCAGGCGTGATTGTGGGTTCCTGTAATGCCAGCTACTCGGGAGGCTGAGGCAGGAGAATCACTTGAACCCAGGAGGCTCACTTCAGTGGGCTGAGATCACACCACTGCACTCCAGTCTGAGTGACAAGAACAAAATTCCATCTCAAAAAAAAAAAAAAAGAAAAAGAAAAAAAAGATTGAATGAAAAAAATACGTGTATGAAATATTAATTCATTTTAGATGTTTACATATTCTAACTCTTTAATATGAGTGAAAATGAGGACATTTTGACATATATTATCTCCAACCATTATTCAAAAGGAGCATGTTGTCTTCAGCTTTCCCTAAAAATCTATTTTTACAGAACTTAGAACCAACCTGTTCCATTAATAGAGAAATCTGAAATAATCCAATTATATGTAAACACATTTCTAAACGTCCAAAATGGAATGCCAATACTTATGATGCCCAATCATTTATCTAAATGGGCTAAATATTTTAAGTCTATTCAGAGACAGTTTAACAGTGAAGTAGGGGTTAACTGTAATCAGAAACCTAGTACTCCTTAGGAAGGATCAAGAGGAAATGGTAACTTTTGGAAAATCCCAAATATTTTAAACACAGGAACATATCTAGTTTTGACAAGCCGTATGGCCGTGGTATAAATGCTTCCATCTTCAGTAGCTGTTAAAACAAGCAGTCCTTTACAATTTTGACAGAGAACAGAATTCATTTCCTCTTTACAGCTGCACTGTTTCAAAGTCCGTTAAACATCGGTGTGACAGGATTGATTTTTTGGGGCATAGATATTTACTGTATTGCCCTAAAGGACCTAATTTTAAAATAAATAAGGAAAATATGTGTTTATGTGAGCAAAGGGGAGAATATGGAAAGGCAAAGTCAAACAATAGAGGGAAAACAAGAAAAAAGGATAATAAAAACCGTATGTCTACATTAATGCATACAGACATATTTAGATGGACTTTTTAAAAACCTTTTTCCATATAGTATAAAATCAATGCTCACACCAATTCATCAAAGAATAACTGATAAATGAAAAGACAGGCCAAAAACTGGGAGAAAATACAAATTGCGTATCTGATAAAAGACTTCTGATCAGAAAATATAAGGAACTCTCAAAACTCAATAAAAAAGGGTTTTTTAATGTGCAAAAGATTTTAGCAGATATACAGATGGCAGATAAGCTCACAAAAGCATGCTCAATATCATTAGTCATCAAGAAAACAAAAACTCACAATTATATATCCCACTATACACCTATCAGAATGGTTAAAAGAAGAAAAAACTTGGCAATATCAAGTGCTGCTGAGGTTACAGAGCAACTGAAATTCTTACACACTGCTGGTGGGAATGCACAATGGCATAGCTACTTTGGAAAACTATTTGGCAGTTTCTTATAGTTTATGTTTAACAAGTTAAGTTTACAAGTAAATAAGCTTGCTGAGTACAGTGGCCCACACCTGAAATCCCAGCACCTTGGGAGGCCAAGGTGGGAGGATTGTTTAAGCCCAGGAATTTGAGGCCAGCCTGGGCAACATGGCAAAACCCCATCACTACAAAAGAAACCCACAAAAATTAGTCAGGCGTAGTGATGCATGCTTATAGTCCCAGCTACTTGCGAGGGCTGAGGTGGGAGGATTACCTGAGCCCAGGGAGGTAGAGGCTGCAGGGAGCTGTGATCCTGCCACTGCATTCCAGCTGTGGGCAACAGAGTAAGACTCTGTCTTTTTAAAAATATATATATAATAATAAAGTAAAAAAGTTTAAACTTACCACACAACCTAGTAAGCCCGCTCCTAGATATTTATCTATGTGAAATGAAAATTTATATTCATAAATTTGTAGGCAAAAGTTTATAGCAGCTTTATTCATAATTGCTAGAAACTGGAAACAACCCAAACTTCTTTTATATGTGAATAAACTGTGATACAACCACACTAGGAAATACTATCAGCAATAAAAAGGAATAAACTACTCATACACCCAACACCCAGACTCAAAAGACTGCAGGATTATATTTAATGGCATTTTAGAAAAGGCAAAACTACGGAAAGAGAAAACAGATCAGTGGTTGCCAGGAACTGAGGGTAGGGTTGGCACTGACCAAAAAGCAGCAGAGTAAAATTTCTGACTATATACACTTGTCTACATACATTAGCCAAAACTTACAGAATTACACATTTAAGAAGATGGATTTTACTGTATGTAAATTAATTTTTTAAAAAAAGCCCTCAATTTAAGGTCAAGAAGATGCTGACCATTCTCAAAGAGTGTACGGGAAACAAAACCCCTCTTTATGCTATTATAAAACTGCTATTCCCACAACTTGAATGCTATATGCAATACAGGTGAGATACAACAATGAAAAAAAAACACAAATAGAGAAGACTCAAAGAATGCCAAAAAAAAAAATGCTGAAGAGAAAGATTGCTGCTTTATGGGACACAGTCTCCAGTTAGAAAGACAAGAACTGAAAGTAGATGTAACTGAAGTCTCTATAACCAGGAAAAATATGGATAGAGGGAGCATTACCTTAGTTGTTAATCCCAACACCAAAGAAAGGGGCTATGGCTTAAAACTTTTGACTTTTGCATTTAGGACTGAAAAAAAAGGAAATGTCATATCTGAAAGCAAAGCTACAACATTCATTTTTCAAATACAGTAAGTGGAAAGTGGAGAAAAGGTGTATGAAAAAGCATTAAAAAAATAATACTTGGGGAAAATGTTTAGTCAACTGTTTAATTTGATGGTAACACCAGTTCTGACTTTTTCAGAAAAATGCAATGTTTTTGAAGAGAAAATGTGGCAAACTGAAAACAGTAAGAAACATAGCGTCAAGGAACCTTGCAGAACTAAATCAGATGATGTGTAATGAAGTCTATTAATGGTGAAGTGTAAAAATGCTAATAATTGTTATTATTTTAGTGTACTCTGAGCTATGAAAAATGAACATGAGAATTCTTAAGCTAGTATGGTAATCCTACAGATGATTATGGTCACAGGGCCATAAATGGAAAAGACTCAAAACCAAATGCATCCAACACAGTCTCTCTTGACCACTACATTATTCCATCTCCCAATACTTAAAAAAAAAAAACTTGCAAATTTCAGGAGCAAAGTAATATATTCAATAACCACCAGATCAGTTCTATAAAGTAAAAAGGTGTTTTTTTGTTTTTTCCAGTCTGTGCACATCAGCATAGGAATTCTGTGGTAGGGATTACCATTTCGTGGTTGCAAGTGTTTCTGCAAGTCTATGAGGGTCTTATAATGGCCGAGTGATTTGGTTAAGAAATTTGGAAAAAATATATTCACTTCAATTCAATGAATTCTTATGAAGTGCCAACTCTTTAGAATACATATGTCTGGGCTCAGTGGCTCATGTCTGTAATCCCAACATTTTGGGAGGCCAAGGCAGGTGCATCACTTGAATTCAGGTGTTTGAGACCAGCCTGGGCACCATGACGAAACCCTATCTCTACAAAAAAATACAAAAATTAGTTAGGCATGTTGGCACACCTGTAGCCTCAGCTACGAGGGAGGCTGAGGTGGGAGAATAGATTAAGTCTGTGAGGTCGAGACTGTAGTGAGCCATGATCACACCACTGCACTCCAGCCTGGGCGACAGAGGGAGACTCTGTCTCCAAAAAAACAAAAAACAAAAAAATCCAAACGAACAAACAAACAATAGCGACAAAAAAACGTATGACAACCATAAATAATATGCCCAGAGAAAGAAGTCCTATTCTCATTAAAAACAAGGAATCTACATACAGCCAAAGTTTTCTTCCTTCTCTGATTATCTATGTAGTCTCTAAATCATCTAATTCTGAACCAAATTATACAGCATACTACTCTTTTTCAGCCTAACTTTCAAATAGACCATAGGTATTCTTTCAGGAGAAAATACTCTCATCCCATTCACTTCTAGAATGTTAATGATTAAAGCTCATATTTTCCTATGGTGCCCTTTTCCAATTACAGACATAAATGGTTTATTTTTTTGTTTTTTCTGTTTGTTTGCTTTTTGACACGGAGTCTCACTCTGTCGCCCAGGCTGGAGTGCAGTGGCGTGATCTCAGCTCACTGCAAGCTCCACCTCCCAGGTTCACGCCATTCTCCTGCCTCAGCCTCCGAATAGCTGGGACTACAGGCGCGCACCACCACGCCCGGCTAATTTTTTTTATATTTTTAGTAGAGACAGGGTTTCACCATGTTAGTCAGGATGGTCTCGATCTCCTGACCTCGTGATCCGCCCGCCTCGGCCTCCCCAAGTGCTGGGATTACAGGCATGAGACACCACGCCCAGCCACAGACATAAATGTTTTTTAAATGCCTTGTAAGTGTTCCACACTAGAGACACCAATGTTCTTTCTGCCTATAAAAGCCATTGCTGGTGGCAGAAGAACAGAAAACACTGCTCTAACTTTTCCTTCACAATGAAAAGGGAGAAAAAAGTAAGAGAAAGAAATGAGTAAATATGACAGTGAAAGAAGAGGATAAATTTTAAAACATAGAAAGAAGATTATCACCCAGCAAAACCACAGGTGCAAGAAAGCCAGGCCCTTAACAATCAACAGCCCAACAAACACCTTCATTTTAATGATAGAAGGTAGAGACAGTGAGGGAAAATAATGAAATAAGCAAGAGATGAACATAATTATTAAATCTGCACCTCATGCAACTCAGGGAAAAGAGCTTTAAACAAAAGTTAACAAAGCCATAAACATGTGCTTCTGTTACCAGCATCAAACACTATTCACTGCCTAGCCTCAAAAGCCACAAGACCAATTTCGGGCACCCAAGCCTGAATCTAGGCCAATTCCAAGGATCCCATGAGAGCCCTCCTATGACCACAAAGTTCTTTTGACCACATTCTAGGGGGGAAAGTAGCACCCCAAAAGTGAAGTATGTGGATTTGAGAAAACGTCACAGATTGGTGAAAGTATGTTCTCAACTGTTAAAAGACAGGGAAAATACACGGAGCACAGGTTCACAAAGCTTTTCTAGCAGGCTCTGTACAGTATCTAACACAAATAGGTATAAATCTAGAACTAGTAATATAAAGGCTATTAAATGTTTCCATGTGAACTGGCTTTAATATGCCTTAGTCACAACTTGGTAAGACCAAATATTTAATCTAATATTCAGGGGGCTTTGGGGGGGAGAAGACTTTTTATATATATATGTTATATATATGTTTATATATATATTTTAATATGTATCATTTTGAAAATATATTTATTTTTAAAATATATACATTAAATATATATTTTTAAAATACATACATTTATATTTAAATATGTACGTATCATTTTTTAAATTATTTGTAAACCTTAAATTTACAAATTATATCTTTTGATATAAAAGGTTTTCTTTATTTCTTTGGCTTTTTCCCTAAGAATTCAATGGAGAATTATATATCCATTGCCGGCAGAAGTATTTATCTATAATATTAAGAAAACCATTGTATAAAATTAAGCAGCCACTGGCTTTAAAAAAAAAAAAAAAAGATTACTTGGACGCTTGGAGTGCTTATGGAATGCTTACTGTTCTAGAATTCTGATTTTAGGCAAAGATGGGATCTCAGAACTCCAGTAGCCACAGTTCACACGCTTTGGCAGGATATCATCCAAACTCTGACCTCGTAGCTCTGAAATAAAACACACCTTTTACCCCTAGATGTGCTAAAGGTTCATAAAAGCAGAAGATTCATACAGAATAATAGTGGCCAATGAGGATACTCCCATCATCCATAGCAACCTGTTCCTAACACAGCACAGCAGAAATCTTCTACAGTTCTCCTAAAGGACAATAATAGCAACCCGATCATGTTTGACTTTACATATGACCTTCAAAACACCCTACCAGACCTTAGGGGAGGAAAAATTCTTGTTGTTTTAGAAATAAATACAAGTTACTAGTAACCCAGATTTTCCTTTCAACCATAGCTATCTCCTTTAATACAAACTCCTGAGACCGTTCTTCTCATTTCCCTATTCTATAACGCTGACCTTGTTTAAGCTTGCATTTCATGAAAAGACACTGAATACTGTTTTGAAATAAATTCAAAATAACAGCATTTGTGAGATTAACGTGAAAACTTTTGTGCCAATTTCTGAAGCTCTGTGGGAATAATAGTATTAAGTACCATTATTTTTTTCCTTTTTTCCTCAGGAGGTGGACTGCATTTCCAGATACAGTGAAAAGACTACCAACAGAGTAATAGTTACACCAATAACATATATAAATAGGACTGCTGAGAGTATAACATAGATTTTGCACTTACTGCACAGAGGGACCAATAATCACAGTACTCCAGCTTTTAGTAAAAACCAGTTCACAGGTACAAACAGTTTCAATTTAAATGTTTGATCATCAGTTTCCATGTATTAAGTAGAACTATTCAAAGTGTCTGAAAATTCTCTTAGTAAAATAATTACATATCTAAGTGCTAAGGATTTTTAAAGCTATTTCTTTAAAAAGAATCAAAGTGAAAACCATCACAAAGATCCTGCTAAAATAAAAATAACACAGATAAACAGTAAGACTTCTGCAAGCCATACCATGATTTTAAGATACTATTAATCAAAACTAACATTTCTATGACTCAGTATTATCAATTATAAATGATAACCTTTTACAAATTATTTCTAGCCCTAAAATTCTATGACTTAATTATGTGTCTTTTTTAGGTTTCAATATGTGTAAAAATATTGTTACATAGAAGTAGACACTGTAGGAATGAATTCAACATAGACTCAGAAGTAGAAGATGCAGGCCTCTGCTCTCAGGAAATTTCCAAATGAAGACTAGGAAGTGAGACAAAGAATATAAGAGTTTAGAAATCTTAGAAGACAATGCAAAGTATCACAGCCTTTATGCCCAAAGCTGCAACAATTTCAAAACCTGACATGAAAGTGTGCTGGCTTGGTTTGGAAAGTTAAATGTGGCTTATTCTTCTATGCTGTAAAGCATATATAGGACGTGGACAGAAAGAAAGACAAGGAGTGTCACAAGTGCTGGCTAGAGACGTCTGGCTGAAGTGCAAGGCCACATAGGGAAATACTTGGAGATGGGGCTGTAAAATACACTAGGCCAGGACTTTAACCAAGAGGCAATTTATAAGACATGGAAAAGCTGAGGGAGGAATGAAAGCAGAGTTTTAGAAAACTTAATCTCAAAGGGGAGTAATGGATGGATTATAGATAAAAGACCAAAAAAGCAAAATGGTGCACAATTAAATGAGGTAGAGACAGTCATTATTTAGTTTTTCAAGTCAAAATCTGCTACTGAGACCAAAGTAACTGGTTATCTATATCAATGAAATTCTCCAACTCTTCACTTTATTTTTCTTATAAAACAGCTTAAGTATAGGTTAGACTGTTTATTAAAACCTTTCACTGTATTTCTAAAGTGTCACATAACAAACTATATTTATATAAAAATCCACTTTAATTTAGAAAATTAGGACAGTATTACTGGTCCTAAGCCTTTCAAAAGGAAATTAATGCTGCTGCACAGTTTCATTAATTCTGTTGGGCCATAAGGGTGCCCTTTGGATACTGACAGAAACCATTTATTGGTCAATGTAACCCCTCCCAAAACTGCACAACTTATTCCGTCACTCCCTGTGGGAAAGTCTGGCTGCTTATGTACTCTGTAATAAATCTATCCTACAAAAACAAAATTAGCATCTCTGATATAATGGCTACTAAAATATTAATAGTTATTAAATGTTTTCCAAAAATAACATTAAAGTCTCAAAAAAAGAAAAAAAAGGGATAATTCCATTTCTGTCCCATTAACTACTTCATTATACATTTACCCATTTCTTTAAATTTAACAGTATGCCTAAAATAACAAACTTGAGCAACATTTTAAATGCTTTGTGATTTCCTATCCATTATCAAAATGAATAGACTTCACTTGAAACTCAGTTCATTTTACACATTGACGTAGTCTAAAAAATTCCACACAAATTCAATTTTGGTAACTCAAGTAGTTTAAACATACGAAACATTTGGAAGATGTCCATTTAAGGAAGTCTGTAGTACAACTGGTTCTTTTATAAAATTGAGAGACACCAATATAAAGCGAATAAATATCCCTGTTTAATCTGGCTTTCTAAGTTTGGATTTTAGACTTTCTTAAAGTGTATTCTTTTTAGATGGTGCTATAAAAATTGGCTTATAATGAAATTACTCCCATCATAATAGACGAGAGAAATGTAATATATTGCAACTCAGTTTTCTGATTAGTGAGGCATGGACCCAATTAGCCACAATGAGTTCACTGTGTCTTGCTCCCTGGCAGCATGAGGCAGCTTTAAAGATAGAGCAGAAGGCACACAATCTTTACCATCATCCTTCAATTTAGATCCTACTTCTGCCAATGATTAATTTGAGATATCACCAACCAATCCAAATAGGCAATGTATGTGTTTTGCGGGGCTGACAGCAGATGCTATTACCTACTTCCTAGTAATACTGTCAGGTTTTCACAAGACAACCTGAGTCAAGCTCTAGGTACATAGATTTTTCTGTCCCAGGTCCATTATACCTTCTACGCTTGCCTAAAGGGTAAGACAAGAAGCTACAAAGTACTAAAGGCAGAATAGTGCCTCATTAATCTTTTTTTCTTTTTTCAGGATTATAAATTGAGTATTTTATTTTTTTGAGACAGGGTTTCATTCTGTCACCCAGGCTGGAGTGCAGTGGTGCAGCCTTAACCCTCTGAGCTCAAGCAATCCTCCCACCTCAGCCTCTGGTGGAGCTGAGACCACAGGGGTGTGCCACTACAAAGAGCTACTTTTTTCATTTTTTTTGTACGGGCAAGGTCAGGCCATCTTGCCCAGGCTGGTCTCAAACTCCTGGGCTCAAGCAATCCACCTCCCTCAGCCTCCCAAAGAGCTGCGATTACAGCTGTGACAGCGGTGAACGACCGTGCCCAGTCTTTAAACTGAATATTTAAAAACACACAAAGAAAAGGCGAGAGCAATTAAGAGAAAACACAAATGACGAATATTATGTCAAAAAAATGTCAGGCTTCCCTTCATGGAGCTCTCTAGAAATTATTTCCCACCTATATGAGAAAAGTATATTTTAAATAGTAACAATTATGAAATAAAAACTTTTATTGTACTTCCATAAGTACAAATCCTATGTCAAAAAAAAAAAACCTTACTTTTTCTTGACATATTTATTTCCTTTCCATCATGGGTTTGTGGCAGCTAAAAGGACCCAGGCAGTAGGAAAATCAGCGCACTGGGTCTTATTTACTCATTCCATGTTCTTCCTAATGCCCCCATTTAACTGCGACTGTGTCTCAGCCACGACTGCTTCACCTGGATATATTCTAAGAATACTTCATATGCCAAAAGATCAACTCTTCTGGAAAAAAAAATCTAAACCTATGTAAGAAAAATAATGAATTTAAGACGAACACATCTGTTTCTTCCACGTATGTTATTTATTCCTTATTTCGAAAAACAAAAATACTTTTGTGAACAAGTGAGAAAAGGAAAGAAAAGAGAAGGAAGGGAATACCCTAAGGAATAGAAGCTACAATTAGAAGAATGATAGAAAGAATATGCAGGACATTAGTCAAACAATTAAACAATATTTACCAGAAATAAATGGTGTGTTAATCAACTTCTTAGAATTCTAGACTAGTGATATAAAATTAAAGAAAACTCTAAGTAAACCCACATATCCTTTGTTGTGCTGGGCAGTAATGATACATATGTATTTAAATTAAAAAACAAAGGTCACTCCAGCCTGGGTGACAGAGGGAGACTCCGTCTCAAAAAAAAAAAAAAAAAAAAAACAAAGGTAACCAGTCGGACACGGTGGCTCACACCTGTAATCCCAGCACTTTGGGAGGCTGAGGTGGGCGGATCACGAGGTCAGGAGATCGAGACCATCCTGGCTAACATGGTGAAACCCCATCTCTACTACAAATACATAAAATTAGCCGGGCGTGGTGGCGGGCGCCTGTAGTCCCAGCTACTCTGAAGGCTGAGGCAGGAGAATGGTGTGAACCCGGGAGGCAGAGCTTGCAGTGAGCCAAGATCACGTCACTGCACTCCAGCCTGGGCGACACAGCGAGACTCTGTCTCAAAAAAAATAAATAAATAAAAATATAGGTAACTACAACAATGTAAATGTACACTGGAAAATGGTTAAGATAGTAAATTCTGAAATGTCTTTTCCTACCACAATAAAAAAATACAAAATAAAATAAAGGTGAGAATGG
The DNA here is from genome assembly GCF_024542745.1 of Macaca thibetana thibetana. Taxonomy (NCBI): domain Eukaryota; kingdom Metazoa; phylum Chordata; class Mammalia; order Primates; family Cercopithecidae; genus Macaca; species Macaca thibetana. The sequence goes on along the minus strand of NC_065585.1, from coordinate 74,363,079 downwards.
CACAGAACAATCTAGAATTCTTATACTTAACACAGAGACATCAAATTTTTAAGATTTCTTATTTAACCTATATATAGCCTGATTTTATGAAAAAAACGGACAAGCAATTTCACTTACAAAGACGCTAAAAAGTTTTAAGTGATTTATAGATATTCCTAATATTCTGATATAGGATATTTTACCATTGGCTAGCAATGAAAACTTTCATCTTATGAACACGAATCTACAGTTTTGTTGTTGTTATTTAACCACATAAACAAATGTACTACGTGGGCAAACACTTCAGTCCCAAGAAGACATTTAAGAACACTACTGCAGCTTTTAAAATACACTTAGAGCAACAGTTTCCTCAAAACTCTGATAAGAAAATTTCTTATCGCTTCTAGCCTGCATCACAGGGATCTCTTAAGAGAGCTATTTTAAAAACTGTTTTTTAAAGTGCATTATTAGATAATATAACAAAGTAGGTTCGTTTGATGTTTAATAAGTAAAACCCATTAGTTTAAAAACTAACAAATATTCACAAATCTACACTGCATATCTTTATAATTTAACTCTAAAGTATTAAGGAAAAAATGTTATTAAGCTAAAAATCATGTTAACCATACATGGATTTGGACAAGGAAAAGTGGAAAAGTTAGTGAGCTGGATACTGAGTTAATAAAGAAAGAAAACAGGAACAAAACACAAAAAGCCCAGACATAAAATACATTCATTTTGAAACCCTACAGACAAAAACCAAAAATTCCAAGCAGGTTTTAAAACATTATTTCTGGAAACCAGACTCTGTTCTAAAACTCTAAAAGAGCTCAAAGGTCATCCACTCATACAAAAATCACTACTAAAGCTCTCTTAGTTATCGGAGAAGAGGGAAAAGGAATATAACGCTTAGTACAGAAATTAGAATTTAATGCTTTAACGTGTTCAGAAGCGCTGAGATTAGCTGGGGGTTATGCAAACTGAGCACACACAGCCAGCTTCCAAAGAAGCAATTAACAAGTAGAAACCAACCCTCCCCTTGCAACCCGAAATCCTACTCTTTTCAGAGAAGTGCACAAATGCTCGCTTCAAATCATTTTATGATTCAGCCTAGGTCATATTGTGTGGCTAGGAAGTAGGGGAACAGCAGAATTCATACACTTCTCAAAGGCACCCTTCCATCATTTAAATAAAGCATAGCTATACCAAAGCTTATTTTTCATGAAATATACTGATATGTATAAATGTGTACAATCTGGTATGTTTTAACACACAGGTAACAAATGTATACTATTAACACAATATGATGAACATTTATTTCTACCATTCCAAAAAGTGCCCTCATGACCCTTTACAGTTAACTCCCCACCCCATCCCAAGCAACCATTTGTCTGATTTCTATCACTACAGCTTAGTTTGTCCTGTTCTCAAGATTCATATGAAAGGAAACATACAATATAGGTCTGGCTTCTTTTATTTAGCATAATATTTTTGAGACTCATCCATATGGTGTTATCACAAGTTTGTTGTTTTTTATTGCTAAATAGTATCCCATTGTATGAATAATACACTGTATTCAACCATTTACTCTAGCAATGGACATTTGAGGTTTTATCCAGTTTGAGAATATTATCAATAAAGCTACTAGGAACATTCATGTAAAAAGTCCTTGTGGACATGTGCTTACATTCCTGTAAGATTAATGCTTAGGAATATGGTAAGTATACTTTACACTTTACAAGACACTTTCTAAAAAACTGCCAACCTGTTTTCCAAAGAATACCTCAACCAGCAAAGAATAAGATCTAATTTGCTTCACAGTCTCCCCTGCACTTGGTATTCTCATATTTTTCTTCAAGTTTAGCTACTCCATCTTATTGTGGTTTTAATTTGCATTTCCTGATGGTTTATGGTGTTGAACATCTTTTCTTGTACTTTCAATTTTTTGTGAAGCATCTGTCCAAGTCTTTTGAACATTTTAAAAATTGGGTTATTTAAGTTATAAGAGCCCCTTTATATATTCTAGATATAAAACTTTTGTGTTACAAATATTTTGTCCCAATATGTGGCTTACCTTTTCATTTTCTTAACAGCTCCTTTAGAACAGCAGAGTTTTATTTTTTATAAAATCCAATTTATCATTTTTTTCTTTTACACTTAGTACTTTTTTGTGTTCTAAGAAATCCTTGCCTAACCAAAGTTGATATTCTCTTGCGCTAAGTTTACTTTTAAAACTTTATAGTTTTAGCCTTTCTATTTAGGCCTATGATCTCAAATTAATTTTTATATATTTTATGAGGGAAAGGTCAAGTAGACAAGGTTCATTTTTTTCCCATACCAATATCCAGTTGTTTTAACATCATTTGTTGACTAAAAAACAATTGACCGTATATCTGTGGGTCTATTTGAGGGCTATATACTGCTCCATGGATCTATATGTCTATCATTATGGCAAGACCACAATGCTTTGATTCTTGAAGATTTTATAATAAATATTGAAATTGGAAAGTATAAAAGTTCCAACTTTATTCTTCATTTTCAAAACAAATTCTGGGTATCCTGTCTTTGCACTTCCATATGAATTTTAGTTCTAGCCTGTCAATTTCTATAATTTTTCACTCACTGCTGAGTGGGGAAAAAAAAGTAGTGTCGAAAACAACACTGAAAATATAATCCCCTTGTCAAAATAACATGAATTGAAAAATATATATATATAATCCCATTTTCATTAAATCAAGCCTATATTGAAAGGGACATACATTGGTCAAGTGTGGTGGCTCATGCCTGTAATCCCAGCACTTCAGAAGACTGAGGTGGGTGGATCACCTGAGTTGAGGAGTTAAGAGACCAGCCTGGCCAACATGGTGAAATCCTGTCTCTACTAAAAATACAAATATTAGCCAGGCGTAGTGGCACATGCCTGTAATCTCAGCTACTCGGGAGGCTGAGACAGGAGGATTGCTTGAAGCCAGGTGGCAGAGGTTGCAATGAGCTGAGATCAAGCCACGGCACTCCAGCCTGGGCAACAGAGCGAGACTTCATCACCAAAAAAAAATAAACGGACACACACAAAAGAAAATGAGGGCAGGTGCTGTGGCTCACGCCTATAATCCCAACACTTTGGGAAGCAGGAGGATCACTTGAGCCCTTAAGTTCAAGACCAGCCTGGGAAACAAATTCAGACCCCATCTCTACAAAAAATTTAAAAATTAGCTGGGGAAGTGGTGCGTGCCTATACTCCCAGCTATTCAGGAGGCTGAGGTGGAAGATCTCTTGAGCACAGGAGGTTAAGGATGCAGTGAGCTATGATCGTGCTACTGTACTCCAGCCTGGGCAGACAGAGAAAGATGCTGTCTCTAAAAAAAAAAAAGGAAGAAAAGTGAAAGCATATATGCCAATAAGTTTAAAAACAAAAACAGTCTTTCTAAAAGATGAGATTATAGAAAATTAAGTTTTCCTTTTTACTTACCTATATTTTCCAATGTTTCTTTAATAAACAATTTCATAAGGAAAACAATTATATATAATAACTCTATTGAATAACAAGTAGAAAAACAGCTCAGTCACCCTATGTCTGCATTTTTAACACCGCATATCATCTGTAAAGCAAAAAAAAAGATATCAATAAACTGCAAACTATTAACTCTCATTGGGGGAGAGTGATTATTGCAAGAAGAGTGAAGTCTTTCACTTTTTATTTTATATACATCTATTAATGTTTGGATGTTCTACTATAATGACCATATTTTAGGTATTTAAGAAAAACTATTCATCAATAAAAGTAAAGTACATGTGCATATGCGTGTACATGTGCTATTAGCTGAACTGATACGATAATGAAAAGATCATCCTAGAGGAAGGTTACTCAACTCTGTATGCCAAAAATGCCAACTGTCTGTCACTTGAATTCTAAGTTGAAGAAAAGCCTTTGCTTGGCTAGAAATTTGCAATGGCATCAGGTGAGATGGCTGTTTCAGGAAACTCAAAAAGGATTCATCATGTGTCCTTGGGAATCAGAAGGAAACAGAATATGCTATTTCAGTAACCCCCAAACAGAGAGAGAAATTAAAATTGAGGGCAAAAATAATGAGACTTAAAAAGAAAAAGGCTGTATTTCAACACGTTTTTGATAAAATTGTTAAATATAAACATCTCGGGTCACTGTAATGTTGCTACTGGTGCTCAATCCACATTTGTGATACTGATTCTAACTTCAATGCTGATCAGAAAATCAAGGTGAACCTGGTTAGGGTTCCACAACCACGGACATTTTCAGACTTGCTCAAATGTCAGACTACCTTACAGAACAGCATGAATGTCAATATCTCTAATTTCACCCTATGAACAAGAAATCTTTTACTAGCAGAAAATAAGACCATATTACCTACATGAAGCATGTAATTTTTTATGTTTATGAAAAAGATAGCACTGCTGAATTAAGCATGACTTTTCCTACTAATATCCATTTGCTCTTTTCACTTTAATTTTATCGCCTGACAATAAGAGTCACCGAACACTTACGGAAAAATTATGAGAGAAGAACTGTAATTTTATTCATTATTATTTTCTATGATTTGGAAAAATACTCTTCCATTCAATGTTAGTAGTAAACTACCTCAGTTCATAGGAACACTGTCTGAGAGTCATTATTCCATAATATACCAATAGTAAAGAAGACATACATAAAAGTAGAAACAGGGCAGGAGGAGGGTAGTATTTCCAAATACAAAATGCAGTGGCAATTTTACAATACTCACCAGAAGGCACATTATCACTTCCTATTTTAGGAATAAGTGTCCTCAAAATTTGAATAGGTCATTAGTAGGTCTCCTTTGGGGAGAGTAACTGATATTATCATATCTAACTTTCTTGAGTGCAACCATAGTAAAAAATATATTTTACACAGTGGCCCAGTACACACACACACACACGTGTGTGTGCACCTACCTTTATACTTGCCTAAACTCTGTGCAATGCAGTCTGAATTTTTCTATTATATTCTCTAGTTTTGTTTTTAAGCTGGTTATAACCCACTAAAGTGATTTCAGGACACACTAGTTGATTGTGACCTTCAGTTTGAAAAATTCTTATTACAGAACCAAGAGACCAGGAAGTGAATAGATTTAACATCTTAGAATTCTGTTAGATTATGAAATAAGTGCAAATGCAACACTAATTTAAAGGCCTATGGTTGAATGGTTTACTTTATTCTAAAATTTCCATAAAAAATAGACGAAAAAAATTCAATTTTCATAGGCAGGCAAAATCTACTGGCTTTAGCCCAAGGTAGCAGGGTTATAGATACAGATCAACACAACACTTATTTAATATTATTTCCTGTCAAAATCTTACTCAGGTGTATCTTTCATCTTCAGCCAGGGTGCTCAGGGCCAACACTAGGAAAGCTGCCTGAAAAAGTCAATCTCATAGTCACTGATGATGCCAGAGCTCCGCTGGCCTGTTCCTGACCCCTGGAGCAGCCCCCAAGCTTTAGCTAACACTGCTAACATGTGATCATCAATCTAAATTTTGAAAAATATATATTGATTTTCCACAGATGACGATGATGGCTTTTTCTGCAGTAAATGTGCTTATGCATTATGTTTTTTTTCTATACACTAAGACTATGATCAACACAGGAATAAAAACGTGCTTTATGTATTTATTTGTAGGACCTATTAATCAAAGTTCCCTTAATGAGTCAAAAATCAAAATGAAAAAAATGAATGAAATATCTCTGATAACTCTTATATCATGGATCATATATACTCCTAAAATCCTGATTACATGAAAACTTTTTTTAAAAAACTTTTATTTCCTATCCACTAGAAATCTCTGTAGATGTCAACCTGACAAGAAAAAAAAACTCTTACAATTCTAACACATTTATATTTCCTCAAAATAATTAGAAAAGGAATAGCACCTTATAAATTTAAGTATAAATAAAAATTTAGTATTTAGTACATTAATTTTTTTAGTATCCAAGTATGTTAAAAAGGATTAAATCTTTTAACATTCTATCTTTAATCATTTTGGCAATTCTGAGCCATCTTTCTAAGCAAAATAGGTTGAACAGCTTAAAAACAAAAAACCTTTATCACATCAAAATGTGATTTGAAATCACATTTTTCAAATCAAACCGTCTTTTATGCTCCTGCCTGATGATCTGGAATTTTTAGTCTAGAATTCCAGGCATTGAATTAAAAAGAATGTTTCCCATTTCCATAGTACTGAAAATGGAAATATGTAAATTAGTTCATGGGCAGAATCATTAATCTAGATAAAAAGTAAAAACACATTAATTGAGCACCAAAAATGTGACAGTTCTTGCACAATATCTAAAATGAGACAGCTGCTACCACTGGAGCTTATAAATCTAAATTAAATGGGCAAAAAAGCACAGAATTTTAATTATTTTTGTTTCCCAAGGAAATGACAAGCCTGATAGTCAGTACTCCAGTCTTTAACAATGATAACTCTGACTCTGATTTCCATAGACTGATATTGGCCTAATTACCAGTGCCAAAAGCAGTTTGGGTTTGAGAAGGAAGCAGAAAATTTCACCCAAGTTGGAACCATGAGACTGCAAGTAAAATGGACTAATTCCCTCCAGTTACTTATTTCCTGGAAGATTAAGGTCAGTAACATAGGCTTAATAGATACCGCTTACACTGCATATAAACCACCTGAATAAAATAGCCACAAACTGACCTGGAGCAGTGACTCACACTTACAATTCTTTGGGAAGCCCCAGGTGGGAGGATTGCATGAAGCCAGGAGTCTGAGACCAGCATGGCAACATAGTGAGATCCCATCACCATAAAAATAATTTTAAATTAAAAAAAAAATTATTTTAAATATTTTATATATTACAAAAAATATTTTTAAATGTTGAAAACCTGACAGATATTTGGCTCTAAATTGAGGGAAGTAGAGTCATAGGTAGAAATGGAAAGGAACACCTAACCCAACGCCATTACAAAGTAGGAGATCCCTGCACGTTTCTTCATAGATGGCTGAAGAAGTATGCAAAATGCGCAGAAGGGGTCCATTTTTTCAAGGGAGATGGTTTGTAACTTTGGTAGATTTTCGAATGGGTCTAGCAACTCCAAAAATAGTTTCGTTGATTTCTTACTATAATCTTACGGTGTATTAATTCAAAAATGAGAAAACTGAAGCTCAATATATTTGAAATGCTTTCCCAAGGCCAATAATTTGTAAAATAACAGCAAATGAGAATGCAAGTTATTCGAGTTCCAAAGTCCCCGCACTTGCAGGCTATGCTAAAAAAAGACAACATAAAATGAAGAAATGTTATTCAATCAACTCTGCTAAAAGCAGTCTGATGATGCTGACTAGTAATTGTGAACACGTATACAACTTTAACTATGTACCAGGCACTGTTGTCAGTGCCTCATTTAATCCTCACAGCAACAGAACCAAATCGCAGACACCATGATGATGATTTCCACACAGCTCCTAAGGCGCAGGGCTGGGTTTCAAACCCAGGCAGCCTGGCTCCTCAGTCATACCCTTAACCTCTATGCTTGATGCCTTCCTCTCCTGAAGACAAGCAGTTAAAGCATAAGGATAGAAAACGTGGGAAGAAGTCTATCACAAGATAAATCTCTCAATGTTTTAAGCAGCATTTTACAAAATAAATATTATATGGTAATTCTTCCTTATTTTAGCTAAAATTTAACACCATGTAAGCCTAAATCGTCAAAAATAGTTAAAATGATTTTCTGGTTTCTAAAAGATTTGGGTAAACTCAAAGCATTATACCCACTCTCCAATCTAGGAAAGCTTCTATTGTCCTTCCACTTCAATTCATATTTTGATAAGTACAGGAGAAACCCTGTGTTTTAGAAATATTTGTTAAACATGCATAGCACATGACAGGAAGAATCAAACCTTTCAAGATCCCTAATAAAGATTTAATATCACGTGGTTTCATACAATCTATTCAGTTCCCTAGCAGACTTCTGCCTTTTCCACAAATTGGTCCAGACAAATGCATTGCTGTGTGATGGAGGTATCAGACTGCCTGTCTTCCACATATCAGCAGTTCATGTTGTCACTGACATTTTATCTCTTCCTGCCACCATTTTATTTTATCAAAGACAGTATCTGGGAAAAATGAACTGCATTTACTGGTTATACAAAGCACACCCGAAGAGAAAAAAGTCATATTAAGTAGCTATAGAAGCAGGATTGAGATTTTTTTTAATTTAAAAAAAATATTAGTAGCAAAAACAGAGTAACTTGTCCTTATCCTCCACATAAAACTTTGAGCAACTAAACTTCTGATTCTATCAATTGTTTCTGTATCATTAACTACCAGTTTGCATCAACTAAAACTCATACACAAATGACCCATGGCTGATTATAAATTGTAATGCTGTTTTCTCACATGTTCCCACTGAAGGATATAAAGGTGTCAATAAGTATGAAGTTTATAAATAACTCACCAAGGCTCAAAAAAAAGGCAGTCAGATTAGTTGTAAGTGCTCTGAATATGCAAACATGAGTACTTAACATACAGCTTAAGCATTCTATAAATAAGACAGGAAACAAGTGTCAAGTGGGTTCTTAATGCAAAAGGAAAGAAAGTAAACAAACATCAGTAATGCCATAAGTCAACTTCAGCCTAAAGACTGAATAATTAATTATATGTGCAAGTTCTAAAATTAATTTCATTCTGTCTCTTTTAGTAGAGCTGCATGAATTACTTTCCATTTACCTATGCACTTCATATACCTTTTTAAGATGAGATCCTATTAGGTTTCAGAACTCAGTTTTAGGGCAAATCTAAGTCTCTTTCTGTCAAGGCAAATTCTTAATTCATACTCCCCACTCGCACAGTGCCACACTCACTCACACGCACACATACTTTAAATCCCAAATGACACTCAACACAAATAACAAGACTCATGTTCCCAAGAATTCCACTTTCTACTAATTTTTTTCATTCACTCAACAAATTACTAGCATTTACATTGTTTCAGATACTGTGCAAGGCAAAAAAGATTTCTGCTGTCACAGAGCTTAGAATTGTATTTATTAATGTTTCTCTCCCCTGGACTATATGCCTGTTACTAGTATTCATTCTGCACAGCACTCATTCTCTAAGCCTAATTGCAATATTATTACTCCACCACAAAACAAAAATGTTCAAGGATTGTACAGCCCAAAATTTTGTTCTTTGAGCGAGCATTTGTTAATTCATATGTACGACATGAAATTTTCTTCTTTAAAAAAGAAAAAAAAAGCCTGGCGCCGTGGCTCCCGTCTGTAATCCCAGCACTTTGGGAGGCCAAGGTTGGCAGATGGCTTGAGTCCAGTAGTTCAAGACCAGCTTGGGCAACATGGCAAAACCCCACCTCTACAAAAAACATAAAAAATTAACCAGGTGTGGTGGTGCCCACCTGTGGTCCCGACTACTTGGGATGAGGTGGGAGGATCACCTGAGTCCAGGAGGTTGAGCTGCAGTGACTGGAGATGGCGCCACTACACTCCACCATGGGCAATTGAGCAAGACACTGTCTCAAAAAAAAAAAAAAAAAAAAAAAATGCCTATAGGATGAAAAAATGTATCCGGGACTTGCCTCAAAACAGATGGGGGAGTAACAGATAAAGGTATAGTAGACTGGTTCATGGGCGTTCATTACATTATTATTATTAAACTTTTCCATAGTAATTTTTTGTAACTGTTTGTAAAGGGATATTTTGCCAATACCAAAAACTTCAACTTTTAGGAATTTCAGGAAGCTGCACAGAAAAACAGCATAACAACAGAGTATTAAAAAGTAACTTCTGTTTAATACACAATGGGATCCTAAATCCTAATCTTAACTCGATTTTAAATATCAAGTTTCCATTGTTTCAAATGGCTCGTTTGTTAAAGTGAGGGCAGTAGTGCTAATCTCTCTCAATGAAAAATGTACTAGGACTCTGTGATAAAAGTTATTACAGGGAACCCTACAAAGGTATAATACTAATGCTACATAAGCACTAATATTAATCGTGGAAAAGTATGCTTCTTTTCCAGCCTAGCAGGTGAATTGGGATTGTTGTAGTGACACCATATAATCACCAAATGTAAAATAATAATATTTCTTTTGTTATTCAAGCTTATATAGAGATGATAACAGAAATACAAAACTAAACTTGAGATAATTAAGTATGCAGCAGAGGGAACAAAGCTAATAGGTTTTGAAAATATAACACATTTTACTTGACATTTCCCAAGAACCTCTGAAGCTCTCATGTAAAATCTGATCCAGGTACCGGGTGGCTTATCCATGTGCTCATAACCACAATAAATAGTATCTGTAATAGCATTTTATAGGTAAAAAGCATTTAATCTGTATTTCTCATAATCTGTATGAGAAATACAGATTAAATGCTTTTTTGAGAAATACAGATTAAATGCTTTTTACCTATAAAATGGACAATACAGATTATGAGAAATACAGATTATGAGAAATACAGATTAAATGCTTTTTACCTATAAAATGCAAAAAATCCTATGAGTCAGGTATTATTACATGAGACTATTTTTAAAGAATACTTTTCAGAATCTGCCTATGCTTCCAACTCAGGGATAGAGGAGCGAGACTGATACCAAACCATCTTCTAAATCCGAATTCTTTTCACTTTCCACTATCCCAGGCTGCTGCTGCTGCTGAAGGAGTTTATCATTTCATTAGTAGCACAAAACCTAAATACATACCCAAAAAGCCAGAATATAAAATAAGCTATTATAAGGTTAACAGCCAACATGTGGCCTGGGAAATAAGCACCAGTTAGGATCAGAAGGAGAGGAGGGTGCTGAGGGCTGAGGTTGCTAATAAAAGGCTTCTTCTAAGAAGACTCAGTGCCTCGAGGCTGTGAGGAGGTTCACCTGACACAAGCAGGCAGACGGCTTTTTGACTCTGAAGATCACTTTTCACAATCAAGAAACTGGCAATCATAAATTAACTGGCTAGAATAAAGGGTTGTTTAGCATAGCGTAAAATGTCTTGTTTCCACAAGGAAGAAAGAGAACAAAGAAGTCTTGGCCCCAATGTGATAAAGTCAGGAAAGACTAATATTCCATGTTGGGAAAGCTTGAATATCTGTTGCACCAGGTCCACCAACAGTTTTATCTAAATACAAACAGCAGCTATTAGGCATTGTTGTTCAGGAATTCCAGAAGAACCAGGGAGGGAAGCTGGTAGATATCTATTTTGAATGAAAATTATAGTTTATTTGTAAAAATGAATCTGATCCAAGTCAGAACATGGAGGCATTTCTTTTTTGACATAACCAAGATGATCAATTGGTGGGTATCAATTGGTAAAATTACCAAATGCTTGCACACGTTCCAGAAGGGTTATAACTGATAGGGAAAAGCAGTCTGTACCACAGAGATTCTTTTCTCACCCTGATTCACTATAGGATCAGCTGTGTTAATAATAATACTTCGCAATTTTATGTCACTTTTCCTGCTAAAAGCTCAAATACGAGTTGATATGGCACATCACAAACTACACAGATGGTACTCTGCAGTTTCCACAGCTCTGACTGAATAGCTCATTTGACTTACTAATAAATGTTCCTATTTCAAGATTAAAAACAAATATGAAAAATTACGGAAAATGGTAGAAAGTCAATTTTCATACCCATTGCAGAGGCATCTATCTGAAAGGGTAAACTCTGGATAGTGCGCCCAGAGCACACTTTTCCTTCAGATGTTCGTGCACACAGGTATGCGCTTCCAGAGAAGGCCCATCAAGACACCAAGAAGCTGGGACATAAAGGCCAGGGCTAGACAGTGGATGGAGCTGTGTTATCGCCTTTGTGAACGTACAGCAACCAGATCTAAGAGGATAACACCTCACCAAGGAGGAGGTGGACCAGGAATTATCTCTTTTGTTTTAATCCTTTGACCTATAATTACTCACTTAAGATAGACACACTGTCAGAAGTTTTACTAGAAGTTACTGGTCTAACATATAGCAGTGTTACTGAGATTCATAAATCATATTTAAATTGGAATACTTGAAATCCAACATTTTACATGGTTATGTTCTCACAGAAGAAGGACACTAAAACCATCCTAGACTTTTTTTTTTTTTTTTCTGAGACAGACTCCAGGCTGGAGTGCAATGGCATGATCTCAGCTCACTGCAACCTCAGTCTCCCGGGTTCAAGCAATTCTCCTGCCTCAGCCTCCCAAGTAGCTGGGATTACAGGCAAGAACCACCACACCACGGCTAATTCTGTATTTTTAGTAGAGACAGGGTTTCTCCATGTTGGTCAAGTTGGTCTTGAACTCCTGACCACAGGTGATCCGCCCACTTCAGCCTCCCAAAGTGTTGAGACTACAGACGTGAGCTACCGCACCTGGCCTAGAAACTTTCTTTATTGCTATTTGAATGCTCTGCTCATACTTCTAAGAAAAAAAAGTTTATTCCTTTGAACTTCATAAAGAGAGCTTCTAAACAGTCTTCTCGGGTAACTGTATCTAAGTATCTCACCTTTCCCTATGGATCTGGAAATTTTCCATCAAGGAATTTAGCTATACAAAGTTTTCCATCACCTATGAGAACATCAGTGTACTCCATTTGTGTATAAACATGGGTAAACCTTTGCAAAATGTGAATTTATCTTTGAAACAGTCCAAATCTTGAAAAATCCAAAGAACCAACTTATCCCTATGGAAAAGAGAACTATTACTGATGATCAGATTTAATTAAACTGTATGGCAAAGGCCACTTAGATGGAGAATAACTAAAGAGACTTGCTTTCCATGGTGATTCCAGTGGTTCTGAAGCATCTACTTATGGGATTATATTCAAACTCAAAAAAAAAAAAAAATACTTGATGTTGGTGAAATATGTCCAACCATTCTTAGCAAGAGCTTCATTTTTTCTGAGAAAATTATTGTATTTTAAGCCACAGTCTGAACTAGTCAAAAATAACATTTAAGTCTTATGCAGCACTAATTTTCTCAAAAGGGGTTTTATTTTAAATTATAATTAAATTAACCAAATGATTCCAACATTGAGTTATCATTAGATACTTCTCTGAGGAATCTAAGTATAATCTCTTTGTTGAGAATAATATTGTCCACTTCTAAGACCAACACTTAGATATGTCAAACAATCAGTCAATTTTCCAGGTTAATGAAATGTGAATTTTATATACTTTATTTTTTGGATTATTTTCCATATGATAATTACAACACTCTATCACCTCTGAGTAGTTTTTAAAATAACCCCCAAATTTTTTCCAAAACATAAAGAGCTTTAACTCTGTTGACTTAAAACACTTTCCTTTCAATCTTCTCCATAAAACAGCACTGTCAGGTTCACCTTCAACTACCACAAAACCACAGGAATGTAACAGGGACAGGAATGTTGGTAGGCCAAATGATACATCAGATCATCTTTGTCCTTCCCCACTCCCATCTATTGAGAACCATTGAATCAGACCTACCAAGTGCTAAAATGTTAAGGGATTGTAATAATAATCATTCTGTAAACAAACAAAGTAGAAACACAGTTACTCTAAACAGTGAATAATTAGAAAACAATTCATAATGTATCCTTATGGACTACAGAGTGCTGCATCACCCTTTGCATTTCTGTTACACCCTTCAATTGATAAAGGACCATAAAACCCTGACCATAAATAATCCTGAATGCACAGGTGGGTCTTGTCTTCAAGACTAACTTTTTTCATAGTTCTTCGAAACATCATCTATTTGAGTTTAAAATAATCTACTCTGAATTATAATCCCAAATAACTAACCAAAATTTACAGAACACCAACTGTATGTCAAATACCTATCACTGCAGGTGATTCAAAGTGACAATAACAACAGTGAACATTTACAAAAATTGGGACGCAAGGTCACACTTGTTCAAGTGACGGAGTAGGATGGCAATCCAGGCAGTGCTACACCAAAATGCCTTCACAGAACTGAAAAACAAATACTCTTGTATTCAAGAAACTCCAATTTTATTTTTTGAAACAGGGTCTCCCTCTGTCACCCAGCCTAGAGTGCAGTGGTGTCATTATAGCTCACTGTAGCCACAACTCCTGGCTCAAGCACTCTTCCCACCTCAGCCTCCTGAGTAGCTGGAACTACAGGTGCACACCACCACACCCAGCTAATTTTGTTAATTTCTAGTAGAGATGGGGGTCTCACTATGTTGGGCAGGCTGGTTTCAAACTCCAGGCTTCATGTGACCCTTCCACCTCGGCCTTCCAAAATGCTGGGATTACAGGCATGAGCCACTGCACCCAGCCAAGAACTCCAAATTTTGCTGGCACTTAACATATTCCAACAGAATGTTCCACAAGTCTTACAACTTTTTCTGCCTTTAAGGCATCACCTTGTAAGAGTGATGAGGAAAAAAAAACCCTAATGATAATATCTTGAAATATTTTACTTTCATTTTATCCTTAGAATTGAAATGCCTTTTCTGAGGCATCTGTATGTAACTTGTGGTACACAAAACACACATTAGTTACTTCAGTGCACAGTTTTCTTCTCTTTCTGCTATTGAGAAATTTCTTAATACGCAAAAGTGAGCCCAAACAGCACATGCAGACTGATGGACAGTCTTGCCTAGTAATCCCCACACTTCTCAGGTTACCATGATTCCTGATGGGAAAGAGGATTCCATGCCCCTCTGTGCTTAGGACCACACAAAGGGATCTTCGAGTATTGTTCCCCACCATATCTATCAAAGTCACTTGAAAACTCTCTTTAAAATTAAAAAACAGATTTCTAGATGCATCCATACTTCTATAAATCTCAATGAATGAGCTCTTGGAACTACCACTTTGATAAGCAAGGTAGATAATTTATGCACTCTAAAATAAATGTATACACTCTTGGACGAGAGACCTGTTCTATCATCCATGCTCTCAGCACATAAAAAGCCCTGCATCTTTTTACAAAAGGCTGCCTTAATCTATAAAATGGATCATCTGGGGAAGCAGCACCATTCTAGTGCTTTCAGGGAGAACTGTGTTCATTATTACTTATAAGTGGCTTTCAGGGATAACTCCCTGGAAATGCTTGTGGTAAAATAAACAGTCCAAAAATACATGTCATCATCATTTAATCAAGAGTTCTACAAAGAGTATATACATGAGAAGGAATAATAGAGAGGGACCATACTTTTTCTTTATTAAAAAAGATAATTCTAGAATGTAAAGAAAAAATTTTAAAAAATTAACTAATGCCTTTCAGTCCTCTTTAGTGATAACCAGAGAATCCAATTCCAGAAGACTTCTTTAAAATCATCTAATTCATTCTGACTTCATGAATAATAAAAACCTATTTGATACTCAGCAGCAACTCAAGTGTTATTATCCCCATCCAACAAAAAAGGAAATTTGGGACTCAGAAATAAAGCGCTTATCCAATGCAACAGGTCCATCCAGAGGCAGTATATACTTAATCATTAATAAACTTCTTTATATTTTTATTTTTTTTTAAGAGATGGGAGTCTGACTCTGTTGCCCAGGCTAGAGTACAATGGCGTGATCATGGCTCACTGCAAACTCAAACTCCTGGGCTCATGCGATTCTCCCACCTCAGCCTCCCAAGTAGCTGGGACCACAAGCTTGCACCACTACACTTGGCTAATTTTTGTTTTATTTTTGGTAGAGATGGGGTCTCGCTTTACTGCCCAGTCTGGTAAACTTTCTTTTAAATCATACAAATGTCCTCTAGTCAAGAAAAAAGCCTATAAACTTTTTGAAACATTATTTACTTACTATAGACAGCGTCTTGCTATGCTGTCAGGCTGTAGTACAGTTGCTATTTATGTAACACACTGCAGCCTCAAACTCCTGGGCTCAAGCAGCCCTCCTAACTCAGCCTCCTGAGTAGCTGGGGCTATGGGTACACACCACCCTGCCATGCTTGGCAGTATCAGAAAGTTCTTCTAAATGTCTGTCTAAAATTCCTTTAAATACAGTTTAAAAATGCTCTTTTGTGAACTAAAGAACACCTGGTCATTATAACTCATATTGAATCACTTCACATATCTCAGAAATAATAAATCCTCTTTCCTCTCTTCTCTTATTTTAAAGGGAAGGACAGTAACACTTCAACTTTCCACAAATTAGCCTGTGACAGACAGATGGTGGCTCCCAACATGACTGCAATCTCTCAACCCACATGCTCGTCTTATAATGTGTCTTCCAAGTACAGTTGGAATCAATGCTTTCGCCCTGCTGAATGCCTCTCAAGTACAGCTGGAATCAATGCTTCCTCCCTGATGAATCTGGATGGGGGATGGGGGGGGGCAGCTTGGGACTAAGGGCATATGTGATCCTATGTAACTCTTGAGGTTAAGTCATAAAAGGAATACAGCTTCCTCGGAATTTTCATCCACTGAACTTCTGCCGCCATGCTGTGAGGAAGTCCAAGCAGGTACAAGGAGAGTCCAATTTGTAGGTAACCTACAACCTAGCCTGCAACCTAGCCTGCAACCTAGCCTACATCCCAGCCAACAGCCAGTAGGAAGGGCCAGGCATGCAGGTGAGCAAGGCTTCAGCTGACTCCAGCCCCCAAGTCATAGATTCAACCCTGGTTTTGCATCTTCCTAGATAAGGTGCCAGACATCATGGGGCAGATAAGTTGTGTCAATCATACCTTTTATGATTCTGAGCCACAACATTTGTGAACATAATGCCACCAAGTTTGGGATGGTATATAATGCAGCAATAGGAAATAGAACTCCCTGATTTAGAACTCAAGGAAAAAACTGAAAAGGAAGCAAAGAATTAAAGGCTGCTTTCCCTATATTCAAAACAAATATTCCACATTCTGTGCACTAAAGATCACTAGCTTTACTGATAAGACTCTCAGATTATCATGCAGCTCTTATTAAAGATACATGTAAAATGAGGAAAAACAGAAACATACTACAATATTTTCTGTCTTCATCCTATGCATAGGCCTCTTTAGGACGCCTTTTCTCTGATGAAATCTCATCTCGGCCTGTCTTTAAGGCTCAAATCAAACACTACAGCAGCTCTAAGGCCTTCCTTCACCTTGCAAAATGCAGTTTGCTCACGTAAAATACCTGTATAGCCCTCCACTCTAATACAATTTTTTATTTATATATATATATTATACAACAATTATTTGTCTGCATGGCTTTTGCCTTCCTTAAACGTAAGGTCTTTGAGGATAGGGAACACTTCTTTTTTAATCTTTGTATGCTAGTGTCTGTAATATAGAAGTCACTCATTAATTTTTTGCTGAATAAACAAACAAACCTGGTTATCTGATTTCCAAATCCACAGCAGATAAAACACAGTATTAGAAAAGAGGAAATGAACTGTTCTTTTTAAAAAGCACACACGCGCGCACACACACACACACGCAGACATAAAGAGGTAACACTCAGGGAACAAAGATGAAACTAAGACAGTAAAAGCCTAGAATTCTTTAGTGTGGGGTCTACAGTTTACAATTACTTAGTGGAGAGAGACAGGTCAGTATCTTAAAAGATCTCACAGATCTCAGTGAATTTTTGCATATTTCAAGTAAGTTTAGTAAAGAGGGAAATACTACTCATTTTATAAGTATTTCTCCTAAGTGACTACTTTTAAAATTGGAGGTGCTTAAAGGAATAAAAAACAGAACCATGCAAAAGATCTCATTTTCTGGGGGTTGTATATAGTTACTGTTTTACAATAATATCACTGTCTTTATATTATTTTTGTTGCTCCCCCTTGTTCTTAATGTCCCTGTTGTGGTTACACTTCAGACTATTTAAGTATTTTCCTCCCAACTGTTTGGGCTGTAGCACAGAGCCACTCAGTGTGCAACTCCAATATTTTGGCAAACTCTCTCCAAGAGGCCAACATTTTTTTTGTTGTTGTTTTTTGTTTTTGAGACGCAGTTTCGCTCTTGTTGCCCAGGTTGGAGTGCAATGGCTCGATCTCGGCTTACCGCAACCTCCGCCTGTGGGGTTCAAGCAATTCTCCTGCCTCAGCCTCCCGAGTAGCTGGGATTACAGGCATGAGCCACTACGCCAAGCTAATTTTGTATCTTTAGTAGAGATGAGGTTTCTCCATGTTGGTCAGGCTGGTCTCGAACTCCCGATCTCAGGTGATTCACTCGCCTTGGGCTCCCAAAGTGCTGGGATTACAAGCATAAGCCATCATGCCTGGCAGAGGCCAACATTTTTTAAAAAGCAGCACAATATGTACAGAATGACAAGAACAAGGAGAATGTCACCAAGTATGTCTGTAAGACATTTCAGGAAAACTCTTTTTTAAGACAGCGGAGTTTTGCTCTTGTTGCCCAGGCTGGAGTGCAATGGTGCAATCTCAGCTCACTGCAACCTCTGCCTCCCAGGTTCATGAGATTCTCCTGCCTCAGCCTCCCGAGTAGCTGGGATTACAGGTGCACGCCACCACACCCAGCTCATTTTTGTATTTTTAGTAGAGATGGGGTTTCACCATGTTGGGCGGGCTGGTCTCAAACTCCTGACCTCAGGTGATCTGCCCACCTTGGCCTCCCAAAATGCTAGGATGACAGGCATGAGCCACCGTGCCCGGCCATTTCAGGAAAATTTTTGCAAAAAATAAAAATAAAAATCTGAGTCACATATTATTTCAGGTTCATAATCACCTTAAAATCGCCCAGATTTGTTAAACAAAAAGGTCTATGACCAGTGTTACTTTTCTTTCCATTCCTGAAGTCTCTTTTCTATCTTCTAAGTAAGTATATGACTTCCCAGTTTAAATATTAATTCCACAAAATAATATCTGCATTTGTTTTAAGCAGCATTTTCTGTCCTGGGGTTGGGAGATGTTGTCTAGGTCTCTATGTCCCATTCAGAAAATGGCCTCTAATAGTACTTACTTTGCATCAGAGGAGATAACTTCATTTTGTTTTGCTTTTTCCGAAGCTTAAAAGTTTCAAGTCAAGTGTTTTTCTGGAGTTATTCAAATGCTTGTGATAATTCTTATTGTTTTCTTGGGTGACAAAATTTTTCCTGCCCACTACTCTTACACCAAGGTTTCTGTATCTACAACTAAGAATATAATCATGAGGCCAGGCACAGTGCCTCACAGCTATAATCCCAGCATTTTGGGAGGCTGAGGTGCAAGGATCACTTGAGCCCAGTCCAAGACCAGCCTGAGCAACATAGCAAGCCCTATGTCTATGGAGGAAAAAAACAATTAGTCTGGCATAGTGGCACACACCTGTGGTCCCAGCTACTCAGGAGGCTGAGGTGGGAGGATCACTTGAGCCCAGGAGTTTGAGGCTGCAGTGAGCTATGATCATGCCACTATACCCCAGCCTGGGCTACAGAGCAAGACCCTGTCTCTAAAACAACAATAATAAATAAGTATATACATACATACATATGAAGAATATTAATACTACTACTTCTCCACTGGATTAGGTGAGTGAGACTGACCAGGTACCTCTCTCTGGTGTCTACTACATACCTATGAATGATTTTTACATTTATGGTCTATTTCTCAAAGTGAGAATGAACCCCTGTGCACACTGTGATTCAAGAGGGAAGAGAGGGCTCTACCACACACTTCTAGTAAGATTCTAAAGTAGGAAAGAGAAAAGGTAAGGTTAGGTATAAAGTAAAGAAGATGGAAATAATTATAGGACAGGGAAAGTCAACAGGGAGGACAGATGAAGACACTGCAAAGAAAAACAAAAGATACAGAAACTTCCAAATTCAAAGTTATGAAGTAGTCAAGTATTCAAGAAACTGAAGTTACTATTGCTCCAAAAACCTCCGGGAAATTTTCGTCTCTATAATGTTACTCCAAATAAGTGATAAAAGCTTTCTATTTAGCCAAGGTGGCTGTAAAATTAGTGTCTCAATTTCTATCCCCTCCTTAGTCTGAGCCTAAAACAGATATCTACTTCCCAGGAGGGAAAAAATATCTCAAGTTGTTAGATGGTAAATGTTTCATGGTCAGATATTACCTCTTCATTTGCATCTCCTTATGATCTGCCAGTAGAAAGTTTGTCTAGGCCCAGACCTAGAGACTTCAGAAGGAACATGCCATGAAAAGGTCCAAGGATGCCATCATCTCAAGCAATAAGCCCTCAAAGGTTGGCTGTGCTTCTTCAGCCCTGATCAAACTAGGTAACACATTAACAATTTAATTTCCTAACATTTCTGGAGAATCTGAAGTCTGACACCCCAAAATTGATAGAACAACTGCATCCTCTTCAGGACAATTGACTTACCAGACTCTTTAAAAAGTCTAAACAAACAAAACAAACCACGGGAACTGGTCCACCTTAAAAGAGATGAAAGGCAGAGAACAAAATGCAATGAGTGAACTTGATTAGATCCTCGTTTGAAAAACAAAGCTGTAATAGCCATTTTGGGGACAGCTGGAAAAACTGAAATAGAGCTGATATTAGATGATATTTGTTTTCTTAGGTTTAATAATGGTACTGTGTGTGTGGTTACCTAAGATAATGCCTTGATTTTAAGTCAATGAACTTTATATGGATGAAGAATCGTATCTGTAATTTACTTTGAAATGGTTTATCCAGTATACATACAACCACACCCACACCCACACCCTGGAGAGGGTAGGAGGAGAAAGAAAAAACATTTATAGCAAAATTTATACAGGGATTCACTGTACTATTTTTCAACCTTTCTGTATGTTGAAAAATTTTCATAATAAAAAGTTGGGACCAAAGAAATCCTTAGTCGTCCCTAAACCCCAATACTTTTCTAGCAGGTTTTTTGTCAGGAACTGAAAACAAGAACACACTGAAATAGCAGTATTCAGCCTCTCGCTCTACCACATTATTAAAGCATCAGGGGAGCTAGAAGGGGCAGAGGACACTGCACAGAGTGCCAACTGCTTTTCCATCTGAGTCGCACAGTGTTTCTACGATTTAACATTCAGTTGGTTTGTGGCAGAATGTGAATAGACGACAGACAGATGGATAGGTCTTCTGACTTATTCTGCAAATAAAAAGATCCCACAAAATGAGAAATTATTATTAAAAGAAATTTGGGAAGAACGTTGAGAACATTTTTACAAGTGTTGTCATAAGAATATATTAATGTGTGAACTGGAAGGTCTTTGCTCCTTGGATAGTTGTAGAATTTCATTATTTATCTATTAAGACATCAGCCCTTAAAGGATGCCTTCATTCTCTTTTTCTATCGCTTCTTCAATGGAAGTAGTTAAGTGCCAACCCCGGTATACTTTCTTTGTATTTGGTTTTGTTTTATTACCTTTTCAGAACTACTGAATTTCCCCAAGGTTTTCTTTACCTTTTTCTCCTCTCTCCACTATAAACTGAAAATATTAATCCCTCTTCTCATCTAGTGGCAAAATATTCTGCAGGGGAAAATTTAATAAGCCCAGGTGCGAAAAATGTCCAATTTTACTGAAGTGACAAAGCCAAAAATTTAATTCTTTATTGTTTCTGATTTGAAGGTAAGAAGACGGCCTTCCTTTTCCATAGAACGCGTTTATTTATTTATTTTTTGGAGATCTATAATTTTATTTATTTATTTATGTTATTTTACTTTTAGTACTAGGGTACATGTGCACAACGTGCAGGTTTGTTACATATGTATACATGTGCCATGTTGGTTTGCTGCACCCATTAACTCATCATTTACATTAGGTATATCTCCTAATGCTATCCCTCCCCCCTTCCCCCTATCCCTCGGCAAGCCCCAGTGTGTGATGTTCCCCACCCTGTGTCCATGCGTTCTCATTGTTCAATTCCTACCTATGAGTGAGAACATGAGGTGTTTGGTTTTCTGTCCTTGCAATAGTTTGCTCAGAATGATGGTTTCCAGCTTCATCCATGTCCCTAAAAAGGACATGAACTCATCCTTTTTTATGACTGCATAAAATATGGTGTATATGTGCCACATTTTCTTAATCCAGTCTATCATTGATGGACATATGGACATATGGGTTGGTTCCAAGTCTTTGCTATTGTGAATAGTGCCGCAATAAACATATGTGTGCATGTGTCTTTATAGCAGCATCATTTATAATCATTTGGTTATATGCCCAGTAAAGGGATGGCTGGGTCAAATGGTATTTCTAGTTCTAGATCCTTGAGGAATCACTACACTGTCTTCCACAACTGTTGAACTAGTTTACAGTCCCACCAACAGTGTAAAAGTCATAGAATGTTTTTAATAAAATCTGTAACTGATCTATTAAACAACTTACTAATAACCTTTGAATACTTTTGGACTCCCTCTCTTTTTGTTTGGATTGCGTTATTAACTAAGATCAGTAATACAAACTCCCCAAATAATTGGGTTTTATGACAGAAGGATGCTTCCTAAATTTTAGAATAACTCATCATTTTCTCTGGCCAAATCAAAGATCATGAGCATGCATGGTCAACACATGTTTACAGAAGGCCAGGTACAAAGGTTCATGTAAAGGGCAGAAATGGGGAAAACTGGGTTCGTGACAGACCCCTCCATTAAGTGTTTGAGGATATTATTCTATAATGCATGGGGAATTACATTATTAGAAAAGGAATATCTGGGGGAAGATCAATCTATTAATGACTCAAAGCAGAGAAGGAGGTCCTGTTAAATATCAGTCCAAAACACAGTTTTAAAATGAAAGCCTTCATGCTGTTTTCTATACACTATTTGGGTGGATGGGAAAATGAATAGAGTGTGTGTGTGTGTGTGTGTGTGTGTGTGTGTGTGTGTGTGTGTGTCTCCGTCCTCACTATCTCCCCCTGTTAGCAAGCTAGCAAGAAAACAATTTCCTAAGTCATTCAGACAATACACACCATTTTAGGCATATATACAGGCACAACATACAAACTGTAATTAATACCAGATTAGTCGAAGAATTTTAGTTCATAGTTTTTCTCCTGACATTAAACTTCACAGAATGTATATCAAAAGATCTAATTCATTTTACTAACGTTATGAAATAATCATCCATATATTTATGTAAACCTTACAAAAAAAACTTTTTTTTTTTTTTTGAGATGGAAAAAAAAAAAAGTACTGTCACTCAGGCTGGAATACAGCGGTGCGATCTCGGCTCACTGCAAGCTCTGCCTCCCAGGTTCACGTCATTCTCCTGCCTCAGTCTCCCGAGTAGCTGGGACTACAGGTGCCTGCCACCACGCCCAGCTAATTTTTTTTTTTTTGTATTTTTAGTAGAGACGGGATTTTACCATGTCAGCCAGGATGGCCTCGATCTCCTGACCTCTTGATTCGCCCGCCTTGGCCTCCCAAAGTGCTGGGATTACAGGCGTGAGCTACCAGGCCCAGCCCCAAAAAAAAACTCGTGTAGTAAGTAGCCTATTTCTCTGGAGTAACAAGTACCATAAACTGACTACTCAGTTTGATACTTGATAAAACTACTAGTATCCTTAAAAATCTTTTAAGCTGCAATGGTATGTACTCACCACTCTTGATTTATTCCATACATACCTTCATCAATCTGCAGACTTACATCATGGCTACTCTTTGCGCTGATATTTTCTATCTGCATGGTCCAAACATTTTCAGCCTACATTCACACAGCAACTCTCAATATTCCCGCAAGGTTCTCCTTAGGCTGCCTCCAGTTTCTTTCTATATGCATTTTTTTCTCCATTATACACTCAATTAATTCCTTTCTTGAAAGGAGTAAACACCTATGAAAACCTGTGGTAGTCCCAGAAAATGTGGGATTAAGCTCCCAGAGATACCGGAACCTCAAAAGGAAATAGGAAGGAGATGGGAAAGGGAACACTCTCTGTACCCCTCAGTGGGAAGGCACTGCCTCCCCTCACTCTTCCAAGGGCCCTAGAGGTACGCAAGCCCAGTGAAGACAGGGAACTCAGCCTCTGAAAACCACAAGCCCCAGAAAGCCTTCTCTTGCCTTAGGACTACCTAGTCTTTATCTGATCTTGGGCGGAGTTGTGCCCCCACTTCTGTCCTAGGAAGAAGAAAACAATCCCTCAAATGCTCAGTCTGGTAACACAGACAATGAGGGCAGAAGAGCTTTGGGGCTTAGTGGTGCTTGAAGGGCACAGGCCATCAGCATTGCCATCCTGTTCCACAATTAAGGATGCAGATCAAAAGGCTCTCTCTATACATGAGCTCCTGGTGGGATATCCTGAATCGTACAACTGTAGTGCAGGTGAGCATCCAGGGCCTCCACCCGCTGAGACTTGTCCCATCCTCTATCTACCTACCACAGGTCCCCTCTTTTCCACTCTTCTTCCCTCCCCACCAAAGGTCAGCAGCTGGCCCCCAACATCCCCACACACAGTGAGAGGGGGCAGGGAACAGTTGAGGCCTCTCCTAGTGACTCCTAGTTCATGACGCCTGCAAGAGTCTCAGATCACCCTGAAACCCACATGCAGGGCCAGGCCAGGTGTGCCCAGGCCCAGTTCCTTCCTGCCCAAGCCTTTGCTTGCCTGGAGCCTAAAATCTGGGCTCCCCTTGTCTCCTGGCTCTCTTCTCCGCTAAATGTGTTTTCTTAAAGTGAAAATACTTAGTATTAGAAATGAGACAATAAATGATAGTGAGAATGCTGCTGTTGATTGCATGAGTGTCCTTTAACCAGGAAATAATGCTCCAGTTTTGTTTTCCAATGCCCTTCAACGTCCAGGCATTTTGTTGACTTTTATTGCTGTTGTTCACTGTCAATATATTCAGTCCACAGCGAATATGTCATTTTCTCGTATAATATGTAATAGCTTAGAATATTCCACTCTATTAGGATCGTTAATTAATTGTACAATCCTTTGCTTAAAATAAAAAGTAGCACAGCATAAGGAAAATATAGTCACGTGGTTTCCATTTCCTTCACTAGGTTTCATGACTATCTATTTAGAAAAGAGTCCAGTGGTGCTCAAACACAATAAAATAACACGTTTTTGTTTTTGTTTTTGTTTTTGAGACAGAGTTTCGCTCTTGTTGCCCAGGCTGGAGAGCAATGGCGCCATCTTGACTCACCACAACCTCCGCCTCCTGGGTGCAAGCAATTCTCCGGCCCCAGCCTCCCAAGTAGCTGGGATTACGGGTGCCCACCACCATGCCCAGCTAATTTTGTATTTTTCATAGAGATGGGGTTTCTCCATGTTAGTCAGGCCGGTCTCCAACTCCTGACCTCAGGTGATCCGCCCACCTCGGCTTCCCAAAGTTCTGGGATTACAGGCGTGAGTCACCGCGCCTGGCCAAAATAACATGTTTAAACGAAATAAATATTTTTACATCACACTTGTATGAAAAAGCCTTAAGGAATCAAAACATTAATATTACTTAAAACAGTAACAAGAACACCACACAAAATAAGTCTCAAAACAGAATTACAGAAGTTGAAAACATATTGAGAAACTCCAAAGAGGCAGGCATTCTTAAAGTTTTAGCAATTTGACAACAGTTTTCACCAATCTTAAATCGTCTTAATATTTTCAGCTTATACCATTTTGATGGCTTTAATCACCACTTTCATGACATCTAACACTGCAGGGTTTATAACAATATCCTTAAACAGGGAAAAAATAAAATACAGATATAAAAGCTAAGGAATGTAATGCTCGATCCTACTACAACAAAGCTCAGCCTCAGTCTTCTGAACCACAATGTTGTCCAGCAACTAACTCCGACAACAAATCAGCCAATACCTCACTTCACTTGGGCTAAGGCGCGACATAATTGCTTTCTTAACAAATAGCTGGCTTCTTCACTAAGTGCTTTTAGCAGAGTAAATCTGTTTGGTAAAGGGGGAAACTGTAGATCATGATCAGACACGATCTACATAAATGAAATCCTTAATGATAGTAACAGACTTCCCCCATAATCTTGATTGTATTCTTTTCACTACCACTCATATTTAATCTTCAACTTGAAGAAAAAATTAAGTCAGGGAAGAAGAAAGATAAAAGGAGGTAGAGGAGAAAGATGTGCAAAGATTCATACCCAAAGTGAAGTGGTCAGAAGTTTGAGTCATTATCATTCCACCCTTATGTCAAAGCACTGCGCAGAAAGTGGTCAGCTACTGGAGTTTGGTCTCAATGCCAGGCACACCCTATGCTACATCCACAACAGGCTGCTGGCACAAGATGGCAGATGCAGGACAGCAGAACTGCCTCAAGCACCGGCAAGCCCCCACTGCCTGTCTCCATAACTACCACAACCAGCTTCTGTAATTTCCAGAAATGCTATAATATTAGGTTAAATTTGTAGAAATTCATATACTCCCAACATTCAATTCTACTACAGAATTTCCGTATTCCTTATTTAGGAATCTAAAAACATTTTGACAATAACTGAAAGTTTTTCATTTTTAAGCATATTAACAGTACAATTAGAAATTTTAAGATAAGTTAATATTAAATATTCTGACAAATGCTACTATAATACCAAAGACAAAGAAGTCGTTTCATATTTGAATCATGAACTGATTTTATAAGCAGAAATGATCTGCTAGAAAAAGACAATCCTCATTTAGATGGGGACTTCAATGGGCAGAGATCAGTCAGCACCAACAGAAACTACCAGAACTAACACTCTTCCAAGTTAAGCTTTGGAAGGTTTTGGGTCACATTTCATATGGACACACTAAATGAATAATAGAAAATACCATGCATTATGTTCTCATTGATGACAACAGGTCTTCAGTCTCAGCAGCTGGAACATTATAAGCAATGTATGCTGATCCTACATGTGCAGGTGAAAGAGTTCCCTGAAAGCTCTCCGCGCTGGGTGCAAACAATTGAGCAGAGAGAAGAATTCCACAAATAGCAGAGCAGAAGTCAGATGACTGAATATATTATCAGCCTTCTTTTTGGGACTACAATACCTCAACACCGAGTCATCCACGCTACATGATTACAAAACATCCACAAAACATGCATCACACAATCTGTGCCCAACAGTTAAACATACTAGAATCAGGTGTTTTAAGGACGTAAGAAGCCAACTACCTTTATCAGCATTCTATCCTTTCTAAGCCTATTTCCTCTATAGTGCTCTGTCAATCTATTTTCTACCTATCCCCCACAATCAAGTTTTCTTCAGCTTTATTTTCTGAGCTTTTTATTGTGAGAACAATAGGCAACCTGAATATGCTCTTGCAAAATACATTCCCTACTCTTTTCCTTTTCACTAGTAGAGAATTACTGATCTATGTTACTTCAACAAAGCACTGGGTAAGACAGCTAACAACAACAGGGTTCTACCTCTCACTGCTACAGTAAGAAACATACAAGAGTACTGTAGGGGTACCTTTGCCCTGCACTTGGTTTTCAGTAAGCACTCAATAAATGTTAACTATTTTACTTCACCCATTATAATTCTTATTTCTTGAAAATTAAAAGAACGAATCTATAATTTCAACAATTATTAAAAACTGAGCTGGTGACTAAAAAAGCCAGACACTATTCGTGGGTCTTCATATCAATCACCTCTGTGCAGGTATAAGCCCTCCTTAAGGCAACAGTCTGGAAGATGCCTGCTGATTTAATTTGCAGGATTGGAACTATTCAAATGTATTCATCCTTCTTATGGACTTAACAAGTAGACTGAGCCTTATAATGTCCCACAAACATTTGCTTTATCAGATTCCTAAAAGAAAGACATTTTCAGATTCAACCATTCCCTCCGATGTTTAGGATTTATTTCCCCACTCAGTGGCAAAGTTAATTTTTCCTCCCAAAGTTTTGCTCACAGGTACAGGACTTACCTCACTTTAAGCTTCAGCGTCCTTCTGGAAAATGGAGGTAACCTCTATTTTATAGGGTTGTGGCAAGAATTAAAGAATGAAGCACACATCAAAAAAGCGTCTATCAGGTTGTTGGCACTCAATGATAGCTGCTATTATCATTTCTGTTATCATTGTTACTCTTCTAATACAGACCTTTTAGTTAAGAGCAAGAATGGGCCAGGTTCAATGGCTCATGCCTATAATCTTAGCACTCTGTGAGGCTGAGGCAGGCGGATCATTTGAGGTCAGGAGTTCAGGACCAGCCTGGCCAACATGAAGAAACCTACCTCATCTCTACCAAAAATTATCTGGAAGTGGTGGCATGTGCCTGCAGTCCCAGCTACTCAGGAAGCGTAGGTGAGAGAATCGCTTGAACCCGGGAGGCGGAGGTTGCAGTGAGCTGAGATCACGCCACTGCACTCCAACCTGGGTAACAGAGTGAGACTGTCTCAAAAAAGGAAGAAAAAGAGCAAGAATAAGCTACATCTAGAAAAACTGACAACCATAGCAGAATACTTGCACAAGGTTGCACTCAGGAGCATTCCATCCCTTAGAAACCTAGGTGGTTAAGGCCCAGAATGAGCAGCCCTAAAGCGGCAACAATTCACAGGCAACGCCTGTCACCTTTGCCCAACTGAAGAGTGCCATCCTTACCATACACCACACAGGACTCAAGGCCAGAGAGGATACAACATGATTCCAGAGGAAATAAAACAAAAATAATTATAAATATTCATACCTTCATTAAAAGAAATCCATTTGGTTGTAGGCTAATCAGTTAAGGGGACATTTAACAATATTTTTTATTATGAACACTTTAACCCTATTTTCAGGGAAAAGACAACCCAAACCCAAATCAAAGTAAAATGTGCTGACATTATATGATTAAAATTACATGCACACAAAAAGAACATATCTTTATTACTAAAGCAAACTGAAATGAAGGCAAATATGTCCCCTCCCACCTCCTCCCCAACCAAAAAAAGTGATCACCCACTCTATGTTCCCCCTTTAATCACTGGCTCTGGAATGGATGGTTTATAATATCAAAGTACACTGAAAAGGCCAGGACAGAGTACTTATCAAATGACTAAATGAACAAATGAATGAGACAATACTTAAGTCAGACAAGAAAGCAAAGACAAGGTCAAAAAGCCCAAAATGATGGCCAGGTGCGGTGGCTAATGCTTTTAATCCCAGTACTTTGGGAAGCCAAGGGGAGAGGATCGCCTGGGCCCAGGAGTTTAAGACCAGCCTGGGTAACGTGGCAAGACTCATCTCTACAAAAAATATCAAACATTAGCTAGGCGTGGAGACACACACCTGTAGTCCCAACTACTTGGGAGGCTGGTTCAGGAGGATCACTTGAGCCTAAGAGGTCAAGGCTACAGTGACCTGTGATCATGCCACTGCACTCCAGCATGGATGACGGAGTGAGACCGTATCTCAAAATATAATATAATAACAACAACAACAGCAAGACCAAAGTAGATTTAAGTTGGCCAGGGGAACTCAAACAATTCGGAATTGGCTGCCTAAAAAGCATAAATTCTGCCAGAATTAACAGGCTAACTTCAATTCTCCACGTATCTGTCAGCTGATGCCTAGTCAAAGTAAAGATGTTTTCTTTTCCTTTAGAACATTTAACTAGTTGCGAATAACTTCTACCTATATGATTCTGTGTCCAAAGCCTCAAAAACAGCTATATAAAACACCACCATAGGTTCCCTGCTCATTTAATTCTTCTCTAGAAAATTTCCAACCAGAGAACCAACAGAAAATTGTCCTAGAATCAACATTTCCACAATCGCATTATGTCATCACAGCCCTGGGGAGCCAGAAATGTGGTCATTCATCAACATTTCATACAGTAAACACATAAAATCTTTGCCCTAAAAGCTAACAGTATTAGGATCTACCTGCAGACCACCTAGTCTTTTAATTTCAGTTGCCTTTATAATTTACCTTTAAGATTTCCACTCCTTTTCATAATCAGTTTTACAACAGCTAAGAGAACTACACCAGCTTCTAAAATATCATCAAAAGTCACATTCTCACCTCGATCTAGAAATTAGCATCTAGAATCCATAAAGATGTGTTTTCTGAATTGAAGGTCTGCAACAGTAAAATTGTATTTCATAGCTTTTCCAGACATTACTTGTAATAGACTTTAGAGAGTAATATGACATATTCTTTTCACAGCTTGTAATTCATAAAACTCTACTAGAAGCCTTTAAAAACAAAAAAGGAAAAACACAAACACTTGGAACACAAACACTTAGAACCTTTTTTCTTTGTTTGTTTAGAAAAGTAAGACATAGAGAAGTAATAAAATTAGCCTGAAATATGAAAGGGTACAAAAAAAACCTGAAGGTTTTGTTCCGTTTTCCCTTAAATGGCTTTCATTTTTGGTATGAACTATAGACTTATTCTTTCACTATGGAAAAAGATCCTGATTTGTTGCTGATTTTATGATTTGCAGCAATAAAAGACCAATACTTTAAAGCAGTGACTTATTTTCTCCCGCCTATTCTCTTAATCAAAAATCAATAAAGCATGTAATAACATATATTACCAAACAAAACTATATACACAAAATATTAAAGTAATTTCTTAAATAGCAGTTTTTTCATAGCAATAAATAAGCATTAACTTTGCTTTTAAATATAACTTCGATTATGACACAATAATGGCCAAAATATCAAATGAGGGCACGCTGTGCATTTCAGAAAAATTGTTTAAAGAGACCATCCCCTTTTTTATTTTCCTTTACTATCCAATATCCTAAAGAGTGCTTAAAGAATCCCTTTTACACTCAATACAACACAAAATTTTTCCTAAGAAATCCAAGCTGTCAACTTATGGGTCACATTTCAACCTTACGTAATTTGAAACAGCTATGGTACTGAATCCTTAAATACAGGGCATGTAATGGAAGGACTGCTCACAGATCCTTGATGTTACTGAGGCTTGGAAAGCTTTAATAAGATACAACTATAAATAAAGACAACTAAGGAGCATTACTTTATCCACAGCCCAAATCCCCCTCCAAGCCTTACATTTTATATTTCCAATAAAATGCTCTTCTAACACTAAGACAAAGTCATCTAAATTATATTTAACCAATGAAGGGTTAAAATCCAAAAAATATTAACTACTCAAAACATATTAAATCCGTAACTGGTGAGCTCTTTTCTACCCTCCTGCTTCAGTATACTGACATCTAAAAGTCAAAGAACTCCTCTGTTTAAGACTGAAATTCCCAGGAGGAAGGAAGCTCAGATCCAGCCTGAGAGCACACAATGGAATCACAGCTGACGATGCACATCTTTTTCTAGATGTCTCCATATGCTTGAGAGGTTCCCCCCACCAAGCCAGACATTAGGAGACTTGGTTCTCTCTGCCACCAAGAATCTGAGCACATTTTCAAGGACTGTTGCAGAGAATTAAGTAAAATAATGTGTTGCTCTTAAGCATACAAAAGAGAGAAGGGCGTTATGTCAGAGTGCCAAATGATGGGGGGTTTTGAATGTTGTCCACTTTTGAATGTTGTTTGTAATACTCCTTACCTCTGCCAGTCTAAGTAAGTGTTTGATTTACCTTCTCTCTTTTTACTATTTTATTACAAACAACATCTCAGGAGCTACAGCAAAATGCAATTAATTCTTGTCTACATGCACCCAAAATGATCCTGAATTGGGAATTCTCATGGTAAATTTGAAAATAGTATACGACAACAGAACACAGTTGTAAGGTCTGGCAAATACTGTTCCCTAGAACTGCAGTCCCCCTTAATTCTTTCTTAGTAACCCAAGATTAATAAAAGCTTGACCTATGACACATTTCCCACGTAACCTAAAAGAACACACTCCCAAAATTAAATTCATGGGATACTTATGACAAAACTGAATAAATTCATTCTTAATCTAACACTTTACATTCTTTGAACTCTCAAAGATTCTACAAATTCCAGGTGAGAAAGGGAGAATTACTTCTGTCAGTGTGCCTAACCTCACCAACAAAGAACAGGCACACACACACACACACACACACACACGCTTCACACGCACACACACACATGCTTCGTAGCAGCTGCTTTCTTTTTAAAAGACTGCTATTCCTGCAGAGCAACCTGTGATCTTTACAGAGAATCAAAGACCTCTGCTCCTAAAAGTCAAGAGTTGAGAAAGTCACTTGACTAAACGCGCAATAAACAGTTAAAACCAAAGATGTCTCCAAACCTTGTATAAACCAGAAAAGTACCCACACACTGTACAATTCAGCAGTGTTTAAGAAAATTAAAATTATTTTTAAGAATCTTTTGTGTGGGAGTAATCTGGCAAACTACATTTCACTCAGACTTTTTTCTGTAGACAAATATTCTTTGATTAGCTTTGCTCCTTAAATACCCACACTTAATGTTTCAATCAGTGATGCTTTAGTTCCCAACTTCATTTTGTTTACCCAAGAAAGAGCAAAAAGAAAAAAAAATGCATACCATAAACCACAACTTTTTTTTTTAATGACATCCCCAAATATCGAAGTTTCAAGTGCACTTTGGGAATTGGCGCTCTAATTAAACAAGGAACCAGTGAAGCCATTATGAACAATGATGCTTTCCACTCCCAATAATTAGTTGGCGTGATACTATTCCGATGCTCAGGGTCCTCTTTCAAATTTCATTGTCCCCATTCTGGCGTAGCTGAGTGAAACCGAGATAGAGGCAAACGGGTAACTTCTGTATTCTGTGACCCTCAGCATGTAAACCGGACGCTGAGGTCCAGGACATGATCACTACAGCATATGCCATTTTAGAAACCGGCCTCGGGGAGTTACTGCCACATCCTAAAGTGGCTTTAGACTTCGTCGTATATAAGACAACGTCTATTTCGGTACGAAAGACATACAGGACCTCGAGTGCCGCGGCATGCCTCTCCGGGTCGGAGCCCCTCTAACTGACACAACCCCAGAGATCAAGGAGCGGGGGTGACTTGGGGATGGACAAGAGTAGCTGGCTCTCGGCGTCTCCATGACTCCCCCGCCCCGCATGCAACTCAGCTTTAACTAGTCCGGAGAAACCCCGCCCCCTTCCTTCCTCTGGTCCGCACGATTGGCTCACCGACACCCGGCAGGTCAGCTCCCCGCCTTCGATTGGCTCACTGCCCCATCAGTCAGACGCAGCGAGATTCGGGTCGGTGGAAGGGGAAGGCGTCGGAGGAGGTGGAGTGGGAGTGGGATTACAGGACGAGGTGGCGAAGGAAGGTGTTCAGGCTCGGTCTCTGGTTTGGGAAAGTTTCCCCTACCAGTGACGGACCCAGAACGCGGGAGGCCCAGTTCAGCTCCGGGCCGGCGGAAGGGGGCTCCGGTCCCCGATTCCCGCCCCTCGGTCCCGCAGGCCCCGGAAACCACTAGAGGGAGGGGGAGAGGGAGGGGCCATCTAACCAGGGACCGACCCACCCCCGGTCTCGGAAGAGGCGCCTCTGGGACTCCCCCGAGGGGAGGAGGCGGGGAGCGCAGCCGGCAGCCACGACCCCGGCCCCCTCCCCCAGCATCCCCCAGGGGCCCGAGAGAGCTGGGTCCCCGTGCCCGGGGCGTGACCGTCGCGAGGCGGCCGCAAGGGCCCCTCCCGCTTCCCGCCTGGGGCCCCCAGAGCCTGTCCCTTCAGGGGCGGGGAGAAGGGGGCGAGAAAAGGGGGCGCTGGCGAGCCAACCCGGAACCTCCCGGTCCGCCTCCCGCCCCCGGCCCCGGCCCCGGCCCCAGCGCGCCTCCTGCACACACGCCCGCACCCAGAAAGTTCAGTCAGGGGCGAGCCCCGCTCGGCGCCGCCGCGGCCCGGCCCCCGGCTCCCCGCCCCCACCACGGCCCGGCCTGCTCGGCCCCAGCGCGCCGCCCGCCCCGCCCGCCGCAGCTCCTTCCCGTCCGCCCGCGGCGCTCGGCGCCCCTCGCCCCCCGCCCCCAGCGCTGACACGGGCCCGGGCCGCCCGCCGGGCCGCGGCTCCCCTTCCCCGTCCCGCGCTGCAGCTCGCCGGCCGCCCGGACACCCTGCTTCACCTTCACACACCCCCGGCACTTCCCGAGTCCTGTCTCCCCTCGCCCGGCTCCCACTCTCCGCTGCAGCCGCTCCGCGCTTCCATTAAAGAATGCACCTTCCCGGGATTCACCTTCTCGGCTCTGCCGCGCTGCCCCCGCGGGGTTAGAGCCTCGGTCTCCGCCGACCCCGCACCGGACTGGGCGACAGGCACTCGCTCCTCGGGGCGGGGGCCGCGCCCGCACCCCCGGCCTCCCCGCTGCGCCTCGGCGCTCACCTCTCGCCCGCGCCGCGGGCTGCAGCCTCCGCCCGCCTCGCGCTCCGGGACTCGTCTCCCGAGCTCTGGCAAGGCGCTGGAGCGCCTCCTTTCTCTCCCGGGGACTCCGCGTCTCCCCGCCGCTTCCCGCCCTCCCCACCCCCAAGCCCCAACTCCCCAGCGTCGCTGCGCCTCCGGGATGCAACTCCCGTTTTCCGCGCACTCCGGCGGCGGTCCCCGCACACAAAAACAGCCTCTCGGAGGCGCACGGCTCTGCCGGGGCTCGGCGCAGGAAGGGCAGTCGCGGCCGGGGAGTGAGGACGCGGCGCCCCCCGCCTGCCGCCCGCCCCCCGCCCGCCCTCGCGGCCCCGGGGGAAGGCGCGGTTACCGGCTTGGGTCGGTCACGCCGTCAGGTGCCGGCTGCCGTCGGCGCTGACCTTCGCCGCCGAAGCTGTAGCCGAGGCTGCGGCCGCCATGTTCCCGTGTTAATAACTGCTGCCTGGTTGTTTATTTCAATGGAGATCCTCCCCCAACTCCCTCCTCCTCCTCCTTCTCCTCCTCCTCCTCCTCCGCGTCTCCGCACTTGCGGAGAGACAGACCGCGCGAGCTCGCGAGCAGGGGAGGGGGCTCGGGAGCCAGGCCGTCCCTCCCTCTGCCTCCCCGACAGTGGCCGCCGCCAAGTCCTGTCACCGGGAAAAGGACGGGGCGGAAACTTGCCTCTCGCGCCCCCGGGGAAGGGGCAAAGGTGGACGCAGGGTTGTCCGGGGAGCAGCCCCTGGCCACGGGGTCCGCAGCATCTCGGTCGGCAGAGTCCTATGAGAAGGCGGCCCGGGGAGAGGTGAAGAAGAGTAAGGGGACAGGGGACAAAATGGGTGACTGTGGTAGAGGGAGAGTGACCTAGGGGTGACTGGAACTGAAGAGAGAGTCAACAGAGGACTTCATGGGAGGGCAAAGGGCAATGCCAAAAAGAAGACTAGCGACTGGGACGGGCCCGGGCCGCCGAGTTAGAGGCAGTGGGGCCTGGGGGCTGCAGACGGCAGGGAAGGTGCCCCAAGATGACGATCGGGGAGAGCCGAGTCCCAGGGTCGCCAGGAGAGGACCCTCCCGCCCGTCCGGCCGGACCCCTCGGGCGCACCTCACCCCACCCAACTCCCGGTCCTGCCGCTGCTCCCGGGAGGCGCCCCGCATCCGTCAAGTCCCCTACGGCTCCAACAGGGAGAGGCTTCTCCCACTGCAGTTGTATCTCCAGAGGGGGTGGAGAGGCGCGACTGTGAGAGCTGGAAGGGGAACCACCTGGCAATTGCGGGATAAAGCAAATGCTGCACACAGGGTATAAAACTTAACCTGGTTGAGAATTCTCGGCACGTCATGAAATCACAGAAGTTTTTATTGGCAAGTCCATTCTCTAGACATCCGTGAAGAAAGTACTGAGGGGACGTAGGAGATTGGCACTAAAAATGCGAGAACCCCTATTTAAGTGTTACTTAGACGGATCTGTTTTACGCTTTGGAAAAGCAAGTTTTTTTTTCCAACTTATACCGTAATTAGTTGGAAAAAATCAACTTTTGTTTAATGGCAGTTATCAAATTATGAGAGGAACATACTCCCTGATTTTAATCTTATGATGAGAAAGGTCACTTGCGGTAGACAATGTAATCATGGGGTGGGGGGGATCAGTTAAAACATTTGTCAATTTGATTATTGAACAACTATGTGATGAAATGTTTCATTCTTATTGTTTGCTCTCTTCTAAATCCCTTAAATATTATAGCTACCACAAATAAATGTCTAATATAGGTCAAGCATATTACCTAAGAGTGTTTATTGAACACTTACTATGTATCTGACTGTGCTAGGTGATGTATATCCGCTATAGACCTTAATCCTCAAACCTTCCGATGTCATTACCGCTTTTCACTTCACACAAAAAATTGAAGCTAAAAGAAGTGATTTGCCCAGGGTCACAGCCAGTAGTTGCAGAGGATGTGAGCCCAGTTCTGGTGAGCTCCAAAGCCCATGGTTTTAAATGTGTCTTCATCCTAAAATTTGTGGGTGTACCACCAATTTTATTAGGCAAAAGAATAAAAAAATATGTGTGGGGTGTGTGTGTGTGTTTGTGGATAGAAAATGCTTGTGGATAGAAAACAAATGTCAGCGCTGGGGAGTGTAAGAAGTGGGTGATGAGGCACTTCCACTTTTTATTTTGCACACCTATCTAACGTTTGAAATGTTTGCATTGACTATGTATTAATGTATATTTTTAAAGATTTCTTTTTTTAGCTAGCTAGAATAATAGAATTATGTTCCCAAAGCGTTGAGAGGAAATGGAGAGTTTGTTTATGGCCTGTCTTCTGCTAATACCAGTCTGTAACTTGTCTACAATGGGGTAGTAGTCACCTGAGGTTTGTCACAATGCTGAACTCCGGATTTGCTTTCCTGTCCTCACCCCCAACTGTGAGTTATCAGGAGTAGCAAAAATAAATAAATAAATAATTTTTAAAAATTCTTGCTTGCTATCCCTCCCATTTTGGTGGAAGTCCAGAGTCCATCAGTCCTCTGCAATCATAGATTTCACACTTTTAAAAACTACCCATGATACCTCTACAAACAAATAACTCCCCCATTGCATTCCCATATTACCCAATAAAACGTCTTACAACAGCTGAAGACTTTTTTCTAACAAGAAATAAACGTCTGATAACATAGTAGATGAGCTCCATGCCCAAGTGCTACTCAATTGCCTGAGCTTGAATTGTGTGACTTAAACGCTCTCTAGTACCATCTCTGGGCGCCCTCTAAATTTCAGGCTCTCGTCACAGTAGTCTGTCTTGCACTAGAGTTGTTTATATATTTGTCTTTCTCTTTCACTAGATTGTAAGTTCCGCAGAGCCCCAGACCTAGTCTTGTTCTTGTTTGTACATGCTACAGCACTTAACAAAAATTGTATGATGTCTGTTGTTTCATTGAATTTGTGAAATATAAATAGTAGTATCTATTCCAATCCTCGTGTTCTCTTCCCCACGTCATCCTCCAATCCCTTGTTCATAGAACATGTTTATAAAAAACATTTTCCATACTTTGAAAGAACTTTGATTCCCATGAGACCTCACAACAATTGTTTATTAAAACTAACCATAATTTTTAGTGAATCATTACTGTGATAATGTAAAATGAAAAGGTAGAAAAGGCAGTAAATAAGTTGACTTAATGACACAAAATAAGAAAGGAAGAAGGAGGAAAGAAAAAAGAAGGCAAAGATATAGGAACTAGGTATATTGCCGAGAGAACAACAATAAGGAAAAAATATGTGGGTGCAGATCTTAAAGGGGAAGGAAATTATTGAAATGTAGTGGAAGTAGAAACACCATACCATGAATGGATGAGGCAAGGAAACACCAAAAATGTCAACAGAATCATAAATGCAACATGGAAAAGTAAAGAAAATGACAAATTATATATTTAACAACATAACCTAGGAATAATCAGAACAATATGACTGCTACAAGACAAGAATTTCTATTTTTGTCTGCCTTTTCTTCCACAGTTTTCAAAGTACTCACTCTCTTCATAAGTAAACTGCATGAAAGTGGGAGATTCTATACTATTTTTGGGTTAACGCTACTAGCATACGTCATGAGATTAGAGGTAACGGTATGGTAAGAAGAGCTATAGAATATAAGCAAATAAATATGATGTGAAGTAGTCTCTGTAACTTACTGTGTGACCTCAAAGAAGTCACTAAATATCGCAATTTCCTCGTCCGTGTAATTGTTGCAAGACTCAAAATGGTGTAAATAACTGTACTTTGTTAACTATCAAGCTCTTTAAACAAATGTAAGGGAATATTACTATGTCAGCTAAATCTATGTGTAGCATAGTTATCTCTATTTCCGTGCACTCGTAAATTGCCAAAGCAAAAATCTATAGTTCATTTTATTACAATGTAATTATGGGGTGGGGGCGTCAGTTAAAACATTTGTTTGTCAATTTGATTATTGAACAACTATGTGATGAAATGTTTCATTCTTATTGTTTGCTCTCTTCTAAATCCCTTAAATATTATAGCTACCACAAATAAACGTCTAATATAGGTCAAGCATATTACAAAAATTTTTTCCTTACTGAAGTAGTCATTATATGTATATTATTCCCATTTTACGTACAATAAAGCTGAGCTTCAAAGATGTCAAGTAAATTAATGCAAAGTCATAGAACTGTCTTCACTGCATACCTAGGATTGTGTTAGGATTCTACTCTTCATCACCTGTATCTCTACTACTCTAAGATAAACACATTGGCTGGGCACGGTGGCTCATGCCTGTAATCCCAGCACTTTGGGAGGCCAACATGATAAAACCCCGTCTCTACTAAAAAATACAAAAAAAAAAAAAATTAGCTGGGTGTGGTGGCGCACACTTGTAGTCCCAGCTACTAGGGAGGCTGAGGCAGGAGAATGGCTTGAACTGGAAGTCAGAGGTTGCAGTGAGCCAAGATCGCACCACTGCGCTGCAGCCTGGTGACAAAGCAAGACTCTGTCTCCTAGAACATAATGCATACTCAATAAATGATCGTGAAAAGCATGAATAAATTAATGAATGGGCTCCCTTCAAGTCATACTGTACACAGTCACAAGATTCATCCCCTCAGTCTTATTTTGTTACTTTCCCACTTGAAAACACTTAATGATCCTTCATTACCTACGGAATACAATTCAAATCCTTCACCTTATATTAAGAACCTCTTTGATAATGCCCCTAACTACTTTTTCTATTCATACCTCCCTTATTTCTCAAACAAAAGCAAATATTAATACACCCACACTCATTCCAGGATATTCTGGAATGAGATTGACATGAGTTTCAATCTTGGCTCTTACTAACGGCGTGAACTTGGGCGAGTTATTTAGCATCTCTGCAAATTTTATCAGTGCAATAAGACAAGAAAATGAATTGGAAGGAGGTGAAACCAAACTGACTCACTAATGATGATGTAGTGTACGTATAAAATTCAAAAGAATCCATAAACTACTAAAATGAATGTAGGATCACAAGGTACAAGGTCAGTTGTATTTCTTCTGTATGTTAGCATGAAACAACTGGAAAATGAAATTTTTAAAACGCCATTTACAAAAGCATTTAAAAAAATCAAAATTTAGGAATAAATTTAATGAAAGATGTTGCATGATCTCTACATCAAGAAAAAAAATTGCTAATAGAAATTCACAATGGCCTAAAACAGAAATAGACTGGGCACAGTGGCACATGCTTGTAGTTCCAGCTACTTGGGAAGCTGAGGCAGGAAGATCACTTGAGCCTAGGAGTTGCAGACCACCATGAGCAACATAGCAATACCATGTCTCTTAAAAAGTTAATTTTGTTTTTTTGAGCAACATGTCTGTCACTCAGGCCAGAGAGTGCAGTGGCACAATCACAGCTCACTGCAGCCCTGACCTCCCTAATAGTCAAGAATACAGGTGTGTGCCACTACAGCCAGCTTTTTTTTTTTTTTTTTTTTTGGATTTGTTTTGTAGAGATGGGGTTTCACTGTCTTACCCAGGCTGGTCTTGAACTCCTGGGGCTCAAGTGATCTGCCCCTCTAAGCCTTCCAGAGTGTTGGGATTACAGGCAAACACCATCATGCCAGGCCAAAAAATTAAATTTTTAAAACGAGAGATGGGACCAGGTGTAGTGGCTCATGCTTGTAATTCCTGCACTTTGGGAGGCTGAGATGGGAGCAAAATCTTGAGGCAAAGATTTTGAGACCATCCTGGGCAACAAAGCAAGACTCCATTTCTGTTTTAAAAAACAGTATTAAGATGTCAACACTTCGCAATGGATCTATAGATTCAATGCAATCCCAATCAAAATCCCAGCGAGCTTTTTAAGTAAAAATTGAGGTACTAATTCTAAAAATTATATGCAAATATTACCTAGAATAGCCAAGACAAACTTGAGGAAACATGAGTTGAATGACTTACACTGCCAGCTTCAATATTTACTATAAAGCTACACTAATTAAGACAGTGTGATATTGGTGTAAGGATAGACAAACAGATCAATGGAACAGAATAGAGAATTTGGAAATAGGCCCGCAAACTTTATAGTCAATGAATTTTGTACAAAGTTGTCAGATAAATTCAATGGAAAAAGGAAAGTCTTGTCAATAAGTAGTGCTACAACTAGATATCAGTATAGAGAAAATATTGACCTTCTTACCACACACAAGAATGAATTCAAGATGGATCATAGACTTAAATGATAAAACTCAAACTATAAAGCTCCTAGAAGAAAACATCGGCCATGCTTGTATTCCAAGCACTTTGGGAGGCCAAGGCAGGAGAACGGCTTGAGCCCAGGAGTTCAAGACCAGTCTGGGCAACATGGTGAAACTCCATCTCTAAAATAAATAAATAAATAAAAAAGTCAGGTGTGGTGGCACACACCTGTAGTCCCAGCTGCTTGGGAGGCTGAGGCAGGAGGATCATTTGAGCCTGCAAGGTCAAGGCTGCAGTGAGCCACTGCACTCCAGCCTGAGCAGGAGAGCAAGACCTTGTGTGAAATAAAGAATGAAAGAGAGAGAAAGAAAGAGAAGAAAGAAAGAGAGAGCAGCCAGGTGCAGTGGCTTATGCCTATAATCCCAGCACTCTGGGAGACCAAGACAGGCGGATCACCTGAGGTCAGCAGTTCGAGACCAGCCTGGCCAACATGATGAAACTCCATCTCTACTAAAAACACAAAAATTAGCTGGGCGTGGTGGAGCATGCCTCTAATCCCAGCTACTTGGGAGGCTGAGGCAGAAGAATCACTTGAACCCAGGAGGCGGAGGTTGCAGTGAGATGAGACTGTGGCACTGCACTCCAGCCTAAGTGACAGAGTGAGATTCTGGTCCAAAAAAAAAAAAAAAAAAACTGACAATATCAAATATTGGGGAGAATGTGGAGCAATTGGAACTCTCATTCTTTGCTGGCAGGACTGTACAAACACCTTGGAAAACAGAAACTTCCTCGTGAAGTTAAGCATACACAATTCTACCCTACAGTTCTCCTAGGTATTTATCTAAGAGAAATGAAAACAGATGTTCACCAAAAGATTGTATAGAACATTAACAGGAGTTTTATTCATGATAGTGAAAACCTGGAAGCTTATTTCCATCATCAAGTTATGTGGAGGAACAAATGTGGTATATTCATACAATGCAACAGTATTCAACAGTAAAAGGAACAAATTACTGAAATACTCAATAACATGAATGAATTTTAGAAGCATTTTGCTAGGCAAAAGTAGTCGTATGAGCGCATTCTGTACAATTCCATTTATGCTAGAATACTACAAGCACTGGCAAAATGAATGTATAATGATGAAAGTTGATGCTAGGGTTGTGGGCAATGCAGATGGACTGGAAAAAGGGAACACAGAATTTTGGAGGGATGAAGAAATATTCTGGGATGATGAATATTGATCTAGGTGATAGTTACATTTTGGCAAACCATTGTCAAAAACATACTGAGT
Organism: Macaca thibetana thibetana; assembly: GCF_024542745.1. Lineage (NCBI taxonomy): Eukaryota > Metazoa > Chordata > Mammalia > Primates > Cercopithecidae > Macaca > Macaca thibetana. The sequence continues at coordinate 74,321,573 of NC_065585.1, read as the reverse complement.
TGTACCCTTAGGATTTGTGTATTTTGCTATTAATTTATACAAATTATACCTAAACAAAGTACTATTAGCATTTTAAAAAATTGAGTAAGAGGCCAGGCGCGGTGGCTCACGCCTGTAATCCCAGCACTTTGGGAGGCCGAGGCGGGCGGATCACGAGGTCAGGAGATCGAGACCATCCTGGCTAACACGGTGAAATCCCGTCTCTACTAAAAATACAAAAAACTAGCCAGGCGTGGTGGCAGCGCCTGTAGTCCCAGCTACTCGGGAGGCTAAGCAGGAGAATGGCGTGAACCCAGGAGGCGGAGCTTGCAGTGAGCTGAGATCGCGCCACTGCACTCCAGCCTGGGCGACAGAGCGAGACTCCGTCTCAAAATAAAATAAAATAAAATAAAATAAAATTTTAAAAAAAAATTGAGTAAGAGGGAAATCCTCCAGTATAATGAAGTATATGTACAGAAAGCCTATAACAAACGTTGTACTCAATGTTGAAACATTTATAGCTTCCCCCTGAGATTGGGAAAGAGAATTGCAAATAGTATGTCCAGTATTACTATTTGTAACCAACATTGTACAGGCAGTTCTAGCCAATGTGATAAAAGGAAAAAAATAGCATAAAGATTGCTAAGGGAGAAATAGAACTGTCATTATTTACAGATGACATGAATGTTTATGTGAAAAATCCAAAGGAATCTACAAACTATTAGAATTAAATGTAATAAGATCTCTAGAATGGGAGGTCAATATACAAAAATTAATTGCATTCCTATATATTAGAAACAATTAGAAAATGAAAATTTGGCATGTACATTGAAAACTGTTTGGCAATATCCATTAAAACTGAGCATGTCTCCTGGGTGACCTAATAATTCTGTTTTTTAGTATGTATCCTATAGAGTACTTCCACAGAAGAATGAATGAATTACAGCATTTTTGTTCAATGGACTACTATACTGAAGTGAAAATGAACAAACTATAGCTTCACACGATAACATGTATAAATCATATAGAAATAATCTTGAATAAAAGAAACCAGATACAAAAGAACACCACTATATGTTGCTATTTACATAAAGGTCAGACAGGCAAAACTAATCTATGGTGATAGATACCAGGATAGTTGTTACATTTTGCCAGGTAGGTGGGGCCTAGGAAGGCACATGAGAGAGATTTGGGGATTCTGAGAATATTCTGTTTCTAATACGAGTGGAGGTTACATGGACATGTTCATTTTATGAAACATTTGCGCACGGTTTATTCATGGCATACAAATTATTTGTGTGCCTATGTATATTACACTTCAATTTTTAAAATGTTATTGTTGTTTACATTTACTGAATCTCCCTCCCTAACTAGACTGTAAACTCTCAGAAGACAGGGATTATATTTTAGATTTCTTAGCATCCCTCACAGATTTTAGCACAGCTGCTTCATAAAACGTTACTTTACAGCCAGGCATAGTGGCTAGCGGCTGTAATTCCAGCTACTCAGGAGGCTGAAGTGGAAGGATCACTTGAGCCAAGGAGTTCAAACAGCAGTGAGTTATGATCACACCACCGTACTCCAGCCTGGGCAATGAAGCGAGACCTTGTCTGTCTTTAAAAAGAATACAAATAGAAAATAAAATACTACTTTACAAAAATAAGTTGATATAGTTGCCAATAAAGTTTATTTGTTTAGTTTTAGTGTAAGTACAAATAATAATAAAACAACATATTTTTATATATATAAAAATATATAAACTAAAGATAGATAAAATCAATTTAAGTATTGACATTTTGTCTAAAGATCTCCTTTCTCTTAGTTTATCTCTAGTAACTCCAAAAGAAAGCTCTAGATATATAGTAAAAGTAGAATTTATACTCAGGAGGCTGAGACAGGAGAATTGCTTGAACCAAGGAGGCAGAGGTTGCAGTGAGCCCAGATCGAGCCACTGCACACCAGCCTGGGCAACAGAGCAATACTCCATCTCAAAAAACAAACAAACAAAAAAAACTAGAATCTAATAAATTAAGCCCAATCTCACTTGAGTATTGCTAGTATGTAAAAATTGGAATACAGATAGGCATAACACCAGGTATTGGCTTCACCTGACTTAACATCACTTAACATAACAGTTCATGGTGGGCCGGGTACAGTGGCTCATGCCTGTAATCCCAGCACTTTAGGAGGCCAAGATGGGTAGATCACTGGAGGCCAAGAGTTCGAGACCAACCTGGCCAACAAGGCGAAACCCTGTCTCTACTAAAAATATAAAAATTAGCTGGGTGTGGTGGTGCACACCTGTAATCCCAGTTACTTGGGAGGTTGAGGCATGAGAATCACTTGAACCCAGAAGGCAGAGGTTGCAGTTAGCTGTGATGGTGCCATTGCACTCCAGCCTGGGCGACAGAGTGAGACTCCGTCTCAAAAAAAAAAAAAGAATAGAGACATAGGTTCTAGACCGGTATCTGAATGCATAATCAATGAGACTTGGGCATTTTGTATGTGTGTCTTTCTTTATACGTAACATTTGCCATTGTCGCTATTTTTAAGTTACAATTTGATGGCATTAAATGCATTCACCTTGTTGTGCAACCCTCACCACTATTCATCTCTAGAAGTTTTTCAAGCAAATCTTCTGGACATGTAATTAATGCATCTAGGACTCAGTTTCCTACCTGAGTCCTACATTTTTAATATTCCATGCAGCTCTGAAACACCATATCCGGGAACTAAAGAACATTCAAAGAAAACCGGACTCCTTTGGTTAAAATGCAAGTTTTATAAAACCCTAGGTCCAGAAACCTACATTAATGTTCAGTTACAGTTGGGATAGAATAATGCTTTTGCAAAACAGAGTGCATCTAAATAATTGTTCTTTTGCCCAGGAAAAGAACCATCTTCAGAAGAGTAATACACCCTTCACTTCTTTAGAAATAGGCTTTATAAACACAGACCACTTGACAGAGAGTCTTACCACTGAACACCCATTCCAGCAATAGTTTCTGAACTCTAAAATACAAAACTGTGTTTTTATTCAAAACATTTACAGAGTCAATCAATGTTATACTTTAATTAGTCCATTATTTATGAACGTCCTTTTTTAACATCTTTGATTAAATGCCTAGGCCCCTGGGTTGTTTGTTTTGTTTTGTTTTCAGTTTTCCCCAAGAATAATTATGAAGTTCCAGACACACAACTACCAGAGAAATTGCAGTTGGTCTCTTGCCCCATCCCCATGGCCTTTTAGATTATTAATGTCCAAGCTCTTAAACTGAGTGGTAGGTATGTGAATATTTATTATTCCTGTATCTGTCACACATGTTATAAATATTTTCTGTGTACATATGATATTTAGTTTAAAAAGTTTAAATGCCTTCTATAATAACTGTTTTACTTAATCACATTCTTTTCTTATAAAACAATAAAAGCTAACATTTAGACCCTGTTTTCCTTTAGATCAAGTCTTAAAATAAATTACTAATATTGGGTACCTTCTCATACACTTTATCTCTGTTTACACATGGTTAACTAACCACTATCTAAGACTAACAATGCTCTTCCATGTCTGAACTCCCTTCTCTTTCTGCCTCTGCCTGGACTCTTCCCTTATCCTCTTTCCTCTTCTCTCTCCTTATTGTGGGCTTTGCAGCTGTTTCTCTTCCTCTTTAATAGTGGTTTCATTGACAATATCACCATTGCCTCATCTGTGAGTTCTACCTCCCTCTGGAGATGATTGTTTTCCTTCCTCTGGAACCCTTGTTGCCATTCCTAAGATAAAATCCCAAGCCCAGGTGACTTTGAGTATTCCCCAACAGAGCAAGGCAAGACACATTACCCTAAAGTGCTCCATGTTCATCTATACATGTTTGGCAGAGTCCTTCTCCAAGTGCAGCATAGTCTTCCACAAAAAGGCATGTGATGGTTATGTTCTATTACCAGTACAGTACTATTATTGATGTCACAGGTTTTAGAAGGGCAGCTCTGAGAATTTAAGCCCCTCAAAAACCTTGTTTCTATAGAAAAACATGCTTTACTTTACCACCAATCAGTGAAAAAGTAAACACTGGAAATAAGTGCATGAAGATTGCTCGTGCTTTCCATCTATGACTTCAAAGCCCTTCATAAAACACAGTTTTTAAAAACGCCTTTTTGCCAAAACTAATAGCCATTCAAGGACTTGTTATATTCATAACTAAGATGTATTTATTAGCAACCTTTGACATGAAGCCTAGGAGATAATGCCCAAAATGATAAAAAAGATAGGATATGTTTCTTTCCATTTATTAATTCAGTGAAAATTTGTTCAGTTTCTACTCTAGTTCAAGTACTGGAGACTAGGCATGGTGGCTCATGCCTGTAATCCTAACACCTTTGGAGGCTGAGGTGGGAGGATCACTTGAGCCCAGGAGTTTGAGGCCAGCCTGGGCAACATGGCGAGGCCCCAGTCTCTACAAAAAACTTTCTTCAAAGTAGCCTGGGTTTTTTTTTTTTTTTTTTTTTTTTTTTTTCAATTAGCTAATGATCATCTGTGGTCCCAGCTACTTGGAAGGCTGAGGTGTGAGGATGGCTTGAACCCAGGAGGTTGAGGCTTCATTGAGCTATGTTCACACCACTGCTCTCCAGCCCGGGTGACAGAGCAAGACTCTGTCTCAAACAAACAAACAAAAAGTACTAGAGACCCAGTACTGAACAAACTCCTCTAACTGAATGAAATTTACAGCAGATGTGGCACATACTAGGCACTCAATAAATATCTGTGGAGTGAGTGATTATGGCTAAGAAAACCATTAAAATATGATAAATATTTTTGTTTTGTAAAATTCAGTGAAATCAATGAACAAAAGGGTTGCAGACTATAAATTAGGCGGGGGGATTTTATAGCAATCATAGTTAAAATGCTTCCTATTCCTATTGAAGTAATTGTGGGTGGGAATATTGGGTGACCATGACCAGAAAGGCAACACCTCTACAACCCACGTGGCTGTTACTTTGCTGGGCATGGGTTAGGAGACAAGTGCCATCCCACCACTATCTCTACACCTTTTTGCTGATTTTAACTTTGAGACCTAAGTGTATTTCATCTATAAGTAGTTTAGATTTATCATCTTCACTTCAAGAACTCTGCACCCACTTATGGTAGCATTATAACAGAAGACAGAATTTTACCAAATGTCACAGAAGCTTTAGTCCATAATCATTAGTTGCATTTTAAATCCAATCTTCATAGATATTCATAATGTATTTCTTCTTTATGATATTACTATGATTGCAATCCTCCCAAAAAGCCAAACATTTTTGTATTAGTTAGAGTTCTCTAGAGAAACAGAAATTAGATATTTATATCGAATAAAGAGATTAATTATAAGGATTTGGTTCATGCAGTTGTGGAGACTTGAAAGTCCAAGCTTTGCAGAGAAGGCCAGTAGGCTGGAAACTGAAGCAAGAGTTGATGTTGCAATCTTCAGTCTGAAGGAAGTCTGGAAACAGAATTCCCTCCTTCTTGGGGGACCTCAGTTTTTTTCTCTTAATACCTTCAGCTGATTTAAAGGTTCAATGAGCACTACTGATTTAAATGTTAATCACATCTTAAAAATACCTTCAGAGCAACATCTAGACTAGTGTTTGGCCAAACAACTGGGCACCACAGCCTAGACAAATTGACACATAAAATAAGTCACCACAGACTACTATTTCTCAAGTTGGATCCATGCAATCTTCTTAAGCCATACTTAATCTCCAAGTGAAGACAACAAAAAAGTCATACTTCTGCCTAACATGATACAACTATCTTGTGTGTAACCAAAAATACACTAACCCTTTCCACAGAGGAGAAAGCAAAGTCCTTGAGTAATGTTCACTCTTTTTGATATCTTATAACTTAAATTTTACTATGACATTATCTTAGTACATTTAATGCTGCTATATCAGATTACTAGAGACTGGGTAATTTATAACGAACTGAAATGTATTGACTCATGATTCTGGAGGTTGGGAAGTCCAAGACAGAAAGGCCAAATCTGGCAAGGGCTTTCATACTTTATCATCCCATGGCAGAAGGGAAAAGAGAGAGTGCGAGAGTGAGAACAAAGGCTATCAAACTTGCCCTTTATAATGAACCACTCTTGTGGTAATAGCCTAATCACTTCTCATTAGGCTCATCTCCCAACACTATTGACTTGGGGATTAAGTTTCTAACACATGCTTTTTGGGGGACATATTTAAACCACAGCAGATGTTAAGTTGATAATACTTAAATCCTTGATGTAAAATCAATATGTCTTATGTTATATGTTAAGGGGATATGGGAGGAAAGAAAACAAGATATTTGCCCTATACACATACATGCATTCAAATGAAATAAGGAAACAATTACCATCCTCATTTCTATAAATAGTCATGTGGTTGTAGCTAGTGCTTAAAACTACCTTCTTGGTGCTGGGCATGGTGGTTAACGCTTATAATCCCAGCACTCTGGAAGGCTGAGACAGGAGGATCTCTTGAGGCCAGGAGCTTGAGACCAGCTTGAACAACATAGTGAGACCTCATCTTTTTGGAAAAAAGAAAAAAAAAAAAGGCCAGGCATGATGGCTCATGCCTGGAATCCCAGCACTTTGAGAAGCCAAGGTGGGTGGATCACGTGAGGTCAGGAATTTGAGACCAGCCTGGCCAACATGGTGAAACCCCATCTCTACTAAAAATACAAAAATTAGCCAGGAGTGGTGGTGGGCACCGGTAATCCCAGCTATTCAGGAGGCTGAGGCAGGAGAATTGCTTTAACCCTGGAAGCAGAGGTTGCAGTGAGTCAAGATCGCACCATTGCACTCCAGCCTGGGCAACAAGAGTGAGACTCTGTCTCAAACAAAACAAAACAAAAACAAACAAACAAAACTACCTTCTTTCATTATCCATTCTGTATTCCCCTTGCCCTCAACAAGCATGTTACTCAGCTGGTCATGGTTTTTTACCAGGTCAGGTGACTCAAAACTTCATTTATGAAAGATCTAAGTAAGCCATTAGTAGTTGTGCCTGAATTGGATTGTAGTTTTTCATTGACTTTACTCTAGGGTATGGAGGACTAAGAGATGTCCTAATAGATCTCCTGCATTTCAGCCTTTTTCATATCTCCATTGTGTAGTTGCAGACTAGTCCAGCAGTACATTAACTCCCTTCTTTGTCTGCTAATTCAGAGGCACAAGAAAGCCAAAGTGGCCAGGTAGCAATCTTAACTTCCAGTTCATGGAGCCATTGTTGTGTTTGTTAGTGGAAGAATTCCTCCCTTTGGAACTAAACCTCTAGATTAGCAGCGTATAAAATCTCAGGAATAGGAAGCAAAAATTTTGCTAGTGAATCAGTAGCATAGTAGTGATACTCCCTCCCATTTCTATTTCTTAATTCTCAGACCTGTGAATCCTGGGTATGGGAGAAAACAGCACCATTTATTGACACTGATTTAGGACCCACACAGCCACCTGGAGAACCCTGCCCCAGTCCTGCAAGGTATTGTCACTTAGCTGACACTATAACTGAGTCTTCAAAAGGCCATTCCACTGTACTATCAAGCCAGAGATGTTTCAGGATGGTGGGGAACATGGTAAGACAAGTGAATTTCATGACCCTGGGCCTACTGCACTTCATTTACCATAAAATGAGTTTCGTGATCAGAAGCAATGCTGTGTGGAATGCCATGATGGTAAATAGGAGGTCCCGTTCTGTGGATACCAGTCAACCTTCTTCCAGAGACTCCTGTCATCATTCAGCGAACTCATAAACAAGGTGACTATGATGGCAATATGGACTTCCAATCAGTGGATGCCACTGCTAATTTCCCAATCTGCCAGCAGCAGAGACCACACCGAGTCCCCCATATGGCACCATTCCCTAATCAGCTAGCTACCTAGTGGTAGGTCAATTACATTGGACTGCTTCTAACATGAAAGCAGCAGCATTTACTCTGGTTATAGATATGCCTTCCCTGCACAAAATGCTTCTGTGAAAACTACTATTATAGACCACTTTGCTCAGAAGTACCATCTTTTTGCAATATTTTTCAAAAGAATATACATAGCACTGAAATAGTAGTTAAAACAGTCTAACTTACTTTCTTTTGTGACCAGAAATCTAGTACTTTATTTGCAATATATTCATTTTAATAAACTTGCTCTAAAATACAAAAAAATCATATTTATAAATGACAATTGGTTAGAAACATAATACCAGCAATGTGATATATCTGTAGTAATAAACTGAGTGCTCTATTCAGTATGCTTTCCATCAGTGTATATAATGGGTTGTCAGTGCCAAGCTGAGAAGATTTGGATCCCCACGGGCATAATTTCAAGATTTTTTATAGCATAGTGGAATTTTGTAGGATTTTATATAAAAAAAAAAACAAAGCTAGATATCCAGATTCTTTATTGAACAAACCCTCCCAGTGTATTTGGCTCAGTTTCACTGTTGGCTTTTTCTTGATTTTTGGTAGGTTTTTCATACGTTAAATTTTAAGTAGGGACATTGTTGCAATTCTTTAAGGAGTTTTTATCTTTGGTCTGCTCACTCCTAAAATGATGTTTTTTAAATGAACCAAAAGGATATATTTTATATAGCATGTTTTAAATAAATAGTCAGTGAAAATGTGTGTAATAGTATCTATTTTTAAGTACTATGATACTATGCGTAATCTGTTTTCTTTAAAATTTGTAATTCTTTCCTTTAAATATATCATTAACTTGTGATAATCTTAACTACATTTTAACTCTCTTCTGGAGTGATTATACTTTCTTTACGATGGGCTTTTTTACTTTTTTTGCTCTTTTTCTTGTCCCTACTTATTGTTTCTTTTCTATTCTTGGTCTGTCTTAATGTCCCTTTCTCATATACTTTTATTGCTTACTTGCTTTTCATCTAACTCTGTAACTCTCTTTTCCTATAATCCTAAATGATTTGTGTCATCTACCAAACTGAGTTTTTACTATTTTTTTCACCAACTGTTAATCAGTTTTTGTCATTTTAAGGCACCCTCAAATGTGACTTCAATTTCAAATAAACTTCCCATTTGCTACTGATATAACTATAATGTTTGTATACATCTCACTTTCCCATGACTTCTAATTAACCATGAACGACTACAGTTTTTAAACTTGATTTAGGTATAATGCTATAGAAATACACTTTGTTAATATGCTTGAAATTAAATTTAAACATATTCCTTATTTTGGGAAAGCCTGTGCACATGCCTCTGGCAAGCATATATGTCACTTTATCATATTTGCTGGAGTATTTTTTCTCCTGCTATTAGACTGTAATCCCCTTAAAAGCAGGAACCATATTTAAATCTCTAGTGTCTGGCACAGGGCAGGTTTTTAATGAATGGATAGTAAATAAATACATGAATGGATGAGAACAAAGTTAGTTGTGTAATTTCCATGGTCTTGTCCAAAAAATACTTCCTCTGCCAGCTCCAAATGATACCAAATGAAATTTCTTTCACAAATGCCAAGTCTTTTACTTTCCCAACTGGACTTATTTTACAACAAAAATATCGTTAGAAAAACACATTTATTTAAACCTATTCATCCAAGGCAAAAGTTCTTAATCTTGGCTGAAATTGGCTGAAAGTGAGAATCATGTCCCCATCCCAGTAAAAATAAATTAGGAATACCAGTCTCCCAAACCCAGGTGAGTCTGATGTGAAGGAAAAGCTGAGAACTACTATGCTAACTAAGAAAGAAGCAACTGATGGCATATTCTAAGGAGCATGAAAATAAAGCAGGGTCTCTAATGACTGTGGCAGAGAAGTTCTTTGCTGAGGGAAGGTAGGTGGGGAGTTTGAAGAGTCCAGTTCTCCCTTCAGGAGGCTGGGGGTGGCTGGAGACAGAAGTGTTTTTCTGGTTGTTGTTTTTGTTTTTGTTTTTTGTTTTTGAGACCAAGTCTCACTCTGTCACCAGGCTGGAGTGCAGAGATGCAATCTCTGCTCTCTGCAACCTCCACCTCCTGGTTTCAAGCGATTCTCCTGCCTCAGCCTCCTGAGTAGCTAGGACTACAAGCCTGCACTACCACGCCCAGCTAATTTTTGTATTTTTAGTAGAGACAGGTTTTCACCATGTTGGCCAGGATGGTCTCGATCTCTTGACCTCATGATCCGCCTGCCTCGGCCTCCCAAAGTGCTGGGATTACAGGTGTGAGCCACCGCGCCTGGCCAGAGTGTTTTTTAAGGTATCTGTTATCTTTAAAAACTTAAGGAGAAAGATTGTAAGTACTGTCTAAAGAGGTAAACTCTGAAGAGGAAAAAAATTTAATTTTAAATTTTAAAATGAGGTCAGAGATTCTAACAAGTGCTAATAAAAGGCTCTTTGAATTTTGGGGGCTTTTACAAAAAATACTGTGCAGGCAGGCAAACATAGCAAGTGTGTTAGATATACAGACGAATACACTAAGAGGAAACCCTAAAGAAGAATCAAAGTTGACATGACAGAACTCGAGGGAGGAAAAAATAATTAGTATTAGAATACTAATTCTTTAAAACCTTGACACGGTGGCTCACGCCTCTAATCCCAGCACTTTGGGAGGCCAGGGTAGGAGAATCTCTTGAACCCAAGAGTTCAAGACTAGCCTGGGAAACATAACGAGGCCCCCATCTCTACAAGAAAAAAAAACACAAAAACAATTAGCCAGGTGTGGTAGCATGCACCTCTAGTCCTAGATACTCAAGGTGCTGAGGCAGGAGGATCAATTGAACCTAGAAGTTCAAGACAGCAGTGAGCTATGATCGCACCACCGCACTCAAGCCTGGGTGACAGAGTGAGATCCTGTCTCAAACAACAAAAAAGTATTTTTTAAATTAGTGTCTATAGGATAATAATTCAACAACATAAAAACTATATGTGTCTGCGGATGACGACTAGAAAAGAAGAGAGACATTAAATGATTGGCATGTTTAGGTGTATTAAACTGGAAGCTTGAAGTTCTAATTCCTACTTTGCTATTAAGATGCATATGTGTGGTGAAGTTTGGGCTTCTGGTAAAAAAAAAAAAAGTAAATATAGTAAAAATACAGTTTAAAAAGTAAAAATATAGGCCAGGTGCAGTGGCTCACACCTGTAATCCCAGCACTTTGGGAGGCTGAGTAGGGTGGATCACCTGAGGTCAGGAGTTTGAGACTAGCATGGCCAACATGGTGAAACCCTGTCTCTACTAAAAATACAAGAATTAGCCAGGTATGGTGGAGAGTGCCTGTAATCACAGCTACTGGGGAGGCTGAGGCAGGAGAAGTGCTTGAACCAGGAAGGTGGAGGTTGCAGTGAGCCGAGCTCGCGCCATTGCACTCCGGACTGGGCGACAGAGCAAGACTCTGTCTCAAAAAAAAAATAAATAAAATAAAATAAAATAAAAATATAAACAAACCACCAAAAAAAAAAAAAAAAAAAAAAAAGAAAAAAGAAAGAAAAGATGCTGTGTGTCGTTAAGGATGTCTCTTCATTTCTCTGGGGCCCCAATTTCTTTTCTGCAAAGTTAGGGAGTTGAAAGCTTTAGCTAAACTAGTGCTTCTTGCAAGTTTCCTCTAAGAGAGTAAAGAAGTGTAGCCCGTGGCTCAGAGCCAGGGCAACCTGAAGCACCCACTGCAAGTGCAAATTTTCTTGAAGTCTCGTGTTTTGCCTTAAAGATGCATATCCTGATATGTGAATTATTTCTCAAAATGCTGGGGTTTTTTTTTGTTGTTGTTTTTATGATGGGGTCTCACTCTGTTGCCCAGGTTGGAGTGCAGTGGTACAATCTCAGCTCACTGCAACCTCCACTTCCCAGGCTCAAGCAATCCCACCTCAGCCTCCCAAGTAGCTGGGACTACAGGTGTGCACCACCACACTCAGCTAATTTTTGTATTTTTGGTAGAGACAGGGTCTAACTATGTTGCCCAGGATGATCTCGAACTCCTGGGCTCAAGCAATCCTTCCACCTCCCAGTGTTGAGATTACAGGTGTGAGCCACTGAGCGTGGCCAAAATGCTGTTTTTTCAAAAAGTTCATAAGCTTTTTATTCCTTGCTATTTTTTTGTGTTTTTTTCTTTTAAATATACAGTTAATCCCATATTGTATATAGAATTTTATATTCTGCTTTTTTCACTGTCATATCTTTCACATTTTATGTATGTCATTAAAATATTGTTACCCTTTATTTTTATTTTTTCTTTTGAGATGAGGTCTTGCTATGTTTCCCAGGCTAGTCTCTAACTCCTAGGCTCAGCCTCCTGAGTGGCTGGGATTACAGGGGCCGCCACTGTACCCCACTCATTATTTTTCTTTTAAGAGCTGTATAATGTTCAGTCATATGGCTGTACTGTAACATGTTAACCTTCTCCTGACTGAGATGTTCATGGTACAGCTCAGTGTGTTTTCATCTCCACTATACTCTTTCCCTCCACTTGGCTCAGTGTAAAGACTGAGCTTTCTTTATACTTTCTGTTTTTGTTGTGGTTTTTTTGTTTTGTTTTGTTTTGTTTTGTTTTGTTTGTTTTGTTTTGTTTTGAGACGGAGTTTTACTCTTGTTGCTCAGGCTGGAGTGCAATGGCACAATCTCGGCTCACTGCAACCTCTGCCTCCCAGGTTCAAGTGATTCTCCTGCCTCAGCCTCCCAAGTAGCTGGGGTTACAGGCATGTACCACCATGCCTGGCTAATTTTATATTTTTAGTGAAGATGAGGTTTCACCATGTTGGTCAGGCTGGTCTGGAACTCCTGACCTCAGGTGATCTGCCCGCCTTGGCCTCCCAGAGTGCTGGGATTGAGGCACCGCGCCTGGTCTTTCTTTATACTTTCTAACTGAATCCTCGGAAGTGCAGGAAATCGTAAGACAAAAATTTTTCTCTCTCAATGCTGTGGTGTGTGAAATGGTCTTTTGGTGACATAAATTGTAATTTGTCCTTTTTGGAGGTCTCGCCCTAACAAGGGGGAAGGAAGAAAACATGACTGAAGGCTGACTCCACACAAGGTCTTCTGGAAAGATTGTCACATATCACCACCCAGTAAGGGAGTGACTATCCCACTTCATGGAATAATAAGCGGAGTCTAAAAGGAACAAGTAACCGGCTACAAAAGTGGGGTACCGGGGTAAAATTGGGTTCAATCCACCTCAGATCTGTGCCAGGTGGTCCCAGGCAGCACACTCTGGTCCCATAGCAGCAGTAGAGCCAGCGCAGGGTCCCTGAAGCTCTCCACCAACCCAGTCTTCCCTCAACTCTGATCTTGATCACTTTTCTTGGCTTCACAATGGCCTCTCCTGTGATTAACGTCTTATTTTTTGATGAGGATCCTTAGCATACAGCAGACAGATTGTTTTCCAGAGGATATATAAATGAAGGGTTACTTAATGTTTAGAGCAGGGAGCAGCAAACTTTCTCTTTTCCTTTTTCTTTTGGTATATAAACTATGTATTAGCAGACAAGGCCACAGACTTAGTGCTTCTTGGACACAGCCATAGTATGGCCACAGTGGCCGGTGGTCTTGATGTGCTGGCTACAGACACAAAGACCTCAGAAGTGGCGCAGCCCTCTATGCACTGGAATCTTCTTCAGTTGCTCCAGGTCTTCACAGAGCTTGTTATCCAGATCCTCGGCCAGGACCTGGCTCTAGTGTCCAGCCTTTCCATCCTTCTGTCTGTCCAAGAACCAGTTGGAGATCTTGAATGCATGGATTCTGCTTAGTGGCGGACATATGTTCCCCCTCATCCTCAGAGAGTCCTGCACTCTTGGTGAGGTCAGTGTCTGCTTTCTCAATACCACATGAGCATATCTTCGACCCATACCCTCAATGGCAGTGATGACAAAGGCTATTTTCTGCCAGCATGGATGTTGGTGTTGAGTACTCGCAAAATATGCTGGAATTTCTTAGGGATCACGAGAGACAAGGCAGCAGCACAAGCCGCGGTGTGCAGGCCTCCTGTGGAAGAGCAAACTTTTTCTGCAAAAAGCCAGATCATGAATATTTTAGCCTTTGTGAAATACGTGATCCCCGTCCTAACTACTCAATTTTGTCCTTGTAGTGGGAAAACAGCCACAGACAATATGAAACAATGCGTGGGCTGTGTTCCAGTAAAACGTTATTTAAGCACGCAAATGTGAATTTCATGTAATATTCATTGCTTACAAAGTGTTATTCTTCTTTTGAGTTGTTTCCAGCCATTTGAAGATGTACAAACCATCCCTAGCTCATGGGCAGTTCAAAAGGCAGCGTGGATCATCATTTGCCAAGCTCCCCACCTCTCAAACGGGTGGAGTGTTCAAATGTCCAGGCTGCTGAAGTGAGCGCCACTCGCTCTACTAGGACAGTTCTAAAGGGCATACATAAACAGAGATCTCAGCCAATAAACTCCTACTTGTACGTTAACATGTGTGGAGGGTAGGTGATAAGTGATGACAGAAATGCATCTTCTAGATACCAGGCAATACTGAATATCCTCCCAAAGCTGGAATTCAGTTAGTACTCCTGTTTCTGGAAGGCATCCTTGCACTAAGCATGAGGTCTTGTTATTTCCATCTCCATTCCAACCATCTCTCTAAGAATCACTTATTCTGGGCCCTCAGTACCTGCAGTGCTCCCCTTTATTTATTTTTTTTAATCTGCTGCATTTTTAAAAAGTTTCAATGGTTTTTGGGGTACAGGTGGTTTTCGGTTTCATGGATGAGTTCTTTAGTGGTGATTTCTCTGAATTTAGTTGTGTTCTCCTTTAAAGACCACCTGTCACCCCACGCACACTAGAATTTGAAGCTTAAACTAACTCCCCTCCCTGAATCCTTCACATCCTGTTCCCTGCCCCATTCCTCTACCTTCTTACCCTCTTTCACCCCATTTCTTTTACTGCCTCAATGGCAACGATTATTCCACCCATTGGATCCATGATCAATTGCTTCTATTACTTTTTCACTGTGCTTCACCCAAATCAAATCCTCACTTTCCTTATTCAGACTAAATTTCAACATCAATCCTGATACTGTCTTCTTTGCTTGCACACTGAGTCTAGTTTTTAGCACCTGGGTGGTGTCTTTAATTCAGATAGGACACAAGGGAGAAGATGTGGGAAGTAGAAAAGATTATGTAAACCCCATACTCTCCCCATTGGCTACACTGCCCATGCCTGGTGATGCCTTTGGTGCTAGGGGCTTTGTGTGCCACTATGGCCCTGGGACTGCCTGCTCTCTAGCCTGAGTCTGGGTCCACAACTCATCTGCTCTTCCAAGCAACAGGCCCAAGGCACAATCAGAGGAGGGAATGTGAATGAAGCTGGATTTTCCAAAATTATCTGGATCACTGTCTTCATTTCCCTTAGCTCTTTCAGGTATATTATTCATGAAATAAATCTGAGCAGAGAATAAAAATTAGATGCTGAGTACACAGCAGAACTCTTCTCTTCACAGTGGGGTAACTTACGCCTCTGGGCCAAAAGAGAGATGACCTAGTACTTTCTACTGGGAAGTAGCAGGCTTGAGAAGTAAACTAGTGAATCTATCCCTTACAACTGATAATCTAATCTGATGCACTCTTAAAGATACTGAACATGTTTCAGAGCAAGCAAAATGTGTATATGATATGACACTATTTTTGTAACCAATAAAAACATTCATACTAAAAGAAAACTAATCTAAGAAACAAAATAACTGCCTTTCAACAGGTCAGTGTGATTAATAGATGATAAGGTATTACACTTTATATATTTGAGTTTTATAAATCATTCATATAGTTACATGAAATTGTACTGAAGAAATCCATTCAAATTGATGTAATTATGGGCACTGGTATATAAACTAAGAACTGACTAAAAGACCAGCAGAAAACCTGTCATGCTTTAAGTTAAAGGCAGGCACTGTGAACTCTTTGATATCTGGCATGCTGTCAACTAGAAGCTTCAGTGAGTGGTTCTTTGATCTACCCATTCAACATTATTTGATCCAAGTTCCTGGAGGGCAAGGTCCATGTCTTACACATCTTTTTGTTTTAAAATTCCTTGTACCTTGTTCTGTGCCCGGCATGTAGTAAACTCAAAAAATAGAGCTGAAATGAATCAATGAGTGAATGAATGAATACGGTAGTGAGGCTGAGACACTACAAAATTCTGAATTGGTTTTTGGTTTTGTTTTTTTAGAGACAGGGTCTTGCTGAGGCTGGAGTGCAGTGTCACCATCATAGATCACTGTAGCCTCAACCTCCCGGGCTCAAAGGATCCTCCTGCCTCAGCTTCCCAAATAGCTGGTATTACAGGCGTGTGCCACCACACTCCACTAATTTTTAAATTTTTAAATTTATCCCTATGTTGCACAGTCTGGTCTTGAATTCCTGGGCTCAAGCGATCCTCCCACCGTAGCCTCCTGAGGTGCTGGGGTTCCAGGTGTGAGCACAATAATACTAGTGTATCTGGCCTGGTTTTGTTTTTAAGCCAAGAAAGCCTAAATTATATTCAGTATGTATTATATTCTAACATTGTGCCAAATCGTAATTGTCAATTAAATTAATATTTTTAAAGTGGTCTTGAAGTTAGTAATAAATACCTTAATTCGGTTTTCAGGAGGAAAAATGAAGAGCATTTCATTAAAACAGAGAAAGTAGTAAAATGAGAAATAAAATGAAAATTAACTATGAATCTCTAAATATATAAGTTTTACTTTAAAAAGGAAGAGTAAGATATTATCAGGTAGATAATTATATCTGAGCATAAGCAGGGATGTGTTCACATGAATGATTTACTAAAATCAGATATATAAGGTATAACACCTTTTCATTTACTAATCTTACATCTCTATTTAAAAGCAGTTAGTTGCTCAGATTATCTTTTAGTATGAATGCTTTTATTGGTCAGCAAAATAGTGTTATATCATTTAAATATTTTAGTACCAAAAAAAATACCCCAAGCAAATAGCTCGATAACCTGCTGCTTGAATGTTCTAAAAGCCCTTACAAAGTGTCTTGATGTTATAAAAAGTTGAGTAGTGATTTCCCACAATTTGTACAAGTGGTACTCCTCCTCCCAGCTTCTGCCCCTGTTCAATTTCTCTCAACTTACTGGAGTAAACTATTTATGCTGAAAGTTGGCAGTAGGAGGAAGATGCCAGGAGAGGAGCTCTGTGGTCCCCAAATTTATGACATAAGCCGTGTGACACTCCTTCAATGTGATAGCAAGCCAGTGGTTTACATTCACTTTCTAGGAAGTCAAACCAGGCAGGGTATATAACTGGGATGTTGTGGCTTTTCCAGCTTCATAAATTCAGTATTTTAGTTGGGTATGGATAAATGTCACAATTATATGCCACAAAAATCAGTTCACATAAACCTGTCCTTACTGAGGTTTTTTTAAGTGGAAAAGGAAAGTTTAAAATTTTTTAAATTTTGAATAAAATATACTTGAATCTCTGATTACAATGACATAAAAATAAGGAAAAAATATTGACAAAATTAACATAGTTCTCATGGCAGAATTGATAAGAATATACTATATTTCCCCTCAAAGGTGTTCTCAGAATACTTTTGCTGGTCAGGCATGGTGGTTCGCACCTATAATCTCAGTGCTTTGAGAAGTTGAGGCAGGAGAACTGCTTGAGTTCAGGAGTTTGACACCAACCTGGGAAACAGGGAGACCCTGTCTCTACAAAAAAAAAAAAAAATTACAAAAATTAGCAGGGCATGATGATGTGCACCTATAATTTCAGCTACTCCAGAGGCTGAGGTGGGAGGATCGATCCCTTGAGCCTGGGAGGTTGAGGCTGCCATGAGCTATAATTGTGCCACTTCACGTCATCCTGGGCAAGACCTGTCTGTCTCTGAAAATATAAAAATAAACATTAGTCAGCCATGGTTGTACATGCCTGTTGTCCCAGCTACTCAGGAGGCTGAGGCAGGAGGATTGCTGGAGCCCAGGAGGTCAAGGCTGCAGTGAGCTGGGATTGCGCCACTGCACTCAGCCTGGGTGGCACAGTGAGACCATCTCTAAAAATAAAAATAAAAATAACTTGCTGTTATCTAAGAAAATTGTTTAAGGAAAAAATTATAATGTTTCTTGCAATCTTTAGTTTCCAGCTGTTCTACTGTCAGTGATGACAGGAGACAGGAATTTAGCTTAGCAGTGTGCCCAAAGCAAGGCAGCATAGCAATATTCTGTAGGGCAAATTGCTCAGCAAGCAATATGCCCTCTGTGTGGCAATCTAACGTGTGCCCATGCCGAGCTAATTTGCTAAAAAAAATAAAGTTTAGAACAAAAGCTATCACTTCATCTCAGCTACTTACTGTGGGAAACTACTATATAAGTTTTTTTCTGATTTTCAGTCTCATATAAGAAGAAGGAAGGTGTATTGTGGCTGAGGTCAATATTTAACTATTTCGGAGTCTCTGCATTTCAAAACCTTCACAAATTTCAAAATTCCAATTTTTAATTATTCTGCCTCATGCCAAAACATACTTGTCTGGATCAAGCTAAGTTCAGTGCACATCAGCATACCTTCAGGAATTATAAATGCGTAATTTTGAGATGTTTTATGGCAATACTATAATAGGCCCCATTCTTTCATTTATGTTTGAAGCCTGATAAAAATATGTGTATGGGTGCTGGGGCATGAGGGTGAGCACCAGCCTTCAAGGGTGCTCCTGCTAAATGAAGGCGATTTCTCTGCCCAGAGTTGTGGAGGCTGAAAGCATCCACAAGGTTGTTCCAGAGGTGACAAGCTTTTCAATTAAGTGGAGCTACTTGGATATGCCTTTACAATAAAACAGGAGCGCTATAACTGGGTTGTAATTACCCTTAATGTATGCATTTTTCTTTCTACTTCCCTTCCTTCCTCCTTTTCATTCTTTCTTGCTTGCTACTTTATTTGTAAATTTATGTTTCTTTCTAGATTAAAGTCACTTTGTACACATGTGGGACATTTTCTCCCAGAGTTGTGATGGTTGTAAAGTCATCCTTAAACATATTGTTTGGCATCTCACTGTCTTCTTATACGGGGAAAGAATAAGGGGAAATATGGAACAATCATAATTAACCATCAATGGAGAGTACAAAAGTAATACATATGAGGTTTTAAATCTCAATCATCAATTTCAAGAACAGGATTAAAGACTAAAATCATAAAGATATCAGCAAAAATGATTTGTACACTCAAAAAGAATGTAGGGCTTTAATACATGTTTTATTTTTAGTTTTAGTTAAAGGCCCTTTGCTTTCGTTTTTTGTGTGTGAGGTTTTTGTTTTGCTTTGTTTTTTGAGACAGGGCTGCCCTCTGTCAGCCCAGGCTGGAGTGCCATGGTATGATCATGGCTGGGCTGAAGCGATCCTCTTGTCTCAACCTTCCGAGTAGCAGGGATTACAGGCATGTGCCACCACGCCTGGCTAATTTTCTTATTTCTTGTAGAGATAGGGTCTCACTTTGTTGCTCAGGCTGATCTTGAACTCTTGGGCTCGAGTGATCCTCCCATCTCGGCTTCCCAAAGTGCTAGGATTACAGGCATGAGCCGCTGCGCCCAACCTGCATTTTTTATGGTGAAGTGCAACTATGAATTGCAATGGAAAGCAAGCTAAACAATATATGGAAAATTAAGCTTGCCTTAAGTAAGCATTCCCAAAATTTTGAATTTATCTTACAGATAAAATGAGATAAAAAGGCAAAATCTCTTGCCCCTTTAAGGAAAATGGTATAATATCACAGACATTTGATAATTACTTTTACTTTAATAATTATCTTTACTTTTACAATAGCACTACATTTTTTATAGCTTTATTAAGGGATAATTGGCACACAATAAACAGCACTTAATTACAGTGGGTAAGTTTTGACGTATGTATATATCCTTGAAACCGCCACCTTGATGGAGATAGCCGACACAGCCATCTCCAAATGTTTTCTTCTGCCTGTGGCAGTTCCTCACTCAGTTTCCTCCCCACTATCCCCTTTCTTTGGCCCAACCACTGCCTCATTGGCTGTCATGATAGGTTAGTTCAGTATTATGTTTAATAATCTGTAAGGAAACAAAAATGAACCCTTTCATTCAGTTAAAAAAAAATAGTTGTGTTGTTTCTTAACTGGAAGGTAAAGTAATAGTGTTGGAGTGAGAAGGAAGACACACAGGTCATCAGAAGGAACTCTCACCTGATGATTTTGCCGATTATTTTTCATACTCCACAGCCTAACGCTAATTGGATTAAAGATTCAAGAATCCAGGAAATGAAGTATAAAAGGTATGTTGAATTTAATAAATAATGGGTTTTTTT
This sequence comes from Macaca thibetana thibetana, assembly GCF_024542745.1. Classification (NCBI taxonomy): domain Eukaryota; kingdom Metazoa; phylum Chordata; class Mammalia; order Primates; family Cercopithecidae; genus Macaca; species Macaca thibetana. The sequence goes on along the minus strand of NC_065585.1, from coordinate 74,301,358 downwards.
CTATCTTATCTATCAGCTTATTTCTGATTAATAAATGGATTTATGAAATCTGGCCAGAAATGAAGATCTCCACTGATAAATGCTCAAACAAGCTGTATGTTGGAGTTTTATGTCAATAATAAGGCAAATTGTAGGCCGGGCGCGGTGGCTCAAGCCTGTAATCCCAGCACTTTGGGAGGCCGAGATGGGCGGATCACGAGGTCAGGAGATCGAGACCATCCTGGCTAACACGGTGAAACCCCGTTTCTACTAAGAAATACAAAAAATAGCCGGGCGAAGTGGCAGCGCCTGTAGTCCCAGCTATTCGGGAGGCTGAGGCCGGAGAATGGCGTGAACCCGGGAGGCGGAGCTTGCAGTGAGCTGAGATCCGGCCACTGCACTCCAGCCTGGGCTACAGAGCGAGACTCCGTCTCGAAAAAAAAAAAAAAAAAAAAAAAAAAAAAAAAAAAAATAAGGCAAATTGTGGCAAATGACATTAAAACACTAAACTCTATCTTATGAAAGTGCAATTTTATTCCATTACAATATGTAAAAATTATGTATGCAGATAAGTAAAGACTGGCTGAGAATCTCAAAAACGATAGTTCAATTTTGCTGGCTTGTGGAATTACGTGCATATTTTTTAAATTAAATAAATATTTTAGTATGTATAATAAATAATTTATTTCTATCCCTTTCCAATATACATTATTCTATTGAACTTGAAGGGTATGCTTTTGCATTTTGAGAGTGTTTTTGTAAGCTGTGATATCTAAAATAAACTCAATACTTCATTTTATAAACAGCACATTTTTCATTCTCTTGACATTGCCAAAGGATAATGCTGTACATTGAAACATAAAACAAAAATAGAACCAACTCAATTGGAAGCATAATATATGTAGCACTAATGCTACTTATTGATTACCACAAAGGTGTTTGCTTTTGCTTTTTGTAGCTCTTCCACTGTAGAGCAAGAAACCAGAAATACACTATTTGTGAAAGGTGGTTGTACTAAAACGTTTTCATGTGGTGAATGCTTATTCCACACTCTCATAAAACAAATTAGTCTTTCATGATGAATGAAGTATTGGTTCTTTGGGCTATGTGCATTTCAAATCTTGAATATGCTTAGATAATTTTAATACCAGAAATCTGTGTAAAATACATAGCTTAACATATACTTTATACATGGGTTTGTATATGAATTTTAATTAAAATATGTTTCAAATAGTCTATTAGTTTCAATTACTGTTTACATAGTGTTGAAAGATATGGCAGTGACCAACCTAATTTGACAATTTACTAAAATATTTTTATTGATATAGTTCTGATTTAAAAGATATAGGCGTATTTTCAAATGGATTCATACACTTGAAAGATACGTTTTTGGCCGGGCGCGGTGGCTCAAGCCTGTAATCCCAGCACTTTGGGAGGCTGAGACGGGAGGATCACGAGGTCAGGAGATTGAGACCATCCTGGCTAACACGGTGAAACCCCGTCTCTACTAAAAAATACAAAAAAACTAGCCGGGTGAGGTGGCAGGCGCCTGTAGTCCCAGCTACTCGGGAGGCTGAGGCAGGAGAATGGCGTAAACCCGGGAGGCGGAGCTTGCAGTGAGCTGAGATGGGGCCACTGCACTCCAGCCTGGGCGACAGAGCGAGACTCCGTCTCAAAAAAAAAAAAATAATAGAAAGACCTGTTTTTGAGCACTCTGTATTTAGCACCAGACTAGGAATCAAGGTTTATTTAAATGGAATAGTAAATGGTAAAATCAGAGTGTGCTCTTAAGCACACAAAATTAGGGAGGACATAAGAATAAACCAGTGATTGATAACCATAGGTACAGATGAGTATATGGATGAGTCCTAGATAGGTATTTACACTACTTGCTAATACTGATCATTGAAAAGATACTGCAAGTCCATCTTCATTACTAGTTTTGAATCTGTTAACCATTTCCCTGACAGTGAAGCTGAAGTAGGGAGTTTTGAAATGAAACAGTTCTGTGGATCTGTGGGTTTGATTTACAAATGAAATATTTCTATGATGTATCTGCTTTACAAAGATTTTAGATGAGAGGGTTTTCATTTCAGACTGGCAGTTGGCCAAGCAAAATTGAACTCAGAAAATTCTGGGTTTTGGCTGGGCACAGTAGCTCACGCCTGTAATCCCAGAATTTTGGGAGGCCAAGGTGAGAGGATTGCTTGAGGTGAGGAGTTTGAGATCAGCCTGGGCAACAAAGGAAAACTCTGTCTCTACAAAAATAAAAACAAATTAGGCAGGCCTAGGGGCACGCGCCCTGTAGTCCCAGCTACTCGAAAGGCCCAGGCAGGAGGATTGCTTGAACCCAGGAGATGGAGGCTTCAGTGAGCTAGGATTGCACCACTGCATTCTAGCCTGGGCAGTAGAGTAACACCTTGTCTCAAAAAATAAATAAATAAAATAAAGTAAAATCCTAGGGTTCACTCACAAAAACAAAATAAATGCTGAATTCTCAGGAAATAAAATTACAATAAAAATTCTGTTTAATGGTAATTTCATACTTATATGGATTTGCATATTTCCTAAAATGAGTTTAGATTTAGTGAAGTTAAAAGTCTATGTTTTGGTTAAAGCCCCAACATTTTAACAAAAACAGCTGATTTTAATCTATTTCTTTCAGAGATTTATGTGTTACTTAGGAATTCTATTGTTTATATATTGATTACAGGCTATAATAACATTAAATAAACTGTGAAAGCATATCACAAACCAGTTTTAGCAATAACTATATTTTTACATATCTGTCTTTTGAAAAAGCTGGACTGGATATTTATATTTTACTTAGTAATATCTCAATTTCCTCAATAAGTAAGTCAGTAAATTGAATTAATAGTTTATTTTGTCTTTCCTCCCATCAAATTATATGAATAAGAAATACTGTGGTCTCATAACATAATTCTATTTCCAAGAGAAAGAACATGCAAGTCTGTAGAATAATAGTCAATAGTGATTTTTGTCAAAATATATTTATTGAGCATGTATAGTACACAAGGCCCTGTAGGGGTGATAGCAATATATTTTGTTTGATGTGCTTGCTTTTAAGAGAAGTACACTTAAAAAAAAAAGAGGAGTCCACTTTAGGTAGGAATTCACATTCAGGCAACAAATACAGGACATGTTTTCCATTCTATATGTCAAAGGTAGCTTTGGTGGATTCCCACATGCCAATTTAGGGCCTGTGATTCAGACATTTTCAAAGTAACCTTATTAAAAATGAGTTACAAGCCTCAAAAATGTAGGGTGTGAGTGGTGATGGAATGGTATGCCCAGTGAGGTTAGATCATAGAGGGTCTACATTCTTCATGCAATCGGCAGCTACTGAAGAGTTTCAAAGCGGGGAACGGTTTTCTACACAGAAGTGATAAGACTGTGAATTTAGTAATATATTTGACTAGAAAGGAGAGTAAAGATCTGAGAAATGTTAAGGAAGTACAATTGTCAAGACTTGGTCACTGGTTGAATGTGACCGATGACAAACGCTTCCAGGTTTCTGGCTTGGGTGATGAGATGGATGAAGTTGCCAGTTCTTAAAGGAGGAACCAGGAGGAGAAGCACACATGCAGAAAAAGGTCATTCCCTGTGGGATGTGTTAAGTTTTAAGTAGTCTGGGGGACTTGACAATGAAATGTCCACTAGGCAGTTTGGTCCTCTGGAACTTCAGGGAAAAAAATCTTTGCTAGGATGAAAGATTTCAGATTCATTATATAAATGTGACTCATTAGCATATGTGTTGTCACCAAAATCATGGGAGTGAATGAAATTGCACAGGGTACTCAATAAATGTTACTGGGTCTAATAAATGACTGAATAACCAGGGAAGATTAAAAGAGAGAACTCAGAGGTCAAGGAGGAGTTCCAAAATGATAGGGAAAGTGCCAGACAGGATAAACAGTACCCACTCTGTAAGTTTCCTCAGGACTGTCCTCGGTCATAGGAATATACAGTTTTGTAGCAGAATACCATACAAACAAGTACACTATAAAGTTTTAGTGAAACTTCAATAATCAATAACTTGGAGATAACAATTGCTATGATACCATTACTTGGAGATAGCTAAATTAGCTATTTCAGAACTGACACATTTCAGCAGACTGAATCTACATCATTACGGAGCTCCTGAATCCACGTTATTAATGAAATGTGAACATCACCCCTTCAATTTGTTCTCTGAGAAAAGAAAAAACGTAACATGAAGCTTAAGAGGCATTATTAAATAGGAGTTATGAGCACAAACTTTAGAGCAGTGTTTCTCAATCTCATTTTCAGTCTTTCTTTGTTTTTTCTTTTTTTGGAAACAGGGTCTTGCTCTGTTACCTAGGCTGGAGGTCAGTGATGCAATCATAGCTTCTTGCAGCCTTGACCTTCAGGGCTCAAGTGATCCTCTTGCCTCAGCCTCCAAGTAGCTAGAACTACTTGCAGGTGCCACCAGCCACCATGCCCAGATAATTTTTTAAAAATTTTTGTAAAAATGGGGGTGTTACTGTGTTGCTCAGCCTGGTCTTGAACTCCTAGGCTCAAGCCATCCTCCCACCTCAGCCTCTCAAAGCACAATTTCATCCACTCCCATGATTTTGATGACAACACATATGCTAATGAGTCTCATTTACATAATGAATCCGAAATTACAGGTGTAATCACTGCCCTCAGCTTTCATTTTCACTACACCCCTAAGGAGACATTTTAGACAAATTTTTCTTAACCAATCTCTCCTTCCCCATGAGATTTTAATACTATTTGTGTACTGTGTGACTGTTTATGTATCTGTCCCTTGGGAGGGCCACAAACCTTGGTAATGTCTAAGATTTTTTTTACCCCCTAAAAATCAATTTCTGCTCTCATGAAGAATGCACACTCTGGAGAGTCACGCTGCCCCAACTGAGGTCCTAGCTCTACTGCTTTTTAGCTGTGTGACCTTGTGCAAGCTATTTAATCTCTCTGTGTTCCAGTTTTCTGTAAAATGGGGATAATAATAGTACAGTTCTCATAGAAGTGCTGTGAAAACTGAATAAATTCACACATGTAAAATACCTAGCAAGCCTAACACATAAACAGCAATTACTCCTTTTCTACTTATGTGTGTGTGTGTGTGTGTATATATAAAAGTACTTACACTTTCCACATATATATATATATAAAATCTTCCTCTCTTTTCTTTATTTTCATTTTCTCTTGTTACATTGATCTTTGTGAATGTTCACTTTGTGTTTAATAATTTTGCTGCTTGTAATTTAGAAAACTTTTTTTAGAGACAGGGTCTTGCTGTGTTGCCCAGGCTGACCTCTAACTCCTTGGCTTAAGCAATCCTCCTGCCTCAGCCTCCTGAGTAGCTAGGACTACAGGTGCGTGCCACCACGTCTGACATAGAAAACATTTTATTATTAGTTTTATCCATGATCGTTTTTCCTTTCCATGATGTGTAAAAATGAATTGACTTCATATCAGTTTTATTCAATTGTTTAATAAAGCCATATTTTTAAAAGAAAAAAGTAATTCTTTCCTCAAACACTAGATACCAAAACAAAAAACAAATAATAAAACTAGGTACTAGTCTTCAGAGGCACGCATTTTATATCCATGGTTCATATTTTCTGTTTTAGCCTAATGCCCAGACATTGAATATTTGTAACCATTACCAAAATTCTAGATAAAACCAGAATTATTTGGTAGAATGTTCAACTAAAATTTTTAAGTTTTTTCCAAATTTTTAGTATTATGTAGCCAATGTTTATTACATGTGTGAAAGTTGGTCAGGTATAAAGTGAGCACCTGCCCTTCCTTGGAGGTCATCCACATCTCAGGATCACAGAGCATTCCTAGGAACTTTCACAACATGGTAAAGGCCATTAGTTCTCATGCAACTGTGAAGTTGAATACTGAGCTACCAATGGTTTTGTGTTCCCGTATCAGTAAGCCATGTACCCAGGTATGTCATATCTCCTCCAGTTTGCCTAGATGTAACAATATTTTGCCATACATCTCAGAGTTTATCTTTGCCTGTCAAAATCCTTTATCCGCTCCATAGCACTACTAAAGGCTTTAACCAGCAGTTTTGATCATGAAAAAGCAGTGGCTCAAATTGCTGAACCAGAGTGCTGATTAAATTGAAGCTATTCAAACCTGGATTGAGCACTTATTACATATGTGTGGAATACAAAGGTGAATAAATTCACAACCCTGACACTAAGCAGCACACATAACCATTATACAATGCAGAAAGGGATAATGAGACGACACAGGTATGACCACAGTTATCTGAAGCGTAGAGGAGGGGAACGACACATTTAGCTGAAGGGATTGGGAAATGCATTTTGGAGGAGGTGGCATCTGAGAATGGCCATATAGGATTTCAAAGGGCCTTTTAGGGAAAATATCTTGGGATATGATGAAATTCCATTCATTTGCAAGACCCTGCAAGGGGCACGCTCTTTCCCGTACTTTCTCTCTGGAGCTTCACCTGAATATGTTCCTGTCCTTTCTCTGGTCTAGCCACATAGGCCCATCTTAGTTTCTGGTACCCTCTCTCCTGTCACATGATTTCTACATATGTTATTCCCTCTGGCTGGAACACCTTTGCACCACCTTTTCACCTATGTAACTCCTAATTATCCTTCAGACCCCAGCCCAAGTGCCACCTCCTCAGGGAAGCCTTGCCTGGCATCTCTGATGAGATCAAATCCTCTCACACAGGCTCTCATGCCATTCATTTGTATGATCACTTGATTGAAGTCTGTGTGCCCCAGTGGATCATAAGCTCCACAGGGGCACCAACTGTGTGTATTACTTCACCTTTGTATTACCTGCATCTGGCAGAATGTCTGACACCTACCAGGCACTTAATAACTAGGTATTGAATGAATATGTGAATTAATATGAGCCAAGGAAAGCACAGAGGTGTGTTTGGAAACTGGTAAAAAATCTGGTTTGACCGAAGAAATAATCTTCAAGTTTATGTTCAGAGACAATGATACATACAAATTGTCCGAAGTGTTTTTCTGGTAAAATTAAATAATAGCTCCTGTTTCCCAGTGCATAAAACAATACATTCACGGATAGATTTCTCCATTTAAAGTTTTTCTCCTATATATGTTTTCTAAGCATTTGAAGACTTACAGTAGTCACAGTCTCTTTTTTTTTTTTTTTTTTTTGCCTGTAAGCATCGGTGAACAACAAAATAAATGAACGTACAGCAAAAAATATTAGAAGAAAAAAGTTAATCATGATTAGTTTGACAGCATAATCATTATAGACATGTGCTCATGGATATTGTATTGTACATACATATAACAGTTATATTTTTCATGAATTAAGTTTTTCCTAATTGATAGGATCCCCTTTCTACTGCAAAGAGGTAGAAAAAATTGTTGGCCAGGATCAAACATTCATAGGAAAAATGTAAGTTCATTAAATCACCCACATAGCTTGAAATATTATAATTTTGCAACTGTGTAGACAAAACATCTGGATGATTAGATATATTTTTCATTTTCATCCCATTGTGTCAGAGTTATATAGTCCTTCAATAGCCTAGTATCACCATGGCAACTTTATATCATATATGTACATTTTGCTTTTGTTACATATTAATTATCTGAAAACAATTTAGGATTTAAAAATCACAATTACAAAAGTATGCACTAATTATTCAGAGATTTTCACTCTATTTTTGTGTTGTTATCAGAGTTTCACCACTTTTCTATTTACTAACTCTAGGGTTTCTATTAAGAGTGTATTGTAATTCAAAACTCTAGCTTGTTCTAGGACTTTTTGGTCCATTATATTTTCCTAAAGTATTCATTTTATTCTTGTTTCTTCCTCTTTTTTATTTAATCATTAAATTATCTTATTTTATTTGGCTTTATACTAAAATAATCCAATATATTATACTGACCTCACCAAAGCTAGACATATGTACAGCATTTACTTAATTGAACCTTTCTGGCTTGTCTTGTTCTATATTTAAGCCTCCATTATGCAATGCTATTTACTTGATTTATTGGGTTTGGCTTACATGTTTTATAAATTGTGACTGTTGGGAAAATTTTAAAGAGATTGACTTGGCCTGATTGGAGAGTTTTATATTGAGGACTCATTGCCACTGAAGTTACATTTGTTTTAAAAAATACATGCATTTTAATAAGGACCTTGATCTGGGAATAAATAACACTGGCTTCCAGTAGCTAGGACAAAAGGTTTCTTCCAATTTTAGATTATTTTTTCCTGGTTTAGAATTTAGTTGAAGGCTCAAGTTTATGTGATACCAAACAGCAGGGTGAGGGGGTGGAAATGTAGTCATTGGGATGTTTCAGGATATCTGAATAGAGGACATTCTATAGGCCCTGCATTCCAGTGGTTTTCTGCATTGTCCTCTTTCCATCCAGAAATTTGGGCTTCTGCCTAAGTCCTTTTCTAAGGGCTTATACTCTTTTTCTAAGGGTATCCTTAGGGAAAATTGGTAAAGTAATAGTTACTTCATTAACCAAGTTTAACAGGGATTGCTGTCCTATAATATCCTCTGATGACAGGGACTAATTCAATATAAAATACTGCCTCTTTTTCCCTTTTATCTGTGGTTTAAATTCCTAATTTTGTATGTCTCTTGCTATGCCCAGTTATACATGGAGTGCTACTATGTCCAAACACTGGGCTAAGTGCCAGGGAGTCAAAACTAAGTTAAACACAGTCCCTGCCCTGAAGGAGCTCACAGAGACATAATGGAGTAGAGGCGACATGGACAAGGTGTAGCGGTGGCATTCCAGAAGGGCAGTGCGCCACGTTACTTTGCCAATGGGAAGGAGGAACAGGGAAAACCAGAGAAGAGGTGATCCTTGAGCTGAGTCTTCTAAGCGGTTTGGGTCTGATCGGTCGGACAAGATGGGGAAGGCACTCTGGGGGAGGAAACAGCACAAACGGAGATGCAATACCTCATTCATTCAACCACTCAAATAATTTACTGAGCAAGTTCTACGTGCTCTGAGTAGAACGTGTGGCTCTGCCTTAAGAAGTGCACTGTCCAGTAGAGAAGGAAGATCTAATACGCAGATAAGGTGAACACAGTACTGTAAGAAAATAGCAGAGGCGTTCCCAGGGTGGAACAGAGCTGAGGAAGGACTTCCAACCCAGATGCCCACCTGGTTCGGTTTACAATCTCAGCCCCGCAGAGTAGGCTCCTGCTGCTCTGCACCAAGGTGGAGCCTTCTGGATCAAGCCTGCATGGACTCTGTTCATCCCGTCGCTGTCCTTTCAGGGCTGCCCCCGTCAGAGGGCCTGCCACATGCTGGGCCTCTCCCCAACCCGTCCTATGATATCCTCTGATGACAGGGACTAATTCAATATAAAATACTGCCTTTTTTTCCTTTTATCTGTGGTTTAAATTCCTAATTTTGTATGTCTCTTGCTATGCCCAGTTATATATGGAGTGCTACTATGTCCAAACACTGTGCTAAGTGCCAGGGAGTCAGAACTAAGTTAAACACAGTCCCTGCCCCGAAGGAGCTCACAGAGACATAATGGAGTAGTGGCGACATGGACAAGGTGTAGCTATAAGGCTTCGCCAACAGCTACTGACCTCTGACTTGCTTATGCAAAGGGTCTTACCTTTCAATAGAATGTTGCAGTCCCGACATACCAAGGCTTTTTCCTTTGTCTTGAAGTCTTTAATAACCACTCCTCAGGTCACTTCTGCTGGAGAATGATTCTAACTGTCCTGTGGTAGGAATGGCTCTCCTTATACCTCTTCTGAGCCACAGCTTGATCAGAGATAGGATTCCAATGTCTCACATTTCATTATCTTAGAATCCTCCAAATAAAAGCAGTGATATTGACTCAGAATTAGACACTTACAGGTGAGCATCCATACTCAGTCCGTTGTACGAAAAGGCTTAAAAAGTCTTTTTCTAACAAAAATATAGTAAATGTAAAACTTTTAGGTTTCCTTGAGGACATAAAAATGTACTAAAATAATAGGCATAGCTGGGCATGGTGGCTCATGCCTGTAATCTCAGCACTTTGGGAGGCTGAGGTGATAGGATCGCTTGAGGCCAGGGCTTTGAGACCAGCCTGAGCAATAAAGTGAGACTCCATTTCTACAAAAAGCTTTTAAAACTTAGCTAGGTGTGGTGGTGCATGCCTGTGGTCCCAGATACTCAGGAGGCTGAGGTGGGAGAATCCCTTCAGCCCAGAGGGTTGAGGCTGCAGTGAGCCATGGTCTGATCATGACATTGCACTCTAACCTGGGTGACAGAGTGAGACCCTGTCACAAAATAATAATAATAATAATACTAGGTATAATATATTTATTATTATGCCCGTAACTTACAGGAATCACTGTATTTAGACAGCAGTGATTTCTGCATATTTGTATATATTTTGAATATAATTGAATTGAAACAGAGCAATTGCCCCAATTCAGCATGCTGCACGGTAGCTCTGCTCTATTCTTCTACCTGTCTATAAAATTTTTTTTAGAGACAAAGTCTCACTCTGTGGCTCAGGCTGGAGTGCACTGGCGTGATCAGACCATAGTTTACGGTATCCTTGAACTTCTGGGTTCAAGGGATCCTCCCACCTTAGCCTCCTGAGTAGGTGGGACTACCAGCATGTGCCACCATGCCTGGCTAATTAAAAAAGTCTTTTTTTGGTAGAGATGAGATCTAGGGGTATTGCCCGGGCTGATCATGAACTCTTGGCCTCAAGTGATCCTCCCTTCTCCGCCTCCCAAAGTGCTGCAATTACAGGCTATCATATTGTATTTTTATTGCTAAAAGAATAATACTATATATATTGACTATGGTCATGGTCACATGAATTTTAGCATTTGATAAATTGTATAGGACTAAGCACGCACACACACATGTGTGCACACACACACACAGAGCAATTGTTCTAGGCATTTATTCCAGAGAAATAAAACTTATGTTCACACACAAACCTGTACACAAATGTTTACAGCAGTTTTATTTGTAATAGTCCCAAAGTGGAAATAATCCAAATGTCCTTCAGTGGGTGAATAGCTAAACAAATTGTGGTATATTCATACCATGGAATATTACTAAGCATTAATAGAGTCAAATTATTGACGTACACAACAACTTGAATAGATCTCAAGGATATCTCAAAAGTCTATATATCGTATGATTCCATTTATATAACATTCTTGAAATGACAAAATTACAGAGATGGAAAACAGATTAGTGGTTACCAAAGGTTAGCGAGTGGGGTAGGAAGGAGGTAGCTGTGGCTGTGGCTATAAAAGGGTAGGACGACGGATCTTTGTGATGGAACTATTACATATCTTCACTGGTGGTGGTTACATGAAACCACACATGTGAAAATATCGCATAGAGTATATACACACACCCCTTCACACATATATATATGTAAATGAGTGCACATAAAACAGAATAAGATTGCTGGACAGCATCAGTGTGAATTTTTTGGTGGTGATATTGTACTATAATTATGCAAGATGTTGTCATTGAGGGAAACTGGGCAAAGGGTATGTGGGATCTCCCCGCATTATTTCTTACAACTGTATGAAAATCTATAATTATCTCAAAATAAAAAGTTAGAAAATAATACAGCAATTTCTCTGAACCTGGGGCTATTGTAAGAATTAATAAGAGAAAATCTAGAATGCAGATCTTTGAAAGCTTCCTTTGTGTGTGTAAATCATTAGTGTTATTTTTAATTCTGAAGGGGCACCCGAGCATTAGGTTTTATAGTTCAAAATTACATGAAATTGATGGACCTCACCTTGATTCTATCTTTTACATTTGGAACTTAGAGTTGTTTTAATTTCTTTCACTTATTAGGGTCCACTAGTTTTGCTAACAACTTCAGCAAATGTGCCTGCTACTTAAGAGATTTTGTGTGAGACATTGAATGCTGTATTCAATGGGTGCTCTCTATAAATACTGTTTAAAATTAGATGGCAAAGACTTTCAATTTACATTCTGCCAACTGTTTTACCACACTTTTTTTCTTGCCTGTTTGCCTGCCATGCTATCCTCTATAATGAGTGAGTTACAGTAATTGTAGCTGGAAAAATCATCATGCAAGGGGGGAAAAAAAAGCTCAAAACCTGCCTTATTTTTAAATCAGTAAAGCTTCTGTCATTTTTTGGCTAAGTTACAGCCTCACAGCAAAGTCAAAGAACCAGTAGAGTAAATGCCACGTGGGGAAAGGCTCGGTTGAAGCATAAATTAACTGTATTTCATTTTCCCTTAATAAAGAATTTCAGTTTTTCCACCGTTAACTGTATAATCAATTTGCTCCCCTGCTGGTTCGCTAACTTGCTGTTGGCTTTACTTCAATAATATTGAGCCGAGCCTGTAACGAGAAAAAGAGGAGGCGCTGATCTCACTGAGAAAAAATACGCTGCTGTGATAGAACATACAGTTTCTCCTTCCTGGAATTTTTCCGGGCCTGTTATCCTTTAAAAGCCTAAACGTGTTTTCCCAAGACCCCCCACTCCTCTGGCCTCTCCACACCCATTATAATACCTAGTATATTCACTGAGGTATTGTAATCATGTTTTGGTGATGGGAGGATGTTCAAGTTTTAAATCCTTCTCCATGTTCTGCAGCCTTGGGCTTCCCAGCCTTGGAGTGCCACTGGAAGACTTTTGTGTTTGATTGATTGACTGATGTTTTATTTTCTTTTAAAAAATCATTTAACTATGCAAGAAGTAAGAAAGCCGCTTCCATGAGCATAACTCGACATCAAACACTGCTGCGCAATCAGCACTTTAATTGTAAAATTATCCTACTGGAAGGGTTGGAGAGAGCACAGAAAAAATACATTCTATCATAACTGCTGATTTTGTTCTTCCTGCCCTTCCCATGCCTAGAAATTATACCCTATACTATGGGTTGGTTCACTAACTTACTTGTAATTCTACTTTTTTTTTTTTCCAGCTTTCTGGATTACAAGACACAAGTTAAACATACAAGATAAACAAATATTATCTTTAGTCACAGAATCACCAGACAAAAAGCTCTTCAGAGCAAGCCGTCTCCACCCCTCCACATTGCTATTTCTGCTCCTCATGCCTAAAGCGGCACTTCAATTTGAGGACGGCTCACTCGGAGAACTGGGAGAAGCTGTAGTGCACTGAAGTCAAACTACCACAACCCCTTTATCGGCTCCAGGGCTGGGTGCCTAAAATTTGGTTTGTGCTTCAGATAGCTTCATAGTCACATTAACCCCTAAGGTACCTTCCAGAGGACTGGGGAAGAGTATAGGATTACAGAACTTCACAGATTCTTGGTGTAGACATTCACAAAAACCGTCCCATTCTCAGCAGTGATTCTTTCTTTTGTTTCCCTTAGCTCCTTTTCCAATGATTATGGCACTTACTGTATAGTTTTGGACTGTATCTCTTGTTGCCATCATTCCTGGGTCATCATTACATAATAGTTTGGAATGAGGTTTTGTTTTTGTTTTCACCCCTAATTTTATTGTAAATCCCTATTTTTTTCCTTCCCTGCCTTTCCCCCAGAGAGTCCCCAGGAAGTATTCTAATGAGCTGAGCTATTTTTCAATTTCGCTCAGTTTTTCCATCTGATGGGAGAGTCCATTTAAATTGATTTTTCTGAAAGAAATGGTTCTTTTTTTTTTTTTTCCAACAAGTTATATAAGAAGGAGTGAAAAGAAAGAGATGGATAAGAAAATATACCATTTAACACAACCTTTATCCTTCTGGAAACTTCAAGATCTGATGTTCACCCTAAACTATGCACAAAATGCAACAAAGCCTTCATGATTGTCCTGTCCTTGGAAGCTAAATCTGAGTCTGCTCAGCAATTCTACGTTTTCACTAAAATCACCAAATCAAAATTTCAGTTTGTCTTGAAATCAAAGCAATATAGAAAATTCACACATACTACAATGATTCTGTTTTACAGAATCCACAAGAAAATGAATAACAAAGACACATATGATTGAATTTCTCTTTGGCAATCACAGAGAATTACTTTTTGAGGAAAATATAATTAAGAATGGCATTTTATTTGAGGAAAACACCCTAACACATTGTCAATGAGTGGGCTAGAGCATTCCAAACTCTTTCCCTGTCATTTCTTCTTAAGATGCAGACCAGACTTAGGAGCATAGCCCTCAGTCCCATCAAAGCACACAATAGCTGGATTGGGGCAAAAAAGCACATTGGAGACAGTTGTTTGGCTGCTTTGGGACAAGCCATGACAAGCCCAGGCAATAATTTGAAAGAAACTTTTCCAAAAAGATCATGTAGCAAGCTCCCAATTTAGAAAGCAGTAGGGATCGTGTCCAGTCAAATAATGGCGGCCACACCCATCGTGTCCATTCCGTTCGCCATCCAAGAGATGTGACTGACTCACTTAGAGTGACTGACTCACTTAGAATCCACTGAAAAGATGTTCCACAGACTTTTTCTTTGAGACAAGTTTTTTCTCCTAATCCCTGGTTGATAGTGAATCCATCCTTTCATTTTTCATTTCCACACTTGCTGAAATGGTCATCATTTCTTAGGTCTTTGTTCTACTTTTTTTTTTGAGATAGGGTCACACTCTGTCACCCAGGCTGGAGTGCAGTGGCACCATCACAGCTCACTGCAGCCTCGACCTCCCAGGCTCAGGTGATCCTCCCACCTCCATCTCCTGAGTAGGTAGGACTACAGGCGTATGCCACTGTGCCTCGCTACTTTTTGTATTTTTCTTAGAGATGGGGTTTTGCCATATTGCCCAGGCTGGTCTCAAACTCCTGGGCTCGAGCCATCCTCCTGCTTTGGCCTCCCAAAGTGCTGGGATTACAGGCATGAACCACCATGCCTAGCCCCTGATCTGTTAATTCACCATTACTGATCTTTGATAATCTTTGATATTCTCATTCTAATCAAATTCCTTGACAAAGGGAATCTGCATAGGCATAGTTGCTATTTCTAACAGACTTTTTTTTTTTCTTGGAGCTTATAAAGTCTCCTGAACAAAGGGATAAAATGGAGGCTAATGCTAAATTTTTTTTCCTTCTTGTCCTCAAGAAAATTAGAGGACTGAGGAAATCATTTATGAAAGCAAAAATAAAATTTTATTGATTTTTGTAGGGCAGGTAGCTATGGATATCTTGCTTCTGTGAGAAAGCAGGTAATATTTTGTTAAGTATGCTGGAAGGTAAGAAATGCTTTTTTCTATAGCATGGCCATGTTGAAAATACGTCTGTGTGCACAGACACACATACCACAAGCAAAACAAAACAAAAAATCAGAGTGAACAAAGAGAAGTCAAAATTGAAAGAGGTAAGACTAAAGTTAAAATTGAGTGTACTATACCCCAGGGCTTTTTCTGAACTACTGCCCTGTGATCAGAAGCATTCAGTGTGACAATCGGCAAAGGTAGAAATGGGCATCATGGCTAAGAAAACAATTGCAAGAAAAAGTATGATGTTTTTGAAATGAGGAAAAAAACTACATTTTTCTTTTTTCCTTTGATACTAAACAGACATACACACCACTTACATCGCATGACTTAGAAAAAAATGTTAAAACATCCCCTGCTTCTCGTCTTACGTGTTTTTGCTTAGTGCACTGAAAAGAATAGACTTAATTATTGTGGTGACAAAATAAGGCAGATTTATCATACAACGAGACTTATTACCTGGCTTTTTTTTTTTTTTTTTTAAGAGACAGGGTCTTGCTCTGTCAACCAGGCTGGAGTGCAGTGGTGCAATCGCAGCTCACTGCAGCCTTGATCTCCTGGACTCGAGAGACCCTCCCACTTGAATTCCCACTTGAATTCCCAAAGAGAAATTCAAGTCTCCTGAGCAGCTGAGACACAGGTGCCGCACCACCATTCTCAGCTGATCAAAAAAATTTTTTTTAGAGATGGGGTCTTACTGTGTTGTCCAGGCTGGTCTCAAACTCCTGGCCTTAAGCAGTCCTCCCACCTCAGTCTCCCAAAGCACTGAAATTACAGGCGTCAACCACAGCACCCGGCCTACCTGACACTTTAAATTAAAAATAGATTTCTCAAAATGAAGTCAACTTATACATTAAGTGTAAACTGAAAATTTGCAAGTTTCATGTCCCTTATCAAAAATCTCTTCTCTAACCAGTTAATTGTTAAGGAAGAGAAGATGAAATAGAAGCATCTGCTCTCATTTATGCATTTATTAATTATTCCACAAATACTTGTTAAGCACCTTCTAAAGTTTTGGGCACTATGAGGGTTTATATCAGTTAGCGTCCCAAGAGTAAACAGATGGCACATTCAAATTACGATAATCCAGAGGGAGTTTATTTACAAAAGGGATTAATTTCAAAGGTGTGGGTAAAGCAGGATTATGCAGGAACTCAAGGCTAGCACCAGCAAAACTGTCACCACTTGTAGGTTCTGAAGGAGAGGGAGAGAGCAAAGGAATATGACCAGGGAGAGAGCTGGCAGGATCAGGGAACCTCACAGAAAAGTAGCCAGGGGAATCAACACCTTGATCTTACCCTTCTTCCCTCCTCCAATCTCTACACAGGGATCCTCACTGACTGAACTCAGCCAGCATCTGCAGAGACCTGAGCCCACTGGCTGAGTCTGTGTGGGCAGCAGCCAGAGAGCAAAGGCAGAGAGCAGAGTAAACAGGAGGTCTGCAAGGGCAGATCCAAGACCCTCACATGTGACTAGACCAGTGAACAGAAAGCACCTGTCCTCACAAAGTTGACTTGTTTATTAGAAAGCATCAATGTCAACCTCTAACAATAAAAGTGTAAGTGTTTTTAGGCAAGTAATTAAGGGCTAATTTCCGGTTGGGACAGTATGAAACGCAACAAAGTAGCAGCAGAATTGAATCAATGTGTTCTGAATGGCTGCTCTGTTCTTCAAAAGCAGGAATGTAAAATAATATATACCTTTTTTTTATTTTTAGAAACCTTTCTCCTTGCTCTAATGGGGTGATAACCTAAGAGGTTGGAAAGAGAACAAAACCATTGTGTGAAACATAGACCTTATTTTTTGTTCCTTCTCTCAGCATAGGAGCATACAAGGGTGCTCTGCCCTTCTGGACTCCCTGGCACACGTCATACACATGAGCTAGAGCTCTCAGTAACTATTACGTCCTGAACAAATTCACATGTTCAGAACTAACCTTCAGTGTGATAGTATCAGAAGGTGGGGCGTGTGGGAAGTGATTAGGTCATGAAGGCTCCATCCATGTGAACGGGATTAGGGTCCTTATAAAGAAGACCCCTGAACACTAACTAGCCCCTTTTACCATGTGAGGATATAGCAAGAAGGTGCCATCTCTGAATCAGGAAGTGGGCCCTCACCAGACACTGAATTTGCCGGTAACTTGATCTTGGACTTCCCAGCCTCCAGAACTAAATTTCTGTTGTTTATAAACTACCCAGTGTATGGTTTTTTTGTTAAAGCAGCCTGAACAGATGAAATAACTCACTTCCTTTTATTCTCTCTCTCTCTTTTTTTTTTTTTTTTTTGAGATGGAGTCTCAGTCTTGTTGCCCAGGCTGGAGTGCAATGGTGCAATCTTGGCTCACTGCAACCTCCGCTTCCTGGGTTCGAGCAATTCCCCTGCCTCAGCCTTCTGAGTAGCTGGGATTACAGGCGTGTGCTACCATGCCTGCGTACTTTTTGTATTTTTAGTAGAGATGGGGTTTCACCATGTTGGCAGGCTAATCTCAAACTCCTGACCTCAGGTTATCCGCTCACCTTGGCCTCCCAAAGTGCTGGGATTACAGGCATGAGCCATTCATTGTGCCTGGCCAACTCACTTCCTTTTTAAAACAAGAATTATCTTAGTTTCAGTGCTACCTGTCCTTTTTTTTTTTTGGAGACAGAATCTCGCTCAGTCGCCCAGGCTGGAGTGCAGTGGCACGGTCTCGGCTCACTGCAAGCTCTGCCTCCAGGGTTCACACCATTCTCCTGCCTCAGCCTCCCGAGTAGCTGGGACTACAGGCGCCCACCGCCATGCCCGGCTAATTTTTTGCATTTTTTAGTAGAGACGGGGTTTCACAGTGTTAGCCAGGACGGTCTCGATCTCCTGACCTCGTGATCCGCCTGCCTCGGCCTCCCAAAGTGCTGGGATTACAGGCGTGAGCCACCACGCCTGGCCTACCTGTTCTTTAAGGCTAGAACTGGCTGGGCACAGTGGCTCATGCCTGTAATCCCAGCACTTTGGGAGCTAAGTAGGGCAGATCACTTGAGCCCAGGAATTCAAGACCAGTCTGGGTAACATGGTGAAAGCCTGTCTCTACAAAAAATACAAAAATTAGCCAGGCATGGCAGCACACACCTGTAGTCCCAGCTACTCGGGAGGCTAAGGCAGGAGGGTCACTTTTGCCTGGGAGGCAGAGGCTGCAATGAGCCATGATTTCCCCACTGCACTCCAGCCTGGATGACAGGGTGAGACCGAAAGAAAAAAGAAGGAAAAAGAGCTAGAATTTCTCTAAGTATCCTAAGACTTATCTCTTCTTCTAATCCACCATAGTACACAAATCCTTTCATTTACAATGTGTGTGTTTCTTCTGTCTTTCAATCTTGACCTTAAAGTTGCTTAAGCACTCACAAATATTTTACACTATTTTTTAAAGATTCCTTTCCACAGCATCTAGTGTTGCAGATAATGCAGAGAGGGTACTTGGTTTGATTGAGTATGTTTGATTATTTAGATAGACTGTCCCATTAAAATTAAAATAACATTTATTCTTCAATCTGCTGGACCACGATCCTCCACAGGTAGGTTGATCATATGTCCTGTTTTGCTTGAAACTGTCTCAGTATGTCTGTATTCTCTAAGCAAGTATTAACAGTTCTCTCCCTTCACTTAAAAATATCCTGAAGAAAATATTTGCAATTCATATACCAGGTGAAAGTATCTGTAATATATAAAGAACTCTTACAACTCAACAATAAAAAGACAACTCACTTTTAAAATGGGCAAATAAGGTGTTTGTTTGTTTGTTTGTTTTTGAGACAGGATCTCACTCTGTTACCCAGGCTGGAATGCAGTGTCACCATCACAGCTCACTGCAACCTCTGTCTCCTAGGCTCAGGTGATCTTCCCACCTCAGCCTTCCAAGTATTTGGGACTATAGGCACATGACATATCATTCCAGGCATTTTTTTGTAATTTTTGTAGACATGGGGCTTCACCATGTTGCCCAGGCTGGTCTCAAACTCCTGGGATCAAGTGATTTGCCCACCTTGGCCCCAAAGTGCTGGGATTACAGGCGTGAGCCACCTCACCTGGACTGGCAAATAACTGTAATAGACAGTTCTCCAGAGAAATATACAAGTGGCCAATGAGCATGTTAAAAGATGTTTAACACCACTAATCATTACGGAATGCAAATCAAAACTACAAGATACCATGTCACACCCATGAGGATAACTATAATCAAAAAAAGAGAAAATAACAAGACTAGGCACAGTGGCTCATGTTGTGTGATTCCATTTATGTGAAATGTCCAGAATGGGCAAATCCATGCAAAACGAAAGTATCTCCGTGGTTTCAAGGGCCTGTGGGAACAGAGAATGGGGAGTGACTACTTAATGTGTGTGGAATCTCCCTTAGGGATGATGAAAATGTTTTGGAGATATAAGTGAAGGTTGTAAAATACAAAATATATTAAAAACCAATTAATTGTACACTTTAGAATGGTGAATTTTATGTGAATTAGATCTCAATTTTTAAAATTGCAAAAAAAAAAAAAAAAAAAGCTGACACCAACAACCTAAAAAACCCAAATAAAAACATAAAACTTCAATGTCTCCTGGTTTGAACAATTAATTATATGATCACTCTATCCATAGGGCAATTAGTAGGGAGTAAATAGAAGGAAGTAAAGATTACAAAGATTGCAAGGAGCTGGGAGTTGAAGATTCGGATAAAAATCTTCTTTCAAGACCTAGTTCTGTAAGAGATAGATAAATTAGCAGTACAGGTGCAAAGGTTTGGTTTTGTATTTTCAGTCTAATGTAACCCAGGATCAAGGTCAGACTGAAATTCTAAAGATCCTCTTGAAGAGTAAGGGTTAATATTTCTTAGTACAGAAGTTCCCCAACCTAACAAACTTTTAAGTAGAACCTTCAGATAGAGGAGCCTATTGGCCTAATGTTAATTCAGGAGAGGGCTTGGAGCTTGAGAATTTAAATGCTAAGCCTGGCCAAAGTGTTCCTGATGGAACTTTTTTTTTTTTTTTTTTTTTTTTTTGAGACGGAGTCTCGCTCTGTCACCCCGGCTGGAGTGCGGTGGCGGGATCTCAGCTCACTGCAAGCTCCGCCTCCCAGGTTCACGCCATTCTCCTGCCTCAGCCTCCCGAGTAGCTGGGACTACAGGCGCCCGCCACCATGCCGGGCTAAATTTTTGTATTTTTAGTAGAGACGGGGTTTCACTGTGCTAACCAGGATGGTCTCGATCTCCTGACCTCGTGATCTGCCCGCCTCAGCCTCCCAAAGTGCTGGGATTACAAGTGTGAGCCACTACGCCCAGCCCCTGATGAAACTTCTGTGGCAAGACTTCCCTAGTCCTTGCTATCTACCTTCCCCTGACCCTGGCATTGGCCCACATCCAAATGTGCCCAGTGTCAGAGTCAGGGGCAGGTAGACTGCAAGGAGATCCTACAGCTGCTGAGTGGTCCCCTAGGTTCATGCAGAAATTACCAAGGACAGGAGTTGCCTCCTCCTTCACATGTGGAGTGGAGATGAAACGAATCCATCTTGCCCAAAGGTGACTGATACAATGTGTATTAATCTGGTCCTAAAGCTTAAAAGATGAACTCACACTCCTATATAGGGAAATGCATTTGGGAGCTAGATATTTATAAGCCTAGTCTGTTCATAAGTAGAAAGCTATACTCAGTTTATTCCCCTTCTTTATTTCAATTCAAGTGTTGAATAAGAGGTTTCCTTATTAAATAAAATCCCCTGAAGTCTCAATGAGACCCTTTCAAAGGGGTATCTATTCTGCCTGAAATTGTCACACCATCTTCTCGCTCCTTCCTTTTCTGTTCTCCCTGTTTTTCATTAAGGACTCTGTAGATTCAGCACTGTGAAACACACACAGAAGTAAAACACTGGATATTTGCCCTCAAAGACTTTTACAGTCAAGTTGAAGAGACAAATAGAAATAGAAAATGCTAGATAATGTTATGCTTTAAACAACATATGAGCATTGTAACAAAGCAATATATGATTACATTCTATGTGGTGGTATGGGAATTAGCGCTATGAGTTTAGCAGGGTGAGATTCTTGTGAGATGAAAAAGATTGAGAATAGTTCACGTTTCATTTAAAGCAACTCTCATTTTGACAAACTCTTAGGGATTTTCTACTGACAATTGAAATATGGTGCCCATTGACTAAGGCTTGAAAATAGTTTTGCTTTATATAATTGTAATCACATTTGATCTGTATTATAAAATTCTAACACAACCTCCCTTCCTAACTCCAAATTGGATAGCCTCTTAGCATTTATGGTAACAGGATTTGACCTATAATACATTGTGTTTATATAATACTCTATATTTAGCATCAAATGGAAAAGTTTTCCAATAATGAGCTTTTGGAACACAGTCAATTCACAGGAATCAAGTCACGCTCATGACAGCTCAGCAGCTCTGAACTGTTCTTGAGAAAAGAGTGAATGACAGGATGCAAAACTAGCAATTGTGCAAAGAACTGAACTGCTCCGTTCATCAAAACTTGACTGTAAACTTTCCTTCTAATTGACTGCTTGGCTATTTGACCTTTTATTTTTTTTTGAAGGAAATTGTATTTAGAGTCCCTGGTCCTCCCACCCCCTAACTCCTAAAAATCTTTTGTTTTATCTCAAAGGTAGTACAAGTAGACTGTCGGCTAAATTATCTTGGAACACAGGCAGTCTCCAATTTTTAGTTTGACAATTAGTTCACTTAACCACGTTTTCTCATTTCTGAGAAGCCAAACCAATCCCAAACAAAACCAAATCAATGACATTTATCAAAACAACACCATCACTGCCAATAACAAATAAAAATTCGACAGTTACAATAAAAACCATTCCATGAGACAGGATTCCCCTGTTATCCTCATTTTGCAGTGATGTGAGGCACATTTTGTGAGCCCTCTGTACTGAGAAGGTTCAGACACAAAGAAATGAAAAGTTTTCCTGTTTCAGGTGTTTTTAGATACAGAATTTTCCATACTGGATTAGATCATTTCCCCATCAAAACCAATATCCTGCTTAGTCAACATGAGTTAATGATGGCAAAATGCTTTGAAAACATAAATACTACATACATGCGAGCAATAATGGGCTTCCATACTAGTAACTTTGTGGCTCCAAGCCCAGGCTCATGACAGGATACTTTGAAAAGAACAGTAAATCTATAGAAGAGATGAAATATTTACAGATTAACTTCTTACTTCTTTTCACGTTTTATATGACTTGAGCAAATAAATACTTTTTTAAAAAATCAGGAAGTGTTAAGAGTTAAGGATGTTTCCAGATCTAGCTAAGCATGTGTTTTGCTACATTCTTTATAATGTGTAAGTGTTTCTTGGGTTGGCTCTGAAGAATTGAGTTAAGCAGGTTACATGTAATTACAGGGCTCACTGCCTAGAAATGATTATTTTGTTCTTTCTTCCCTCCTATCGGAAAGGGAATGGGAAGACAAAGCTTTACCAAATAGTATTCTTAAGTTGTATAGCTTTAAATTTGCTTAGAAAGTGGGAGCCATTTTTTTTTTTTCGGTTCTGTTTACCTGGTGTATTTCAGGTTCGTCTATTTGTTCTTGAACTATGGGAAGAAACTTAAAATAAACTAAAGACTACAGTGTTTGCCTTTTTACTCTAAGTGTTGTTTATTGAACAGCTTTTTAAGATTAACAACCACTGAAGAATGTATGGGATTCATCAGCCAATTATGGTTACTTTGCTCTCTACAAAGGCTGAAAAAAAAATCACCCAACGGGAGTCGTTCATTTTTTTGGTTACTTTTAAAAAGGGATCTCAGATGTTTCATTTCAAAAGTTTCCAGATAACTTTACCATTTGTTCTTTATTTAATTTGGAATTGTTTAGATCATCTGCAGAACACTGGCTTTCCTAACAAATTCAGAACGATTAAGGTCTTGATGCTTTTAGGAGCTGACATTTTTACTAAAATTCTATTTGAGATTCCATCTAGATCAGATCTAATTTTTCCAAGCATTACTGGATAGCAGAGTTTATAAAATGCAAAAAATTTGCCAAAATAATACTTAATATTTATATTTAGTTTCTATCTCAAAAATCCCAAAGCACTTTGCATGCAAATATTTATCCTACTTTATAGATGAAGAAATTTGGGGACTAGAGTAACCATTGCAACACTGCATAGCAAAAAAAAAAAAAAAAAAAAAAAAAAAATGCCCAGAGCTGGAAACAGACCCTTTGTTCTAGTCTTGATTGTACCACCTTGAGCCTGGCATTTAACCTCTGTGGACCTCAGTCTCTGCACCTATAAAAGGAGGGATTTGGGCGAGATATGCTGAGGACACTAACATTCTACACGTCTAAACTTCGAAGAACTTTTCTAAAGCAAGAAAAAGAATAAGGGCTAAATTTAATTTGTCAGAGCGGAAAGAGAGCAAAGAGAGAGGAGAGAGGACTGGGAGTAGGAGATAAAAAGGCGTGGAAAGTGGTCTTGAGATGGATGTTATTGGGGACCAACCTTCTCAATGCACTGGTCAAGCGCCCGACGTTGTTGAGAACAGCACCTGGTGTTCTGGGCTGGCGTGTTTGTGCCAGCAGGTATATAGTGGGATGTGTGCAAAATAAAGAGTTCCAGTCAGATGAGTGAGGAAAAACCTGTTGGGCACGTTGTTTCGAGTCATGTGTGCGTAGCAGTCATTAGATCTCTGGAGCTTTTCTATCTTTGCTAATTTACTTTTCATTTGCTTTTCTCAAACCAGCATAACCTACTAGTAGGTTCATAGCTACAGTTAATTGTGTGTACACAATGCCAAGCCATAAATTATACTCTTTCAGTTTCCAAATTAACTGACACCATCTAATCACACAATTAAAATGCTTTTATGGTTATGAAAGCAATACATGCTTTATTGAAGAATATTACAAAAAATAAAAAAAAAAGACCAAAAAAAAAAAAAAAACGACATGTAAAATCAAGATTGACAATAACCCTGCCACCCAGAGGATGAATAATCACTTTCATTATTCAGTATGTTTTCCTTCTGTGTTCTCTTCTATGAGCATATATACAATTTTTGTTTTCAAACCTGGGATCACATTGTATATGCAGATTTAAACCTATTTTTTATATTAAGAGTATATTGTTAGTACTTTTACATGATAAATGTACTTATATAGTAAGGGGGTATTTAATTCTGATGCCAAACATCTGGATGAAAAGTAAAAAGTCAGTCAATTATCTAGCTATTTTTCCAATACCCAGATGTTTGGCACCACATCGACAAAACATTAAAATCCTTGACCAAGCTGTTCAGCTTTTGCACAGATGTCTGGCATTAGGTAGGCAAACTCTCTCTGAACTGACGGACATTTTGGCAGGAGAGAGACACAGCATTTATTACATGCTCTGGGTCAAAAGTGTTTTAAAATTTAGCTCGTGTGCATGGGTAACCTTTTCATTGTTTCACAATGAATCAGCAGCATGAAGAAAAAAATATATATTTTTAGGAACCCTTAATCCATTATGATGAAAGTCCGCTATCTATCTCTATTTTTGGTCACTTCTCAGTCTGTTGGACTGTTTGTTGACCTTGAGAGCTTAGCATAAAGTTGTTGTTTCTTTCAAGTCTTGGTCTTGAGAATTTGTACCCTAGTGATGGTTTTGTTTTGTCTTTTTTCTATAATTAAGAAAATTCTTTCTGGCTGATAATTTTATTAACAGATTGCGCTGAATATTTAAAAGTCATGTTAATGTGCCAATATCCCTGACAACAGTCCTGCCTAAAATACATTTAAGACGTTTAAAAAAGATATTTTTATGTTTTTCTGACTATCTTGTTTCTTGGGTTATAATTCTTCATCTAGCTCTGCATTAGTCAGTGTATATATTTTTGCATGTAAAGCCCTTTTTTGATTCCTTGAAGACATAATTTATAAAAATGTGATTAAGTACAATGTTATCCACCATTGTATCACACCAAATTTTATGTACTTGAGCACACATTTATAGTGATCTTAAAAATTAACATCCTTAATATATTTGTCTACTTCTTGACACTCTAAAAGTTATCCTTCGTTTTCCATCTGTTTTTCTCTTCATTAGTGTTGCTTTGATTATGTCTATTACATGTCTATAACTGTAAAATGTCTCTAATTCTGTGGCTTAAACAGAATAAAAAGAAAATCTATCCAACTTATGTCAAAGGGAGCAATGTAGCTGAATGATTAAATACATCAGTCAATTAGTAACGTGGGACTAAATTCACATCTTGCCTTTTATCGGCAAAGAACTGTTCGGCTTGTCCCTCTATGTTCTCCTGGCTCTGTCATTAACTTGCTCAATTGCCACTGGCAGGACATTAGCTTGGGCTATGCCTGAGCTTTTTCATCCTTCATCCATAAAAAATTACATACTCCCACACTGCTATGTTTTCTGGAATAATTTGTGAAGGTTCTTTGACATTATTAATATTAAGTGTTGTTATTGTTGAGTAACTTGATTTATATGAAGAAATTGCGTGAGAAAAACCAGGTAGATGTAAGTTTTTGATTTTTAAAAATATAAGTAAACCACTGCACATTTGAGGACTGACTGCTTTGTTTCTTGCAAGACACTGTAATCTCATTTTTGATTTTAGCATCTGTTTTTTTTGTGTATTATTTGCTTTTATGAATATTTTCTTCAGCTTTACTGAGTGTTTGATTATGCCTGGTGTTTTTGCCCAATTGCAATTTCATTATTGTTTTATATTCTGGTGCTTTTCTGGAGTCTGTGCAGGTCTAAGTAAGGCAGTCATTAAGGAGGTGCTATTGCTATTCTAGGATGATACTATCTGCACATGATTGCTGTGTTTATATATTTTTTGTTTGTTTGTTTTTGAGATGGAGTCTTGCTCTGTCGCCCAGGCTGGAGTGCAGTGGCATGATCTGGGCTCACTGCAAGCTCTGCCTCCTGGGTTCAAGTAACTCTCCTTCTTTAGCCTCCCGAGTAGCTGGGATTACAGGCGTGCACAACCACACCCAACTAATTTTTGCATTTTTAGTAGAGACAAGGTTTCTACTGAGCTTGTTGTTGGCTGAGCTGGTCTTGAACTCCTGACCTCAAGTGATCCACCTGCCTCAGCCTCCCAAAGTGCTGAGATTGTGGGCATGAACCACCGTGCCCAGCCTGCTCTGTTTATATTTTTGGACAAAGATGAAAAGCTATAGCTACCCAGCTAAATATTCGGGAATAACTAAATAGTTGCATACTTTTCATTTTCATCCAAAGTTTGACAGTGCTAGGCCCTAAAAACCAGTACCCACAGACTTCTGACCTAGTGTTCTTGAGATGTAGATGTCTACTTGGCCACAAAGGTTGTTGTCTAAGTCTGCTTGTGTTTGTGCTGCTATAACAAAATACCTTAGCCTGGGTAATTTATAAAAAACAGAAATTTATTTCTCACAGGTCTGGAGGCTGGGATGTGAAAGATCAAGGCGCTGGCAGGTTCAGGGTCTGGTAATGGCTTGCTCTCTATTTCCAAGATGGCACTGGTTCCTGTGTCTTCCAGAGGGGATGAACACTGTGTCCTCACATAGCAGAAGAGCAGAAGGGCAAAACAAGAAATGCTGTCTCTCCCTCCGGCCCTTGAATAAGGGTGCTAATCCCATGTGTGAGGGCAGAGCCTCATAGCCTAATCACCTCCCAACAGCTCCTTCGCTTAATACCATTCTCTTGGAATTTAAGTTCCAATGTATGAATTTTCGACAGACACATACATTCAAACCATAGCAGTTGTATATGTAGATATGCAAAAAATATAACCATGTTTGCACACAAGAAAGATTGTTGAAGGAAATGGTAGAATCAGTTTAAACATTTATTTCACAACTGATGATTGAATTCAGTCACTAATTGGTTGCTTTACAGTTAAGTAGTTGTTTGACAAACTTCAAAGTTATCTTTCACCTTGGATATCTTTTTCACATTCCTATTGGTATAGGAATATTCTGGTTGTACACATTCTTAGGCAAATAAACTTTTCTTCTTTTCTGTTTTGAGACGGTCTCACTATATTGGCCAGGCTGGTCTTGGACTGCTGGGTTCAAGTAATTCCCCATCTCAGCCTCCCAAGTAGCTGGGATTGTAGGCACCTGGTCTTAAATTTTAGTGACTATTTTCTACTGTCTCTCTTTCTCTCTCTCATTCTATTTCTCTTTCTCTCTCTCTTTTTTTTTTTTTTTTTTTTTTTTTTTGAGGTAGAGTCTTGCTCTGTTGCCCAGGCTAGAAGGCAGTGGTGCGATCTTGGCTCACTGCAGCTTCTGCCTCCTGGGTTCAAGCAATTCTCCTGCCTTAGCCTCCTGAGTAGCTGAAATTACAGGCACCCGCCACTACACCCAGTTTTTTTATTTTTTAAAAATTATACTTTAAGTTCTAGGGTACATGTGCACAATGTGCAGGTTTGTTACATAGTATACATGTGCCATGTTGGTGTGCTGCACCCATCAACTCATCATTTACATTAGGTATTTCTCCTAACGCTATCCCTCCCCCAGCCCCCACCCCCACAACAGGCCCTGATGTGTGATGTTCCCCTCCCTGTGTCCATGTGTTCTCATTCTTCAACTCCCACTTATGAGTGAGAACATGCGGTGTTTGGTTTTCTGTCCTTGTGATAGTTTGTTAAGAATTATGGCTTCCAACTTCATCCATGTCGCTGCAAAGGACATGAACTCATCCTTTTTTATGGCTGCATAGTATTCCATAATGTATATGTGCCACATTTTCTTTATCCAGTCTATTATTGGTGGACATTTGGGTTGGTTCCAAGTCTTTGCTTTGTGAATAGTACCACAATAAATATATATGTGCATGTGTCTTTATAGTAGCATGATTTATAATCCTTTTGGCATATACCCAGTAATGGGATTGCTGGGTCAAATGGTATTTCTAGTTCTAGATCCTTAGGGAATCGCCACACTGTTTTCCACAATGGTTGAACTAATTTACACTCCCACCAAGAGTGCAAAAGTGTTCCTATTTCTCCACATCCTCTCCAGCATCGGTTGTTTCCTGACTTTTTAATGATCGCCATTCTAACTGGCATGAGATGGTATCTCATTGTGGTTTTGATTTGTACTTATGACCAGTGATGATGAGCATTTTTTCATTTTTTCGTTGGCTGCATACGTGTCTTCTTTTTTTTTTTTTTTTTTTTTTTTTGAGACGGAGTCTCGCTCTGTTGCCCAGGCTGGAGTGCAGCCGCGCAATCTTGGCTCACTGCAAGCTCCACTTCCCGGGTTCACGCCATTCTCCTGCCTCAGCCTCCTGTGTAGCTGGGACTACAGGCGCCTGCCACCGCACCCGGCTAATTTTTTGTATTTTTAGTAGAGACGGAGTTTCACTGTATTAGCCAGGATGGTCTTGATCTCCTGACCTCGTGATCCGCCCGTCTCGGCCTCCCAAAGTGCTGGGATTATAGGCGTGAGCCACCGCGCCCGGCACATGTCTTCTTTTGAGAAGTGTCTGTTCATATCCTTTGCCCACTTTTGATGTGTTTTTTTTTTTCTTGTAAAGTTGTTTAAGTTCTTTGTAGATTCTGTATATTATCCCTTTGTCAGATCGACAGATTGCAAAATTTTCTCCCATTCTGCAGGCTACCTGGATCATGTTACTTCTATACTCTGAAGGCTCCATAAGCTTTCCAAAATATTCAGAAGACAAGACCCTAAATGCAAAAGCCTACAAGACCCTATATGAACTGGATCCCAACTACCACTCTCCCTGTCTCTCTCCCAAATCCAGCCACGCTGGGCATCTCGATATTCTTTATGTGTATGGTATGAAGCTAGCTTGTGTCTCGGGATTTTTCTATTACTCCATCCTCTACCTGGAAGCTTCTTGCCTTGTTGCATCATATGTCTCAGGTCTCTGTTCAGTGTTGCCTCCTCAGAGGGACCTTCCCCTACCATATTTTATAAATTAGGTCACCTGCCCCTTGTCATTCTCAATATCCTTCATTTGCTTTATTTTTTTCATGGAACTTTTCACTACCCGAATTTATATTATGATACTTCTGTTTATAGTTTGTTATCTGTCTCAGCTGCCAGCATGCTATCTTCATGAGAGAACGAATTTTTTGTTTCTCTTGTGCATTGATGTATCCCTAGCACCTAAATTGATTTGGCACATAATATGTGCTCAATAAATACCTTTTACCAAAAAAATGACTCAGTGTTTACTACTACAGGACTGGGATTCTCTAGATTTGTATCACTCTCTCATGTTGCTCTGGGTTTGTAAAATTATCATAGCTGGCTGGGCACAGTGGCTCGTGCCTATAATCCCAGCACTTTGGGAGGCAGAGGCAGGTTGATTGTTTGAGGTCAGGAGTTCGAGACTAGCCTGGCCAACATAGTGAAACTCCGTCTCTACTAAAATAAAACCAAAAAGTAGCCACATGTGGTGGCGGGAGCCTATAATCCTAGCTACTCTGAAGGCTGAGGCAGAAGAACTGCTTGAATCCGCAAGATGGAGGTTGCAGTGAGCAAGATCACACTATCACACTCCAGTGTGAGTGACAGAGCAAGATTCTGTCTCAAAAAAAAAAAAAAAAAATTATCATAGACATGTGTACATTCCTGAAAGCACAATTATCAGCAAATAACATTTCCTGGACAATTTACCTAAAAAAGAGTAGAATCTAAATAATATTAGAAGACAGTTGAATTAGATCCAGTCAATCAACAACCTGATTTGTCTTTTCAGCTGCGATGATAATTTCCGGCAGGTGACCCAGACATGGGCCTGTTGGCTTGTAGCATGACTGGGGTTAGATGTGCCATTCTCATGTACGGTGAAAGCAAAGTGAGGGCACACCCACTGTCTGTGTTATTAGGGTAAGTTTTCTTTTCCATCTTGATTCACCTCACAAATCAGCGAATAGTCTGTGTTGTGGTAATTTCCTATGTTCTTAAAAGTATTTACTTCCCACATTACTGAAAAATTTAAAAGACCAGAGTTGACCAGAAAGGCCTAGCCACTTCACAAAAACTTCCCTTTTATGAATGCTTGTGGTTAGTCGCATAAGAAGTATATGTTGACTTCTCTTCATGTGTCAAATTATGTGGGAGGCACTAAGAAAAAGCAAAAACACAATAGCCCTACGTCGGGATCACACTCTCACCTCTCTCATTCATGGTATCTGCTCTGGAGAAGTTTATAATCTATTCAAAGCTAAATAGATCACAAGGGGTGGATCACGAGGTCAGGAGTTCGAGACCAGCCTGACCAACATGGTGAAATCCCGTCTCTACTAAAAATACAAAAATTAGCCAGGCGTGGTGGCAGGTGCCTGTAATCCCAGTTACTTAGGAGGCTGAGGCAAGAGAATCGCTTGAACCTGGGAGGTGGAGGTTGCAGTGAGCTGAGATTGTGCCATTGTACTCCAGCCTGGGCGACAAGAGCAAGACTCCATCTAAAAAAACAAACAAACAAAAAACAAAATAAAACAGAAACCACATAAAATGGAGACTAATGTGCAAGTATATAGTTAAGAGCTACGTTGATGGGTTGAAATATATATTACAGGAATTGAGGGCTGAGCAGTCATTGACTGGATTGGACCTTTCAGAGAAGGTTCTAGAGAGCCAAGGAAAGCTTCGTAGAGAAGTGGACACAAGACCCAGTCTTCAAGGATGAGGGACGGTACTGCAGGCACAAGAAATTCACTCAGCTGGTAATGACTCAGCATCGGTTTGGTCACCATTATCAAAGCGTTTTGAATGTGTAGCTGCGACCTAAATAACTTCCCAGAGGTAAATGCATCTTGTAGGTTTACAACAAGCAGTATTATTAAAGTAGTCTATATAAGGAAGCTACTCCAGAAAGGAATTCAAACCCACACATGATTAAGCAAGAAGGATGAATCATACTCAAAATGGAGGAAATAACTATGCAAGACTTAAATAACTACTGGTGCTTAGTTTAAAAGGTTTTTTTTTTTTAACTTCTCCCCCCAAAAGTTTTTCTTTACTCCCCAAATCCAATAAAATAATTCTATTTAACCTTATCAGTACAAAACTTACTGCCAAAGAAAATAATCACAGTATTTATGTTGCTGTATTAGTTATTGCAAAATTGATAAAAGAAGATGCAACAGATAATGTGCTCTTATTAATACATATGGAATCAGTAATCCTGTAACAGTTTTATCAAGGAGGTGTGATTAATGCCAGTTTGAGGTGGCACAAGTGAGGTTCAAAACTGACATTAAGCCAAGTACCTAAGCTCCCGCAGCTTGTAAGTGGCATTGCTACTGGGGTTTGAAGTCTGGTCTGTCTGGCTCCATAATACCACCAAGACCTGCCATAAGGAAACTAAATAAGTGGGGCACGGTGGCTAACGCCTGTAATCTCAGCACTTTGGGAGGCCGAGGTGGGCAGATCACAAGGTCAAGAGATTGAGACCATCCTGGCCAACATGGTGAAACCCCATCTCTACTAAAAATACAAAAAATTAGCCAGGCATGGTGGCATGCGCCTGTAATCCCAGCACTTTGGGAGGCCAAGGTGGGTAGATCACGAGGTCAGGAGATCCAGACCATCCTGGCTAACACGGTGAAACCTCATCTCTACTAAAAATACAAAAAATTAGCTGGGCGTGGTGGCACACACCTGCAGTCCCAGCTATTCGGGGAGGCTGAGGCAGGAGAATCCCTTGAACCTGGGAGGCGGAGGTTGCAGTGAGCCGAGATCACGCTACTGCACTCCAGCCTGGGTGACAAAGCGAGACTCCGTCTCAAAAAAAAAGAAACTAAATGAAAGCAGGTTAAGTAGAAGAAGGAAGCCAGTCTATGATGGTCAACAAATGAACAATACACTCACACATAATAATCTGCCAGGTATACAAAAAGATTCCATCTACTATCAGTCTAGGGCACATCACTTCCAGCAAATCTTGCTTTTAATTTTAACAGCACTGCATTATTCACAATACTTAATTTGACCTTTCAGTTTTCTGTTTTTACACTGATTTTTACATGAAACTTACACATTAGC
Source organism: Macaca thibetana thibetana (assembly GCF_024542745.1). NCBI lineage: Eukaryota > Metazoa > Chordata > Mammalia > Primates > Cercopithecidae > Macaca > Macaca thibetana. The sequence goes on along the minus strand of NC_065585.1, from coordinate 74,269,147 downwards.
AAGAGAAGCACTTTAAATCAATCCCAAACAAAACACAAAATGAAAGTCTCTGAGTCAGGAAAGATTGGGAGGCAAAAGTTTGACCTTGTGAGTTGCACGCATTAGGAGCACTAGCAATCTTTGCCAGCCAGCAGCCAGTAGGCAGAGGGGTGGGGAGTAAACGCCAGGATAAGGAGGCAAGACCGCTTCCCAGTTCTCTTGAGTTACACCTCTATTTTATTTTGTTTGAATTTTCTTTGGTAGAGATGGGGGTCTTGCTACGTTGCCAGGGCTGGTCTTCAACTCCTGACCTCAAGTGATCTTTCTACCTCAGCCTCCTAAAGCACTGGGCTCACAGGTGTGAGCCATGATGGCACCCAGCCTTGCTGGAATTTTTTAGATCAAATCTGCCCATGTCTTTATAAGAAGCATATTTCAAAGCCAAATACTAGTAATGTTTATATCAGCCGCTATTTTACATTGCTCAGGCAATGTTCTCTTTCACTAATGCTATTAACTGAACATTGGTTCAATTGCTTAGAATGGAAACAATTATATGTAACATTTCATAGTTATTGTTCTTGACATATATCAAAAGAGAAGTGACACTGGATGTGACAATTCAAAGAAATTCCAATATGGAACACAACTTTTGCCCCCAATTTTTCCTGTGTTTTCAAATAGAGATGCTGAGCTTTATTTCTCACACTACTTATTTGTTGGGTCCTGCTCACAGGACAAAAGTGAGGTCAGTATGATATAGGAGTGCTGGGAAGGGAAAAGCGTGGTCCCTTTAAATGATACAGAATGGGGGAAGGGAAGCGCTGGGTAGAGAAAGGCGGATCCCTGGCTATGGCTCCACCCGCAGGTACTCCTGCTTTCCCGCCCAAATGTTGCATTGTCCAAGATCTCCCTGGCCCGCCTTGCCCCCATCCTGGACCTACAAAAACCCAAGACGGCGGGCGCCGTGGCTCATGCCTGTAATCCCAGCACTTTGGGAGGCCGAGGCGGGCAGGTCAGGAGGTGAAGAGGTCGAGACCGGCCTGGCTAACATGGTGAAACCCCCTCTCTAATGAAAATACAAAAATTAGCTGGGCGTGGTGGCGGGCGCACCTGTAGTCGCAGCTACTTGGGAGGCTGAGATAGGAGAATCGCTGGAATCCGGGAGGCGGAGGTTGCAGTAAGCGGAGATTGCGTCACTGCACTCCAGCCTGGCGACAGAGACTCCGTCAAAAACAACAACAACAAAACAAAACAAAAACCCCCAAGACCCTTGCGGGCAGACACACAGTCAGCCAGACATCGAGAGGAGCGCATTGGCAGAAGATGCAAGTGGCTGGTCCTCGAGAGGACGTTGAGAGGAGCATGCCAGCAGAAGAGCACACACCGACAGGCACCGGCACGCCACCGGAAGGCCATGCACCAGCAGAATGATGCGGGGTTTGACTGGGCGGTCAGATGAGAGCTTGGGCCGCCAAGGGGCCCGACTCCAGGGGAAAACCATCTCCCTTCTGGCTCCCCATTCTGCTGAGAGCTACTTCTACTCAATAAAACCTTGCACTCCAAGCCCACGTGTAATCCGATTCTTCAGGTAAGCCAGGGCAAGAAGCCCCAGGATACAGAAATCCTTCTGTCCCTGTGATAAGAAAAGGGGTATAATTGAGCTAACACAAACTGCCTATAGACGGCAACCTAAAAGGTCACTCTGTAACACACGCCCGCCCACTGGGGCTTCAGGAGCTGCAAATATTCACCCTTAGACACTGCTGTGGGATCGGAGCCCCACAGTCTGCCCGCCTGTATGCTGCCCTAGAGGTTTGAGCAACAGGGCACTGAAGAAACGAGCCACATCCCATCACACACCCTGCGAGGGGGACAAGGGAACTTTTCCCATTTCAAGTAGATGTCTTGGTGCTGGAGAAGCAGGAAAAACAGGACCTGCGGATACCCAGGAGCCCCGCAACTCTGGCTAGAGTGAGGCCTGAAATCACGCTCAAGAGACGCCACAGTTAGAGATAATGGCACCTCTTTTTCTTTTTTTTTTTTTTTTCATGTTTAATTATTTATTTTTTGTGAACTGGGGTCTGCCTCTGCCACCCAGGCTGGAGTACAGTGGTGTGATCATAGTTCACTGCAACCTGGAACTTCTGGGCTCAAATAATTCTCCTGTCTCAGCCCCTGAAGTTACTGGGATTATAGGCAGGAACCACTGCTACTGGGTTTACTTTTTAAATTGCAGTAAAATACATATCACATGAAATTTACCATCCTAATCATTTTTAAGTATACAGTTCAGAGGTATTAAATACACTTAAAATGTTCTACCAACACCACCATCCACCTCTGTAATTCTTTTCATCTTGCTGTTAAAATTATGAGAGGCCATTGTTTTGGACCTAGGCCAAATCAGATCAGACCTCTTTCTGCACTAGGCCCCAACAGACCAGACCAAACCAAAATGGAGTCACTCATGCTAAATGAGACATAATCAAAATGAAACTAAGGAAGCTGCAAAGCTTTGCTGCCATTTTTAGGTTACTACTTTCCTAATTCAGCGATTTCTTGGTTACAACAAAAACAGACCAGTTTTTTTTTTCATCACCTGAAAACGGGAGATTCCAGCATAAAGAGTTCCCTTCTAACCCTTACCAAAAAACAAAACAAAACAAACAAAAACCTGAAGTCCTTGTTCTCACATTTAAAAACTCACTGTTTTGCTATTTCCCACTGAGATTTGAGACCAAATAAGTACAATGACAATGGTGACAGAGTGACATCAATGTCTAAAGTTTTGGCCAATCAAAATTGAGAGGTTGACCAAAAGGGGGCAATTGTTTAATTAAAATTTTGCCTAATGCTGCCTCCTTACATATTTTAAGTTTGGTCTAAAGGTTTCTCCATACATAGTGAACTGTAACCTGACTGGAGGTATAAACAGACTGTAACCTACTCTTGTGCCAATCATCCAGTTTTGGCCAATCGTAGGTGGGCAACTGATCGAACGTGTTCAACACCCAGCTGTAACCAATCTGGCTGTTTCTGTACCTCACGTGTGTTTTCTGTATGTCACTTTCATTTTTCTTTCCATAAATCCTCTCTGACCACGAGGCAGTGCCAGCGTTGCTCCAAACTTATTGAGGGAGGCGGGGGTCTGCCTGGTTCTTGAATTGTTCTTTGCTCAATTAAACTCTGTTAAATTGTTTAAAGTTTTTTTTTTTTTTTATGTTGCAAAACTGAAACTGTACATTAAACACTAACTCCCCATTCCCTTCTCCCCCCAGCCCCTGACAACCACCATTCTACTTTCTGTCTCTATGATTTTGATTACTCAAAGTATTATTGGTACCCCTTTATGTGGCACCTTGGTGACTGAAGACCAGGTTCAGGAAGGTTTTTGTGTTTGGGGTTTTGTTTTTTGGTTTTGTTTGTTTGTTTTGTTTTTGTTTGAGACAGGGTCTCACTCTGTCACCCAGGGTGGAGTGAGTGGTGCGATCACAGCTTACTGCAGCCTTGAGCTTCTGGGCTGAAGCGATTCGCCCATCTCAGCCTCCTGAGTAGCTGGGACTATGTACATGTGCACCATGCCCAACTAATTTTTAAATTTTTTTGTAGAGGTGTGGTGTCTCACTGTGTGGCCCAGGCTGGTCTCAGACTCCTTGCCACAAGCAGTCTTCTCACCTCAGCCTCTCAGAGTGCTGAGATTACAGGTATAAGCCACCAGGCCTCGCCAGGTTCAGGGTCCTAATGTTGATTATCTATCTATGAATACCAACATGCAGCAGTGGTAATTATATTAAAACCTACTATAATTTTTAAAATCTTTTTTTTTAAGACAGAGTCTTGCTCTGTTGCCCAGACTGCAGTGCAGAGTGGCACGATCTTGGCTCACTGAAACCTCCTTCTCCTGGGTTCAAGCCATTCTTCTGCCTCAGCCTCCTGTAGCTGGGAGTACAGGCGTGTGCCACCACACCCAGATAAATTTTTTTTTTTTTTCGTATTTTTAGTAGAAACAGGTTTTCACCATGTTGGCCAGGCTGGTCTTGAACTCCAGACCTCAAGTGATCTGCCCGCCTTGGCTTCCCAAAGTGCTGGGATTACAGGTGTGAGCCACCACGCCTGGCCTGATTTTCATATATATTACATATTTTATACATATATATTTAATATAATTTTCAACATCTGAGCATTATTATATTACAGTTTTCAAGATCTTAGCATTATCATAATATCCTTTTTATTTTGTCTTAAGCCTCTCCTGCCAGTTCTAAAAACTAGTAGAATAAAAACCTTAGGTACTAAGTTATACTTTATTGTTTACCATTTTCTCTAATTTATTATTTCAACTCAGAGTCACAAAAGAACACAAAATGCTCGTTCAAACACAGTGGTAATATGACAGCGAGTAGCACTTGAGAAACACAAGCCACTGAAGCCAGACACAGGGGCTCACACCTGTAATTCCAGCACTTTGGGAGGCTGAGGTGGGAGGATCGCTTGAGCTCAGGAGTTCGAGACTAACCTGAGCAACATGGCAAAACCCAGTTCTACAAAAAAATACAAAAAAGCTATTTAGCTGGGCATGGTGATGAGTGCCTGTATTCCCAGCTATTCTAGAGGTTCAGGCAAGAGGATGGGTTGAACCCAGGAGGCGAAGGTTGCAGTGAGCCAAGATCACGCCGCTATACTCCAGCTTGGACAACAGGGCAAGACCCTAAGAAAAACAAAACAAGCCACCTTTCCTTGTGGATTATATTGCTAGGCAATTTACTATATGTGGAAATACAGTGTATCAACTATTATTTTCTCCCAGAAACAGTGCTGTAACAGAAGGCTAAAGTTCCTGACCTAGGGCCTTATGCCAACTTTTACTAAATGCAGGACTTAATATAACTATAAATGATATATTTTAGTTTCATAGCATAAAGCTTTCTAACACACATAAATCAATTAAGTAGTGCTACAAGTAGTCAATAAACATAAAATCCATTTAATACGGTGCAGTCTCTTTGACCACATCTTTCTGCCAACTATTACACTGAAGCAAAACAACTCCAATGGGCAGGCTTATTCGTTTTATGGATTTCAGGATGATTTCCTTGAGGACATTTTGACAAGTATACTGAAGGAAAGTTTGGGGCAGTTACGTGATGCTGTTCTGGAAAAGAAAGAAAAGTGAACTCAGGACTGATTACTTGCCATTCTCTCGTTCTCTGATAGTCAATTTTCCTGTCATAAAACCTAGGGATTAGAACTAATCGCAGCCCGCTAGGGTGGTTAAGGTTGGGATTCGTTTTCTCAAAAGGGGAGAACAACATATGTTCATGTGAGAAACTGCCTGTTTACGTGTCAGAAGTTACAACATGGGTGTAATTGGCAGAGGGCTGTAAGTGTGAATGGCTATGAGTACAAATCACTGTAAAGATTGCTTGCATGATTTCCCCCTCCAATTTATCGCTGAGTGGAAGAAACATGCGCGGAGAGATCTTGGTTCTTGACATCCCGGTTAATAAATTCAAGGCAAAAATGGGCAGACTCACAGAAGGCCTGAGAGTCCTGAACTAGACCTTCAAATCATCCTAAATGTCACGTCAGACTACTGTTCTGTGACAAGAAATGGTCAGTTATCTGTTAAGAACCCAATAAACGTCACGCAAAGTGGATCTCTAATAATTATTCTCCAAATCTTGTGATAAAATTCCGAGCTTTATGTCAAGCCAGCCCTGTGTGGCAGGACACCGTGAGCAGTACAATTTGTTCTAACTCAGGTTGAGGGATAAAAGAAACCACTCATTTAATCTTGTATTACATCAAAATTGATTTGGTCAAAAGTCACAAATTAGTTCAGTCATTTTTGACAGCATGGTTTTTATCAGAGGACCAAAAGCTTGGTTAAGTGATGGGAGAGAAGGGGAGAAGATTTTGTTTCCAATCTTGGGAAAAAGACCTGTGCATCAAAATTATTCAACTATTATTTTCAGATACCATTGTTCACAATAACTCTCCTAGAGCTGTGTTTATTTTTTGCAGAATGCGTTCTGTCAGTTACATTGATCTTAAAAGGCTTAGTTATTCCTTTCCTTGCTGTGCAACCAACTCCACCAAAGTTGTGTTTATCTCTGCTTGTTTTCTAATCCAGTGGAACCAAGGAGGCAAGATGGTCAGGTATGACAAGATTTCCCCGTGAAATGGAAACTGCTGTTTATCTAGTATGTTGCAAAAGTGGTAGTCTTGCTCTCTAATCACCTAAAACATACCTGAAAGCAAGAAGGTTCTCTCCTAAAAACCGGTAAACACAATGTCACAAACCAACCTGTTTGCCATAAAGGCACTGGTGATGTCCAGAACATGTCCTTCGGGAGGTCAAACAAGTGACACTCTCAGATTCTGAAAGTGGAGAGCCACCACCCCTTTAGGCCCTTCTAAGTACGGAAGAGAGGAAGTGAACCAGTGATTAGTTTGGCTTCTTTAGAAAATCCAGCTTTTGTTCAGGTTATTTCTTTTTTGCCTTCATCCCAGTGAGTAAAATTCCTTTGAAACAAGGAAGCATTTCTTTCAAGAACACCTTTATCTCCTTTAGCTTTTGTTTTCTGATAGTCAACCCCACCCATTGTTTCACTTGACAAGTAAGGGAAAGAAAGATTTTTTTTTAACTCCTCTAAAGAAGGAAAACCTGTGTGAATGGATCTTGAAACCAGTGGAGTGGATGGCCACTGTGGACAGGACTAGGAGCAAAGAGGTGCACTAAAGCCAGCCTTTACATGGAGCCGCCCCACCCAAATTCAAAATCTGTTTAACCACCAACTCGCCATAAACAAGAAAGATAAGTCCTTTAAGCAAAGCAATGGAACTCATTAAGAGGTACTTTTAAGACATCTCTCAAACGTACACAATAAGCTGTATTAAGGATCATGAAATAATAATATCTACCATTTACTGGCACTATGTTGCCAGCCTGGGCAACATAGTGAAACCTTGTTTCTACAAAAAATAAAAGATTAGCCAGGTATGGTGGTCCGCCTGCAGTCCCAGCCACTTGGGAGGCTAGGGTGGGAGGATCACTTGAGCCCAGGGATTTGAGGCTGCAGTGAGCTATGATCATGCCACTGCACCGCAGCCTGGGTAAGAGGGTGAGGCTCTGTCTCAAAAACAAAAACCAAAAAAATCATCTGGAGAGTGTATTGAAGCTCAGATTGCTGCCTCTCCCATCCCCTGGAGTTCCCAGGTGATGCTAATGCTGCTAGTCCAGGAACTACACTTTGAAACCACTGGCCTAGACTCTTATCTAGCTTACCTCTTCATCTCTCCACCAGTAACCTCATCATTTTCTAATCCAGGGATCAACAAACCCTGGCCCTTTGAGCCAAATCAAGCCCACAGGTTGTTTTCATAAATAAAGTTTTATTGGAACACAACCATGCCCATGTGTTTACACATTGTTCATGACAGAGATCGCATGACCCACAAAGCCTAAAATGTTTATGATCTGACCCTCTACAGAAAAAAAATTATTTTGGACCTCATCTTTACCATGCTACAAAAATGGTGTTGCCAAAAATACACCCATCCAGTCACCCTGTAACTTAAAAGATGGTTTCTCATCACCTACGTAGTCAAGTCCCATGTTTTCTATGGTGTGACAACCTGTCCAACTGTTTTACCTATCTCTTTGTACCCTATCCAATAATTTAACCATCCTGAACTTCTCTGTTTTTTTTCAAACAGTTCAAATCCTCACTGGTTTCCAAGTCTTCCCACATCTTGTGTCTCTATGTACAATATCCTTCTCTTACTTCTTCGCAGGATGAGCAACCACATCACATGAGTTTAATTTTTTTTCTTAGATCTACCTCATTTGTCAGTTTATTTTTTGGGATTTCAACTATTCACTCTGTCTGTCACTCAGAGACAGGGAGAATGAGGACAATACTGCCTGCCCATTCATTCCACATAATGAGTTTATGTTTGTGAATGAACATGAGATGTGAGATTTTACCCTACAATTCCCTCAGTCCACTCAGACTCCCGGTGCCTGTCCTGTGTTAGTGTGAGGCTCTCACCACAGAGGGTGTAATCCCAGTGTTGAAGGATGACCATTTTTCATACAACAGAGCCAATAAACACAAGCCAACTTCTGCATCTGGGGCTCAAAGAAGCAGCAGCAATCTGTTCCAAAGCTGGAGGAAAACTGGCTGTGTGGGGCTTACTGGATACTGGATATCTAGGTACTAAATACCTAGGTGCTGTACTTCATGGGTGATTTAAGGGTTCACTTCAAACATCAGCATTTATTTGTTTATATTTTATTATTATTATTTTTTAATTTTTTGAGATGGAGTTTTGCTCTTGTTGTCCAGGCTGGAGTGCAATGGCACGATCTCGGCTCACTGCAACCACTGCCTCCCAGGTTTAAGTGGTTCTCCTGCCTCAGCCTCCTGAGTAGCTGGGACTACAGGCGCATGCTGTCATGCCTGGCTAGGTTTTGTATTTTTAGTAGAGACGGGGTTTCACCATGTTGGCCATGCTGGTCTTGAATTCTTGACCTCAGGTGATCCACCTGCCTTGGCCTCCCAAAGTGCTGGGATTACAGGCGTGAGCCACTGCACTCGGCCAACATCAGCATTTAGAACCTAAATCCTAAATAAAATCTAACTCACTCTTTAAACTTTGGCGCAAATGTCGTCTCTTCTCATTTGCTCTGATGTGGGTCAGTCTTCCTTCGTGCTTCTGTAAATACCATAGTTCCTTCAGTTATTTGCACATATCTGTGTTATAAGGTTGAACTGTAATTATATATTTAATTTTCAGTCTGTCTCCATTAGGCAGTGAGCTCTCCAAAGACAAAGGCATATTATTTATTTAGCTAGTTTTTAGAGATGGGGTCTTGCTAAGTTGCCCAGGCTGGAGTGCAGTGGCTATTCATAGGAGAGATCCCACTACTAATTAGCATAGAAATTTTGACCTACTTCATTTCTGACCTGGGCCAGTTCACCTCTCCTTAGGCAACCTAGTGGGCCTCACTCCTGGGAGGTCATGATATCAATGCCAGTTTTGTGTAGACACCCAATGAGCATAGCTCACTACAGCCCAGAAGTTCTGGGCTCAAGCAGTCCTCCTGCCTAAGGTCTCAAGTATCTGGGACTACTGGTACATGCCACCATGTCCAGCAACAAAGACATATTTTAGTTATCCTGTGTTTGTGTCTGTCTCAATACCTAGCCTAAGTATAAACATTCAGCAAATGTCTGTTGATGAAATGGATGAAGTCCCACCTCCCATTTTAGACCACTTGCCCTTCTCAGAAATGATCTATGAACTCCCACTGAATGTTTAGTTGATGTCCATGGTTTATCATTTCAATGCATTTTAATTCTTCCAGTATTCATTTTTCTTCTCCACTAGATTTAAGCATAGTCATAGCAGAATCAATATGCTCACCCCATCATGAAAAAGAAATATTTGTTAATGAATCGATTACTACTTTGAGCATGACATGTTTTAAAGATGAAGAGAAACTAATCAAGTTAGTTTTTATTTGGTCAGAGACTTATTTGTGCCTGCTTATCTCAAGTTATAAAGGCCCTAAATATGGCTCCGTGTTGCAGAGGGTCTTTCTCTTCTTATATAGACAGAGCCCATATTCACAATGTATCACACTTACCTCAAGGTGTTGTCTGGAGTTTCCTAGGCTGTGTCCTTTGCCTGGAATGCTCTCTCTCTCGTGCTGGCTGGCTTCTTCCCACCAGCTGTGGCCAGGGCTGCTCCTTATTCCTTCATCAAAACTCACTCTCCGCCGGGTGTGGCGGCTCACACTGTAATCCCAGCATTTTGAGAGGCCAAGGTGGGAGGATCGTTTGAGCCCAGGAGTTCGAGACAAGTCTGGGCAACAGAGCAAGACCCCGTCTCTACCAAAAAAAAGCCACTTTCTCTTCCATGAGCCAGTTTATTTTTTTTTCACAGCATTTGTTACAAATGTAAGTTAAAAGTCCTAAATACATATTTGTTCAATGAATGTCGAACTGCTCTGACCTTATATTCAATTTTCCTATCCAAGGCAAAAACCATTATGGGAAAAATGGTAGAAAATTGACTACTTAAAAGTTAACCACACTTAAGAAAGTCCAGCATGCAAGGTAGTGATTATCCTGGAGCACTCAAAAGGCATTTGGGTCTCATTTACCAGGAGTTTTCTGCAGACCTCAGTTTCTTAGAATTTTAATCAATATATTTTTAAAGCGGGCATAATTTATCACACAGTTTTGCAACTTTACTCTTTATAACTCTAAGAAACTGTAGAAAATGTTTTCTTTCCCTGTCGCCTACATGTTTGAAGGTGAAATTGAAAATTCAACCAATAAAACTGTGCTAAAAAGTTTGACACTAAGAAAAAGAAAGGCCTGGTAAGTTTCACTGTGAGATGGCTGGGAATGTTGATTGGTGGATCTGTGTTTGTTGGTTAGTTTGGGGCCTGGACACTGAGAATTAAGTCCAGTTAGAGATGTCAGGGAACCCAGACTTTTGGTTCAAAGCCAAAAGGGAATGTGGGGAGGGAGTTAAGGACTGAAATAGGCAGTAGGGTTTTCTTCCTCTGTGTCCCCCTTTCTCTGTCCCTTGTTTGGTTTATGCATAGATTTTTCTTGTGTATCCTTCAATCCTTTCCACGTTACCTTTCTCTCTTTCGCACTTAAACTGAGATTTAGAACTAAAATGAGAGTTTACAAAGGTACTGGCTATAATTATATTATTTACTATTTATTAATTTTTTTTTTTTTTTTTTTTTGAGACGGAGTCTCGCTCTGCCACCCAGGCTGGAGTGCAGTGGCCGGATCTCAGCTCACTGCAAGCTCCGCCTCCCGGGTTCACGCCATTCTCCTGCCTCAGCCTCCCCAGTAGCTGGGACTACAGGCGCCTGCCACCTCACCCGGCTAGTTTTTTGTATTTCTTAGTAGAGACGGGGTTTCACCGTGTCAGCCAGGATGGTCTCGATCTCCTGACCTCGTGATCCGCCCGCCTCGGCCTCCCAAAGTGCTGGGATTACAGGCTTGAGCCACCGCGCCCGGCCTATTTATTAATTTTTTTGAGACAGGATCTCTCTCTGTTGTCCAGGCTGGAGTACAGTGGTGCAATCATGGCTCACTGCAACCTTGAGCTCCCAGGCTCATGCAATTCTCCCACCTGTGCCTCCCGAGTAGCTGGGACCACAGGCACATGCCACCATGCCCAGTTAATCTTTTTACTTTTTGTAGAAATGGGGTCTCACTATGTTGCCTAGGCCGGTCTTGGACTCCTGGGCTCAAGCAATTCTCATGCCTCAATCTCCCAAAGTGCTAGGATTACAGGTGTGAACCACCACGCCTGGCCTATAATTATGAAAAAAACCCCACACACTATTTTGTGATATGATTTAAAATTTATCCCTCTAATATAATATTTTATTACTCAGGTTTACTTTCGACAAAACACTACGTCCTTTGCTTACTATTTTTAAATGGTCATTGAAGGAGGCAATAGCCTGCAAATACATGCATTTCTTTGACCCAGAAACTTTGCTTCTAGGAATTTGTATTACATATTACATACTCAACCAGTATGTAAAAAATTTGTATAAGCCTGTTCATTCTAGACCTGTTCCATCTTATTGAAAAATTCATACACAACCTAAATGTCCAACAGTAATGTTGATTAAATAAATGTTGGTATATCCGTACAATTAAATGTTATACAGCTATTAAAATTAATTATGTCGGCTGGGCGCAGTGGCTCATGCCTGTAATCCCAGGACTTTGGGAGGCTGACGCGGGCAGATCACTTGAGGTCAGGAGTTTGAGACCAGCCTGGCCAACATGGAGAAACCCCATCTCTACTAAAAATACAAAAATTAGCCAGTCATGATAGCACATGCTCACAATCCCAGCTATTTGGGAGGCTGAGGCAAGAGAACTGGTTGAACCCGGCGGGCAGAGGTTGCAATGAGCCAAGATCACACCACTGCACTCCAGCCTGGGCGACAAAGGCAGACTCTGTCTCAAAAAATAAAATAAATGATGTAGATATTTATTCCCATAAAAGATATTTATGCCATTTAGTACAATAATAAAAGTAGTTTGCTAAATGGTGTTCATCATATGATCTCTATTTTAAATGAATGTATGTGTACACACATAAATTATACAGTGATTACTTCTGGTGATATGATTATGAGTGAATTTTCTATTTTGTTAACATGACATGTCTAATTTTTCTATAGTTAGAAAAACTGTTACTTCTATAATAAAAATAGTTTACTATAACCAACAAAACTTGGTGCTTATTTTATGTGACAGTCCCTGAATTTGAATAGAAAATGGCATCCATTTGTGTTCTAATTAATGTTGTAATCCTGTTCTTTCACTCTCTTTTCAACTTTTTTGCTCCTCCTCAATTAAAGAAACTCTTATGTACGTGAGAAACCATTGGTGAGAAACTTTTCAAAGTCTCTGGAGCTCAAACATGCCTTGAAATAAAAGGGAGATAAACTGAAAAATTCACTGCTTCAGGGATCTGTTCTGTAATGGAAACGCTCCTTACACTATGAGGATTTTCTCTCCATCTATTTGATTTTAATGAGTTTTAACTTTGAAATGTCTGAGGAGTAGATGTCTAAGCGTTTTGGTTCATTCAATGTGCTCCCCTCACCTGGACATGCAGGGACATGAGTGATTGCGAGCGTGGACCTTGTTAAGGCAGTACGCCCATAAGCAAAGGAAATGTGAAACTGAGGAAACTTTCCAAGGCCTCACAACTTTCCAGGCCTCCCCTGACCTATTTCTATTTTCCAGACACACAACACCTTACTCTGAATTATCCTGATTTTTCCCAAGTAGCCCTGGATTCCACCTCCTGCCCTTTGTAGATGGCCAGACTAGAGAACTGGTTTAGATAGCACTAGCAATAGGTTCATGGTTGGCCACAGCTGGAGGAAAGCCTTCACTCAGGAGACACACGAACTTCTAATATCTTCTAGTATTGCAACCCCAAACGTGAGGTTAAAGGAGCTGAGTGAAGGATCAGGGCCTGCCAATTGCACGTGCTATTTTTGGCTCCTGTATTTGGTCCAGGTGACCTGGGAGACCACTCATCCTCTCTGCACATTGGTTTACAATGGACAAAATGGACAGTGTGCAGTTGTAGGCAGGGGACTTTTTAGTTAAAGGCAAAGGAAAGAATGCCATAAACACAGTATGCTCGGCAGAGCTAATAATGATGCGGGGGCCCAGAATTCTTGCCTAGATTTTATCTCTGGCTTGTTGTGTGTCCTTGAGCACTTAGGCTATTTCTGTGGCCTCATGCATAGACAGGTAGTAATACCCTGTTCTCTCCACTTTCGTTATATGGGCACTGTGAGGATATAATAGCTAGTTAATGAGATTTAAAATAGGAAGAAAATGTTTTGGAAGCCTTCAAAGTACTTTGAGATTTTCAGATTCTGATTAAATAGAAGGTATTGTTAGGAGAAGAATCTGGACAGTTCATATCATGTACATATTGTTTCCTTCAGTGCTGTATTTATTGGGCAATTTCTTTTTCCTTTCAGCACAAATGTGGAGGAAAAATGAAGGCAAAGCAAAATAACAACAGGCAAGTCTGAAAACAAAGGTGTTGCCAGCCATGCTAAACCTCGGACACATATTCTGAATGAAGCTAAAGTTTAAAGTCCCCTCCGATAGATTTAGGAGAGCGTATTTAATAGGGCGACTTAAATGTCCATACTAGCAAGTGTGTTTCTCACATGGAGAAGTAGTACGATTTTATGTCAGGAAAGGGATGAGAACACACTTCTTGAACACATACAACGCTGAAGACATTTCCTGGAAAACCACTGGCCTTTGCTTAGGACAGTTGCATCACACAGAGATGTTTGTGGTTCAGATTTATAAGAAACATGGGAACTGAAGCCAAAGCACTACTTTTGCTCGGTATAACCAGATGCCAGATCTAAAGTGTTAGGCATGTTCCTATATGTATGTTAGAAAAAAGTTGCCCAAGTTTTGGGCAACTTCCTCTTCCATCTCTCTTACAAGCCAACAAATCAAAACAGTAAACTGTTCTCTGAAGAAAACAAATTTATTTGGTTGATTCAAACTTTTAATGAGACTGTTACTCCCCTGTGTGCCTTTCCTTTCTCTGGTTCTAGAAATACATCTAGAAAGGGGGAAAATGTTAGTATATTTTCTACAGACTTTATGTCACAAATGTTTAGCTTACAGGGTGGACTCTGAGGAACAGTGTCCTTTCCAAATGTTGTAAAACTTTGTGTTCATTCTGGAAAAACAAGCAAAACTAATCACAATGATTTCCTGCTTTGGAGCAATGAGAAATGGGAGGGAAACTTCACCTTTTCAGAGCTTTTGATGTTTACACCATGTGAATTACCCACCCCCAAATTTAAAATAGGAATATTTTAAAAAGTGTTTACCTCTGAGAAGAGAAACTGGTAGTGAAGAATGGGAGCTGTAGACTTTTAAAATTATGGAACCAGTCTGATGTATTTGCATTTTTCCCAATGTTCATGAATAAATAAATGTGCATTCATAATGAAAAAGAATAATTAACCTGGAAAAGCAAAAACGGAAAGGTCTGTGTTCACTGCTCCCTAAATAAGAAAAGATAGGCCTTGAAGTGTGGCCTTATACTTGTACGTCTTTTCCATGTGCCAAAGAGCTACCCCATGGTCAAGCCAAGTGGTGATTATGTAGCTTTCTCTGAATAGACATAATAGGGTTACACATTCACTGCGAAAAAGCTGCAGACAGATGACACCAGTCAACAGAACACCCTACACAGAAACTGTAAAACCATTTTAACACTTACTTCAGATATTATTACATGTGACAAAGTATTTGAAAGATCAACCAAATAAACTGTTCCTAGGAAACATTTCCAATAGAATGCTTCTTGAATAATGTTGCTTTTCTTAGGTCAGTGGGAATTGAATTAAGACACTGAAACACAGAGTCAAGATAAGAACCTGTATTTTTAGCTGAATACTTTTATAGAAGCCTCCAGATACTATACTACTTCTCAATCCTTTTTTTCTTTTGCATAGAGAAAAACTGAAATAGATTGTCTCCTTTATATGGCAGAGAATCTATATGGGGGTATTACAAATGTAACAAGATTCCAAATTTGACAGCATATATCTATATAGCCAATTATCCATTTGTTCATTCATCATTTATCTTACTATGCACAAGGCTCTGTATGAGATGCTCTGAAGATAGAGAAATGAATAAGACCTGGTTGTAGGAGGGGAGTCTAATGTGAGCATCAGAGAGCAAGGGTGGTGTGATAGGAAGGCATAGTACTGTAAAGCACAAGTATACTCTAGAGTCAGGGAGGAAAGCAACACCTCTCGAGGAAGGTGGCCATGGAGCTTACAAAGACCAATGCTACACCTACTATGTACCCAAAAAATTAAAAAGTAAAAAAAGAGCAATGCATATAAAGCACCTGCTACACTGCCTGGCACATAGTAAAGGATGGAAGTCTTAGCTGTCATATAGAATGTAGTAGAAGAATGCCTACGTTATTTTGGGAGCCTCTTGGAAGAATATGTAATTCAGTCTGAAAGTGGGAGAGAGAGAAAAAGAGAAAGGCAGTAAATCCTAAGATGTTCTTCAGGAGCTAGTTGATGGTTCTTAGAACTGTATTAAGTTCATAAACAATGAATTGATGACTTTAACTCAAAAGAAGGCTGGATTTTCTCCTGAGCTTGAGTTCAAGCAGGGATACTTCACCTATTACACCAGGAACAAAAAAGGCCATGGCATACCATCCTTGGCCTGTAGCATTTTATACTGGGTAATTCTTTGTTGTGGAGGGTTGTGCTGTGCATCATAGGATGTTTGGCAGCCTTCCTGGTCTCTACCCACTAGATGCCAGAAACAGTTCCCTGGTTGTGACAACCAAAAATGTCTCTAGATATTGCCAAACGTCTCCTGGGGGTAAAAATCTCCCCCAATGAAGAATCACTGCCTAAGACCAAGACCATTTCATTAAGTATTTATAATATTTAGTTAGCTATTAAGTTGCAGATGGAAAATTAAGGTTTGTGGAGAACCAACTTAAATATTTTCCTCTTATTTCTATGGCTGCTAAATGTATCGTGATGAAAACTATCAAATGAACATGTCTGAAGATTAGCATATTCTCATTTTCTACTTGCCAGTCGTAACAGGGTCTGAGACAAACTCCAGGAAAATGGCTCAAATTTGACGTGGGCAACACTTATTTATGGAAGTGAGAACTTACCCTACTTTCTAAATACTTTTATTAAGGCATTAATAAAATAATAATTAAACGTTATTAAGTATTTTATTAAGTTAAGCCTTTTTTTGCAGAAACTGTAGATTAGAGTATTTTAGATCATCAAGGCCACCGTGGCTTCCATATTCAATGTTGCCAACCCTAGTTCCCTGATAACTCTCCTTGGCCTGTTTGCAGAAGGTCCTGGAGTGGAGACCCCTGCCTTTCATCATTGTCCTCTGCTCTTGATGAAAAACTGCAAGGCCAGGCACAGTGTCTCACGCCTGTAATCCCAGCACTTTGGGAGGCCAAGGTGGGTGGATCACCTGAGGTTGGGAGTTCAAGACCAGCCTGACCAACATGGAGAAAACCCATCTCTACTAAAAATACAGAATTAGCAGGGCATGGTGGCACATGCCTGTAATCCCAGCTGCTCGGGAGGCTGAGGCAGGAGAATCGTTTGAACCCGTGAGGGGGAGGTTGTAGTGAGCCAAGATGGTGCCATTTTACTCCAGACTGGGTAACAAGAGCGAAACTCCATCTCAAAAAAAAAGAAAGAAAGAAAGAAAGAAAAATTGCAAAAAGCAAGGATGCCCTAGAGGCTGCTGGGAGATTTTCTGTTTATCTACAGAGGTAATTCCATCCTGCCTTTCGTGGTCCTTCTAACTGCTTGAGCAAACATATGTAGTAAACCATGATTAACTGGAACTTACTATGTAATGAAAGAAATTTAAAAAAATATTTTGTTTTTAAAAGAAAAAAGGAAACCAGAGAAAGCATGTTTATATTTAAAATTTATATTTTTGGCCAGGTGCAGTGGTTCACACCTATAATCCCAGCACTTTGGGAGGCCAAGCCAGAAGGATTGCTTGAAAACAGGAGTTTAAGACCAGCCTGGGCAACGAAGTGAGACCCTGTCTCTCCAAAAAATAAAATAGAATATAATTAGCCAGGCTGGTGGTGCATGCCTGTAGTCCCAGCTATTGGGGTGGCTGAGGCAGGAGGATCGTCTGAGTCTAGGAGTTCAAGGCTGCAGTGAGCTATGATTGCACCACTGCACTCGAGCCTGGGCAATAGAGTGAGACCTCATCTTGGGGGAAAAAAGTATTTTTTAAAAATAAAACTTTCAGTATAAGAGCTAGATAAAAAATAATCAATCAAGGACATGCTTAATCACAATTTGTTGATGATTCAGTTGATGTTGTTGCCATTACATAAAGGATTAAAGTTTTTTTCTCTTTGGGTGGTTTATACTATCTCCACTTCCAAAATGACCTTGAAGGTTTTTTTTTGTTTTTTTGTTTTTAAAATATATGCATATACAAAGATGTATGTGTAGAAATGGCCCGCTTTCTTTTCTATAAGCTCAAATTAGAGCATACTCTTCACATTGTTCAACAGATTATACTTTTTTTTTTTTTGAAACGGAGTCTCGCTCTGCCGCCCAGGCTGGAATGCAGTGGCGCCATCTCAGCTCCCTGCAAGCTCCGCCTCCCGGGTTCACCCCATTCTTCTGCCTCAGCCTCCCAAGTAGTTGAGATTATACTTTTTTACTTAACAATATGTTGTGGAGGCAATGCTATATCAATTCATAATGCTGGAATTCAGTCTTTTAAACATTTGTATAGTATTCCATTGGATAAATGTACTATGGTTTTTTGTTTGTTTGTTTGTTTGTTTGTTTGTTAGTTTTTGTGATGGAGTTTTGCTCTTGTTGCCCAGGCTGTAGTGCAATGATGTGATCTCAGCTCCTTACAGCCTCCACCTCCTGGGTTCAAGCAATTATCCTGCCTCAGCCTCCCGGGTAGCTGGGATTACAGGCATCCACCACCATGCCCAGCTAATTTTTTAAATTTTTAGTAGAGACTGGGTTTCACCATATTGACCAGGCTGGTCTCAAACTTCTGACCTCATGTGATCCACCTGCCTTGGCCTCCCAAAGTGTTGGGATTATAGGTGTGAGCCACCGTGACTGGCCTGTACCATAATTTATTAAAGTATGTCCTTACTGATAGAAATGTAGGTGTTTCAAGTAGTTTATTACTAAAAATGCTGTAATGAATATCACTATTCTTTTGGTTTTTATGAATCTTAACATAAATTTTTAGAAACAGTTGTACGTCAAAGGACATTTGGAGTTAACTGTTTTTTCCTTTTTATTTTTATTTTTTCTTGAGACAGAGTTTCACTCTGTCACCCAGGCTGCAGTGCAGTGGAATGATCTTGGCTCACTGCAACCTCTGCATCCCAGGTTCAAGTGATGCTCCTGCCTCAGCTTCCCAAGTAGCTGGGATTACAGGTGTGTAGCACTATGCCTGGCTAATTTTTGTATTTTTAGTAAAGACAGGGTTTCACCATGTTGTCCAGGTTAGTCTCCAATTCCTGAGCTCAAGTGATCTGCCCACCTCGGCCTCCCAAAGTACTGGGATTACAGGCACAAGCCACTACGGCTGGCTTGTATTTAACTTAAGTGTATAAAATTTTTGAACGTTAACAAATTGTTCCTCACAGAGACTGTGCTAATGTATTTTCTCACACTGTAAGAGAGTGATTATTTCCCCATGTCTGTACTAGTATTATGGACTACAAAGTTTTCTGATGGGTTAAAAATGACGTATTCTTTAAAATTTTGCGTTTCTTTAATTACAACTGAACATGAGTATATTGTTGTGTTTACACAAATATGTGTTTCTCTGTGAACAGTTGTTTCAAGTCTTGCCAAGTCTTTTCTTCTTTCCTTCTTTCTTCCTTTCTCCCTCCCTGATCTTCTTCCTTTCTTGCTTTTTTGGTTGCCTTTCTGTCTCTGTTTTTGTCTTTCCTTCCTAAGCACTCTTGGAAATTAGCTCCTTTTCTATCATACCTGCTAATATTTTTTTCTGAGTTTGTCTTTGCTTTTCAACTTTGTTTATGGTAATTTTTCATGTAGAAATGTTATTTTACATAGTCAAATGTATTTTTTTTCTTATGTCTTTTGTCCCATGCTTAGAAAGGCCTTGGTTGGGCACAGTGGCTCATGCCTGTAATCATAGCACTTTGAGAGGATCACTTGAGCCAAGGAGGTCGAGGCTGCAGTGTGCTGTGATTGTGCCACCACATGCCAGTCTGGGTGACAGAGCAAGACTCTGTCTCAAGAAGAAAAAAAAAAAAAGGCCTCTCTTAATTTGAAACTATAAAGAAACAAAAAAATCTTCCATGTTTTCTTCTAGTACTTTTACGGTTTTACATTTCATATTTAAATCTTTGAGCTATCTGGATTTTATTGTTTAATTAGGAGTGCAGTAGGAATTGAAACTTGATTTTTTTTTCCATGTGTCTGGCCAAGTGTCCCAACACCATTTATTTTCCTTCTGAATTGGAATTAGCCTTTATCTTAGACAAAATATTCCTATTCAAGAATATTTCTGAAGTCTCTATATTCTTTTTTATCTCTATCTCTTCATACACCATTACCAAATTATTCATAATGTCTTAATATATACTGTGTGGCTTTTTTTTTTTTTTTTTTTTTTTTTTTTTAGGCAGAGTCTCACTGTGTTTCCCAGGCTAGAATGCAGGCATGATCTCGGCTCACTGCACCTCTGCCTCCGGGGTTCAAGCAATTCTCATGGCTCAGTCTCCTGAGTAGCTGGGATTACAGGCATGTACCACCACATCAGATTAATTTTTGTATTTTTAGTGGAGATGGGGTTTTGCCATGTTGGCCAGGCTGGTCTCAAACTCTTAGCCTCAAGTGATCTGCCCACCTTGGCCTCCCAAAGTGCTGAGATTACAGGTGTGAACCACCACACCCAACTGGCTATTTTTATTAGTATTTTATTTTTACCTATTTTTAATGTCTGTCTTCCTAACTGTATATGATTTTATCACTAATCCTTCAGGTATAATAATAAAGGTCTAAGTCATTAGGAGACATTCATTTTTATAGTAAGAAAATCTTGACATTCATACTACCTTTGGAAATCTCAAGCTCAAGCCATTGAAATGCTCAGCTGATTTTTGTTATCTTTCAAACTCTGGTCCTTACCTTAACTCTTAACGCCCAGTTTATCCTCGCTCATCCTCTCATGTCTCACCTCAAGGACTTGAAACAAAAATCAGTTTACTGACTACAGTGGGGATGAGGGGAGCTTTGACAGGAGGGTCCAGGTAGTGGTTATTGTAAGACTGAAGCCACATGGGATATGCCACCCTGGGGGGCTGCAGCTGTGAAGCACTAGGAGCCAAGTGGGCATGGGATTGGCTCAGGACCCCACGGTTTGGCTTATCAATTATGAGGAGCACGGAAACAAGACTGTCAGGTAAGGCTAAGGATTGTTTGATTGTATCAGAAGAAAAACCTCAGACCTGACAAACAGGATTCTGTACCCAATTCAAACTCAACAGAGCAAGGAGTACCAGGCCCTCAGGCAAGTCTCAGAGTTAAGTTAATTAAAAAATCCAAGGCACTCTCAAGGAAAGGAAAGGCTAGATACCTTTCAGGAAGGCTGCTATAAAACCACAGCAGTATGTCATGAATCTTCCCTTAGTCTTTCCAAAAATAGACCTACTCAGGAACACTTTCCGCTGGTCTCATGAGTTAGAGCGGTCCCTGTAGATCAGGGTACTGTGTGGAGCCCACAGGAAGTCTGGGATATGAGGATAATCATGGGGGTTTTGGAGCAAGTAGATGCCCCTTTTCAATTGCTTCTATATCCATATGAGACAGCTTCTGATTTGCTATTGTGCTCACAAGTTGCTTGGGGCAGAAGGTGATCTGCCAGGGGTCACTTTTGAGTGTGCTAACATCAAATGGATTCTAGATCTGCCACTTCTGAGCTGTATTACCATGGGCAGGTACTTGATTCCTCTAAGCATCAGTTTTCTTTTTTGCAGATGGGTCTTACAAAACTCCATAGGTTTACCTGCTAGGATTGTTGTGAAAATTAAATGAGCAAAGATATGTTATATGCTTTAAACCTGAACTGGCACGTAGTAAGCTCTGTAAATGTTAGGGGTTGTTATTGTTATTATCATTACTACCACCACCATCTTGTTTAAAGAATCAGATTCCATGGGTTACAAGTGAAAAATAGCTTTCTTTCCCCTACTCGGTAGGGTTAGCCCTTTTTCTGTCCCTGGGATGAAATCTAAGGTAGTCCTAGGACTACTTCAGTTACTGGAGTGAAGTAACTATCTCTATCACATGTAATTGCAAAACAGTCCCATTTCAGTAATTGAAATGCCTAGTCCTATGCAAAAATTTCAACTTGGGCTTCATTTACTCTTTCCCTGAGGTCAGCACTGATTGATTATATAAATCTGCAAAGAGAAAAGGGCTGGGCTCTGGTTGTCTTCCTCTGTTTCCAAACTATGTTTTCCCTAATCCTAAACCCCCACTTTCCCACCCCAACCCCCAGCCAGAGCAGCCGACCCCTCTGGGATTTTTGTTTCATTTTTTTGGAGACTGTGTCTCTTTCTGTGGCCCAGGCTAGAGAAGCAGCAGCATGATCATAGCTCACTGCAGCCTTGACCTCCTGGGCTGAAGCGATCCTCACACCTCAGCCTCCTGAGTAGCTAGGATTACAGGCAAGTGACACTGCTCCTGGCTATTATTTATTTATTTTTAGAGATGAGGTCTTGCTATGTCTCCCAATCTGTTCTCAAACTCTTGGCCGTAAGTGATCTTCTTGTCTTAGCCTCCAGAGTAGATGGGACTACAGGCACAAGCCACCGTGCTCCATCAGTGATTTTTGTTGACTGAAGCTGTGGCTGGAGTTCTCTGGGGCTGACAGATGATCAAGTTGACTCTTTCTTTCATGGGATGCTTCCATTGGCTCTTTAGAGACCCCCACTTGGGAACATACTAGCAGCACCCCCAAAACAGGAATGGCTCTCTTGGGGCTGGTCACTTACAAGCTTCAGTGACCTCCCACCTGCTATTTTCTGATTAAGGTCCCATGTCACTAAGGTCAGGTCCCTTGTAAAATGACTCCCAGGTCTGCCCTATCCCTTGTGAGTATCCTGTCCAGGGAAATCACATACTTCTGCCCTGCTGTCTCTGGCAGGTCAGCTTGCTCCTATGAAAGCAGCTGTCATGCCTCTATCCACAGGTTGGAAGTCCCAGTTCTTTAGATTCTGCAGAATCAAATGGCATGCACAAGATACTAGATCTTTGAGTCCCCAAACTCCAGGAGACACAGGGTGAGCTTTCTAAGTCTCTCCTTAATGCCCCTCTCACTTGATTTGTAGTCAGGGAACTACTCTCCTCTTTTCATTTACTATGCCCTTTCCCCAAAATACCCCCCTTCCTGGGTATTTTAACCTCAGGCTCAAGCTGGTTCTTAATCACCTCCTTTGCAACTCTAGCAGAAGTCAGTTAGCATCTCACTTTGGAATGTGGAAATTCTAGCTAGTATTATTTTCTTCTCAGCTGAAACTTAGACAGAAAGAGTCCCTTTTAAACACCCTGTTATATTGTGAGAGTCATCATTATAGGGTGATTATGGGATTTAAATGAAAAAATGCACGCAAAATACTTAGCATAGTGTCAGGCATATTGTAAGTGCTCAATAAACATTAGCTATTTAACAAACAATTTATATGGTATTAACTGGGTAATCTAAGTGCTTTATAGGCAATGACTCATTTAATCCTCAAAACAACTCTATCATTCTCATTTTGTAAACAAGGAAATCGAGGCACAGAGAGGTTGCATATCTTGCCCAATATTACATAGCTAGCAAGTGATGAAGCTGGGATTCGAATCCATTCTGGCTCCAGAGGTCATACTTTTAACCATTAAGCTATTTCTTATTTCTTAATTACTACTATTATTTTTTGAGGCAGTGTCTCACTTTGTTGCTCAGTCTAGAGTGCAGTGATGCCGTCCTAGCTCACTGCAGCCTCCAACTCCAAGGTTCAAGTGATCCTCCTACATCAGCCTCCCAAGTAGCTGGGACTACAGGTATGCATCACTATGCCCGGCTACATTTTTTATTTTTTGTAGAGACAAGGTGTCACTCTGTTACCCAGGCTGGTCTTAAACTCCTGGTCTCAAGTGATCTTCCCACCCTGGCCTCCAAAAGTGCTGGGGTTACAAGTGTGAGTCACCTCGCCCAGCCCCCATTTCAAAGAATAGTAATAGCTATTACTATCATTATCATAATTATTATTACTTAGTA
Organism: Macaca thibetana thibetana; assembly: GCF_024542745.1. Lineage (NCBI taxonomy): Eukaryota > Metazoa > Chordata > Mammalia > Primates > Cercopithecidae > Macaca > Macaca thibetana. The sequence continues at coordinate 74,245,727 of NC_065585.1, read as the reverse complement.
TGTATGGGAACAGACTTGGGTGAGCCTAAAAACCAAGTAAGTTACCACGAGAAGCTGTCATATCCTAAGTTTGACTTCGTTAATGAAACTGCTATCCTTCCCCGGACGAAAGCCAATGGATAGTTGGAGTTTCCCAATGAAACACTAAAGAGAATAAATACACATGGATTAGATTTAGCGATGGCTGTGTTCAGTATTACAGCACATTCCAGAAATTGGTTTAAGTATTGTGATCCTGAACGATGTTGTGGATATTCCTGAACAACAGCAAAAATGAGAATTTTTTCTTCTCATTTCCCTTAAACTAATAGGAGCGTTGGCCCTGGAGTCAGGATGACTTCGGTTTGGTCATATGAGCAGGAAAAAGCAAGTTTGTTTACTAAGAAGAGACATATAGATTCTACCAATTAGTTAATTATAGCAGAAATAGAAGATCAATCACCTTCATGGTGTAGTACAGGAGTGAAGAACAAGGGACACCTGCCTTCAGATGATTAGACATATTCCCTTGTCCCAGGCAACATACCATTCAGTGGAGCTGATTCTTCTCCCCTTGACTTCCCACATATCTTCATAATAAACTGATAAGTAAAACTAATGTAACTTAAGCATGCTTCTATGCTTTGCAATCTAAAGAACTTACTATAATCACATTATCCACAAATAATAATAATTCAATCTTTTTAATGTCTAATAGTTGTGCTTCTTGGTTCTGTTTCTTGCCTTATTGTATTAGCCAGGAATTCCAGAATATTATTAAGTAATAGTGGTAATAGCGAATAGCAAGCCTCCTTTCCCTCTTCCTGATATTAATGGTAACACCTCTATAGAATTTTTGGTATGTTCTAGCCCTTTAAGTATTTGATTAATGCGAATTCTGGAAAGACAGACATACAAAGTGTTGTATACAGTTTTAGGAGGTTCAAGAACCATGGACAGACACATGAATAGTTTTTGTGAATTCCATTATTAAAGATTGAAGTTGGCAGCCTGGTGCAGTGGCTCATGCCTGTAATCCCAGCACTTTGGGAGGCCAAAGTGGGCGGATCACATGAACTCAGGAGTTTGAGACTAGCCTGGACAACATGGCACGACCTTGTCTTTACGAAAAATACAAAATTAGCCAGGCATATTGGCACGTGCCTGTAATCCCATCTACATGAGGAGCTAAGGCCAGAGGATTGCTTGGGCCTGGGAGGTCGAGGCTGCAGTGAGCTGAGATTGCAGCATGCATTCCAGCCTGGACTACAGAGTGAGATCCTGTCTCAAAAAAAAAAAAAAAAAAAAAAAATGAGGTTGGCAATTGGTTTAAGACAAATTTTAAGACCATATTAATAAAAATTCTTTATAGTGCTAGTTTAGGAATAACAAAAAATATGTGAATTTCATCAATTGTCTATCATAAACTAAGATAATTATAGATTCTTTCTCTTTAGTCTTACTGATACCAATTTTAAATATATGCATATATATATATCACTCTGTCACCCAGGTTGGAGTGTGGTGGCGCAATCTCAGCTTACTGCAACCTCTGCCTCCTGGGCTCAAGTGATTCTCCCACCTCAGCCTCCTGAGTAGCTGTGACTACAGGTGCATGACATCACACCCAGCTAATTTTTTGTATTTTTGGTAGAGATGGGGTTTCGTCATGTTGCCCAGGCTGGTCTCAAACTCCTAAACTCAAGTGATCTGCCCGCCTAGGCCTCCCAAAGTACTGGGATTATAGGTGTGAGCCACTGCGTCTGGCCAATACCAAATTATATTTATGTGCTTACTAATATCAAACCTTCGTCGCATTTCCAGAATAAATTCTTTGATTTGATATATGGTCTCTTCTTTTTTTTTTTTTTTTTTTTTTTTTTTTGAGACAAGGTCTTGCTCTGTTGCCTAGGCTAGAGTGCAGTGGCACACTCATTTTCACTGCAACCTCAACCTCCCTGTCTCAAGCAATTCTTCCATCTCAGCCTTCCAAGTAGCTGTGACCATAGGCACCTGCCACCAAGCTCAGTTGTTTTTTTATTTTTTATTTATTTTTGTAGAGATGAGGTCTCACTATGTTGCCTATGCTGGTCTTGAACTCCTGGGCTGAAGTGATCCTCCCACCTCAGTTTCCCAAAGTGCTGGGATTATAGGTGTGAGCCACCATGCCTGGCCTGATTCTTTTAATAGTCTGTTAGATTTAATTTGCTAGTGTTATAATTTGGAATTTGAATTCATCAGAAGGATTATAATGCATGTTAGGAAGATTTTTTAATAAAAATAATTATAAGAAAAATTATTTGCTGGGTACAGTGGGTCACGCCTGTAATACCAGCACTTTGAGAGGTTGAGGCAGGAGTATCGCTTGAGACCAAGAGTTCAAGACGAGCTTAGAAAACATAGCAGACCCTGTGTCTATAAGAAATTACAAAATTAGTCAGGCATGGTGGCCCACCTGTAGTCCCAGTATCTCAGGAGGTTGAGGTGGAAGGATCACTTGAGCTCAGGAGTTCAAGATTATATAAAAACTTCCCTTTTCTAAGCATTCTGGTAAGGACCAGAGAATGAGAACTTCAGAATATCACGGAGATGATAGGAGAAGCTCACCAAACCCACTTATCTTGCTGATTAGGAAGAAAGTTGCTCTGAGACATTGTGATTTATGCAAGCTTGCACTACATTATAGAGGCAGGCATTCGTTAATACAAGCTCCTTGTTGAGGCTCGAAGAGAAAAGAAGGGGAAAGAGTTTTGTCTTATTTCCAATGGAACATTACCTTCATTCTATGGCAGAGCAAGAAGAATGTCTGTTTGTGGAACTGTGAAAGTTTCATAAAGAAATGATGCAAGTATTCTAATAAATTAAAGACATTATTGTCAGCCAGGCGCCGTGGCTCACGCCTGTAATCCCAGCACTTTGGGAGGCCGAGGCGGGCGTATCACCTGAGGTTGGGAGTTTGAGATACCCTGACCAACATGAAGAAACCCCGTCTCTACTGAAAATAGCCAGGTGTGGTGGCACATGCCTGTAATCCCAGCTACTCAAGGAGAATCACTTGAACCCGGGAGGCAGAGGTTGCGGTGAGCCAGAGACTGTGCCATTGCACTCCAGACTGGGCAACAAGAACGAAACTCCATTTCAAAAAAAAAAAAAAAAAAAAAAAGACATATTGTCATCTTCAAGGAATGAAAAACATTAAAACATTATTGGGCTGAATTTCCCCATATCTTTTGGTTCCAAGTGCCTTACCCTCTCTATGTAGAACCAAAACTTGCAGAGTTTCAGCTCTTTGGATAGTTCTCCCCAGCACACACCAGGGAGGCCTTCCTGCCAAAAATGGGCTAAATGCATTACAAATGGAGATGAAAGAATCACAGAACAAAGGAAAGAGGCTTTGAGGATATATATTTCAGAAAGTTGCCAACTTCTAAAACAATCTAGAGCTATAGCAAAATGTATTAGGTTGGTGCAAAAGTAATTGTGGTTTTGCCTTTTCTTCTGCACCAACCTATATAGGACCCTGGTAGAGAAGGGCCTTCTCCTGCTTGCTGTTGGTGCAGGTTCCTGCTGTTTGTCTTTTAATGTCTCTAACAAGGTCCTAAGGGTACTGATTGTCTTTGTGCTGACCCTATCCACCCGACTGTCCCCTCCCCTTAGCCTCATCAGCACTCAGCTTGACTCCTGCAGAACAAGCCAGTACAATGCCTGATGCTCAGCCCCGTACCTGACTGCATGTGTGGCAAAGGTCTGTCTTCCAAGGACTGCAACAATAGGACTGAAACATCTGCTCCCTTTGGACAAGTCAGTGAGAAATTCAGCCAAGCTGGTTGTTTGGTGTCACATAGCAAAACAATTGGCTAGATGATGGATTTCTTTGTTCCCAACTCTATGTTGACACTGCCTCAGATTCTAATCTGGTGGTGCATTTTAATGAAGGCTTGCTAGAAAGAGCAACTTTGTTTTTTTAACCATTAAAGCTGTTATGTTTACTACCTATATGAATCCCCAAACACCCTATGCTGCAGATAGAGCAGCTAACATTACTGTAATTTAATAGATGAAACTGAAGCCCAGAGGACTTGATTGGTTGCTCCACGTCTCCTAGCTTGTTAGTGGTAGAGCTGGAGCTAGAACCCCCAGGTGTCCTGACTTCACCTGTCAGTCTCTCCCACAATGCAGCAGTGCCTGCTTCATTAGAATCTGTTTTCTTACATATACTTTCTAGATAGAAAACTGTATATATTCTGATTTTAAAAGTATAAATACTTCCAAGTCTGTGTGAATGAATGCATTCAATAAATGAATGTTAAGCAAGTTGTAAATACATTTTGATGAGGAAATTCATTTACCTATAGATTTGGAGGATCAATGAAGAGAATTGAAATCCATTTTTAAATAATTTAATGGGTTTATGGAAAGATTCATATATTAAAGCAAAACCTAATCATTCATGAATTTACAACACTATTATTTAAACTTTTCATTGTGGACATTTTCAAACACACACAGAAGTAGAGGAAAGAATATAATAAACCCATTGTCCCACTTCAACAATTCTCGATATACGGATATATGGCCAATCTTCTTTGATCACTCTCCCCTACTCCTCCTACTCCTTCCCTGGATTATTTTAAAGTAAATCCCAGATATCATTTTATCATTTCATCCATAAACATTTCAATATGTATCTTTATTTTTTTTGAGACAGGGTCTTGCTCTGTTCCCCAGGCTGGAGTGCAGGGATGCGATCTCGGTTCATTACAGCCTCGATCTCCCAGGCTCAAATGAGCATCCCACCTCAGCCTCTCGAGAAGCTGGGCCTAGAGGCATGCCACCACATCCAGCTAATTTTTTTTTTTTTTTTTTGTATTTTCTGTGGAGACAGGGTTTCATCATGTTGCCCAGGCTGGTCTCGAACTCCTGGGCTCAAGTGATCTGCTTGACCTTCCAAGTGCTGGAATCACAGGCATGAGCTACTAGGCCCAGCATCAATATGTGTCTTTAAAAGATAAGAAGGCTATTGTTACACCTTTAAAAAGTTAACAGTAATTTTGTTGTAAAATTGGTATGTGATGTGGTTTGGCTCTGTGTTGCTGCCTGAATCTCACCTTGAATTGTTATAATCCCCACATGTTAACAGCAGGAGCAGGTGGAGATAATTGAATCATGGGGCGGGGGGGCGGGCTGGGGGGGGTTCCCCTATGTTGTTCTTGTGATAGTGAGTGAATTCTCACAAGATGTGATGATTTTATAAGGGGCTTCCCACTTTGCTCAGCACTCATTCTCTCTCCTGCCACCCTGTGAAGAGGTGCCTACTGCCATGATTATAAGTTTCCTGAGGCCTCCCCAGCCATGTGGAAGTGTGAGTCAATTAAACCACTTTGCTTTATAAATTACCCAGTCTTGGTTATTTCTTCATAGAAGTGTGGGAATTGGCTAATACAGTGAATTGGTAACACAGACAGTGGGGTCTGCTTTAAGGATACCCAAAAATGTGGAAGGGACTTTGGAACTGGGTAACAGCCAGAGGTTGGAACAGTTTGGAGGGTGCAGAAGAAGAAAGTAAAATGTGGGAAAGCTTGGAACTTCCTAGAGACTTCTTATATGGCTTTGACCAAAATGCTGATAGTGATATGGACAATAAAGTCCAGGCTGAGGTGGTCTCAGATGGAGATGAGGAACTTGTTGGGAACTGAAATAAAAGTGGTTCTTGCTGTGCTTTAGCAAGGAGACTAGCAGCATTTTATCCCTCCCCTAGAGATCTGTTGAACTTTGAACTTGAGAGAGATGATTTAGGATGTCTGGCAGAAAAAAATTTCTAAGCAGCAAAGCATTCAAGAGGAAGCAGAGAATAAAAGTTCGGAAAATTTTTGGCCTATGTGATAGAAAAGAAAAACCCATTTTCTGGGGAGAAATTCAAGCCAGCTGCAGACATTTGCATAAGTAGCAAGGAGCCAAATGTTAATCACAAAGCCAATGGGGAAACTGTCTCCAGGGCATGTCAGATAACTTTATGGTGGCCACTCCCATCACAGGCCTGAGGTCTAAGAGGGAAAAATGGGTTTCTGGCCTGCTCTGTGCAGCCTCAGGACATGGTACCCTGTATCCCAGCCACTCCAGTCATGGCTAAAAGGGGTCAAGATACAGTTCAGACCATTGCTTCAGAGCGTGCAAGCCCTAAGCCTTCGCAGCTTCTACGTGGTGTTGGTCCTGCAGGTCCGCAGAAGACAAGAATTGAGGTTTGGGAACCTCCTCCTAGATTTCAGACGATGTATGGAAATGCCTGGATGTCCAGGCAGAAGTTTGCTGCAGGGGTGTAACCTTCATTGAGAACCTCTGCTAGGGCAGTGCAGAAGAAAAATGTGGGGTTGGAGCCCAGCCAACACAGAGTCCCCACTGGAGCACTGCCTAGTGGAGCTGTGAGAAGAGGGCCACTGTCCTCCAGACCCCAGAATGGTAGCTCAACTGACAGCATGCACCATGTGACTGAAAAAGTTGCAGACACTCAACACCATCCCATGAAAGCAGCCAGGAGAGAAGCTGTATTCTGCAAAGCCACAGGGGTGGAGCTGCCCGAGCCTATGGGAACCCACCTCTTGCATCAGCATGACCTGGTGAAACAGGAAAGTTCTCTGACCCCCTCACAGGACTTGCAACAGGGGTGTGGCTTGTTTGCTCAGCCACTGCATGCTCAAATACCTTATAGGAGAGGGATCATGCAGACAGGCAGGTGCAGGAGCCAGGGCAGGTGCTTTTGGGCTCTGGCCCCATGGTAGCATCTAGGGGTGTGTTACAATTAATGTTTTTCTAGCAGTTGTTGTCTGCAGACAGCTAAGTGTTAAATCAGCTCAGTGGAGAGTCAGGGTGACAGCATTTTATGCCCTGCCCTCTTGGTACCCAGGTCCTTGTCCGGTGTCCAGGAAGAATCAGGTCATATAGATTTGAAGAATGGTGAATACAGGAATTTTACTGAGTGATTGAGGTGGCTCTCAGTGGGATGGATGGGAAGCTAGAAGAGTGATGAAGAGGGAAGATGATCCTCTCCTGAAGTTTGGCCATCCCACAGCCGATCTTCTGTCCGACCACACCCAGCCGAACTCCTCTCAATGTTAAGACACTCCTTCTCTTCTCTCCTTCTCTGCTGCTCTTTTGCTCAGGGAGCCTGGGGTTTGGGATTTATATGGGTACAGGACAGGTGGGGGCATGGTGGGCCAAAAGGCAACATTTGGGCATAAAACAGGAATGCCTGTTCCTATTTAGAGCCATAGGTTACCAGGCTTGAGGATGGGGCCTTTGCCAGGGAACTGCCCTCTTCTATGCAGTGTTTCCCTGCTCCTGTCCATATCACTGGATATGAGACATGGAGCCAAAGGAGATCATATTGGAACTTTAAGGTTTAGTGACTGCCCTACTGGATTTTGGACTTGCATGGAGCCTGTAGCCCCTGTGTTTTGGCCAATTTCTCTCATTTTGAATATTTACCCAATGCCTGCACCCCCACGGTATCCAGGAACTAACTAACTTGCTTTTGATTTTACAGGCTCATAGGCAGGAGGGACTTGTCTTGTCTCAGATAAGATTTTGGACTTGGACTTTTGGGTTAATGCCGGAATGAGCTAAGACTTTGGGGGACTGTTGGAAAGGCTTGATTGGTTTTGAAATGTGAGGATATGAGATTTGGGAGGGGCCAGGGTGGGATGATATGGTTTGGCTCTGTGTCCCCACTTGAATCTCACCTTGAATTGTAATAGTCCCCATGTGTCAAGTGCAAGACAAGGGGAAGATAATTGAATCATGGTTGGTTGGGGGGTCCCCCATGCCGTTCTCATGATAGTGAGTTCTCACAAGATGTGATGGTTTTATAAGGGGCTTCCCACTTTGCTCAGCACTCATTCTCTCTCCTGCCGCCCTGTGAAGAGGTGCCTTCTGCCATGATGGTAAGTTCCTGAGGCTTCCCCAATCATGTGGAATTGTGAGTCAATTAAACCAGTTTTCTTTATAAATTACCCAGTCTTGGGTAGTTTTTTCATAGCAGTGTGAAAATAAACTAATACAGTATGTAACCTGAATTTCTTAGTATGTTTATACCATATTTAATATATATGAATATATTAACTTTTTGCACAAGGTTTGGTCTCTGAGAAGACAATGAAATGCCTACTCTTTTGATTACACTGATTTTAGGATGTTGGATGAGTCCAATTTGAAAAAGACTTATTCATACTGCCACCCTGCTGTTCAAAATTTCAACATGTTGTGTTAAAGTGAGTTGCAGGTCTCCTGTTTTATTCCTTTTTTGAGTCAGGGTCTTGCTCTGTTGCCCAGGCTGGAGCACAGTGGCATGATTTTGGCTCACTCCAACCTCTGTGGGCTCAAGTGATCCTCTTGCCTCAGCCTCCTGAGTAGCTGGACCCACAGGCACACACCACTATGCCGATAATTTTCATGTTTTTCATAGAGACGGGATTTTGCCATGTTGCCCAGGCTTGTCTCAAACTCCTGAGTTCAAGTGATCCTCCCACATCGGCCTTCCAAAGTGCTGAGATTACATTGCTCCATCATTGATGAGTGCTTAATGGACAATAATATTCTTTATGTCAGTTGGATGACACAAAGGGGAAAATGAGACTTAGATAATTTCTATTTGGCCTAAAATGTGGTGGTTTTAGTTCTTATATCTTAGAGATGTTTGACATCATAGATTAGTTCCTGATAAGGTGAGTGTCCACTTTAAAGAATTTGAGCTTCAACTAGTAGTCTTCTAGTTACCATAAACCTCTGGATAAGGAAGGGCTGGGAGGAGAGAAAGGTGTGTAATTGTATCACAGGTCCTAGTGTCAATGAAAAACGGCTCTAAACTTTTTTGCCTCAGATCACTAGCAATCTTTGAAAGTCAAAAATCTTTGATTTCTCTCTTGAGAAATTCCAACCCCCAGCTAAAAGAATTTTGCTCCTAGCTATCTATGCTTATAAGGAAGAACCAAGTTGTTTATCTACCAGAGCTGAAATTGTCCCAAGGCAAGTCACTTCTACGATTTTCAGAAACCTTGGATACAGAAATTTTTGAAACATAAACTAGAAATGTATAGATCAATTCTTTTTTGAGTATGTGCTGTCTTAGGTACAGAAATGAGCTTGTTCAGAATTCGCTTTCTCAGGATGCAGGACACTCTAACATGAGAGAATGTAAAATCAAGATTCCAGGTTAACTTGCAATTCATGATTGCTCTTCTGCCTTTGCCTTGATTATTGAAAGGAATAAAGTCTTTGAATTTTGTCCTAAGGACTTTGGTTTAGAAGAGTATTAATCAGTTTTTCCTTTCCACCATTTGTTTTAAGCTTCCACAGTAGAGTATATTCGGATGCTACCCTGAACTTTTCAACTTTTCTTTCTTTCTCTTCCCTTCTTTCTTTTTCATTTTCCCTCCCTCCCTTCCTCCCTCCCTCCCTTCCTTCCTCCCTTCCTTCCTTCCTTCCTTCCTCGTTATTTTTTTCTTTCTTTTCTCCTTCCCTCCTTCCTTCTTTCTTTTCTTTTTTTCTTTTCTTCTTCTCTTTTCTTTTCTTCATTTTAGAGACAGGGTCTCACTCTGTCACCCAGGCTGAAGTGCAGTGGTATAGTCCTGGGCTCATGCCACCCTCCCATGTCATCCTCCGGAGTTGCAAGGACTACAGGTGCACACCACCATGCTCAGATAATTTTTATTTATTATTTATTTTATTTTTCCTTTTCTGTTTTGAGACAGAGTCTCACTCTGTCGCCCAGGCTAGAGTGTAGTTACATGGTCTTGGCTCACTGCAACCTTCACCTCCCAGGTTCAAGTGATTCTCCTGCCTCAGCCTCCTGAGTAGCTTGGATTACAAGCATGTACCACCATGCCCAGCTAATTTTTGCATTTTTAGTAGAGATGGGGGTTTGCCATGTTGGCCAGGCTGGTTTTGAACTTCTGACCTCAAGTGATCGCCTTCCCAAAGTGCTGGGATTACATGCATGAGCCACCACACTTGGCTCAACTTTTCTTTTTTTCTTTTATTTTCTGCCTTTTTATTTTTTACTGTTGATTTATTACAGGTCCCCAGGGCTTTATCTTTATTTTTTTTTCAATATCCTGTTTGGCAGCTTCCTTGGTTCTTTTTACCCATATGCAGAAGAGCTGGGCAGGCCACGTGGAGACAGGCAAAGGCCTTGGAGTTCTTCTCCTCCTCAGTGATGACTTGGGCTTTCTCCTTCTTATAGACATTCTGGATGGGCCTAAGTAGTCCTGTCAGCTACTGGGGCAATTTCAGTTCTTCAGCAGAACTGTCTCCCTTCTTGGGGGCCAAAGGCTTCCTGGGGAAGAGGATGAGTTTGGAGCGGCACTCCATCGGCACTGCACATTGGCTTGCAGGGACTCAGTGGACTTGTTTTACCTTCTTGGATCCACAGAGATGCCAGTGTTCTGTGCCACCTTCTTGTGAATACCAACCACCCTTAACTCGCCATGCTGAAGCCCTGGCCAGCATGTACTCTGGTGTGATACCTCACCGTGCAGCACCTTACTATGGGCCAGATGGGTCCAGACGTGGATGAACCATGTAGCCACGCAACACTGCCAGTGCTTGTGGAAGTGGGATTTCAAGATCATGCCTTTTCTGCTGAGCTCCATGGCTGACTACGGCCCTCCTGTGCAAGAGAACAACCGAGGGGGAAGGGCTCAACTTTTCTTAAATGACAAAGAAGAAAGAGAATTTAACTGTAGTTTGCTGTTTTTAGTAGCCTGGTATGGCAATTCACACCAGCTATTTGAGGTTGAACCTTACTACTTACCAGTGAGAATTGTTAATTAAGAGGAAAGAAAATAAAGTAACGCATAGAAAGTTCAATGAATACATGAGACTTAGGAGCGTTAGAAATTTGAAGACAGGCACTAGCTGGGAATAAATATGAAAAGGGATAATTACTTATAATAGAGCAATAAAAAGTAGAAATGACAATATGTTTCCTTAATAATATCAACAATGAACACTATTTTTTATCATAGTAGTAAAAAAAGTTTTTATATATATGTATATACACACACACACACATATATATATATATATTTTTTTTTTAGACAGAGTCTTACTCTGTTGCCCAGGCTGGAGTGCAGTGGCACAATCTTGGCTCACTGCAACCTCTGCCTCCTGTGTTCAAACGATTCTCCTGCCTCAGCCTCCTGAGTAGCTGGGATTACAGACACGTGCCACCACACCTGTCTAATTTTTGCATTTTTGGGAGAGACGGGGTTTCACCATGTTGGCCAGGCTGGTCTTGAACTCCTAACCTTGAGTGATCGACCCTTCTCAGCCTCCCAAAGTGCTGGGATTACAGGCATAAGCCACCACGCCCAGCCAAAAGTTCTGATCTCATGCTGTTAATTTTTTAAAAAATTCAAACCCACAGTAGCTTTTTATCTACTGCAGTGCTGACAATGAACCCAGACACGATCAACATTTCCGGAAGGTCTTGCAAGAATTGCTTGAAGAACAATTGATTCTATTCATATTCTTTTCTTTATTCCTGTTCATAAACTTACATGGACCTATGGAGCTACAGTGAATTTTTGTTTTTAGAGACAGGGTTTCACTCTGTCACCCAGGCTGGAGTGCAGTAGCATAATCACAGCTCACTGCAGCCTTGACTTCCTGGGCTCCAGCAATCCTCCCACATCAGCCTCCTGAACAGCTGGGATCACAGGTGTGCACCACCACACCTGGCTACTTTTTGTATTTTTTGTGGAGATGAGGTTTCACTGCGTTGTCCAGGCTGGTCTCAAACTTCTGAGTTCCAGTGATTCACCTGCCTCAGCCTCCCAGTGTTGGGATTGCAGGCGTGAGCCACTGTAGCCAGGCCCTCTCTGTCAAATATTGATGGACATTTGAGTTGTTTTGAGTTTTGAGCTATCATGATTAGTCCTGTTATGAACACTTGTACATGACTTTTGGTGTACATATAAGTATCTCTTGGCTATACATAAAGAATAGAGGGTTTGGGTAAGTTCAGCTTCAGGAGATATTATCAAACACTTTTTCAACATTGTTACAAATGTGCACTTCCACCAACAGTGTCTGAGAGTTCAAATTGCTTTGCATTCTTGCCTAAATTTGGTATTGTTGTCTTATTATTAATGTTAGCTATTCTGGTGGGGTACAGTGATTCAAATTTGCATTTTGATTTTAATTGGCATTCTCCTGGTGATTAATAAAGTCGAGCAGCCTGTCATATGATTGTTGTTTTTTTTTTGAGTGTCTTCTTTTATGAAATGCCTATTTAAGTCTTTTGCCCATTTTTCTGTTGGGTTGTCTGCTTTTTTCTATTAATTTGTAGAAATGTTTCACATATGATAGTTATGATTCATTTGTTATATATAGGTATTACAGATATGTTTTTCTACTTGGTAGCTTTCTTTTTCACTTTTTTTTTTTGGCATTGTAGCCTTTTCACTCTTGTTTTGTTTCTTAGTCTTGGAACTATTAATGCCTTTTGATGAACACTGGTTTTTATTTCAATGTAGTTCAATTTATCAATCTTTACCTTTATGGTTAGTGTTTCTTATGTCCTGTTTAAGAAATCACAGCCTGCCTCAAACTCACGAGAATATTTTTTATGTCTTCTATCTAGATGTGTTATTGTTTTATATTTAGAATTAAAATTCATCTAGTGTTAATTTTGTGTGTGTGGTGAGCGATAAGTTTCAAATTTTATTTTTATACAATATGGATATCGGTGAACCCAGCATCATTTGAAAAGACCATTCTTTCCCTCACGGCACTATGGTGGTTCTATTTCTGAACTATATATTCTGTTCCATTAGTCTATTTGTCCGTCTCTGTACCAATAACATGTCTCAATTATTTTAGTTTTATAATAAGTACTTCAACTTTACTCTTCTTCACAATTGTCTTGACTATTCTTGGTCCACTGAACTTCCAAATAAATTTTAGAATCAGTTAATCAGTTTCCCTCCCTCCTTCCCTCCCTCCCTCCCTTCCTGCTTTCCTCCCTTCCTTCCTTCCTTCCTTCTTTCTTCTTTTTTTGAAACAGGATCTTGCTTTGTCACCTAGGCTGGAGTGAAGTAGTACAATCATGACTTACTACACCCTCAACCTCTGAGGTTCAAGTGATCCTCCCACCTCAGCCTCACAAGTAGCTGGGACTGTGGGTGCCCATCAACACACCTGGCTAATTTTCTTTTTTTTTTTGTATTTTTTGGTAGATACAGAGTTTCACCATGTTGCCCAGGATAGTCTCAAACTCCTGGGCTCAAGTGATCCTCCTGCCTGGCCTCTCAAAGTGTTGAGATTACAGGTGTGAACTTCTGTGCCCTGCTAATCAGTTTTTTATTTTTTAAAAGAACGTGCTGAGATGTGTATTGGATTTATGGTAAATCTCTAGACTAATTTACGAAGATTGAAATTTTTACAATATCATGTCATCTAATCTACAAACATTGCATTTTAGCTGTATTGAGGTTTTCTTTCAATACAGTTTTGTAGTTTTCTTTTTCTTTTTCTTTTTTTAGACAGTCTCACTCTGTCACCTAGGCTGGAGTATAGCGGTGAGATCATGGCTCACTGTAGCCTCGACTTCCCAGGCACAAACGTTTCTCTCACCTCAGCCTACCAAGTAGCTGGCACTACAGGTTTATGCCACCATGCCTGGCTAACTTTATTTGGTTTGGGAATCTCTGCCTAGATTTCAGAACTCAGCACTTTGGGAGGTCAAGGTGGGAGGATCCCTTGATCCCAGGAGACCCAAGATCCCTTGATCCCAGGACTTATTATAAAGACCAGTCTGAGCAACATGGTGAAACGTTGTCTCTCTCTCTCTTTTTTTTAATTTTAAAAATTAACAACAATAACAACAACAACAACAATGAAAACTCCATATTCTTCTAGTCCTAGCTTGCTAAACTTTTTATCATGGTTGGTATTTTTTTACTCTATGTCCACCTTTCTTAGTCTGGGCTATGCCTAACTACTCTGCAGTTGAGATTAAATATTATTTTTAAGACCAAAAAATCCTTAAATTTTTATAATGCATTCTCATGAGAGGTTTGAAATATTCTATTATCTCCATTCAGTTCACTTATCTGTAAAATGATGATTATTGTATCCACTACAGTGTTATTGGGAGATGAAATAACTTATTGGCATGGATTGGCTGTGTTCCCATTGAAATCTCAACAGAATTCTCATGTGTTGTGGGAGGAACCTAGGGGGAGGTAATTGAATCATGGGGGCTGGTCTTTCCCATGCTATTCTTGTGATAGTGAATAAGTCTCACCAGATCTGATGGGTTTATCAGGAGTTTCTGCTTTTGCTTCTTCCTCATTCTCTCTTGCTGCCACCATGTAAGAAATGCATTTCACCTTCCGCCATGATTCTGAGGTCTCCTCAGCCATGTGGAACTGTAAGTCCAATTAAACCTCTTTTTGTTTCCAGTTTCAGGTATGTCGTAATCAGCAGCATGAAAACCAACTAATATGGTAAATTGGTATCAGTAGAGTGGGGCATTGCTGAAAAGATACCCCAAAATGTGGGAGCGACTTTGCAACTGGGTAACAGGCAGAAGTTGGAAGAGTTTGGAGGGCTCAGAAGAAGACAGGAAAATGTGGGAAAGTTTGGAACTTCCTAGATATTTGTTGATTGGCTTTGACCAAAATGCTGATAGTGATATGGACAATAAGGTCCAGGCAGAGGTGGTCTCAGAGGGAGATGAGGAACTTGTTGGGAACTGGAGCAAAGGTGACTCTTGTTATGTTTTAGCAAAGAGATTGGAGGCATTTTGCCCTTGCCCTAGAGATTTGTAGAACTTTGAACTTGAGACAGATAATTTAGGGTATCTGTCAGAAGAAATTTCTAAGCAGCAAAGTATTCAAGAGGTGACTTGAGTTCTTTTAAAGGCCTTCAGTTTTATAAGGGAAGCAGAGCAAAAAAGTTTGGAAAATTTGCAGACTGACTACGCAATAGAAAAGAAAAACCCATTTTCTGGGGAGAAATTCAAGCTGGTTGCAGAAATGTGCAGAAGTAGCAAGGAGCCTAATGTTAATCCCTAAGATCATGGGGAAAATGTCTCCAGGCCATGTCAGAGACCTTCATGGCAGCCCCTCCCATCACAGGCCCGGAGGCCCAGGAGGAAAAAGTGGTTTCGTGGGCTGGGCCCAGGGTCCCTGTGCTATGTGCAGCCTAGGGACTTGGTGCCCTGTGTCCCAGCCACTCCAGCCATGGCTGAAAGGGGCCAATGTACTGCTCAGGCTGTGGCTTCAGAGGGTGGAAGCTCAAAGCCTTGGCAGATTCCATATGGTGTTGAGCCTGCACATGCACAGAAGTCAAGAATTGAGGTTTGGGAATCTCCGCCTAGATTTTAGGAGATGTATGGAAATGCCCAGATGCCCAGGCAAAAGTTTTCTTCAGGGGGGGCCCTCATGGAGAACCTCTGCTAGGGCAGTGCAGAAGGGAAATGTGGGGTCAGAGCCTCCACACAGAGTCCCTACTGGGGCACTGTCTAGTGGAGCTGTGAGAAAAGTGCCACCATCCTCCAGACCCCAGAATGGTAGATCTACTGACAGCTTGCACCATGTGCCTGGAAAAGCTGCAGACACTCAATGCCAGCCCATGAAAGCAGCCAGGAGGGAGGCTGTACTCTGCAAAGCCACAGGGGTGGACCTGCCCAAGACCATGGGAACCCACCTCTTGCATCAGTGTGACCTAGATATGAGACCTGCAGTCAAAGGAGATTATTTTGGAGCTTTAAAATTTGACTGCCCTGCTGGATTTTGGACTTCCGTGGGGCCTGTAACCCCTTTGTTTTGCCAAATTTCTTCCATTTAGAATGGTTGTATTTACCCAATACCTGTACCCCCATTGTATCTAGGAAGTAACTAGCTTGTTTTTGATTTTACAGGCTCATAGGTAGAAGGGACTGGCCTTGTCTCAGGTGAGACTTCGGACTGTGGACTTCTGGGTTAATGCTGAAATTAGTTAAGGATTTGGGGGACTGTTGGGAGGGCATGATTGGTTTTGAAATGTTAGGACATGAGATTTAGAGGGGCCAGGGGTGGAATGATATGGTTTGGCTGTGTCCTCATTCAAATCTCAACTTGAATTGTATCTCCCAGAATTCCCACATGCTGTGGGAGGGACCCAGGGAGAGATAATTGAATCATGGGGGCCAGCCTTTCCCATGCTAGTCTCACGATAGTAAGTAAGTCTCACAAGATCTGATGGGTTTATCAGGGGTTTCTGCTTTTGCTTCTTCCTCATTTTCTCTTGCTGTTGCCATGTAAGAAGTGCCTTTTGCCTTCTGCCATGATTCTGAGGCTTCCCCAGCCATGTGGAACTGTAAGTCCAATTAAACCTCTCTTTGTTCCTAGTTTCGGGTATATCTTTATCAGCAGTATGAAAACAAACTAATACATTTAAGTAAAATGTTTAAATAGTGCCCGACAACTAGTAAGCATTTTATTTTATTTTTGTTTTCGTAGAGATGGGGTCTCCCTATGTTGCTTGCCCAGGCTGGTCTTGAAATGTACTCAAGCAATCCTCATGTCTTGGCCTCTCAGTGTGCTGAGATTACAGGCATGAGCCACCATGCCTGGACATAAGCTTTTTATAAACATCAGTTATTATTAATTTGTTTTTCAGGTGAAGAAAACAAAGTAGGAAAAGAGTGAGTGATGACTGGTGGTGGACTTCTTCCTGGAAACCCAGTCCCTTGACTCTCACTCTGCCTCTTTCCCTTTCATCATTTTGCCTAAAGAGAGGATTTAGTAGCCTCTTAACCATTCCATGTCAGTAAGTCTCTTCATCATAGTAAAAGTTTTTAAAAGATTATAAAATAATGCTTACAAACTGTACTGACTAGAAAGGCCCTTCTGTAGATAATTCTATGCAGTCAGTGTATTTAGTGTACATACTTCCTAAGCATGTATCAGAATAACAAAATTACTTGAGAAAGAGTGTTTGGTTTTGGTTTTTTTTTTTGGTCAAGTTCTTTCTTATATAGATTCTTCTTACAAGTTAAGACAACCACTTCACTCATGGTTGCCATGCAAAGAATCTTGTCTTCAATCAGCTCATTAAGGTAACTTTGTAAAGATAGTGTTTTTTAGAAGGGCACTTTGCCAGCTCCCTCAAACATAACTTTGCAAATGGACAGCAAGAAAAACATGGTAAATCACTTCCATATGGCTCAAGGCAATGAGAAACTTTTTTGATTAACAACATATTCACTACAATAAAATAACTTCCAAATCGGCTAGAGAGACACTAACTTATCTGCTACATTTATTCTCTTCTTTGATTTTTTCATTGTTTTGACTCTCCAAAAACTCTCCTAAACTCCCAACTGGTTCATTTTGAAACAATGGGCTCCTCCAAGACCATCACCTGTTCCTATTTGTCAGTTCTATTAAGCAAATAGCTACTCTTAAACTTATTTTAGAACCAGCTGCTTTACAACATATGCTTCAAACATTCAAGAGATGGTTTTTACAGACTCATCAGTTGATACAATCATTGACATGTCATCTGCATATGCAAGTACTAGTTTAAACATCTAAACTATTTTATTTCCTTTCACAGCTGTCTAAATAGTAAACCAAGCAGTTTAGTTCACACCATAAATTCCCATCAAAGGGCTTTTAATTAATATATAAAGGACAAAATGGGCACCCAGGACTTAAAGTTTTCATTATCTGGATCTCTTCATTCTTCCCAGGCAGAAACTAATCATTTCATTTTCGCACTCTTGACAAATTGGAAAAAATATGACGCAGTCTATACAACTTTAAACAACATATCCTCACCCGTCAAGAGTCTCTTCCTCCCCTCTTTTTAAAGGAAATAGAATAAAAAGATGATTGCCTTTTAGTCTGTGTGTTTTACAGTTTCTCTTGGTATAACGAAACCATCTGCCACCTCTGTCCCTTAACGCCTGGAATGAATCAAATCATCTTCCTTGCAAACATTGTTAATCTTACAGTAATCCCTACTAATCACTTTGTAATCAGCACTCAAAGGGGCTAAAGGTCCTTGATTCTTAATCATGATATTTTAATCATCATTCTTGTGAGATGGCATTTAGTAATCCCTGAACCTTTGGTTTATTTCTTTTCAACTTCCTAATTATTTTTTAGGATGGAGAACAGGAGCTTTCTAGATAGGAGAAACAAGATCTCTCTGGCCAAAACTGGTCTGGGAGAATAAGACAGTGCCTGGGTAGTTTCTGATGTCTAACTCTTACTTTCCATTTTAGATACTGAAGATAGCTTATTTCTGTTTTCTTTTACTTCCTTATTCTTTTCCTTAATCTCTTTTTCCTCTACTGCACTTTTTATTTAGCAAATTTTTGGATGAGTAGCAATTTATTTTTCCTCTCTGCATCCTTAAAAGGTTTGGCTTCTGGTTTGTTAATTTCCTTTTTTATTTTTTACCAAGTTGGGGAAATTCCCCTCTATTCTTAGTTTGCTGAGAGTCTTTAATCATAAATGGATGTTAGGTTTGGTCAAATGCTTTTTCTGCATCTATTAATATAATCACATGATTTTTCTTCTTTAGCCTGCTAATGTGATGAATTGCCTTTATTGATTTTCATCCTTTTGTATTCTTTAGGTACAATATCCTCACTCTTCTTTATAAATCTATAACTTTTTTCTTTTTCAATTTTTTTCCCTGAAGGGGATGAGACTCCTTACACATTTTAGTGGCTTGCTGTCTTGTTGAATTATGAGTTTTCCTTTCTCCTCATTCTTTTCTCCTTCACCAGTTTAAGATTATGTGTTGTTTTTTCATCCCACAGTGCCTTTCTTGGCCATACTTATATAACACATTATAAAGTTTATGTTTACTCTTAAAATTCATTCATTTAATTTATTTTGAAAACACTGAGGACCTACTATGGGCCAGGCACAAAACAAAAACTCATTCACCATTTAGTCTGAGGCTCTACATGAGCTTAACACGTCTTGCTCAGAACCTAAATTTAAGTTTGTGACTTTTATGTAAACAATTGAAAACAAGCTTTTGCCCTTGGTTACTTAAATAATAAAATGATCACTATAGAGTTAGGAGCTCCCTTTTATGACCCCCTTTTTCCTACTCCCATCCCATAGCTTATTTACCAATTTATCAAGCATGGATTTGATAACTGTGTTTTAATTATATTTAAAGGGAATGGGTGTGGAGAGTGAAGGAAAAAAAAAAACCTGGTGATGAGATGCTTTCTCTCTAAGAGTCAAGATTAAAAACCTCCTAATTGGTCTTCATGCCTTCTGTTTCTTTTCACGCCAGTCAGAGAGATTCCCCTAAAGCATAGTATTGATTTTTTTTTTTTTTAACAATTCAATGGTTTTTAGTATGTTCACAGAGTTGTGCAATCATCACCACAATCAATTTTAGAACATTTTCATCATGCGTACTCTTTAACCATGACCTCCCAATCTCCCCATTTCCCCACCCAGCCCTAGGCAACCACATATCTGCTTTTTGTCTCTCTAGATTTCCCTTTTCTGAACATTTCAGATAAATGGAATTATGTGCTATGTGGTCTTTTGTGACTGGCTTCTTTCCATTACCAAATGTTTTCAAGGGTCATCCATGATATAGCATGTGTCTGTACTTCTTTTTTTTTTTTTTTTTTTTTGAGACGGAGTCTCGCTCTGTCGCCCAGGCTGGAGTGCAGTGGTGCAATCTCGGCTCACTGAAAGCTCCGCCTCCCGGGTTCACGCCATTCTCCTGCCTCAGCCTCCCGAGTAGCTGGGACTACAGGAGCTCGCCACCACGCCTGGCTAGTTTTTTGTATTTTTAGTAAAGACGGGGTTTTAACTTGTTAGCGAGGGTGATCCCGATCTCCTGACCTTGTGATCCTCCCGCCTCAACCTCCCAAAGTGCTGGGATTATAGGCATGAGCCACCGCACCCGGCTTACTTCATTGTTTTTATGGCTAAATAAAATTTCATTCTATGATCACACCACATTTTGTGTACCCATTAATCAGCTGATGAACATTTGGGCTTTTTCTACCTTTTGACTATTATGAATACTGCTGCTAAGACCATTCATGTGCTAGTTTTTGTGTGGACATATCTTTTCGTGTGTTTATCGGTATCTAGTTTGTTCTCTTGAGTGTATACCTAGGAGTGGAATTGCCAGGTCATGTGGTAACTCTAATGCTTAACTTTTTGAGGAACTGTCAGACTGTTTTCCAAAATGGCTGCACCATTTTATATTCCTATCAGCAGTGCAGAACGGTTCCACTTTTTCACATTCTTGGCAACACTTGTTATTGTCCGTCCTTTCTATTATAGCCAAACTAGTGGATGTAAAGTGGTATCTCTTTTGGTTTTGATTTACATTTCCCTGGTGACTATTGGTGTTGAGCATCTTTTCATGTGCTATTGGTCATGTTTATCTTCTTTGGAGATACATCTATTTAGATTCTTTGCCCATTTTTAAATTGGGTCATTTGTATTTTGCTATTGACTAGAATATTGTGTATTCTAGATAAAAGTCCCTTATTAGATACATGATTTGCAAATTTTTTTTCTCATTCTGTTGTTTGTCCTTTCACTTTCTTGCTGGTGTCCTTTGAAGCATAGAAATCTTTAATTCTGAGGAAATCTGATTTATCCATTTTTTTCTTTGATTGCTTGTGCTTTGTTGTTATATCTAAGAAATCACTGCCAAATAAAGATCAGGAAGACTTATGCCTACATTTTCTTCTAAGAGTTTATAGTTTTAGTTCTTCCACTGAAATCTTTGCTCCATTTAAAGTTAGTTTTTGTATATGGTATAAGATAGTGGTCCAACTTCATACTTTTCCATGTGGATATCCAGTTGTCCCAGCACCATTTGTTGAAAATATTATTCTTTCCTCTATTGTTTTGGCAACCCTGTCAAAAAGCAATTTACTCTAAATGCAAGGGTTTATTTCTGGATTCTTAATTTTATCTCATTGATCTGTAGGTCTATCGTTATGCCAATACCACACTGTCTTGATTACTTGTAACTTTATAGTAGGTTTTGAAATTGGGAAATATGAACCCTCCAACTTTGACCTTCTCTTTCTTTTTTTTAGAGACGGGTCTCACTCTGTCACCTAGAACGGAGTGCAGAGTCATGATCATGGCTCACCGAAGCCTCAAACTCCTGGGCTCAAGTGACCCTCCTGCCTCACCCTCCCTAGCAACTAGAACTACAGGTGCATGCCACTTCACCTGGATAATTTTTTTAAACATTTTTTAGATATGAGGGTCTTACTATATTGCTGAGGCTAGTCTCCAACTCCTGTCCCCAATCAATCCTACTACCTCAGCCTCCCCAAGTGCAGGGGTTACAGTGTCCTTCTTTTTGAAAATTGTTTTGGCTATTCTGGGTCCTTTGAATTTTCATGTGAATTTTAGAATCAGCTTGTCAATTTCTACAAAGAAGTCAGCTGGGATTTTGATAGGAACTGCATGGAATTCACAGGTGAATTTAGTGAGTATTGCCATTATAACAATATTAAATCTTCTGATCCATGAACATGGAATGTGTTCCCATTTATTTAGATCTTTTTAACTTCTTTCAATTATTTTTGTAATTTCTAGGTAAAAGTTTTGCACTTCTTTCATTAAATTTATTCCTAAAAATTTTATTCTTTTTAATGCTGTTGTAAGTGGGATCACATTCTTAATTTCATATTTGGATTGTTTGGTGAAAGTGTATAGAAATACAATTGATTTTTCATATTAATCTTATATTCAGCAACCTTGCTGAACTCATTTATTAATTCTAATGGTTTTTTTTGTATATAAGATCATGTCATCTCCAAATAGTGATAGCTTTCCTTCTTCCTTTCCAATTAAGATTTCTTTTATTTCTTTCTTTTGCCTAATTGCTCTGGCTAAAATCTTCATACAATGTTGAATAGAGTTGGTTAGAATGGACATCTTCCTCTTTGTTTTTTTAAGGACTAGAGTCTTTTTCTGTTGCCCAGGCTGGAGTGCAGGAGTGTGATCATAGCTCACTACATCCTCAAACTCTTGGATTCAATTGATCCTCTTGCCAGAGTCTCCCGAATAGCTAGGACTACAGGTGTGTGTGACCATACCAGCTAATTTTAATTTTTTGTAGAAATGAAGTCTTGCTATGTTGCCCAGGTGGGTCTGAAACTCCTGGCTTTAAGCAATCCTTCCACCTCAGCCTCCCAAGGTTCTGGGATTACAGGTGTGATTCACTGTGCCCAGTCCTCCCTTTGTTCTTGATCTTGGGTGAAATCACTCAGTCTTTCACTATTAAGTGTGATAGCAGCTATGGGTTTTTCTTGATGGTTCTTATCAGGTTCAAGAAGTTCACTGTTCCTAATTTGTTAAACTTTTTTTTATCATAAAAGAGAGTTGGGTTTTTTTGGTTTGTTTTTTGTTTTTTTGTTTTGTTTTGTTTGTTGGTTGTTTTTTGAGATAGAGTCTTAGTCTGCCACCCAGTCTGGAGTGCAGTGGCACAATCTTGGCTCATTGCAACCTCCGTCTCCCAGGTTTAAGCAATTCTCCTGCCTCAGCCTTCTGAGTAGCTGGGACTACTCAACTAAAAAATTTAGCCATCACACCTGGCTAATTTTTTTCTATTTTTAGTAGAGACAGGGTTTCACTATTTTAGCCAGGATGGTCTTGATCTCCTGACCTCAAGATCTGCCCGCCTCAGCCTCCCAAAGTGGTGTGATTATAAGTGTGAGCCACCATGCCCCGCCAAGAGTTGGTTTTTTCAAATGCTCTTTTTGCATCTATAGGGATGATTATGTGGTTATTTTTCATTCTATTGATATGATAACATTATTTCATTTTTGAATGTTAAACCAACCTTGCATTCCTGGAATTAAATCCTAGTTAGTCATGGAGTATAATCCTTTTATAGGTTGCTGGATATGGTTTGCTAATTCTCTGTTGATGATTTTCATCTGTATATTTGTAAGAAATACTGGTTTATAATTTCTTTTGAAGAATTCATGAGTAATTGGTGTTAACTCTTCTGTAAGTGTTTGGTAAAATTCACCCAGTGAAGCCAGCAATGACTTTTTCATCCTCCTTTTTGAAACACTTCAGTGGTTACCAATTACCTAATGAATTCAATATAACCTCCTATGGTATGCATTCCCAGTAGTAGTCCTACTATTCCCAGCTAATCTCCCACCTGCCATTTGTCCACAGCCTCTATCTCAACTCTTGCCTTGACCTCTACTTCTCATACCCTTGTGTGTTTCACTAGGCAGACTGCTACTCCTCTGTTAAGACATCTCAAGTCTACTTACACCTTGACACCATTCCTTGACTCTTTTGTTGAATTAGTTTAGATTTTCTTACAATATTCTGACTAGCTTCCCCTAATACCCATTTTTAAATCTCTCTATTGATCTTCATAGCATAGGATTTATAGAAAAGTCTTTATAATAGACTTTGGGAACAAACTAATTGTAAAAATCACCTTAATGGGAAAAGGCCCATTCTAGTTAAATTGGGACCTGTCAGTTATTTTGCTAATGACACATAACTATTAAATGCTATATGGAATCCACTGTGAAGAGTATTTCTCTGTGAGTTCTTTTTCCAGTGTCAGAATAATTAAAAAGAAGTTTGCTTGAGGAACTCATTATGAATGACTTCTCTGTGTTTCACCACATTTCTGAGGAAAAATTGTCTTAAAAATTGGATTCAGGACTGGGAGAGATTCTGCATGCCTTTTTGCTGACTTTCCAAGTCTCAACGATCTTCACAGTAGAGAATATCAAAGATGCTAATGGCAGAGTCACAATGGTGATAGTTTTCTAAAAACGATTCCTTCTTCCAATATTTAAAATACAATTTTTAAATATTTTAAGGCTGACGTTTAATTTTCTGTGAAGAAATTGTATTACCTTAGTAAACATAGCATTTAAAATATGTAACACTGCTTTTCAAATGTGTATGAAGATTACATTTTCTTTATAGAGTTTTGAAATGTTTATGAAGAAATGAGAATTATATAGAACATGCTCAAAACCCTTTTATGCATTAGAATTTGTAACAAAGTGACCACTGTACTAACATACCTAATGGACATCTGTTTCCTAAATTTCATTAAGGTAAAATTTTTATTTTAGTGAGGGATGAATCAAGAAGAAAACTCTTTAAGACAAAATTATCAAGAAACACATTTCATAGATCTATGCTATTATGCAAATGTTGTGACTGAAGCCCATTACTTCAGCTGACTTTAACAATATTGTCAGTTTTATCTCAACATTAGCTAGGGAGGTATGTTGGTATTGCTTTTATTATTATCAGTGAAAAAATAGTAGTAACTGTATTCATTTATCATGACTGTGCATTAGGAATGATGCCAGGCACTTATCACCTAGCTTACAACAAGCCAGCAAAGAAATTTGCTAGCATATTTACTATATGTTAACAAGGATTAGGTTCAATTGCAAGTAATAGAAACCTAAAATAATGTCTTTAAAAAGAATGATTTGTATTATCTTACATACAAGTCCAGAGGTAGGCATTCTAGGCCTGGCTTTATAGTTCTGCTCTATAAAGTCCTTAGGGACTGAAGCTCTTTCTGTCTTGTAAATGCCCACTGGCTGCAGTGCCAACAGCAAAGAAAGGGATAAGAGAAAGAGGGCAAAGGAAATGCACTGCTTTGCTTAGAAGGTTTCTACTACATGATATTTAATTTAGAGTCCATTGGCCAGAAGGCAGTCATATAAACATGTGTAGGTGGGTGGCCATGTACCAACTACAACTTTGAGGATCTAAAACAGAGAAAAGAATGATAAACCCATTTACATTATTGCCCAAAGTCACCTACTTGATAAAAGAATGAAGATTCAAAACTACCTCTGTCTAGGTCTATCTTTGGGGTTAGAGCAAAGCGGATGGGAATAGTAATAATTTATTTTATAAACTTAGCACATTGTCTTAAATATTGTTCCAGTTAGTTATTGCCATGTAACAAACCAAGCCCAATTTAAACAATAAACATTTATTTAGCTCAGCAAATCATTTCTGTGAATCTGGGCCAATCTTGGCAGATTTCTGCTTGGAGATTGGCAAGGGGTTGACTGGCCTAGGGCCTTGGCTGGGACAACTTGTCATTCCTCCACATGGTCTCTTGTCCTTCATCAGGCCAGCCTGGGTTTGTTCTTTTCACATCATCCACGTGAGAGAGGTCCACGAGAGAGAACAGGAGCATGAAAGACTTCTTGAGGCATAGATTCATAAGTGGCTCAATGTCATTTAGACCGCACTGCATTAGTCAAAATAAAAAACAAGGCCGACCCAGATTCAAGGGCTGGGGAAATAGACTCCATCACTTGATAAACTACAATGTCACATTGCAAAGATCATGGGTACGGGGAGACCACCAATTGGTGCTATGAATGTAATCAATTTACCATAATACTAATAAAAGTTGTTGATTGGGATTGAAAATAGTAAGGATCATCTTCAACAAAAAATCCTGAATGTATTGTCTTTATTTAGTTGTGCTTTTCTTTTAAAATTTTTATTTTTATTTTCAAGACTGGGCCTTGCTCTGTTGCCCAGGCTGGAGTGCAGCTGCATGATCAAGGCTCACTGCAGGTTCAACTTCCGGGGCTCAGGCAATCCGCCTGTCTCAGCCTCCCAAGAAGCTGAGACCACAGGTACTTGCCACCATACCCAGCTAAGCTAAAAAAAATTATTTATAGAGATGGGGTCTCCCTATGTTGGTCAGGCTGGCCTCTAACTCCTGGACTCAAGGAATCCTCCTGTCTTGGCCTCCCAAAGTGCTGGGATTATAGGCATGAGCCACCACACGCAGCCAAGTTTTTTCTTCTTAAAGGAACTCAAGTTCTACAATAGTTCTTCTCAGTCATCATGGACACATTCAGGAAGTGAAACATAAACAGAGGTCCTTCGGTCTTGGAAGATTTTTTCTGCTAGATTGAATCTGGATTAAGACTAGGAAGGGATGGATATAGGACCAGAGGAGTCTGTGGGTGAAGATTTTTATTGTCCTGAGAAACTGTAATTTGTCCGAGATTGCATTTTTCTTTGCGTTAAATTTGGGTTAAAAATGTGTGGGGCCTGGGCACGGTGGCTCATGCCTGTAATCCCAGCATTTTGGGAGGCTGAGGCAAGTGAATCACTTGAAGGCAGGAGTTCAAGACCAGCCTGGCCAACATGGTGAAACCCTGTCTCTACTAAGACCACAAAAATTAGCCTGGCATGGTGGCATGTTCCTGTGGTCTCAATGACTCAAGAGGCTGAGGCATGAGAATCACTTGAACCTGGGAAGTGGAGGGTACAGTGAGCCAAGATTGTGCCACTGCACTCCAGCCTGGGTGACAGAGTAAGACCCTGTCTGAAAAAAAAAAAAAAAAAAAAAAAAAAAATGTGGATATTCTTGGGTTCTTGAGAAAAATAACAAAAAGAGAGTAAATTTTATTTTCTCCATTGTTTGGGCTAGTTTGTTCATTCACTAAACAAAAATGCATTGAGTCCCTGTCATGTGCTAAGTACCATGCTAGGCACTGAGATATAATAATAAGCAAAAATAGACATAGTTCCTATCCTTAAGGAGTTTACCACTGTGGATTGGAGGATTGAAACATTAATTAAACAATCCCACAAATAAACGCTCCATGATGGCAAAATGCAAAAAGTGATGTAAAGGTATATGGTGATATGAGACTCAGACTCTCCAAAACAAAGAGCTGGTCTGGTCTGTGGCATCAAAGAAGGCTTTCTTAAAGAAGAAATCTTCAAGCTAAACTCTGAAGGGTAAGTCAGAATTAAGGGGATAGTGGTAGAGGTAGGGTTCCAGGCAAAGAAACAGCATCTGTAAAGGCACTTATGAAAGACTGCAAGGAAGCCACTTAGGATTGAAACACAGAGAGTGAGAGGAAGTGGTTTAGAGATGAGACCAGAGGGCTGATGACTGTCAGATTACGTGGGAGTGCTAGGCCATAGAAAAAAGTTTTGTCATTATCCTCAAAAAATAACAGCCATAGCAAGTGACAGGAGCAGGTCTGTGAATTTAAAAGATCCCTTTGGAGTTAGGCCTGAGATTGGATAACTAGAGAACAGTTAGGAGTCTACTGCAGTGTCCAGATAAAACTTGATAACTTAGATGAGAGTGGTGATGAAGGAGAGGATGAAAAGCAGAACTATTCAGGAGATTTTTATGGTAAAATCAATAGGCCTCTGTAACATGTCAGTTACAGGAAGTAAAGAAAAGGAAGATATAGTATATTGAATCTTTCACCCCTCCCTGCGTTCGTATCACTGCCAAGGGCTTACTGTGGGTAGACTTTGGGCTTGACATTGTTGCCTGCTTCAGCCAATGACATAAATAGAAATGTCAGTATGCCATTCCAAGCTTAGGATTTAAGAGACCTTATGTGTTTGCACTTGTGCTCTTGAACCTCAGAAGCCATCATGAAAGGAACATTCCCAGACTGGCCTGCTAGTCCAAGAAGGGTAAGTGACATGGGGCATAGAGTCACCCCTGAGACCTACAGTGAGCAGCAGAGCCACTCTGGCTGCTGCAGTCTACAATAGATTTGCCCAACTGAGCCCAGCCTAGATCTGCCAAATTGCGACTAACTTCTGCATACATGAGTGATTGTAAATGAATGTGGTTTTGTTGTTGTTGTTGTTGTTTAGGGACAGTGTCTCACTCTGTTGCCCAGGCTGGAGGGCAGTGGCATAATTACAGCTCATTGTAGCCTCATCCTCCCAGGCTCAAGACATCCTCCCACCTCAGCCTTGTGAGTAACTAGGATGCCACTATGCCTGACTATGTTTTTTTTTTTTTTTTTTGTAGAGACAGGGTTTTGCTGTGTTGCCCAGGTTGGTCTTGAACTCCTGGGCTCAAGTTAGCCACCTGCCTCGGCCTTTCAAAATGCCAGGATTACAGGCATAAGCCACTGTGCCTGGCCGAATATAGTTTTAAATATCAGAATTTAGAGTTGTTTGTTACTCAGCAATAACTGACTCCCAGATGTGTAACCACTCAACAGGTTCATACTGCCCACCACCCAGATAGAGCTGATTCATCAAGACCGGGCAATTGCAATAGAGAAAGAGTTTAATACACATAGAGCCAGCTAAATGGCCAGACTAATAATAACAAATGGGCTGATTTTATTACTCAAATCAGATTCCCTGAAAATTTGGAGGCTAGAGTTTTTTCAAGATAGCTACGTAGGCTGGGGCTAGGGAATGGGTGCTGCTGATTGGTCAGGGATGCAATCATAGGGATGTAGAAAACGGTTCTTATGTGCTGAGTCCACTTCTGGGTGGGGCTACAGAACTGGGTGAGTCTTAAGTCTTGGGTCTCAGTGGAGTCATCCAACCATCAGAAGTGCAGAAGTCTGAAAAGATAATCTCAAAAGTCCAAGCTTAGGCTCTACAATAGTGACATTATTCACAGCAGTAATAAGGGAAGTTACAAATCTTGTGATCTCCAGTACAATGACTGGAAATTGTTTAACTAAACCTACCTCTTAGCAGAATTCAGGCCCTTCTCTTAATCCTAAATTTGTGGCCTTTTATTAGTTTTATAATTATTATTATAAAAAGGCTATTATTATTTAAACTATAAGCTAAATTTCTCCCATAGTTAGTTTGGCCCATGCCCAAAGTTCTCTTTCACTGTCATCATTTTCTCACTGTTGTGATTTATTTGTTTTTTTTAGAGGCAGAGTCTTGCTCTGTTGCCCAGGCAGAATTGCAGTGGCATGACCTCAGTTCATTGCAGCCTCAACCTTCCAGGCTTAAGCAATCTTCCCATGTCAACCTCCCAAGTTGCTGGGCCTACAGGCACATGCCACCATGCCTGGCTAATTAAAAAAAAAAATTCTGTGGTGACGGGATCTCACTGTGTTGCCCAGGTTGGTCTCAAACTCCTGGGCTCAAGCCACTCTCCCATTTTGGTCTCCCAAAGTGCTGTGATTACAGGCATGAGCCACTGTGCCTGGCTTTACTGTTATAATTTTTTGCAAAAGTGGTTTCAGAAGGGTCAAAATTTACTCTTGGCTGGGCACAGTGCCTGTAATCCGAGCACTTTGAGAGACCAAGGTGGGAGGATCACATGAGCCTAGTAGTTTGAGACCAGCCTGGGCAACAGAGCGAGACCCTGTCTCTACAAAAAATATAAAAGACTAGCCAGGTGCAGCGGTGCAAGCCTGTAGTCCTAGCTGCTTGGGAGGCTGAGGTAGGAGGATCACCTGAGCCCAGGAGGTTGAGGCTGCAGTGAGCTGTGATCACGCCACTGTACTCCAGCCTGTGTGACAGAGTGAGACCCCATCTCAAAAAAAAAATTATATCACTAACTCTTGGAAAGTTTAAATATCAAGCCAAAAGAGCCATGATGAAGTTCTGATTTATTAAATTCCATTTGTGAAGAGTGTGTGTGTGTGTGTGTGTGTGTGTGTGTGTGTGTGAGAGAGAGAGAGAGAGAGAGAGAGAGAGAGAGAGAAACAAAGGGAGATTGAGACATACAGGAGGAGAGATGCAGAGAGCTGGTTGTGGTGGCTCATTCTTATAGCCCAACTGTTGGCTAGCTTGGTTTTCATTTAAAAGTTATTTGACTGACATTTGACTGTTGCCCCTTTAGAATACAGTCTTTTATAATTTCCTCCCTTTCCCCTACATGACTTCTGTCCATCTTTGGAAAGCAAAATTATTCCTAATGGGTTTCTGATTTGTTCTTTGGAGCCCCACTTTTTAGTAAGCACACAAAAAATCTATTCATCCACATTGCTACCTTATACTAAACGTTCTTTGTTAACTTAAATTCTACAGGCTGGGCAGCATAAACATTCAAGAAAAAAAAATTCATTGTGCCACCAGCTCTAAGCATCTGGCACCAAATATTTCTTTAAGGTTTGTTTAAACAAGAAATGTTTTAAAAGAGAGACATTTTTCATAGTGATGATGGCCTCGACTACAGAGGGCACATATCTGAGCCCTGGTTTTTGCAGGGAGCATGAAGGAGCCTGTCAGTGAAGCTTTCCTCCAGGGAAAAGCCAACGGAAAGGTTTCTTTACTTTGGAAGTTCTGCGTCTTTGAATTTTTCTAAGGATAGTTTCAGCTTTTTCAAACTTAGTGCATGTCAGTACTTGAGGAGAAGGTCAGAGAAAAGAAGCAGAAAGTGAAAATAATTTGCTTTAAAACTCAGGCAGTGCTTCTGTGAAATCATGCTATTCAGTGACTTCCAATCCAGTGGGTCCTAATTTTCTAGTTGCTTAACTTGTACTTTGAGATTCCCTAAAACAACTTCAGTATTGAGAATTGCTCTGGGCAGAGTTGGGGCCTGGACATTATTTTCTCTGTGCACCCTCTGATTTTGACCAGTCTTTTTTTTTTTTTTCCAGAAATAGCATCTCACTATGTTGTCCAGGCGGTCTTGAACTCCTGGCCTCGAGCAATCCTCCCACCTCAGCCTCCCAAGTGCCAACATTACAGGTGCATGCTACCCTGTTCCGCTAATTTTTTTTTATTTTTTGTAAAGACAGAGTCTCACTATGTTGCCAGGGCTGGTCTTGAACTCCTGGGCTCAAGCAATTCTTCTGCCTCAGCCTCCCAGAATGCTAGGATTACAGACACCAGCCACTGCGCCTGACCCATTTTCCCCATCTTGATTCCCCATTCTCTGCTTCTTCCCCTCCTGCTCATACCTCTAATTCATTCATACCTTGCTGCCAATCATTGCTCAGTATTAATTTAATCTTGGAATTTAATATTATACTTCATTTTTTGTACTGAAGCACAGATAGACTCTTTTTTTTTTTTTTTTTTTTTGAGACAGAGTCTCACTGTGCTGCCCAGGCTGCAGTGCAGCGGTGAGATCTCAGCTCACTGTATCATCTGCTTCTTGGGTTCAAGTGATTCTCCTGCCTCAGCCTACCAGTAACTGGAATTACAGGTACTGTCACCACACCCAGCTAATTTTTATATTTTTAGTAGTGGCCAGTTTTCACCATGTTGGCCAGGCTGGTCCCAAACTCCTGAGCTCAGGTGATCCACTTGCCTCTGCCACCCAAAGTGCTGGGATTAGAGGCATGAGCCCCTGCACTGGCCATGAAGCAAGATAAACTTATAGGATGTTTAGAGCTGATAGGGTCATTCATTCATTCATTCATCATGTATTCTTCACATACTTATGCTTTGAGCCAAGCATTTCCCCAGGCCCCCAAGCAGCTTCCATTCCAACAGAGAAGCCATGATAACCCAATCAAATAAATTCTATGATGGAAGTGTAAGCAGAGTCTAGCCGCAGCACAGGTGGGGATTGTGTCCGTTTGTATGGGCAGAGATGGTGAAGGCTTCCCAAAGCTGGCAGTGGGCCGGCCATATTCAGAAATGAAGCCTAGAAATAGCGTTTCCATCAGAGTGAGCAACACCTGCAAAGACAGGGAGAAGCTGGGGCACAACTGATGGCCGAGTGTTGCTGTAGGGTACATTGAGAGCAGGGAAGCTCCTGCCCATGGCCCTGTCATGCTGGGACAACAAGGACTTTGAATACCATGCAAGGGAATTTCGATTTTAAACTGGAGTCAACAGAAAGAACATTGAAAAGTTTTAAGCAGATCTTTTATCTTAGAAAGGTCACTCTGGTGGGTGGGGCATAGTGACTCACACCTGTAATCCCAGTTGGGAGGCCGAGGCAGGTGGATCACCCGAGGTCAGGAGTTCAAGACCAGCCTGGCCAACATGGTGAAACCCCATCTCTACTAAAAAAATACAAAATTAGCCAGGTGTGGTGGTGCGTGCCTGTAATCCCAGCTATTCAGGAGGCTGAGGCAGGAGAATTGCTTGAACCTGGAGGCAGAGGTTGCAGTGAGCCAAGATTCCACCAATGCACTCCAGCCTGGGCGACAGAGCAATACTCCATCTTAAAACAAAACAAAACAAAAAAAATGATCATCCTGGAAATAAGGGGTGTGGATGGAATGGGAGGAGGAATCAATGAGATTCAAATCAGGGACATCTAGAGAGAGGCTGATGCAATCAATAGTTCAGGCCACTGACGATGAGCTGGGGCCGTGGCTCTGGGCATAAACAGGAGGAATGTTTAGGGCTGAAAGGCTAACTGGAGCCAAGTGCGGTGGCTCATGCCTGTAATCCCAGCACTTTGAGAGGCTGAAGTGGGCGGATTACTTGAGCTCAGGAGTTCGAGGCCAGCCTGGGCAACATGGTGAAACCCTGTCTCTACAAAAAATACAAAAATTAGCCAGGCATGGTGAAACACACCTGTAGTTCCAGCTACCTGGGAGGCTGAGATTGGAGAATCACTTGAGCCCAGGAGATGGAGGTTACAGTGAGTTAAGATACCGCAGCTTTACTCCAACCTGGGCAATAGAGCTAGAACTTGTCTTTTAAAGAAAAAAAAAAGAAGACAAAAAAAGGACTAACTGGGTGACGAGAGGAAAGACTAAGAGACGAATCCAGGTTTCTCAGACTTCGCTGATGGGATACACGGTTGCAGCAATCACCTGTAGGACATCTGGATATTAACAGAGCTATTAAGGGCGGAGTTCACTTTTGTGTTCCTTGGGTCTGGACTGAAGACAGAGTAGCCCAAGAGAAGGTGAAGGACAGAGTCATGGGGTGCCCCATATCGTAAGGGCATCATAAGAGGTTATTTTCTAGAATAGATTCCAGGTCCCACCTGAGATGATTTAGAAGGCCTGGGTGAAGCCTTGGTTATTGTTATTATTTTTTGTTATTTATTTATTTATTTATTTATTTATTTATTTATTTAAGACAGAGTCTCACTCTGTCATCCGGGCTGAGTGCAGTAGCGCAATCTCGACTCACTGCAACCTTTGACTCCCGGGCTCAGGTGATCCTCCCATCTCAGCCTCCCAAGTAGCTGGGACCACAGGTGCAGGCCACTACACTCAGCTAATTTTTCTATTTTCAGTAGAGATGGGGTTTTACCATGTTGTCCAGGCTGTTGATGAACTCCTGGGCTCAAGCGGTCCATCCACCTCTGCCTCCCAAAGTGCTGGGATTACAGGCGTGAGCCACCGCACCTGGCTAGGAATCCATGTTTTAAAAAAATCTCCTTAGGGGATCTGAGCAGCAACCCGAGCTGGGAGTCACAGGTCAGTCCCACCCTCTTCCATGACAGAGCTGGACCTGATTTCCTGCGGGGCAGAGAGACTTTCTGAAGGTCACAGAGCTCCCTAGAAACTGAGTGAAGCTCAGACTCCTGGGCCACCGTCGTTTCTTCCCTGTGGGGCTTACTTCTCCACCGCATTGCTTGGTCTGATTTAGATTTTAAAGTCATTGGCGAGGGTCTGGACTTCCCTCTTGTGTTTGTAACGTGTGATCAGTTCTAACGGCAAATTTGGCTGAGCAGTGGATTTGGTAGACTGAAAGAGATGTCCCTCACGAGCTCATGACACTGGTTTCTTAACAATTCCATATTGTACAGTGCTCTTAGTAAAGAAGAAATGTGTTCTCAGTGGCTCAGTCGTCGTCATTCTGCCTATAGCAGCTTTTGGCAGAATCTGGTCTTTGAACTAACATCTTCGTATATAATCTGGACCATGGAATAGAAAAATGCCCCTACTTTTGTAAGAGATGCTGGGTGGGAGAAAAATTGGCTGAGAATCTACAAGTCTTCTTTGAGAATTTGTGGTTAAATTTATGATGATGCAGAAATAAAAGACAAGATCACTGTGTTTAGGAAAATGGAATCTCATTGGTTCTGGGAGACAACTAGTGAATGCCAAGATTTCTCTCCAGTTCTTTCCTTGGGAGCACATATCCCCTTGGAATTAGTCACATCCGTGTGACTTGCTTTAGCTAACAAAATGTTAGCGTAACAATGGGTATTGCTTTAAAAAAATTTTTTTGTAGCTTTTTTGTTGTTGTTAACTTTAGCAACCCTATTAACTGAACAATGGGTATCACTTCTACTTGTATTAAATATGTATAAAACTTCTCCATTTTCCATGAACCCTGAAGCCTTCTGTTGATTTCACACTGTGGTAGAACTTCTGTCAACCTGAGCTACCTGGACTATGATGATCAGAGCTCCTCCGCCAATTAGTGTAGGAAATGTAGTGTGAATATGAAAAATAATCTGGCTGGGCGTGGTGGGTCACACCTGTCATCCCAGCACTTTGGGAGGCCAAGTGGGAAGGATTGCTTGAGTCCAGGATTTCGAGGCCAGCCTTGGAAACATAGCAAGCCCCATCTCCAAAATACATACATAATTAAATTATCTGGGGGTGATGGTGCACATATGTAGTCCCAGCTACCTGGGAGGCTGAGGTGGGAGGATGGCTTGAACCCAGGAGGTAGAAGCTGCAATGAGTCGAGACTGCATCACTGCACTGCAGCCTGGGCAGCACAGTGAGACCCCTTCTCAAAAACAAAACAAAACAAAAAACGACCCCAGACTGTTGTTCTAAGCCACTGAGATTTGCTGATTCGTTTACCGCGGCATATTTTAGCTTAATCTGACTAATGCACTGGTCAATAAGAAATACGCATAGGAAACATAACATAAACCCTGAAATATCATAAAACCGGAAGATCTCGGGGGGCTAGAGTCATCAGAGAAGGCAACCCTGGTCAACTGGAATAATGGGACATAAACTGGATGGAGTTCAGTAGAGAAAAATTCAGGGTTATGCACTCGGAGTTGAAAAGTGAACATGTTCAAAGGCAAGGTGCCAACTACTCAAAGGCAGTTGGCTGGAAAATTGGAAGTATAGCTTTAGTGGACAGCCAGTTGACCGGGAAGAATTGTCACAATCCTGCAGTTCTGTTGATTGAAAAAAATGCAAGCAGAGAACTGTAGCAAATGAAAAGCATGTCTGTATCATGAGGTAATTGTTACATTGCTCTCTGT
Organism: Macaca thibetana thibetana; assembly: GCF_024542745.1. NCBI lineage: Eukaryota > Metazoa > Chordata > Mammalia > Primates > Cercopithecidae > Macaca > Macaca thibetana. The sequence continues at coordinate 74,210,858 of NC_065585.1, read as the reverse complement.
ACTGTCCAGAACTGTAACAGAGAGCTGGGGCTGGCTCCCGGCTCCATAGTTCAACGGGAATTGAGAGAATGTGGAGAGTTCAGAGTTAAAGCAGAATAGTCATCCTGTGACCAGCAAACAAGGGCTAAAGGACGTAGGATTATTTAGCCTAGAGAGGAGACGCATCAGAGGTGAATTAAGAAGTGCCAGCATTGGACTTTAACTTCAGAAGAGCCATTGCGTGGAGGATGATGACTGTTTTTTCCCTCTGTTGCCAAGGACACAAAAAGAATGGGCTCATTAAAGTTAAACAAAAGGAAGAATTTCCTGATGCCTAGGGTTGTTTGACACCAGATAGGGTTGGAGATTTTTCCTTGGAGGACTTTGCAGAGTTCAATGTTCTTTTGAATGCAGTAGATTGTCTGGCTCCTTCCTGAAGTAAAGGGAGGGAAGGCTGGCAGTCTCCTTTCTGCTGTGACCAGGATGGCAGTGGATGATGTTCACTGTGGGACACACTCGATGTGCATGATAAACTAACGTTTTGCACAACTCCCAGCATCCTACGGGCAGCTGTGTTCCTTTCCTTCTTCTCAAGAGAATATATTAGGAAATAAGAGCTACTTGTTGGTGATCAGGATAACCTCAGCTCCTCTTTTTTAAAAAGGTAAATGTTTTGTGTCAGTCTTTTAACTATTGGTTGTAAAAATACCTTGTGATATAATCATTCAACATTTTTGAGATGGAGTCTCACTCTTTTGCCCAGGCTGGAGTGCATAGTGGCACGATCTTGGCTCACTGTAACCTCTGCCTCCCGGGTTCAAACAATTCTCCTGCCTCAGCCTCCTGAGTAGCTGGGATTACAGACATGCACCACTACACCTGGCTAATCTTTGCATTTTTAGTAAAGACGGGGTTTCACCACGTTGCCCAGGCTAGTCTCGAACTCCTGACCTCAGGTGATCCTCCCACCTCGGCCTCCCAAAGTGCTGGGATTACAGGCGTTAGCCACCACACAACATTTCTTTAGTCCACCATTCAACATTTCTTTAACAAATAATTCTTGAGTGAGGAGTGTGTGTGTGTGTGTGTTGGGGGGTGTGTAAGGCTGAACCAATTCCGAGTGATGAATGCTGTTATATGGGAAATGTGGCATGCCCTGAGACCCAGAAGAAGGGCTGATAAGCCTGTATCTAGAAGGCATGTGCAAGCTGAGATGCACAGGGTGAGTGGGAGAAAGTCTGACAACAGGAGACGGAGCAGGAAGGCAGGTGGAGCTATGTGTGTAAGGCTTGGAGGCTGGAGGCATATGGAGAAATGAAGAAGTGGAAAGATCTCTGAATATAGATGCTATCATCAGGGCAGAGTGGGAGTGGATGACAGTAGGAGCCAGGGCTGCTATGTAGGAGGCAGAACACCTGGGGTCGCATTGGTCATGTTAGGCTTGGATTTCATCCCAGGAGCATAGTGAAGCCATGGAAGTGTTTATGCAGGGCAAGGACCCTCTCAGGTTTATGTTTCAGAAAGATCATTCCGGCTGCATGTGGAAAATTGATTAGAGAGGCTTTGAAATTAACCTGGCCTAGGTTTGAATCTATGGTCCACGTTATTAGTTTTAAGGTTTTAAAAAAAATAATCTCACAGAATCTCAGTTTCCTCATCTGTGAAACAGGGACAATTATTAGTATGTCTTATCTGGCAGGGTGGCTATGAGAATAAGTATAAATATTGCATGTAAAGGCCCTGCAGAGTGTCTAATCCCCAGGTGTGGGTGCCCAACAAACACTGGCTCCCTTCTCTGCCAATTTATAGTAAATTTCCAAGTGAGAAACACACTTGCCACAATACAGAATCAACTACTTTGTTTTTTCTTTTTCTTTTTTGAGATGGAGTCTCGGGATCTCGGCTCACTGCAACTTCTGCCTACCAGGTTCAACCGATTCTTGTGCCTCAGCCTCCCGAGTAACTGGGACTACAGGCATGCATACTTTGTTTTTTTCAGTCGAGAGTTATTATTACATGGGTAGTTTCTACAGTCCTCTTAAAACTGTAGAGACCAGACTAGATTTTCCTTCAGTCCTTTAATCATCTTTGTGGTTTTTTGCAGAACCTTCTCCAATTTTTCAAAATTCCACTTCAACTGTGGAGACCACGGCTAGATTAGTCACCGTAGAGAACTCGTTATAATTAGCTCAACACTGCAGTCGCTTGGGCGGCTGACTCGGCCATGAAAACCCAGTCAGTCAGTCCCCATCAACACATAGGTTGTGCTCCAGGAGTTCACTGGTAAGTTGGTTGTTTGGAACACAGAAAGCCTTTCCCCATAGAAACAGAATTATAGATGGTGGCTTGTTTCCCAGGCCAGTGCACAAAAATCTATTTAATGCACATGCAGCTGAACCAGGGCCAGTCCCTCAAGTCTTGGACTTGCCTGATTCCCAGTGGAGCCCCCAGTCTCATGGAGCCCTGAGAACCTCTGAGCTTCAAGCATCCAACCACAAGACCTCTGAGAGAGGTGAGAATTGGGCTGACAATTTTAGAGAATCATTTGCAGCGTGATTATTAAAAACACTTCTTTGGAGGCCTTAACCTGCAACTGTGCTTATTATTATGTAAGAAAGCAATCAAGTTACCCTATGATAAATACACCTATTATACACTGGATATTGTACTTAAATCTACCTAAATTATCTTTAATTTTCACAGTACTCCTGTAAGAAAAAGACTCTCTTTCTCAGTATTCCCATGTTGCCTGTGTCTTAAGGAGACTGTGGCCCAAGGTCAGGCAGATAGAAGGTGGCAGAACTGAGGTTGGAGATCCCGCCTTCTGTCTTGCAAAGCTGAGACCTTTTCACTGCACAACACTGCCTCCCAGTGGACTGTGCTTAACACTGAACCTCGCACGGCTGAACCAACCACGTATACTCTGCGGGTGCAGTTAACAAGTTCTTCATTCATACATCCAACAAAGAATCTTTGAGTGCTTCCAATGAGCGAGGCCTTGGGAACACAAAATCAAATTAGACGTGGTGTTCTCACAGAGTGATTGGGAAAAGGAATAAGTAAATCAATGATTGAAATCTATGAGATGAGAATGTGATTACATTTTAAAAGAGAAAAGAAAAAGATAACAAAGAAACCCAACAGAGAGATGTATTGGTCAGACAGATGAGGGTGGTGGTGGACCAGAAAGTCCCTGCGCTCCCCCAGCTTTCACCTCCTGTCCTCAGACTATACTATCCACCGTCTACCACACCTACTGATGCAGTCATCAGTTGAGCTGAGCCCCTCACATCTCCATCATATTAGCTTTTGGCTTGCTGTAAGTCTCTCCGAAACCACGTCTACCTTTGTTCCTAGTGATTTTAATATACACGCTGATGACGGCTTCAGTACCCAGGCCTCTCAGCACCTTTAACTCCCCTTGTCAGTCCCTACCTCAGTCACTTACCTCAGTGGTCATTCTCTAGACTTGTCACTGCCAAGAACTGCAATTCCACTACAATCTCAGTTTATCACCCCGTCCATGGCACACGAAAGTGAGAGCAGCTGGAGGCTGCTAAACGCCCAGGCAGATGGGGCAGGTCCTCGGTGAAACTCCACCTTCCAGCCAAAAACAGCCTAAAGCCTAAAAGACTGGACTGCTGGTCCCAGATGAAACCCGCCAGGCTGAGAACTTCTGTTCCTTTTTGCCCCCGCTCTTTCCTGATTAATTATTTCTAAATAATGCCTTTTAACTGGTCAAGCTTTGCCTTTTCCAATACTACCTATGACCTACCCCTCCCCTATTCTAAGCCCATAAAAGCTTGGGACCCAGACATGCAGGGAGGAGAAAACCACCCGACTGAGGGGGTGGGCGACCACCCCCCAGAGTTCCATCTCCGCTAAGAGTTGTTCCCTTGCTCAATAAAATTCTTCTCCGCCCTCCTCACCCTTCAATGTCCAACGTGTCCTCATTCTTCTCAGGCATGGTACAGGAGCGTGGGAACTGCCGAACACCGGTACAAGTGCTTGGGAACCACCAAATACGGGTACAAGAGCTTGGGAACTGCCGAACGCGGGTGAAAGCTGTAACACAGGTGAGCTGGGACGCAGCCAGCGTGGCTGAGCACGGCCCGGGTGGGGTGTCGCCGCCGGAGGTACCGGCTTGCAAAGTGACCGGGAAGAAAAATCCTGCGTCAAAAGTTACAGTTGCTGACGGGCGCAGTGGCTCATGCCTGTAATCCCAGCACTTTGGGAGGCTGAAGTGGGCAGATCATGAGGTCAGGAGTTCGAGACCAGCCTGGCCTAAATGGTGAAACCCCATCTCTACTAAAAATGCAAAAATTAGCCAGGCGTGGTGGCCAGCACCTGTAATCCCAGCTACTCGGGAGGCTGAGGCAGAAGAATTGCTTGAACCTGGGAGGTGGAGGTTGCAGTGAACTGAGATAGCACCACTGCACTCCAGTCTGGGTGACAGATCAAGACTCCATCTGGGGGGGAAAAAAAAGTTCCAGTTGCTAGCATTTTCTGCATTTGTGTTGCCAATCTTTTTAATTCTAGCCATTCTGGTGAGACTGTAATTGTAATAACATTGAAATGTTGGTATGCATTTCTCTGATAAGGAAATAAAGTACTTTTATATACATTTATTGGACATTGGGATATCATTTTTATGAAGTGTCTTGTTCATTTGCTACGGGGTTGTCTGTCTTTATTGATTAATACAAGTTCTTTATATGATAAATGTATTGCAAATAATTTCCTTTATTCTATCACTTGCCCTCTTATTCTCTTGTCATTTTGATGAAAAGAAGTTTGCAATTTTTTTTTTTTTTGGAGATGGAGTCTCGCTCCGTCGAGGCTGGAGTGCAGTGGTGCAATCTTGGCTCACTGAAAGCTCTGCCTCCCAGGTTCACGCCATTCTCCTGCCTCAGCCTCCTGAGTAGCTGGGACTACAGGTGCCCGCCACCTCACCCGTCTAATTTTTTGTATTTTTAGTAGAGACGGGGTTTCACCGTGTTAGTCAGGATGGTCTGACTGACCTCGATCTCCTGACCTCGTGATCTACCCGCCTTGGCCTCCCAAAGTGCTGGGATTACAGGCGTGAGCCACCGCACCTGGCCAAAGTTTGCGATTTTAATGAAATACAATTTATCAATCTTTTCCTCTATGGTTAACATTGTTCTTCAAATCTCACATTTATTTAAGAAAATATATTTAAATATAAATTTGTATATTACAATATATGTTATATATCCTATATAAACATATTACATTTTAAAGTACAATTCTGTATATATTTAAGAAATCTTTTCCTACCCTGAGATTATGAGGATAGTCAATATTATCTTCTAGGTTTATTTGGTGGGCATTCACATTTATATCTATAAATATTTTGGAATTTATTTTTCTTTTTGGTTTGAGGTACTAATCAAGTTTGTTAATTTTTTTTTGTATTTGGAACTTGCCTCAGCTCTATTTATTGAAGAGATCATCCTTTTCCCATTCACCTTTGTCATAAATCAAGAGTCCTTTATCGTCTGTTTCTGTGCTCGATTTTATAAAATTTATTGTTATAAGACTTTGTTCATTTCATCAAAATTTTCAAATGCATTGGCATAAAATTGTCCATAATATACTTCTCTTGTCTTTTCAATGTCTGAATGATCTGTAGTGATGTTCCCTTTCTCATTCTTAACACTGGTAATTTGTGCCTCCTCTCTCTTTCAAAAATTATTCTCACTAGGGAGATACCAGTATTTTCAGAAAACCAGTTTTTGACTTTTTCCATCTTTTCACTTTATGTTTTTGTATTTTTATGTCGTAAACACAGAAAGTTGAGCATGTGCTTATGTGCGTGTATCTATCTTTACCTAATAATGTAACATCAAATTATATAAAGAAAAAAATATGCTTGTCTATCCAGTCTGACAATGTTTGCCTTAGCCTTTTGCCCATTTACATTTCATTAATCAGTGATATTTGGGGGTGTAATTATACCTTCTTATTAAATGCACTCTCTTTTTTCTGCCTGCTCCATGTTATATTCCTTTCTTGCCCTTTTTCAGATTGATAAGATTTTTTACTATTTCATTTCCTCCCTCCATTAGCTCGGAAATTGTATGCCTTTTAATTATTCTTTTGGTGGTACCCTAGGTCTCTAGGTAATTACCCTAATGAGTATAGCCTGCCTTTTTGACTTTACAAAGTCTAATACGAATTGGTGTCTTTGCCTCTTTCCAGGGAGTGCAAGCACCTTAGAATATTTCTATTAATCTTCACCTAACCTTTATGCCATTGTTGTCAGGTATTTTCTCCCTGTATTTTAAATACCAATGTTACTATCATTGTTTTATATCATAAAGGTTCACTTAAGTTTACCCACATAGCTACTGTCTTCATTGGGCTTCATCCTTTTCTGCATTTCCAACCTTGCATTTTCTTGGTAGTGGTTTCCTAGTTGCCCCAAAACAAGCTTCAGGATTTCTAGTAATACAAATTTCTATTTTGACTTGTTTAAAAATGCCTTTGTTTCACCTTTATTCTTGAAGGATATTTTTGCTGGATATGAAATTCTAGGTTGAAATGGTTAGTTTGTTGATTGGTGTTTTTAGAATCTTAAAGATATTATTCCAGTATATTTTGACTTCCATGATTTCTGCTGAGAAATCAAGTGTCAGTTTAATGTAGCTCCTTTGAATTTAAATTGTCTTTCTGGGGGGTTTATTTTAAGACAATCTCTCTTTTCTTCTTTTTAAAGTTTTATTTATCTTGTTTTTCACTGTGATACGCCTGAATATAGATTCCTTCCTTCCTTCCTTCCTTCCTTCCTTCCTTCCTTCCTTCCTTCCTTCCTTCCTTCCTTCCTTCCTTCTTTCCTTCCTTCCTTCCTTTTCTTTTTTTCTATTCTGTTTGGAACTTTTAGAGGTCCTTAAATGTGTAATTCATGTATATTAAATGATTTCTAACAAAATTATCTATTGAAATATTGTTTGTCTCCCTTTTCCTTATTCTTTCCTTTTGGGACTTTACAGTTAAGCTAGTCCTTACTGAATTCTCTATGTCTCTTACCTTCTCATCTTTGTTTTCCATCTTCTTGTCTCTTTCTACCTCATTCTAGAAATTTCTTTTAGTCTATCATCCAGGACACTAATTTCTCTTCAGTTGTTTTAATCTGCTGTTAAACTCAATCTATTGACTACTTAATTTCAGTCATTGAGTTTTTCAGTTCTAAATTCCATTTTTTTAAATCTCTGCCAAAATTCTCAACCTTTTATCTTTCTGAAGAAAGTACACATGGTTATTTTAAAGTCTGTACTAGAAACTCTAATATTTAAAAACCTCATGGATCTGTCTATATTTTTCTTTTTTTTTTGAGACCGTCTCACTCTCTCACTTAGGTTGTAGTGCGGTGGCACCATCTCACTGCAACTGCTGCCTCCCAGGTTCAAGCAATTCTTGTGCCTCAGCCTTCTGGGTAGCTGGAATTACAGGTGTGCGCCACCACACCTGCTAATTTCTGTATTTTCAGTAGAGATGGGGTTTCACATGTTGGCCAGGCAATTCTTGAACTCCTGACCTCAAGCAATCTGCCCACCATGGCCCCCAAACTGCTGGGATTACAGGCGTGAGCTGCCGCACCTGGACATGTTTATGTTTTCCCTTGTTTGTGCTGTGTTGTATTCATATTGTCTTACCTCCTCATGTGCATGGCTATTTTCTATTATGTACCAGACATACTTGCAAAATTGTTTATAGAAGTAACTGAGAGAACTTGGGTAACGATTTCTTCCTTCTGAGAGGATTTACATTTGTAGTGCCTGGGGACACATGCACCAAGCAAACTGAGGAACTCAGATGATTAGAAATTATACTGTAGTTCCCACCGATGCCCCATGTATTTCAGTTTCTTAATTCTCCTTGAGTTCAGACAAAATGGCTCACACTTGTAATCCTAGCCCTAAAGGAGGCTGAGGTGGGAGGATCATTTGAGGATAAGAGTTCAAGTCTGCAGTGAGCTATGGTTCTGCCACTGAACTCCAGCCTAAACAACAGAGCAAGACCCTGTCTGTCTCTAAAAAAAAAAAAAAAAAAAAACAACAACAACAATCCTTAGAAGCAACTCTTTAGAATCTCAACCTAAAGTAAGAGGCTTTACTGGAGTTCCCTTTAGTGGACCTTAAATTCCTTTCCCTATTTTCTCTGCCCCAAGAGACTGTGAAAGCACAGATCAGCCTCCTTGTCACTCAGCAGCCCCTTTGGAATGACCAACACTATCCTGGTTTACCTCCCTGGGCCACTGTACTTCCCTAGATCATGGCCCAAGAATTCTTCACTTTCATGTTAGCTGTCCTCTATCTTAGAGTAGAGGATCATTATATTTTGTTTAGTTTGTCTAGTTGCCTTCAGGAGAGTGTTTATCTGAGACACTTAGTCTGCCATTATCCTCTCTTACTGGAAGTAGAAGTCTCTGATATGTTTAGTTGTTGGTTGTCTCTTTCCTTATAACTCCTAGTTTTCTAATTTTTAAAAAAGAGTCTTCATAGTTTATACTTAAAGACAAATGTTTAGTTACCTTATCAATTTAAAAATTTTAATTAGCAATGTGACTAGACTTACATGAAATCCAGAAATTAACTTGAGACGAATTGATCATTTTACAGCTTTTACATTCAGAAGCATGATGCGTCTCTCAATGTATTCACATTTTTAAAACAATCCTATTAACTGAATATTCACATTTTAATGTCTTCATATGATTTTAGAATTCCTTTGTATAGTCCCTGCACATTTTAAAATATATAATTCTATTTTTATTGTTTTACTGTTATAAATGGGATCTTTTCTCCATTTTGCTTTTAACAGTTTAATAGTGATTTAAAGGAAAGTTATTAATGTTTACATCTTAATTTTATAAGTAGTGATTTTATTAGTTTATCTTCTTTTCTTGATCATCAAAGCATTTAAGGCCAGAAGTTCACCTCTAAGTATAGCTTTATGGAATTTTATTTTTAGGATAGGAAAAGATTAATTTTTTTCTAATGTGAATTTTTATTAGTGTTTAATACAGTTTCAATTTGTGTCCCCACCCAAGTCTCATGTCGAATTGTAACCACTAATGTTGGAGGATTGGATCATGAGGGCAGATTTCTCCCTTGCTGTTCTCGGGATAGTGAGTGAGTTGTCATGAGGTCTGGTTATTTAAAAGTGTGTAGCACTTTCCCTTTCACTCTAGTTCTCCTTCTCTGACCACGTAAGATGTGCCTGCTTCCCCTTAGCCTTCTGCCATGACTGTGAGTTTCCTGAGGCCTGCCAAGCTATGCTTCCTGTACAGCTTATGGAACTGTGAGTCAATTAAACCTCTTTTCTTTGTAAATTACCCAGTCTTAGGTAGTTCTTTATAGCAATGTGAGAGATGACAGAAACAGAAAATTGGTATCAGGAAGTAGGGTATTGCTATAAAGATACCTGAAAATGTGGAAGCAACTTTGGAACTGGATAATGGACAGATATTGAAAGGGTTTGAAGAGCTCAGAAGAATACAGGAAAATGAAGGAAAGTTTGGAACTTCCTAGAGACTTGTTCATTGTTGTGACCAAAATGCTGATAGTGATACAGACAGTGAAGTTCAGCCTGAGGAGGTCTCAGATGGGGATGAGAAACTTATTGAGAACTGGAGCCAAGCTCACTTTTGTTATGCATGAACAAAGAAATAATCTGAAACTGAAACTTATATTTATATTTAAAAAGGAAGCAGAGCATAACAGTTTGGAAAGTTTGCAGCTTGACCATGTAGTAGAAAACACAAACCCATTTTCTGGGGAGGAATTCAAGCTGCCTGCAGACATTTGCGTAAGTAAAGAAGAGTGGAATGTTAGTAACCAAGACATTGGGGGAAATGCCTTGAAAACACTTCAGAAACCTTCATGGCAGCTCCCTTCATCACATGCCTGGAAGCCTAGGAGGGAAGAATGGTTTTGTAGGAGAGGCCCAGGGCCCTGCTGCCCTGTGCAACCTCAGGACACTGCTACTTGTGTCCCAGCTGCTCCTGCTCCAGCTGTGGCTAACAGGGCCCCAGATATGTCTCAGGCAGCTACTCCAGTGGTACAAGCCATAAGCCTTAGTGGCTTCCATGTGATGTTAAGCCTGAGGGTGCACAGAGTGCAAGACTTGAGGTTGGGGAGCCTCTGCCTAGATTTCAGAGGATGTATGGAGATACCTGGATGTCCAGGCAGAAGTCTGCTGTAGGACCAGACCCCTCATGGAGACCCTCTACTAGGGCAGTTCAGAGGGGAAATGTAGGGTTGGAGCCCCCACACAGAGTCCACACTGAGGCACTGCTTATTGGAGCTGTGAGAAGAGGGCAACCATCCTCCAGACCCTAGAATGGTAGATCCACCGACAGCTTGCACCATGCACTTGGAAAAGCTGCAGGCACTCAATGCCAGCCCATGAAAGCAGCCAAGGGGGCTGTACATGGCAGAGACACAGGGGTGGAGAAGCTCAAGGTCTTGGGAGCCCACCCCTTTCATCAGTGTTGCCTGGATGTGAGGCACGGAGTCAAAGAAGATTTTTTTGGAGCTTTAAGATTTAATGACTGCCCTACTGGGCTTTGGACTTGCATGGGGCCTGTAGTCTCTTTGTTTTGGGTGATTTCTCCATTTTGGAATGGTCATATTTAGCCAGTGCCTGTATCCCCATTGTATCTTGGAAGTAACTGACTGGTTTTGATTTTATAGGCTCATGGGTGGAAGAGGCATACCTTATCTCAGATGATACATTTCAGTTAATGCTGAAATGAGTTAAGACTTTGGGGGACTGTTGGGAAGGGATGATTGTATTTTGAAATGTGAGAAGGACATGAAATTTTGGAGGTCCCAAGGGTGGAATAATATGGTTTGGATATGTGTCCTCAGCTAAATCTCTTGTCAAATTGTAATCCCCAGTGTTGGAGGAGGGCCCTGGTGGGAGGTGATTGGATCATGGGGGCAGACTTTTCCCTTGCTGTTCTTGAGATAATGAGTGAGTTCTCATAAAGTGTGCTTGTTTAAAAGTGTGTAGCACTTCCCTCTTCACTCTAATCCCCCTTCTCTGGCTATGTAAGATGTGCCTGCTTTTCCTTAGCCTTCTGCCATGATTGTAAGTTTCCTGAGGCCTCCCCAGCCATGCTTCCTGTACAGCCTATGGAACTGTGAGTCAAATAAACCTTTTCTTTTTTTTAAATAAATTACCCACTCTCCAGTAGTGCTGTATAGCAATGTGAGAATGAAAACAGGCTAAAACAGTGTTGTTGTAAATTAAATGTGTTTTATGAATTTTTAATTTTATTCTCTTTAATCAGATAATGTGGCCTTTTCAATTACTGCTGTTTTGATTTATTTCTTTTAGATTTTCTTTGCTCTAATAACTGATTATTTTTCAAAAAGAGGTTCTTTGGACACATGTAAAGAAAGTATATGGCTCAAATTTCCTTGACCTTCCTTATCTTTGTCTAGTGTATTTGGTACAGAGCTTGTGAAGGGGCTGTTATTATGTTACATGTCAATTGCATTTCTGTAAATCCTTATTTTTATCACCAAAGTTATTGCTTTATGTATCTTTGGTACTGTATCATCTGATAAATAAATGCTTAATACTATTATGAGTTATCTATTGATTGTATCTATTAGAAATATAAATAATTTGTACCTTATTGTATAAAGCAAATTGTTGGAAAAGTAAACAAAATAATATAAGAGAAACACTTGGGGCTGGGTGTGGTGGTTCATGCCTATAACGCCAGCACTTTGGGAGGCAGAGGTGGGCAGAATGCTTGAGCCCAGGAGTTTGAGACCAGTCTGGGGAATGTGGTGAAGCCCCATCTCTGCAAAAAATACAAAAATTATCCAGGCATGGTCATGAACACCTGTTGTCTCAGCTGCTTGAGAAGCTGAGGTAGGAGGATCACCTGAGCCCAGGAGGTCAAAGCAGCAGTGAGCCATGATTTTGCCACTTTACTCCAGCCTGAGTGACAGAGTGAGACTGTGTCTCAAAAATTAAAAAAGCCAATATATTTTCTAATTCTTTTACTTTTAGTTTTTTTTTTTTCATTTTGTGCAAGTTGTGTTCTCTTGTACACAGAAAGTCACTGAATGTTGTTTTTAAAATGTATTTTTATTAAAATAATATACATCCAGGAAAGTACAGATGTAAGTGTCCAGTTGAATGATTTTTCACAAAGTGAACTAAGCTGTGAGCCATCATTCGAATCAAGAATATCCTGGAAACTCTTCTCTTACTTCCTTCCAGTCACTAGCCTTTACAAGGGTAGCTACTTGTAAGAGCACAGATTAATTTTAAATGATTTTTAATTTTAGATGAATGGATTCATTCATATGCCTTAGTGTCTATGTTCTTTTGTGCAACATTGTTCTTGAAAGATTCATCCACACAGGTGGATGTAGCTGTAGTTTGCTCATTGTTATTGCTGAATAATATTCTACTTATTATTGATGCTCTTTTGGGTATTGTCCAGTTTAGGACTATCTCAAATGGGGCTGCCATGAACACTCATTGCATGCATTTTGGCTAGCTTATATATGCATTTTTGTTCAGAATATACTTTGGGGTGGAATTACTAGGTCACAGAATATGCATATTTTTAGTTTTAGAAGATACTGTTAAACAACTTTACAAAGTGATTGTACCAATTTGCATTCCCACAAATCTTGCCTTTTAATAAGAGTTTTAAATTGTCATAATTGTTTTGACCACTGTCATGTGATTTTGTGGTTTTGTTTTGTTCCTTTGCTGTTTTAAAATTCAGTTCTCTTTTCAGTATACAGAACTTTGTTTTCACTTGCCTTTTGCAATAATTTGGAGGGTAGAAAATCTGGTTTTAGTTTTACTAATGGTTACTGTAAAGTGATTTGCAACCATTTTCATAAGTCTGTTTAATTATCAAAATCACAGTAAATACAATTACTTTAACTCACTTTTCATGAAAGGCAAAGATTGCAGTACTTTTACTTTTGCTCCCTTCCCTGATTCCTGTCTTCATAAAATTAATGTTGTGTTGTAAATCCATCACTCAAAATTTAGCCTATCAGAGAGGGGGTAACATGTAGCTGTTGATACTGACTCATATTAAATTGATTAAATGGAATGACACCATTGACTTTAAATGCTATTGTAAGAAAAGCTAAATGAAATATTGGTTGTGATTACTATGAGGATCTTGTTCATTGCATTACCAAGTCCTCCCAATAAGACATCATTTTCAGTTCTCAGAATTAGAAATCATGCTTTTCATGAGCATGTGGTTTGTTTTTATCTCATGAGCATGGATCATTTCCCTTTTTATCACATTAACTCCTAGGAAATTTACAATATATTTTTTTCTATGTTGTTAATATGTTTGAAAACAGTCTTAGGCTGGGCGCAGTGGCTCACGCCTGTAATCCCAGCAACTCTGGAAGGCCAAGGCGGGCGGATCACAAAGTCAGAAGATCGAGACCATCCTGGCTAACATGGAGATACCCCGTCTCTACTAAAAAATACCAAAAATTAGCCGGGCATGGTGGTGTGCACCTGTAGTCCCAGCTACTTGGGAGGCTGAGGCAGGAGAATAGCATGAACCCGAGAGGTGGAGCTTGCAGTGAGCTGAGATCACGCCACTACACTCCAGCCTGGGTGACAGAGCAAGATTCCGTTTAAAAAAAAAAACAAAACAAAAAGAAAACAGTCTTAAACCCTTTTGGAAAATGAGATAAAGTATGAATCCATGTGATAAGGCAAAAATGTCTTCCATACCAATGGAAGTTATCTCCTGGGAAAAAATTTAAATTATGATTTTGGTGGAATATCCATTAATGGAAAGCCAAGCATCTAATAAGAAAAAATGGTAGCTCTCTCTATACTGACCTGAAAAGATGTCCACAATTTATTATTAAGTGAAAAAAGCAAGTTGCAGATATGATCCAAGTTTTGGTAACAACCCCAACCCGCTGCGCACACCCCCACCCCCCATGGCAAAAAATAATCTGCATATAGTATGGATGTGTCTATACAAGCAGAGAATAGCTTTGGGAAGGAAACAGAATGGGGTACAGTGGTTTTCCATGTCAGGAGGACTTGGGGGGAAGAGTGGGAATGTTCTCTTTTCATTCCTTTATCATTCTGTATCATTTATTTGTCAAATGTGAGCATCTGTTCAGCTGTTACTTTCTTCAATGTGTTTTTCAGTAACCCTCAACCCTCACTGGCCTCACGATCATTAAAGTAGACAGACGGTTACTTTTTAGTGTTAGCAACCTCTTCCATTCTGGATCTGCTTCCAAATCCCCAACTGTGAATGAGGTGGAGCACAAGTCCTTGGCCAGGAAGATGTTAGAGAGCTGTAGCCTTTTCCTAGAAAGAAGACAGATGTTTGCTTCTGACATTAAGGGCAAGGTTTAATGCTAGGGTGCAATCTAAACCAATCATGGTCTATGTTGTTGGGTACCCTTCATTCTCCACTTCTTGCTGCAAATAGTCAGATAGCTAAGAGGGAGGGGTTGTTCTGGGAGGCAAATGAAGAAAGTTTCTGAAAGACTTGGGAAAGCATCATGTATCTCGCCTAGACATTCCCTGCACCCTCACATACACCTATTAATGAGAAACATGATATTGTGCAAGCAACTGGGTCCCACTTTAGCAGAAATTAGAGTTGCATGTTCATTTTTTTCTAGCTGTCCTTCTTTTGGTTTTTCTATCACTTTCTGTTTTTTGATTTTAAAAAAACATAATCCTTTCTCTGATTACTAAGAGAAATTCCTGTACAACCTATGTCATTCCACAACAGATAATTAAGTTCTGATTTCAAGATGAATTGTTGAATCAAATTCTGCGCACTAATGAAGTATTCTACAAGCTTCTGCTGATAGCAGATATACTACAATTGTGCTACAAAACACACTTCTCAGAAAACCAAACAAAGGCAATAGGAAGGAATAGGCAAAGTTCATTTCTTCTTTGTTGTTGTTGTTGTTGTTTTTTCTTCCCTATTGCCCAGTTCTCAGTATTCATAAGGCCATTTGAGAAAGGGCATAATTCTGGAGATTTGTGTTCTGCTTATTTGGATATCTCTTTTATGGTTCCCTTCCCTCACTTTATCTTTTCTACTACGGCTTGTGCTCACTCATGATATGAACAGTAATGTTGGCAACCGGCACTGCGAGAGCATCACCAAATATGTAAGTTATCCTTTCTGGAACAAGTTATAACAAGATTCTAAAACACAACTGTAATTCTCAAAGGATTTAGTTAGTGCAGGTGCAATCTTACCAGGTGAGATACTTGGGATATTTGTCTTCTCCAAATCTCATGTTGAAATTTGATCCCCAGTGTTGAGGAGGGGCCCGGAGGGAGGTGTTTGTGTCATGGGGGAACGATCCCTCATGAAAGCCTTGGTGCCTTTCTCATGGGACTGAGTGAGTTCTCACTCTTAGTTTCCAAAAGGGTTAGTTGTTAAAAAGAACGTGGTACCTCCTCGTTTTTCTCTCTTGCCCTCTCTCATGCCATGTGACACACCGGCTCCCCCTGCCTTCCAACAGGAGTAAAAGCTTCCGGAGGCCCTCGCCAGAAGCTGAGCAGGTACCAGCACCACGTTGTACAGCCTGCAGAAGCGTGAGCCAAATATACCTCTTTCTTTAAAAATTACCCCATCTCAGGTGTTTTTTATGGCAACACAAAACAGACTAATACACCTGGGAAGACTGAGACGCTGCATTCGAAGAGTTCTGGGTCTTTCTCCAAGGAACCGTTGGACTCCACTTGCTAAGTTTGTAGGGATACTAACAGCGGCAATGGGGTAACATTGCTAAAAATGGGACCCTAAATTCAGAACCTAACCTAATCAACCCTCAATCAAACAAGTTTCCTTCTTTTCTCTATGAGAAGGGAAGTGAATTTGGCTAAGCAAAGATTGGGGTGGGATGGGTGGAGGCAGGAGAGAAGGAGACGAAGGGATGATGAGTGAATGGAATGAAATTTCTATGCCCTCAGAACTGCCAGGTCTCGATGAAATGGAGCTGTGTCTGCAGTGGTGGCTGCAGTTTGCTCCCACAGTCTGCGCTTTTCTCTCTTCCACTCTCTCTCCTTTGGCGTGGTCATCCCCCTCTTTTTCCCTCTAGATTCATAGCTGGGGAGAAGGGCTTGCTAGTGAAATATTGTGACTGAGTTTTGCTGCTACAAGAAAGAATACATTTAGTTTCCAACTGAGACTTTCTGGATATTTTTCAAGAAATTCAAGGAAAAAAGGAAAGAAAGAAAAGAGAATGTAAAAGAACAAGGGCTTCAGGTCTTAGTTTCTTAATACCCCATAAAGAAATCTAATCAACTGAGGCTTCCTCAACTGGGATAGTAGCTTGGATTTTGCCTGAGCTAATTACCTATTGACATGTATGTGCCAAGATCTATGGGTGAGCATAATATCAGAGCACAGGAGATTCAAATCAACTATATTTTGTATTATTTTTCTGTGGTCTTTAATATCTAAAGGTTTAAATCAAATTCATGGATCCTTGAACAAAAGAGTAAATCAGCAACGAAAATAAATGCACTTCAAAAGTGCAAAATAAAAAGGAACATGCTGTTTGCTTTACATCATTTTATTAATTTGAGTAGTCAACATTTACTGAAAACCCACTGGGTACAGGATGTAACAGACATGTAGAAAAATAAGAAAAGATACAGGAAGTATTTTTTTCTGACTGCAAAAATCCAACTAATTTAGTCTAAGGAAGACACTAACTAAAGACATATGAGAACAGCTAAGAATATAAATAATGGAAACATGACAATGTCCACTAAGGACACTAAGGACACGTCAGTTTCAGTCAGAGTGTGGAAGGGCGGGCTCACTGAGTGTACCCTCAGACCTTGGGAAGCCTGTGTGTCATGATGAAGTATTCTACCTGGGGATGTTGTGGCATCTCTCTGGAAAAATCAGGCCAACAGCAGACCTCCCATCTCTTAGTCACTGTAGGAATACCCAAGCAGATAAATGTGGTAACTTTGGAGGGTTGGCTCCTTACCAAAAATACCTGCTTTTATTTTATTTTATTTTATTTTTGAGACAGGGTCTCACTCTGTTGCCAGGCTGGAGTGCAGTGGCATAATCAGAGCTCATGGCAGCCTCGACCTCCCAGGCTCAAGTGATCCTCCTGCCGCAGCCTCTCGAGTAGCTGGGACGACAGGGGTGTCCCACCATGCCTGGCTAGTTACTAAATTTTTTTGTAGAATGAAGTTTCGCTGTGTGCCCAGGCTTGTCTTAAACTCCTGGGCTCAAGCAATCCTCCTGCCTTGGCCTCCCAAAATGCTGGGATTACAGGTGTGATTCACTGCACCTGCCCCTGATATTATTTAATCAGAGATGGCCATTTGGAGATTTATGCCACATGATTTGTGTCTATATAAGCTCAGGATTCTTTATCTCCCTTAAAGTTAGAAGAAGCAGGCATGGCACATGGCCGTGAAGACATCATAGGTAGCACTCAGGCCGTCCGTTTGGCCAGCTTACCACTTTGTGGATTTCATGTGAAAGCAAGTCTCCACTCTGGAACACGGGTTTATTGCCTGACTTTCCAGGGGAGTGTACTCTGCTTTCCGCAGCCTCCTTTTCTGTGCTTCCTGCTCACAGAAATCGAGAGCACTGCTCAAGAATCTGCTCAAGAACTGTGTCTCTGGCCAGGCATGGTGTGGCTCATGACTATAATTCCAGCACTTTGGGAGACCAGGGCGGGCAGATTACTTGAGCTCATGAGTTCAAGACCATCCTAGGCAACATGGCAAAACCCCATCTACAAAAAAAAAAAAAAAAAAAAAAAAAAAGTTAGCCAGGTGGGATGGCATGTGCCTGTAGTCCCAGCTACTTGGGAGGCTGAGGTGGGAGGTTGGCTTGAGCCCAGGAGGCGAGGTTGCAGTGCCACTGCACTTCAGCCTGGGCGACAGAGATAGACAGAGAACTCTGTGTTTTGCATGGGCAACGCTGCTGGGTGGCACCAAACTCCCTTCTGTCTTGTTGGGAGTATTCCTAGGCTCCTCAGGAAACTGTCGGGTTTAGCCACTGTGCTTGTGAGTGATGTGCTTCAAAGCCCACTTACTGGCTCAGAACGGTGCATCCCAGACCACCTGTGGGGAGGGACTATTTTGTCTTCAGTCCATCATGGATCCATATTTTTAAAAATATAATAAAATAAACTACTAAAAAATGAAATAAAAAGCAATGGCATATAAATCACAAGCTCAATTCTTTTTACTAGATTCAAGAGACAAAAACTTACTCTGTCCAATTGCCATAAAAGTTGTAATTGCTTATTTTGTTCTGTACTTATCTCATTGTAGAATTTCTACAGTTTGTAGAATGGAGCAGGAACTGGTCTCCTGACTATAGTTTAAGCACTGGCCTAAAAGATGATGGGCTGTGCATTAGTTTCAAAGTGGAAGCCCATCACCCAGATTGTTGGAGGGTTGAGGAGTAGATCCTCTTTCATTGATTCCATGTCGTCATTTGTTCTGACTCAAGTCAGAGCTAGACAATTTGCAATCAGTATTTGTCCCTGGAAGCCAGTTGCCACTCCTCTTTGACTCCCAGCTGAGATACAAGTTCCTCCTGCCCACTCCTATAGAACTATTTATGCATCCTCTTATCTCTTTTGCCAAGCTTCAAGGTCTCACTCAATACTGCTTAATACACGTGGGGAGGAGGAATGAAGGAACACTAGTTACATGTGCTGGAAAATAAGCAGACACTTTACCCACTAGATTTACAAGCATTTCTGGGAATGTCCGAAGGAATTTTGGTTTCACCATTGTCTTACCAGGAGAAAGAACTGCTGAGAAAATACGAGAGAGGAAAAGATAAATATACTTGTATTAGTTCATTTTCACACTGCTGATAAAGACATACCTGAGACTGGGTAATTTGTAAAGAAAAAGAGGTTTAATGGACTCACAATTCCACATAGCTGGGGAGGCGTCACTACATGGCAGAAGGTGAGAAGGAGGAATGGCACGTCTTACATGGCAGCAGGTAAGAGTTGTGTGCAGGAAAACTGCCCTTTATAAAACCATTAGATCTCGTGAGACTTTTTCACCACCATGAGAATAGTATGGGGGAAACCTCCCCCACGATTCAATTATCTCCCCCTTCGTCCCTCCCACAACATATGGGAATTATGGGAGCTACAATTCAAGATGAGATTTGGGTGGGCCAAACCATATCAATACTTTTTCTTCACTAGATCCGGCACAGTAAAGGCCTGTAGGGCATGCTCATGATGGAAAGAAACTGTGAGATGAGGAGGATCTGGAGATCCTGCCATCAGGGAAGGGGCGCCAACTGAAGTCCCAGGCCTGGCTCTGAGCTTTGTCCTGGAGATCCTGTCTGCCTGCTTACTCTGCCCAATCACACTTTTATCATGGGTGGATAAAAGTGCCTCCCTTCTCCACCTGTCCAAGTTGTGTTTACCCAGGCCTTCTCTGTTTATATGCCACTTTCCCAGAATGGCCTGACGTCCCGTTCATCCTGCTCTCTCATAAGCACTCTGCCTTTTCCTGCGATGGCACTTATAAGTTGTCTTAATATTTTTATACATGGTCACTTTTCTTTTACACCATTCTTTAAGCTTCGTGAGAGCAGGGATCGTGCCTGTCTTATTCATTCCTATATAGTCCATGCCTTGGCACAGTGTCTGGAATAAAGGCAGTACATAGCTGTATTGGTGACAGTACTTGCCATCGTCTTTTGTTTTGCTTTTTTCTTCTTCCAGTTCTTGCCTGTAACCTTTGTACTGAGTGAATTGGGTTTGACAGGGTGGGATCAAAGCCACTTTAGTTTCATTGTCCCTCCCAACCTTCTCTGTGGGCTACATCTTTTCCTTCCTGAGGATATAATTTCAGGCACGTCCTATCGCTTGCAAGGACAGTTGTAGGCCATAAAAAGTCACTTTCAATGGCAAGAACTGACTTATATTAGTAACTAAGGCATGGCCAGTGAAACAATCAAAACTCCTGGGTCAGGCGCACAGGTTGTGGCAGTCTCCAGGTGCAGCAGCCGCTGCACTCAGCATGGGCCCACCCTGCCGGGCAGTAGGAGGAAAGGGCACCCTGTCTGGGGTCCTCTTTTCTCAGGTGCCCTGCTGCGGGCATTCCTGAGCTGTAGGCCTTTGTGAGCACATCCAGCCACTGGGGATTCATCACCCCTTCTCCTGTGTGGCAGATTTGTGTGAAACTCTGTCCTCAAAACTCATGCCTGTAGTGACGCCTGAAAGGTCCTGACTCAGCTCCCAGTGAGGAGGAAGCAGTCCCTCCCCATCCCAGTGAGGGAAGTGCTGGGCATGTCCCAGTAACCCAGCGACCCTCCCCACACTTTACCCATCCAGGTCTTCTACAGGCCAGAGTTGGTGTTCGTCAGTGCCAGGAAAACACTCAGTCTCTTCCCATGTGCTCGGAGGAGTCCAGCATATTCTGCCCAGGGAGGACCAGGCCAGACAAAGATCCACCCTAACCCTGAATCTTCTTGACCTTAGGTGCATGAGAAAAATGTGGGAAAGTGAGGCAGAGGGAACCCCTTGGTGTCACCGGTTGCTCTTTTTACTGAGGGCACCAATGGCTTTCTAGGAAACACATTTGATGAACTTTTTTTAGGCTTTGCATTTTTTCTTCTTTGCAACTTTTGGCACTGCCAACCATTCCTTCCCTGAAGCCCTCTTGCTTAGTTTCTGTGGCTTCTATCGTTTCTTTCTTTCTTTTTTTTTGAAATGTAGTCTCACTCTTGTTGCCCAGGCTGGAGTACAGTGGCATGATCCCAGCTCACTGCAACCTCTGCCTCCCGGGTTCGAGTGATTCTCCTGCCTCAGCCTCCTGAGTAGCTGAGATTACAGGTGCCTGCCACCACACCTGGCTAATTTTTGTAGTTTTAGTGGAGACAGGGTTTCACAATGTTGGCCAGGCTGGTCTCGAACTCCCGACCTCAGGTGATCTGCCCGCCTCGGCTTCCCAAAGTGCTGGGATTACAGGTGTGAGCCACCGTACCCAGCCACTTCTATCATTTCTTCACTGTCCTCATCCCCATCTCTTACCACTCCCCTGTCAGGCCCCTCAAAGCCCTGTCTTCTACTAACTGCTCCTTATGTCAGCATCCTAAGTGGTGGGCTCAGTCTCTTTCACTCCATAATTAATAATCTCTTTCATGCATTGATTGATTCACTCATTTGTTCATCATCTGGCTGTGTACATGAAGCCCTGAAGCAAATTCTTTGAATTCAAAACTCAGCTTTGAGGTCATTTCCTAAGTGGAGCCTTCTCTCAGCTCCAGAGTCCAGCTCAGTTTAGCCTTATCCTTGCGGTCACTAATACTCAGTGATCCTGGGACTTATCACCGCCCTGGAACTTTCCTCACTGTTGTAGTTATTTTCTGAGACTTCCACACTAGACTCTGAGCCGTTGGAGACAGTGACTGTGTTCCAGCAATTTTTGTAGCCCCATAATACCCAGAAAAATAGTCTATTGGTATTTATTGGATAAATTAAAATACTTTGGCCAGGCACGGTGGCTCACGCTTGTAATCCCAGCACTTTGGGAGGCTGAGCTAGGAGGATTGCTTGAGGCCAGGATTTCAAGACCAGCCTGGGCGACATAGTAAGACTCTGGCTCTAGAAAAGAAAAAAGAAAAAAATGCAATACTTTGTAAGCTATTTTACTGAGCATGATTAATATTCTATAATTATATATAACCTTATCTCTAAATTGCAAAACTGCTTGGAAGAAAGAACACTGAAGATCTAATAAATGCTCCTCTCCTAAGGACAGGCTTGCGTGGATGGAGAGGAGGGTCCCTTTTCTTTGTGCATCTTCTTTTTTTTTTCTTTTGAGATGGAGTCTCGCTTCGTTGCCCAGGCAGGAGTGCAGTGGCACGATCTCAGCTCACTGCAACTTCCACCTCCCAGGTTCAAGAGATTCTCCTGTCTCAGCCTCCCGAGTAGCTGGGATTACAGACACCCACCACAATGCCTGGCTAAATTTGCATTTTTTTAGTAGAGTCAGGGTTTCGCCAAGTTGGCCAGGATGGTCTCAAACTCCTCATCTCAGGTTATCCAGCTTGGGATTACAGGCATGAGCCACCATGCTTGGCCTCTTTGTGCATCTTTTTTTTTTTTTTTTTGAGTTGGAGTCTCACTTTGTCATCCAAGCTGGAGTGCAATGGCATAATCTCGGCTCACTGAAACTTCCACCACCTGGGATCAAGTGACTCTCCTGTCTCAGCTTCCCAAGTAGTTGGGGTTACAGGCACCCACCACCATGCCCAGCTAATTTTTGTATTTTTAGTAGAGACAGGGCTTCACCATGTTGGCCAGGCTGGTCTTGAACTCCGAACTCAGGTGATCTGCCCACCTTGCCCTCCCAAAGTGCTGGGATTACAGGCGTGAGCCACCAGGCCTGGCTTTTTCTTTTTTTGAGACAGACTCTTGCTCCGTTGCCCAGGCTGGAGTGCAGTGGCACAATCTCGGCTCACTGCAACTTGTGCCTCCCGGGTTCAAGCAATTCTCCTGTCTCAGCCTCCCAAGTAGCTGGGATTACAGGCACCCACCACCACCGGCTAATTTTTGTACTTTTAGTAGAGATAGGGTTTCACCATGTTGGCCAGGCTGGTCTTGAACTCTGGACCTCGTGATCCACCTGCCTTGGCCTCCCAAAGTGCTGGGATTACAGATGTGAGTCATCGCGTCTGGCCTTTGTACATCTTCTAAGCAGCCTTGTCCTTGTTTTGCCAGACTGTGTGGTAGGACACATGGAAGAACAGAGATTCCACCACAGACATGTGTGCAAAACCTGGCTTTGCCACTTACTAAGTCACTTGACCCCTCTGAGATTCAATTTCTATAAAACAATGTTAAGAATTATCCCCAGCTATTCAAGGTATACTTGTGGAGTTTATAAATGATGGGGGTAAAGCACTTAAATTCCAACTAGGACTTATCCATCGATAAATATTAGCAATTTATACTGAATTTCATGCAATCTAAGAATTCATCAGTGTCTTAGTCTACTTTGTGAAGCTGTAACAGAATACCGCAGGCTGGATAATTTATAATAGACAGAAATGTATTGGCTTATGGTTCTGGAGGCTGGAAAGTCCAAAATTGAAGGTTCAGCGTCTGGCAGGGCATTCTTGCTGTATAACTCCATGGCATAAAGGCAAAGGGAGGAAGAGAGAGAGAGAGACAAAGAGAGAGGGAGAGAGAAATAGAGGTGTTTAACTTGTCATTTTATTTATTTGTTTTGAGACAGGGTCTCACTCTGTCACCCAGGCTGGAGTGCAGTGGTACAACCATGGGTCACCGAAGCCTCAACTTCCTGGGCTCAAGTCATCCTCCTGCTTCAGCCTCCTGAGTAGCTGGGACCACGAGCATGTGCCACCATACCCTATTAATGTTTTTAATCTGTTGTAGAGGTGGGGTTTCACCATGTTGCCCAGGCTAGTCTTGAACTCTGGGGCTCAAGCAGTCCTCCCACCTTGGCCTCCCAAAGTGCTGGGATTACAGGCATGAGCCACCATGCATGACCTAACTTGTCCTTTCATCAGAAACCCACTCCCACATTAACATTAATCTATTTATATGGGCAGAGACTTCATGGCCTAATCACCTCTTAAAGGTTCCACCTCTTAATACTATGACAAAGGAAATTAAATAACATGAGTTTAGGTAAGAGACAAACATTTAAACCCTAACAATCAGGTTAAAAAAAATTCTTTATGCTGTAGGCCACTAAGAGAAATTTGTTACTGAAAGACCCGTTTTTATTTCGGAAATGCTAAAGTATGAAGAGAGCACATTTAGAAAAAAGAAAATACAGTATCCTTGTTGTGACGGTCTGAATGTTTACATCACCATGCCCCCCAAATATATATGGTGAAATCCTACGCTGCTAAGGTGATGGTGTTAGGAGTGGGAACTTTGGGAGGTGATCAGGTCACGAAGGCTCTGATATCATGATTGGGATTAGTGTTTTTATAAAAGAGGTCCAGAGAGCTGCCTTGTCCTTTCTGCCATGTCTTTGCTGTCACAGCAAGAAGGCACCATTTATAGCCAGGCGTCCTGACGTGTGCCTGTAGTTCCAGCTCCTCAGGAGGTTGAGGTGGGAGGATCGCTTGAACCCAGGAGGCAGCGTTTGCAGTAAGCCTTGGTCACACCACTGCGCCCCCGCCTGAAGGACAGAGTAAGATCCTGCCTCAAAATAAATAAATAAGATTGAGGAGGATAAAGACTGGGCCGTGGGAGGTTATTATGGGGACTCTAAGGTAGGAGAGGACCTGTGCTATATATAGTATTAGGATGTATGAAAGGCAAGCATCCTTTCCTCATTTCGTTCATTCCAGAAGCAAGGTGCTGAACCCTGCTGCATGAAGGGGAAGATGAAGAGACACTGTAATTAATGTGAACCATCCTCTCAGGAACAGATATTTGCAGAACTAAAGGGGAGCCAGAGCATTTCTGGGTAGGAACTCATTAAGACTAAGCTTCTCTAAATGAGAATCACTAAGTACAAAACATCCCATGCAGCCGGGCGCGGTGGCTCAAGCCTGTAATCCCAGCACTTTGGGAGGCCAAGATGGGCGGATCACGAGGTCAGGAGATCGAGACCATCCTGGCTAACACGGTGAAACCCCGTCTCTACCAAAAAAATTTAAAAAAAAACTAGCCGGGCGAGGTGGTGGGCGCCTGTAGTCCCAGCTACTCGGGAGGCTGAGGCAGGAGAATGGCGTAAACCCGGGAGGCGGAGCTTGCAGTGAGCCGAGATCCGGCCACTGCACTCCAGCCTGGGCAACAGAGCAAGACTCCGTCTCAAAAAACAAAGCAAAACAAAACAAAACAAAACCCATGCAACTGGTAACTTCTGGTTTTTTTAGGCAATTAAAAATATCAAGAAGAAATTAATTTCCAATACTTTTATTAATCCAATATTTTTAAGGCCAAACTTTCATATAAACAAGCAAAGTTCTGGACCCATTTTTAACTTGCCTCCCCACTTGGGCCATTCCATCAGAGCAAACCATAGCAGTGTGAGGGTCTCCTCTTTGGAACTGGAAACTGTGATATGTAAGAACATAATTTTAGATGGAAGTGCAAATCCTGCAGAAGGATCAGCTGATAGAAAGATCACCTGAAGTAACCAACTGAAAAAAAATCACAGGGCAAAAATATGTCTTTTAATAGAGAAGTGGGGACGTTAGGTGAAAAAAAAAAAAAAAAGGAACAAATGTCAAGGGCAGCTGGGTTGATGAGTATAGCAAATATAGCTGCTCTTACCTTTGGAGCCTGAAGTGCATACGTGGATGGAGCGTGAGTGGAAAATTAGGCTGGTGAGTATTTACTGCTGAGTATTT
This sequence comes from Macaca thibetana thibetana, assembly GCF_024542745.1. Lineage (NCBI taxonomy): Eukaryota > Metazoa > Chordata > Mammalia > Primates > Cercopithecidae > Macaca > Macaca thibetana. The sequence continues at coordinate 74,185,492 of NC_065585.1, read as the reverse complement.
ACTCCACAGCAATATATAATAGGGTATGATTGACATTGCCTATTAAGAGATGCTGGACTGTGATCAGAATGTCGATGCTCATCAAAATACAGTAAAACAAGGAGAGCAGTGATTACTTAAACCTGAAGTTACATTCTACAAGATGGCATTGCTTTTTAAAGTTCTTTATTCTGGCCTGGCGCAGGGGCTCAAACCTGTAATCCCAGCACTTTGGGAGGCAGAGGCAGGAGGATCACTCGCGTCCAGAAGTTCGAGACTAGCCTGGGCAACATAGGGAAATCTACAAATTACTTGTATCTCTACAAATAGTTAAAAAATCAGCCAGGTGTGGTGGTGTGCACCTGTGGTCACAGCTACTTGGGAGGCTGGGCAAGAGGATCACCTAAGCCCAGGAGGTTGAGACTGCAGTGAGCTGTGATCACACCACTGCACTCCAGCCTGGGAAACAGAGTGAGACCTGGTCTCAGAACAAACAAACAAACAAACAAAAATTCCTTATTCTGTTTGATCCTTCATAAAAACAAACAACAAAAAAACCCACCACCACAGGTCATGCAAAATTAAGTTGCTATATAATAGCGGAACAAGCCTGACTTACTGTATAAAGGCCAATATTTAGAGATTTTTGTAAATCTCTGCAGAATATTATCTCTTCAGAAAGATATTTCTTTTTGCTAATGATTATCTGCCCTTCTCCATGTCATTCCTTCGAACCAGTGTTTCTGCACTGAGACAGAGTTGACTCACCATATCAACAAAGAAATGACTTCTAGGTTTCAACTAGGGCTTTCTGTTCCCAGAGAATGATTGATGATTCTGCAGTTATGGAATTTCTCTTTGAAGGTGAAGTTGAACCCACCCTCACATCTCTTTTGAATTTTTCAAAGCTTCCTACATGTATTAGGGTGTAGGTAAGCCACTGATATAGTTTTGATATTTGTCCCCTCCAAATCTTACATTGAAATGTGATCTCCAACGTTGAGGGTGGGGCCTACTGGGAGGTGTTTGAGTCATGGGGGTCGATCCCTTGTGAATGACTTTATGCCCTGCCCAAAGTAATGAATTCATGTGAAAACTCATTACAAAGTAATGAGTTCGTGTGAGATGTGGTTGTTACAGAGACTGGAACTTTCCTCCTCCTTTGTTCCCCTTCTCACCATGTGACACATCTGCTCCCCCTTCACCTTCCACCAGGAGTAAAAGCTTCCTAAGGCCTATGAGAAGCTGAGCAGATGATGATGCTATGCTTCTTGTATAGCCTGCAGAACCATGCAGAACCATGAGCCAAATAAACCTGTTATCTTGACAAATTACCCAGCCCCAGGTGTTCCTTTATAGCAATGCAAAACAAATGAATACAACCACCAATCATTGTAACATATTCCTGGTAGTCTTCAAGGCCTTAATTCTACAAAATTGAATTTACTTTTTAAAAACCATACTTAATTTTTCATTTACTTAGTATGTATAGTATACATATTTTCCCTTCAGGCCTAAGTGACAAATAACCTGTGTCACATTGTTTGTATGCTGTCATTCCTTTGAAATGGAAAAGGACCACTATAGGTGGTCCTGAAGTCCCACTAGTGACTTAGATGAGGTTGATTAAATTGCATTACAAATTAAATTATAGGCCAGGTGCTGTGGCTCACACCTGTAATTCCAGCACTTTGGGAGGCTGAGGTGGGTGGATTGCTTGAGCGCAGGAGTTTGAGACCAGCCTGGACAATGTGGTGAAACCCCATCTTTATAAAAAATACAAAAATTAACTGGGCATGGTGCTGTGCACTTGTAGTCCCAGCTACTCTGGAGGCCGACGTGGAAGGGTTGCTTGAGCCCAGGAGGTGGAGGTTGCAGTGTGCTGAGATGGCGCCACTGCACTCCAGCCTGGGTGACAGAGCTAGGTAAATTATAATTGTTCTCATAAGTGACTTTACTGTATTTTCTTATATTTCATATAAGAAGAAAAAAAGGATTAGTTCAGAAGTCAATCAGCAAGGACACAACAGAGTACGGAACACAGTCTTCAGATTTCACTCTGTTTCACACATGACCCACACTTACATGTAGATGCCCCATGTATGTCACATCCAGGCCTTCTAGCCCACTTGGAGAAATGTGAATTCTAGGACACTTTATGATATCAGTTCAAACTTCATGATAAACACTGTGTTGTAACGTTCTCATTTACCCAGTGAAGTATGATTCTTTACACTGGAAGGTTAGGCAATTCCAAGCAGCCAAAAATTCTCTAGTAGTTATATACATCAGCGAAATGGAAATGTGGCTTCACAAACCACAGATATCTGACTTTTAAAAAGTCATTCCTTAGAAACCATACCTACAACTTGCTTTTATAATTGTTGTATCACATAGGTATAAATGATTCAGTACAGACTTGGATGTTTGATTTATGAATATTTGTGTTGGTGAAGCATGCCTGCACAGTCATCCAATGATTCAGTGTAACTTTGCTGACTGTAATGTTGGCTTGAACATTTCATGCAGCTTTATTGGCCCATCTGCTCCAGAGTAGAGTCGTGGAACACTGTGCTTGCATTGCATGGCATGAATGCTCAACAGTGTTGTAAAACTTCAACATAAAACAGAAAAGTAGTAAAAGCAGTGACAAATACTTCTGTGTTTGTCACAACCTTATGAGCTAGCAACGAGCTTTTAATAAACATCAGGCATAGGGCTATGCACAGTTCATGTACATACCTACATGAAAAGTCTTGGGGGCTTTTTATGGCCCTGCACATCACCTAAGAAACCAGGATACTTACCCTGGCCAACTTAGGGCAAGATTATATCTCCCTACTACTACTGAAGCTGGTGCTCTCTAGACAGTGCCACATACTGGCTAAGGCCAACCAACTCAGGCCATTACAGCAACTCATGACAGAATAACCCTGCTCCCAGGGAGCAGGGAGAAAACAACAGCTAATTGTGCTGTAACATCCTGGCTAACCAGGTGTCCTGAGTCTGTCCATGTGACAGCTTCACTGCTAGCATAACCAGCATTTGAGAAAGTCAGCATACTAAACATATCTACAACCAAAGACTCTCAGAGTCTTCTTCACTCCCCTGCCACCTCCATCAGAGCAAGCGCTGGTATTCACAGCTGAAAGACCCAAAGATGGATCATATCACAGGACTCTTTGCAGACACTCCCCAGCACCAGCCTGGAGCCTGGTAGCCCTGCTGGGTGGCTAGACCCAGAAGAGCAATAACGATTACTGCAGTCAGGCTCTCAGGAAGCCCCATTCCTAGGGGATGGGGGAGAGCATCAGGGGATAACCCTATGGGACAAAATAATCTGAAGTAGGCCTTGAGTTCCAGAGCTTCCCACTAATATTTTAGTGGAATATTTAGTAGACAATAGACTATTGTCTACCCAAATGAGAAGGAACCAGAAAAGTAATTCTGGTAATATGACAAAACAGGGTTCTATAACATCCCCAAAAGATCACACTAACTCATCAGCAATGGATCCAAACCAGGAAGAAATCTCAGAATTGCCAGATAAAGAATTCAGAAGGTTGATTATTAAGCTACTCAAGGTGATACCAGAGAAAAGTGAAAACTAAAAGAAATGTAAAAAACAATATAGGATATGGATGAAAAAGTCTCCAGAGAAATAGATTTCATGAAGAAAATACAATCACAGCTTCTGGAAATGAAAGCCACACTTACAGAAATATAAAATGCACTGGAAAGTTTCAACACTTGACTAGAACAAGTAGAAGAAAGAATTTCAGAGCTTGAAGACAAGGTTTTCAAATTAACCCAATCAGACAAAGACAAAGAAAAAAGAATCTAAAAAAATGAATCAAGCCTCCAAGATATTTGGGATTATGTTAAATGGCCAAACCTAAGAATAATTGGTGTTCCTGAGAAGAAGAGAAATCTAAAAGTTTGGAAAACTTATTTGAGGCATTAATTGTGGGAAACTTCCCTGACCTTGCTAGAGATCTAGACATCCAAATACAAGAAGTTCAAAGAACACCTGAGAAGTTCATCACAAAAAGATCATCACCTAGGCACGTAGTCATCAGGTTATCTAAAGTCAAGACGAAGGCAAAAATCTTAAGAGCTGTGAGACAAACGTATCAGGTAATCTATAAAGTTATAGGAAAACTTTAACAGCAGGTTTCTCAGCAGAAACCTTATAAGCTAGAAGGGATTGGGGTCTATCTTTAGCCTCCTGAAACAGAATAATTGTCAGTCAAGAACTTTGTATCCAGCAAAAATAAGTTTCATAAGTCAAGAAAAGATAGAGTCTTTTTCAGACAAACAAATGCTGAGAGGACTTGCCACTACCAAGTCAGCACTACAATAAATGCTAAAAGGAGTTACAAATCTTGAAACAAAACCTTGAAATACACCAAAATAGAACCTCATTAAAGCATAAATGCCAGAGGGCCTATAAAACAATAACACAATGAAAGAAAACCAAGATACTTAGGCAACAAATAGAGTAGTACCTCACATCTCAATATTAACATTGAATGTAAAAGGCCTAAATGCTCTAGTTAAAAGATACAGTATGGTGGAATGGATAAAATTCACCAACCAAGTATCTGCTGTCTTCGAGAGACTCATCTAACAAATAAGGACTCACATAAACTTAAGTAAAGGGGTAGAAAAAGATATTCCAGGCAAATGCAAACCAAAAGCAATCAGGAGTAGCTATTTTTTTATCAGACAAAAGGCTTTAAAGGAACAACAGTTTAAAAGGACAAAGAGGGACATTATATAATGATAAAAGGGTTAGTCCAACAGAAAAATATCATAATCCTACATGTATATGTACCAATACTAGAGCTCCCAAATTTATAAAACAATTACTACTAGACCTAAGAAATGAGATAGACAGCAACACAATAATAGTGGGGGACTTTAGCACTCCACTGACAGCACGAGACAGGTCATCAAGATAGAAGTCAACAAAGAAACAATGAACTTAAAGTATACCCCAGAATGGACTTAACTGATACTTACAGAACATTCTATCCAATAACTGCAGACTATACATACATTCATCAGCACATGTTCTTTTCATGAGCACATGGAACATTCTCCAAGATAGACCATTTGATAGGCCACAAAACAAGTCTCAGTAAATTTAAGAAAATCAAAATTATATCAAGTATCTTTTCAGACTACAGTGGAATAAAACTGGAAGTTAACTCCAAAAAGAGCACTCAAAACTATACAAATACATGGAAATTAAATAATCTGCTCTTGAATGATCTTTGGGCCAACAATGAAATCAAGATGGAAATTAAAAATTTATTTGAACTGAAAAATAACAGTGTTACAACTTATCAAAACCTCTAGGATACAGCCAAAGCAATGCTAAGAGCAAAGTTCAGAGCCCAAAATGCCGACATCAAAAAGTCTGAAAGAGCACAAACAGACAATCTAAGTCACACCTCAGGGAACTAGAGAAACAAGAAAAAACTAAACCCAAGCCTAGCAGAAGAAAATAAACACCAAAAATTGGAGCAGAAGTAAATAAAATGGAAACAACAACAACAAAAAACATAAATGCAACAAAAGCTGTTTTCTGGAAAAGATAAACATCAACAGACCATTAGGGAGATTAACCAAGAAAAGAATATCCAAATAGGCTCAATTAGAAATGAAACAGGAGTTATTAAAACTGATATCACAGAAATACAAACGATCACTCAAGGCTACTATTAACATCTTTATGCACACAAACTAGAACATCTAGAGGAGATGGATAAATTCCTGGAAATATACAACCCTCCTAGATTAAATCAGGAAGAAATAGAAATTCTGAATAGACCAATAACAAGTAGTGAGATTGAAACAGTAGTAAAATAAATTGCCAACAAAAAAAGTCCAGGAACAGATGGATTCACAGCTGAATCCTATCAGACATTCCAAGAAGAATTGGTACCAATCTTACTGAAACTATTCTAAAAGATAGTGAAAGAGGGAATCCTCTCTAAATCACTCTATGAAGCCAGTATCAGCCTAATACGAAAACTAGTAAAGGACGTAACAAAAAAAGAAAACTACAGACCAATATCTTTGATGAACATACATGGAAAAATCCTCAACAAAATACTAGCTAACTGAATCCAACAGCATATCAAAAAGATAATACACCATGATCAGGTGGGTTTCATACCAGGGATGCAGGGATGGTTTAACATACACAAATCAATAATTTTGACATATCACATAAACAATTAAAAACAAAAATCCTATGATCATCTCAATGGATGCAGAAAAGCATTTGACAAAATCCAGTATCCTTTTATGATTAAAACTCTCAGCAAGATTGACATAGAAGGGACATACGTCAAGGTAATAATGACAATCTATGACAGACCCACAGCCAACATTATACTGAATAGGGAAAAGTTGAAAGCATTTCCCCTGAGAACTAGACCAAGACAAGGATGCCCACTTTCATCATTACTATTCAATATAGTACTGGAAGTCTATCCAGAGCAATCTGACAAAAGAAAGAAATAAAGGGTATCCAAGGCAGTAAAGAGGAATTAAAACTGTTGTTGTTTAACGGTGATATGATCATGTGCCTAGAAAACCCTAAAGACTCATCCAAAAAGCTCCTAGATCTGATAATGAATTCAGTAAAATCTCAGGATACAAAACCAACTGCACAAACCAGTAGTACTGCTATACACCAACAATGACCAAGCTGAGAATCAAATCAAGAACTGAATCCCTTTTTATGACAGCTGCAAAACAAACAAACAAACCCCCAAAACTTAGGAATATACCTAACCAAGGAGGTAAAAGACCTCTATAAGGAAAACTACAAAACGTTGCTGAAAGAAATTATGGATGACACAAACAAATGGAAACACATTTCATGTTCACGGATGGGTAGAATCAATATTGGGAAAATGACCAAACTGCCAAAAGCAATCTACAGATTCAACGCAATTCCCATCAAAATACCATCATCATTCTTCACAGAACTAGAAAAAACAATCCTAAAATTCATATGGATCCATAAAAAGAGCTCACATAGCCAATGCAAGACTAAGCAAAAAGAACAAATCTGGAGGTATCACATTACCCAACTTCAAACTAAGCTATAGTTACCAAAACAGCAAGGTCATGGTATAAAAATAGGCACACAGACCAGTGGAACAGAATAGAGAACCCAGAAATAAAGCCAGATACTTACAGCCAACTGATCTTAAACAAAGCAAACAAAAACATAAAGTAGGGAAAGGACACCCTATTCAACAAATGGTGCTGGGATGATTGGCAAGTCACATGTAGAATGAAACTGGATCCCCATCTCTCACTTTATACAAAAATCAACTCAAGATGGATCAAAGACTGAAATCTAAGACCTGAAACCATAAAAATTCTAGAAGATAACATCAGAAAAACTCTTCTAGACATTGGCTTAGGCAAAGAGTTCATGACCAAGAACCCAAAAGCGAATGCAACAAAGAAAAAACAAGTAGATGGGACCTAATTAAACTAAAAAGCTTCTTCACAGCAAAAGAAATAATCAGAATAAACAGACAACCCACAGAGTAGGAGAAAATATTCACAAACTATGTATCCAACAAAGGACTAATAACCAGATCTACAAGGAATTCAAACAAATCAGTAAGAAAAAAAACAAATAATCCCATCAAAAATTGCGCAAAGGACATGAATAGAAAATTCTCAAAAGAAGATATATGAATAGCCAATGATGAAAAAATCCCCAACATCACTGATTGTCAGGAAAATATAAATTAAAACCACAATGAGATACCACCTCACTCCTGCAAGAATGGCCATCATTAAAAAAAAAAAAAAAAAAAAAAGATATTAACATGGATGTTGTCAAAGGGAATTTTTAAACTGCTGGTGTGAATGTAAACCAGTACAACCACTATAGAAAACAGTATGGAGATTCCTTAAAAAACTAAAAGTAAAACTACCATTTGATTCAGCAGTCCTTCTACTTGGTATCTGCCCAGAGGAAAAGAAGTCATTACATGAAAAAGATACTTGCACACGCATGTTTATAGCAACACAATTTGCAATTGCAAAAATATGGAACCAGCCTAAATGCCCATCAACCAACACCTTGATAAGGAAAATGTGGTATATTTATACCGTGGACTACTACTCAGCCACAAAAAGGAATAAAATAATGGCATTTGCAGCAATGTGGATGGAGCTGGAGACCATTTTTCTAAGTGAAGTAACTCAGGAATGGAAAACCAAATATCATATGTTTTCACTTACAAGTGGGAACTAAGCTATGAGGATGTAAAGGCATAAGAACGATACAATGGATTTTGGGGACTCAGGGAAGGATAGGAGGGGATTGAGGGATAAAAAACTACACATTGGGTACACTGTACACTGCTCACGTGGGAAGCGCACCAGAATTTCAGAAATCACCACCAAATAACTTATCCATGTAACCCAAACCATCTGTTCCCCAAAAACTATTGAAAAAAAATGTTAGTAATCACACTTGTAATCCCAGCACTTTGGGATACTGAGGCAGGAGCATTGTTCAAGGCCAGGAGTTTGACACCAGCTTGGGCAATATAGTGAGACCCCTGGCTCCCTGTGTATATATTTTAAAAAACAAAGGTATACATGGTACTTGCAAGACAAACAAAAACAAAATGTAACAAAAAAATGAAAACACCAAGTACATATGAAACAGAACAGAGAGCCCATAAATGAACCCAGGTATGCACATGGTCAACTGCTTTTCCACAAAGATGCCAAGAATATACAATGGGAAAAGAATAGTCTCTTCAATAAATGGTGATAGGAAAACTAGATACTCACATGCAGAATGAAATTGGACCTTTGTCTTACCTATATGCAAAAATCAACTCAAAAATAGATTAAGGCCTTAAATGTAAGACCAAAAACTGTAACACTACTAAAGGAAACATAATGGAAAAACTGCCAATTGAAACCACAATATGATGTCATCTTACACCTGTCACAATGGCTATCATAACAAAGACAAAAGATAACAGATGTGGGCAAGGATATGGAGAAAAGGGAACCCATATACACTGTTAAGAATGTAAATTAGCGGCCGGGCGCGGTGGCTCAAGCCTGTAATCCCAGCACTTTGGGAGGCCGAGACGGGCGGATCACGAGGTCGGGAGATCGATCGAGACCATCCTGGCTAACACGGTGAAACCCCGTCTCTACTAAAAAAATACAAAAAACTAGCCGGGCGAGGTGGCAGGCGCCTGTAGTCCCAGCTACTCGGGAGGCTGAGGCAGGAGAATGGCGTGAACCCGGGAGGCGGAGCTTGCAGTGAGCTGAGATCCGGCCACTGCACTCCAGCCTGGGCGACAGAGCGAGACTCCGTCTCAAAAAAAAAAAAAAAAAAAAAAAAATGTAAATTAGCACAGCCATTAAGGAAAACTGAAGTTCTTCAAAAAACTAAATATAGAATTACCATATGATCCAGCAATCCCACTTCTAGGAATTCAACCCAAAGATTTGAAATCAGTGTGTCGAAGAGATGTTTGCAGCCCCAAGTTCAGCGTAGCACTATATTCACAATAGCCAAGTTACGGAATCAACCTAAGGTCTGCTCTATCAGCAGATGAATGGCTAAAGAAAATGTGGAAAATGGGGTATATACATACAATGGAATACTATTCAGCCTTTAAAAAAGACATTCTGTCATTTGTGACAACATGGATGAAACTGAAGGACATTTTGCTAAGTAAACCAGGCACAGAAAGACAAATACGGCACATTATTTACTTGTATGTGGAATCTAAAACAAACTCACAGAATCAGAGTGTAGAACGATGGTTACAAAGGCTGAGAGCTGAGGGGTATGGGAAGATGATGGTCAAAGGGTATGAAATATGGCAGAAGGAATTTCTTTTTAGTTCTATTGCACAGCATGGTAAATATAGTTAATAATAGTATTATACATTTCAAAACTAAATTTCAATGTTCTAATCACAAAAAATGTTAAGTATTTGAGGTGATGGATGTTAACTAGCTTAATTACTCCATATTATACTCACAAATCATAACACCACTTTGGACCCCACATACAATGATAAATTGTCAATTTAGAGTTAAAAAAAACGCAGCAAAGAGGCATTTTGTGGAGGGAAAGACAAACCCCGGAGCAGCAAAGCAACTAATTCATGGTTCCCCAGGGTTTAAGACAGAGTCATGAGCCTTGTCCAGGTGTAGGTCTCTACAGGATTCCCATCATGCTTCCAAGCTCGACTTGAGTCTGGGTGATAATGACAGGCTCTGCAGGATCTGGAAGCCAGTACAGACTTTCCTCAGCACATTTGAGAGCAGGGTGTAGGGCTCATAATTTATAATCATACTTGTGTGTATACGTGCTTGTGTGTATACGTAAGCCCTTGGTAACTACATATCAAGGGCTTTTTTCTTTGCGTAAACACAGTGTATGCTGTAGAAAACAAAGTGCTGTAGTAATTTGATGAACAGAAAATTCTACAGGCAAATAAGGTGGGAAATACTGCATATTATACCCACACTGCCAACATTCTTGGTGCACCAGGGAACACATTTGCATATTAAGGACTGAATGGTCCCATAATAAAGAGACACCTTTAGGTTAGTTCAATCTAGTGATTCCCAGATTTATTTGGTTATGACCATCTATTCCCCCAGTAGTCCTCACCAATATTCTGTGGAACGAATCTGTTTATTTGCAGAACACACTTTTGAAAAGGGTTATTCTGAATATCTATAAAGTGTTTTAAATATGGTACATTTTAATGAGGTTATATACCAAAATAGCATAAACACCAACAATGACAGAAACATCCAGGATGCAACTTGTGAAAGTAAAAATTTTTATTTTGATTGATTTCTCAATGTATAGTTCAGTATAATGCCAGTTTTTAATGGCAAAGATTTGGTTCCACTGAAACTCCATAATGCTACAGAGAGCTACTACTTTTTCCAGGAAGTAGGTAAACAGCTGGAAAGAAAAAAGACAACTTCCTAGCAGCATGGCAACTTAAACTGCAGATCTAATAGGTCTGCAACTTTTACACTAAAAATGGCACAAACAGCCGGTGACACAAGTGAGAAATGGGGAACAAGATGTGAACACTGAAAGGAACAATATATATACTGCAAATACAATGAATAAACCAAATGTAGCTATACGGATCTTAAAGGATAATTATAGAAAAGGGAACCAAATATTTTCCTCAAATGCTTTTTAGAGCCTTTCTGTAGAGATACAAATATATATATATATATTTATCCAAAAATATGTTTTATACAGATAAATGTTTCTCAATGAAAGATGGGACCAAAGCTATAGGTATAACATAAAGCACATCGTCTTTTGTAAGACTATTTATCCACCTGAATTTTCAATTTCTTTAAAGTTAGTGCATTAAATGTTTTCCAAATATAATTACCTGACATTCTTTTTATAGATATAAATCAAGTAGGCATTATGTTTTAAAAGGGTTTGCAGGTTAAACTTTTCTAAGATGCTGTGCATATTAAACTTATTATGAGCCCCATTAAGAATCATTATTAATAAACATATCAAAAAGGGCTATATAAGTCCGATTTTCCTGTTCATAGTAAATATTTTCTGATTTCCAGGTTACAAGTATTGAAAATGCACAAGAAAGATTTTACTTCACAAGCACTTTTAAGAATATACTTTGATTTAATATGTATGTCAATAAAACTCCACATGTTGTAACCATTATGTTTTTGTTTTTAAAATGGGGATGTAATACTAATAACCACTACCCATAAAATGAAGCACACAATTGTTTTGGCGATTTTACAAATCTTTTTTTCCAGGTGTAAAGGTTACAAAAATTCCTAAAAATTAGAGAACACTGAAAACATATTAAAGTTTGACATCCATCTTTATAGTAGTTCCATTTTACCCTGAAAGATAACTTAAAAAATATGGCCTTCTTAGAACAGGCCACTCTGCTATTATAAAAAATTGGTGACAGCAAGAAATTGTATCACTGATATGTGGAATTTTTGTAAATAGTTTTCTCTCCAAATCATTAGAAAAATGTTCAAAAATAAAAACAAAATAAAATATGGTGGTGGTCCCTAAACTATTTTGAAGGCAGGTAGCTTAGTCTAAGCTAAAATATTTTTTTCATTCATAGCAATAATCCTCCCCTCAAATGCCCATTAAAAAAATGCATGAAACAGTACAATAGCAAAAATCAAAGAGCACAGACTGTATTTTCAAGAACAGAAAAATCTCTAATGCTGAAAGATATAGTAGAAAGCAGATTTCTTTGGGGACATTAATCAATTAGTTTATAATTCATTATGAAGATTTTTCTTTTCTATTCCGGGGAGAGTCTGCTACATTTGAAGTTAATGTTCCATTTATGCCATTTTCTGCAAAAAGAAAAGAATCTGTGTTACTTTTATAAATAAATGCAAGTAATAATCTTTATATGTAAACATACCTTCAGAAAAGAAAATGTAAAATCCAATATATACTCAGGTGAAATTTATTTACCAGTATTTAACCAATCACAAAACCTGGTTAACATGTTTAACACAATGAACTGAAAGTAGCAAATTCAAAGAAAACTACTATTAAAAGCAGAAAAAAGTGACAGGACAGAAAACTATTTAAAAAGTTACAAGAATTTAAAAATAGTAATCAAGAGAAATACCTTCTGTAGAAATAAACTTTTCACATCTGACGGCAAAGTCCTTGGGGATATTTGTTTACAACATGCTAAAGTTGGCGTTTAGGATAATTCCCATGTGGACGGGTGTATTACGGCCTTTTTTTTATTTATTTATGTTACTGTTGTTTTTTCAGACAGGGTCTCACTCTGTCACCAAGGCTGGAGTGCAGTGGCATGATCATGGCTCAATGTAGTCTTGAACTCCTGGGGACAAGTGATGCTCCCACCTCAGCTTCCCAAATAGCTGGGACTACAGACATGTGCCACCACATCTGGCTAATGTAATGGCCTTCTTCAAGCTACGATGGAGTAACAAATGTCTCACTGACTCTCTCCAAAAATGTAAGAGTTGCATACAGAAATGGATGTTTGAGGCAGGGATAATGGCTTGCACCTATAATCACAGCACAAGTGGAATCCAAGCACAGATATCATTGAACTGAATAACAATGAAAAAGACATAATGAAACCTGTGAAATACAGACTGGGCACAGTAGATCACGCCTGTAATCCCAGCACTTTGGGAGGTTGAGGTGGGCGGCACCTGAGGTCAGGAGTTCAAGATCAGCCTGGCCAACGTGGTGAAACGCCATCTCTACTAAAAATACAAAAATTAGCTGGGTGTGGTGGTGGGTGCCTGTAATCCTGGCTACCTGGGAGGCAGGAGAATCACTTGAGCCCAGGAGGCGAAGGCTGCAGTGAGCTGAGATCCCGTCACTGCACTCCAGCCTGGCAATAGAGCTAGACTCCATCTCAAAAAAACAAAACAAAACAAAACAAAACAAAACAAAAAACTTGTGAAATACTGTTAAAGTGGTGTTGAAAAGTTTACCCTTAACTGAATGTAATTGATAAGAGATACAAATTAGTGCTCCAAAGATCCAGCTCAAGAAGGTAAATCACAAACAAAACTGCAAATTAAACCCAATGAAAAGGAAAGAAGAATAGAAATCAATGATCCAGAAAAGACACAACTAGGAAAATCAACACAAAAAGACAAATGTTGGTTTTGCCTGATGGAAGAAAAGATAAAAGGCTTACGTTACTAACACAAGAAATGAAAAACAGGAATCACTCCTCATTTACAGGCGTTAACAGGATAATTAAGTTCATATGAATAATTTTATGCCAATGTATTTGCAAATTTATTATGAACTAGACAAATTCCTTGAAAAACACTATTTACCAAAAGAGAAACAACTAAGAAACAGAAAATGTGAATAATAGTATCATCTTTTTTTTTTTTTTTTTCTGAGACAGGGTCTCACTCTGTTATCCCAGCTGGAGTCCAGCAACATCATCTCCACCCACTGCAACCTCCACCTCTCAGTGATGGCAGCAGCAGCCCGTATGGAGTGGCTATTGCCATGACATTGGCTGTAGGGTGGGAGGTGCAGCCAGGGCTGCATGCTTCACATAGCTAGCAGGAGACCCATCCCTTTCAGAGTTGGAGGGGTGGGAGCCCTGCACTCCTGGGCGCAGCTGCAGCCACCCAGCCGTAGCCGTTGGGGGCCCGGGAAGCCCCACTGCCTCTGCAGGCTTGGAAGTGCCTGCTCCCGCTGCCTGGCCACTCTGCAACTCCTGGCATCCACTACTATTTTGGAGTGAAGGTGAGACTGACCATGGGATTAGAGCAGCACTGATATGCCAGCTCCCTGCTCCCTTGGCCATCGTGACGGTGAGTGCTGACAAGCATGAGAGGGAGGCCGAGGGGGGCTGAGGGCAGCTTGGTGTGGGCCTGCAGGCATCTCTTGGAATGACCAGCCTAGGCACCATGGATGGTAGGTTGATGGCAGCAGGAGGCAGAGAGCTTCCTTGGCAGAAAGGCGTGGGCCCCTGGTGAAGCCCCCCTCTTCAAGCCAGGGACGGCCTGAAACCTGGGGGCCTGGCCGCCAGTTCCATGGACTGGAGTGAGAACTTATAGTGCTTTTTCTGGGCCTGCCCATGGACCAATCATTATGCACTTCCTTCTCCCTGAAGCTTGTAAAAATCCTGGACTCAGCCAGACTTGGGCAGATGATGAGACTGTGGATAGGAGCTAACCATGAGGGCTGCACAGATGATGAGATGACCTGCCTGTGGAAAGGAGCTAACCAGATCTCCTAAGAACTGTTTCGCCTCTCAATGAACCTCCTCTCTGCCTTGCTCACCTTCCAGTTGCCTGCGTACCTCATTCTTCCTGGATGTAGGACAAGAACTTGGGACCTGCTGAATGGCGGGACTAAAAGGGCTGTAGCACAAACAAGGCTGAAACATGCCCCCCTGCTCACCACACTGAGCATGACAAGAAACAGAGAAGAGCTGTGGTCCTTTGGGAAGCCCAGATCTAGGGGCTCCCTGAGGCAGTGCTGTGACATCCTCTTTGGGGTTCTGTGGTTCTGGCCACCTCCAAACTCTGGGGATACCACCGCGTTCCTCTTGTCCAGTCATGGATGCCTGCAGTGGAAGCCACATGCAGTACATCTGGTCCAGCTGCAGCCTCACACAGAGCCAGCACCTGTGCTGGTGCCTAGAGCTGCCTGCCCCGCAGCAGAAGCCTGTGTGCCTGGCTGTGCGCAGTGCTTGCCCACACACTCCCTCTTGCTCCGCCCCTGGCTCATGCTTGGCAGGTGTGGGATCTGGGCCGGCAGCTCAAGTCAAGCACAGCCTGTCAGGCTGAGTGGGTGGAATGAGCCCAGCGGGTGTAAGCAATACTCAGGCAGAAGGCACCACCAGTCATAGAGGTTTCCAGCTGCTGAAGTGACACCTCAAGGGTGACATTAGGATCAAGGGATCCTCCCACCTCAGCCTCCCAAGTACTGGGACTACAGGCGTGCACCACCATTCCTGGTTCATTTTTGTATTTTTTTGTAAAGATGGAGTTTTGCCATGTTGCCCAGGTTGGTCTTGAACTCCTGGGCTCAAGCGATCCACCCACCTCAGCCTCCCAAAGTGCTGGGTGCCCAGCCAATTGGTTGAGTCTGGTGGGCAGATCACTTCGGTATAGGAGTTTGAGACTATCCTGGGTGACATGGTGAAATCCCATCTCTACAAAAAACACAAAAACTAGTGGTGTGGTGACATGTGCCTGTAGCCCCAGCTACTCAGGAGGTTGAGGTGGGAGGATTGCTTAAGCCCACAAAGTTGAGGCTGCAGTGAGCCAAGATCATGCCACTGCACTCCAGTCTGGGTGACAGAGCAAGGCCCTGTTTCGGAAAAAAAGACGACTCTAGGTCAGAGGGCTTAGTTGGTGAACACTTCCAAACACTTAGATGCAAAAATCCTAATGAAATAATGAAAAAGGGAATTCTGCAAAAGTGATGTACAATGGTCTCCCCTTATTTGCAGTGTTGCTTTCCATGTTTCAGTTACCCACAGTCAACCATGGTCTGAAAATAGGTGAGTACTATATAATATTTTGAGAGAGAAAAATACCACATTCAATTAACTTTTGCTACAATATGCTGTTATATGTGACTAATTTATAAATAAAACTTTATCATAGCTGTATTAGGAGAAAACATAGTATATAGAGTCATACACCACTTAACAGGCTATGTTTTAAGAAATGTGTCAGGCAATTTCATCATTGTGTGAACATCACAGAATGTACTTCCACAAATCTAGATGGTAGAGCCTACCACACACCCAGGCTATATGTTATAGCCTATTGCTCCAAGGCTAAAAACCTGCACAGCATGTTCCTGTGTGGAATATTGTAGGCAACTGTAATACAGTGGTAACTATGTATGCATCTAAACATATCTAAACATAGAAATGGTGTAGGAGAAATACAGTATAATTTTATAGGACCAGTGTCATAAATGAGTCATGTATGCACATATATTGTATAGCTGTTGACTGAAATGTCATTATTTAGCACATGACTATATAGAGTTTGATACCACCCCTGGATTCAGGCATCCATTGGAGGTTTTGGAATGTATTCCCCCAGGGAGACTACTGTATTATCACCAACTTGGATGCATGTCAGAAATGCAAAATTATTTTAACATTGATAGTCAATGCAATTCACAACATTAACAGAATAAAGAAAAACTCTATGACTAAATGTTGCAGAAAAAGCATTTCTTAACATTCTACAAGTCATGGACACAAACTCTTAGTAAAAAATATAATACAAGAGAACTGAGTAAAGGGCATCTACAAAACATTCTTAATAATGAACTACCGAAAGGTCTCCCTCTTATATGAGGAATAAGAGTATTCATTTCTTGTATTCAATATTATGGTATAGTCCTAGCTAGTGTAATACAGGAAGAAAATGAAAAGGTATAATATTTATAGATGATATAACTGTATATTTTAGTGTAAACTTTAAGTGAATTAGGAAGATTTTTTCAGTACATGGATAGTATCTTAAAGAAAACAAATGGCATTACTACGTAACAAATAGTTAAAATTGTTTTTTAAAAAAAGCATGTACATTAGCTTAAAAAAGAAAATATCTGAGAATGAGTTTAATGAAAAATGTATGAGATTCCTATACAGACACCTATAAAATATCTCCTTCAACAACTCTTCCACTGTTTCTTGGCATTTTGGCTAAGATCAAGTGAAGACCTCTTCCAAAAAACAGAAAAGGAAAAAACACTGCCCAGTTCGTTCTATGAAGCCAGTATTATCTTGATACTAAAACCAGACAAGGATGTTACAAGAAAAATACACACCAGTATCTTTTATGAATACAGACACAAAAAAACCTCAACAAAATACTTGCATACCAAATCCATCAAGAGATAAAAAGGATCATACACCATAACCAAGTGAAATTTATCCCAGGAATGTAACATTTGTTTAACATCTGAAAAGCAATGTAATCTATAATACCAACAGAAAAAATTAAGAAAACCCCACGAGGTTATCTTAATAGATGCAGGAAAAAAAGCAGCTGACAAAATCTAACAACCTTCCATGACAAAAATAAACAAACCAGGAATCAGAGGGGAACTTCCTCAACCTGATAAAGGTCATTTATGAAAAACCCATAGTTAACATCATACTTAATGGTAAAAGACTGGACGGATGTCTACCCCTAAGATCAAAAACAAGACAAGGATGTCTGCTCTATTTCTGTTCAACACGTGAGGTTCTAGACAGGGCAATTTGGCAAGAAAATGCAACAGAAAACATCCAGACTGCCCACCAAAAAACAAAAAACAAAAACCTATTTGAATAAATAAATTCAGCAAGGTTGCAGGATACAAGATCAATATACAAAAGTGAATTGTATTTCATATACACTGGCAATGAAGAATCTGAAAATGGAATTAAGAAGATGGTTCTATTTTACAACAGCATCCAAAAGAATAGGGTTAAATTTAACGAACTGCAAGATGTATACACTGATAACTATAATTGAAAGAGATTAAAGATCTAAATAAACAGACATTCATGTTCATACTCTGCATATCAACCTACAGATTGAAGGTAATCCATACCAAAACCCCAGCTGGCTTTTTTGCAGAAACTGACAAGCTCATTATAAAATTCATATTAAAATGGCTGGGTAAGGTGGCATGTGCCTATAGTCCCAGCAACTTGGGAGGCTGAGATGGGAGAATCCCTTGAGCCTAAGCGTTCAAGTCTAGCCTGGGCAACACAGCAAGATCTTGTCACTTAAATAAAAACTCATATGGAAATGTAAGAAACCCAGAATAACCAAAACATCGTGAAAAAGAACAACATTGGGGACTCACATTACCTGCTTTCAAAACTTACTACAAAGCTACAGTAATCAAGAGAGTGTGGTATTGGCATAAGAATCGATCTACCAATAAATGCAATAGAATTCATGATCCAGAAATAAACTTTTTTTAATAATGATTTTTGAAAAGGGTATCAAGACAGTTCAATAGTGAAGGAGTCTTTTTAACAAATGGCACAAGGACAACTGAATATCAGGATGTTAAACTGAGTGTAAAAATAGTATAGCCACTTCAAAGAACAGTTTGGCAGTTCCCTCAAAATGTTAAACATAGTTACAGCATGACTTGGAAATTCCATTCCTATGCATGTACCCAAGAGAATGAAAACACATGTTCGAACAAAAACTTGCACCTAAATGTTCACAGCATCATTATTAATAATAGCCAAAAAGTAAAAGGCACTCAAATGTCCATCAAATGATGAATGGATAAACAAAACATGGTATATATCCATACAATAAGGTTCCACACAATGGAATATTATTTGGCTGTAAAAACAAATGAAGGCTTTATATATGCTATGACATGAATGAACCTCAAAACATTATCTAATTGCAAAAGACCACATATCACATGGTTCTGTTTACATGAAATGTCCAGAAAAGGCCAATCCTTAGAGACAGAAAATAGATTAGAGAGTACCGCAGCAGAACGAAGGGGGAAATGTGAAGTGATGCTAATGGGCATGGGGTTTTTTTTTGCAGTGATAAAAATATTCTGGAATTAGATAGTGGTTTGTACAATTTTGTGAACATCTGTTAAAAATGACTGAAATGTATACTTTAAAGGGTAAACCTTATTGTATGTGAATTACATCCCATTAAAGCTATTAAAAATATTACTTGGAGAAATGAAAGACAACCTAAATAAACAGAGGTATATATCAGGTTGAAATAGTCAGTTATCCCTAAATTGATCTATAGATGTGATGTTATTTCAACTCTATCCCAGCAATTTTTGTGGAAATTGACCAGGTTGTACAATTTTTTTTTTTTTTTTCTAAAGAGGCACTATGTTGCCCAGGCTGGAGTGCAGTAGCTCTTCACAGGCACGATCATTGTGCACTGCAACCCTGAACTCTGGGTTCGAGTGATCCTCCTGCCTCAGCCTCCTGAACAGCTGGACTACAGGCACCCCCCACTGCACCCAGCTCAAATTGTACTAAAATGTATTAAGAAAATGCAAAGGGCCAAGACTTGCTGGGACAAACGTGAAAAAAAAAAAAAAAACCAGGCTGGAGGATGTAAATTATCAGGTATTAATACTTAGAAAAGAGTAAACCAGAGTGGACGTATTCTAAAAACTGGAACTTCCTGTGTTACAGCTCTAAGCATAATACCATATACACACTGAAAAAATTAACTGTAGTATCAATGCATTTTCAATTTTTGCAAAAGCCATAAAGAGAAAACAGGTTAAATGAAGGCTTAAAGACAAAGAATCAAGCAATCAGAAGTTATAAAAAAAAAAAAAAAAAGCTATTCCACTTGGGACAAATGGGCAGATGGGAAGAGGTTGTGAACAGCTTTTTAAAATGTGAATAAGATGCTTGAAAACAAACGACCATCCTCTAGTTTAGTTATTCACTAAACCTGTCCATAAAGTTTGGTCTAAAGTGGCTCAAAGGTAACCAAGAAGGGAAAACTTGTCAAAGAGAAATTTAGTGGACAGTTTTTGAGGGGAGTAACTGAGTTTCCTCATCCAAGGGATCACCCAATTGTGGAATGCAGTAAGATTACTTTGCCTCTAATTTTGTTAAAAAGCAGAATAATATTTTCTTTATAAGACCTTCAAACTAATAAATAAGATCCCACAACAAATTTTTAAAAAGTTTTCTACTTCTATGAGTTTTTCATTGCTTACTAAATACAAACCTGTTCCTTTTTTAGAAGATCTGCCTTTAGTTACTGTTGGTTTCTTCTTCACAGCTGGTGCCTGAAAAGCAGAATGTTCCCTCCACCTCCGAAGCTGAAAATTAATGAACTTCCACATCATGAATGCTTGAGTAATGCAAATGGATGCCAGAACAGCAATTCTAAGAAATATTAAGAAATCAAAAGTTACAGTGTATAAAAAACAATGCCACTGAATACATTCTATCTTCTTTAATAGTATTTAGTAATAATTTTGAGAAAATTGTATTATCAGTGCATTAATAATTTATCCTAAAAGTTAAGTGCTTTAGTACTTCACTTTAGACATGTAAAATAGCAAAAGGTATGAAATAAAATCAAACGAGTATTTTCCCCAACCTCATATTCATCCTTTTTTTAGATGATTCAACATAGAGAAACTGATAATATATATTATCTAGCTGTATAAAGTGAAAAAAAAGTTAAATTGATTATACCTAACAGCCAACACATTGAAGTTTCCAGTACTGAAATCCAGCTTCTGATTCTCTGCTCTTGCAAGGCCAAAACCAACAGTCAGTACTGAAAGAATTAAAGTCAGAAGTCTTCCAAAAACAAAAAGAACTGCCCACAGAGAAAATCTGCAAGAAAAAGACTGTAAGTCAAATTCCTGAAATCTCAAAAACAAGATTCTATTAGAAATTAGATTCCTAAGTCAGGCGTGGTGGCAGACGCCTGTAATCCCAGCTACTTGGGGGGCTGAGGCAGGAGAATCGCTTGAAACCGGAAGGTGGAAGTTGCAGTGAGCCGAGATCGTGCAACTGCACTCCAGCCTGGGCAACAACAGCGAAACTCCCTCTCAAAATAAATAAATAAATAAAAAGAAACTAGATTCCTATTAAGTAACGGCATATTAAAATAGCATTTCTTATTCTGCAAAAAAGAATTTTGTGTCAAATATCTGGGAAAGCCTATATACCACACTCAAAGAGATATAACACATACTAGCCTATTTAAATTTCTAAAAAAATCCAGTAAATAAATGTTTAATTTTCTGTTTAGCTTATCTCTTTTCTTGTATAAGAACTATTAATGTTCCTCAGAACTACTAGTATTCAGAATAATTTTGGAAAATGTTGGACAAAACAAACCAAAAAAGCTGTGTTATAAAGAACAGGATGCCTAATTCTCAATTAAGAGTCCCAGTTTTACTTTTTTTAAGACAACTTTGCACTAATTACAAGTTATACCTCTCCAATTCTGTTTTCAGTTCAATTTCCCCATCAATATATTTTAGTTATCTATAAGGCTAATTATCTATTGTTTCATTTTCTTCTGAGAGTTCACTTCTCTATCACTCCTCCAAAAGAAAAACGATTCAATAAACAAAGTAGAAGTTATAACAGAAAAGTAAACCCACAAAGTCTTCAAAATTGCAAGATATAATTCAGTATCTCTCTAGCTGAGAAAGGCTCCATTTTAGAGAGTAAAATACAAAGTCTGAATAGAGAAATAATTTCATTTTATTTAAAGTGGCTACTAATCGCTTAAAAAGTAATATAATGGCCAAAAGCCATGGATCTTGGCAATGTCAGGCAATGACTTTAAATACTTACTACACGAGAAATAGAATGGCTAAACAACTTACCCTTTCTGATACTTTTCATTGCTAAAATAAAACAGGCGAGAAATGTGGAAAAGAAATTCAACAAAATAATGTAGCACCAGAAGAACAAGTCCTAGATGATTCAAGCTGTTAAAAGAGGAAATTGAAAATGCGAAGATTAATTACCAATTAAGACAGGTCAGCATACTATCTGCCCAGCCTACTTACACACCCATGAAATATCCCAACTCACTTCAAAAGGTAAGCTCCAGCAATGTGGAAGAGGTAAAGACCAATGTAGACAAGCTGACGAGGAATATCCTCCTGTAAAAAAATACATTATAGATTAAAACATGCTAAAACATTCCTTTCCTTTTTTTAAGAGGTGGGGTCTTGCTACGTTGCCCAGGCTGGTCTCAAACCCTTGGACTCAAGAGATCTCCCAACTTTGGCCTTCCAAAGGGTTAGGATTTCAGGTGTGACCCACTGTGCTTGGCTCATTTCTGCTCTTTAAGAATAAGTGAAAAATGCAGAAGTAGGAGATCTGAAAGCTATTCTGCCCTCACCCCACCCCAATCTCTCATCCTCAATTAGGTATATAGCATTAGTAAGTCACTTAACCTCTGCTGGCTTCAGTTATTTCATCCATAAAATGTGAATACTTAGATTTGCTTCAATCAGATAAACTCAAAATCCCCTTTAGAGCTAAGATCTACGGCTCTTGTTTCTAATGAACATGTATTAAATGACACAATATTAACCATAGTTACATGCTGACAATTTGATGTTCCTCTAATATTAAAATTGTTATGTTTATAGTAGTAGAGACACTTTTGTCTACCTAAAACAGCATTCACATTTTCAGCTCATGCTTTAGTCCCTTGTCAGTCAACACAAGTTTAACATTTTTTATTCTCATTTATACTACTCCTTAATTGTATATTATTTTTCCTCAATTACTTCGTAAGCCCAAGTACCTAGATTTTATTTTTACTTCTTTTTTTCTCCCACAGTTTTCTAGCTGAGCTGGTTATCTCAGAAACAGTATTTTTAGAAAACACAAGTCAAGACCCACTAGTGGGGCCAGGTGTGATGGTTCATGCCCGTAATCCCAGCACTCTGGGAGGCGGAGGTGCGAGGATCACTTGAGACCAGGAGTTTGAGATCAACCTGGGCAGTACAGCAAGACCCCGTCTCTACAAAAACTACAATTAGCTGGGTGTGATGGTCCCAGCTACTCAGGAGGCAGACATGGGAGGAGCATCACTTGAACACAGGAGTTCAAGGTACAGTAAGCTATGATCATGTCACTATACTCCAGCTTGGGTGACAGAGCAAGATTCTGTCTCTTAAAAAAAGACCTACTAGTGGATCATGAAATCAATTTTGGGGTCACACCAGCATCTTTTAAAACATGAAATAAAATAGAAAATGTGACCAGGCACCGTGACTCACACTTCTCATCCCAGCACTTTGGGAGGCTGAGACAGGAGGATTGTTTGAAGCTGGGAGTTTGAGTCTAGCCTGGGCAACATAGAGAGACCCCACCTCTACAATTTTTTTTTTTTTAATTAGCCAGGCATGGTGGCATGTGCCTGTAGTCCTAGCTACTTGGGGAGCTGAGGCAGAAAGATTGCTTGAGCCCAGGAGTTCAAGGATGCAGTGAGTTAGGATTGCATGACTGCGCTCCAGCCTGGGTGGCAGAGCGAGACCCTGTCTCAAAAAAAAAAAAAAAAAAAAAAAAAAAAAAAAAGAAAGAAAAAGAAAATGCTAGAGTATATAGCACATTGTATTATGAAAATTCTATTCCACATTTTACACACACACACACATACACACACACACACAAAATGAATTATGATGTAAAAAGCTTTTCATCTTTGGTTGCAGTAAAAATGTTTACAAAACACTGACAGTGATAAGCTCAACAGGCCAGCCTACTGACTGATGAAACACCTATACCTCATTTCTAATTTCCTTTGTTTTCTTCGTATATATATTTACAAGGATTGTATTAGTCTAGTGAGTACTATTCATGTTCTACAGTTACTAATTAGAACGACGGAAATGCTGGGTTGCTGCTGGCAGGCTGAACCGTGTTCTTCTGCAGCCTCACTAAACTTATCTCTTGCATTTAGCATAGTTAGGTTCAGGTCCATTGGTCCTCCATTTCTCTGTGTTTCAGTATAGACAGCGACTTCACCAAATCTTCTGAGGAGGAGAGATTTTTTAAAGTCTACTTTTGAAATGGAAAATTCTTCTCTAGTAAGAATGGCGCAAAGATCAAGCGTTAGGTAGAACATAAGACAGTCTGAATATTACTATTTACAGTACTGTATTTTGGGACTCTTAGCAAAATTGATACCAAGTTTACTGTCATTCTTCCAACTGAAGAGAGACGTATCTCTGAAAGTAGACAGTCTTAAGATCCTCTCTACATAATTTGTAAATTTCCAATGAAATATTTCAGCTTACAAAAGGAAGGAGAAAGGGTGTTGAGATAACACGCAACCACAAGGGAACCTCTTCTCTCCCATTATAATAATTTCAGAAAAGCTCACTTGTAGTATTATCAATGCAATTTGACGTACAATGCATGTAGAAATGCCACTATATATATGCCACTGTTTCCCAGTGTGGTGTGTACATTAGTACTGAACAAAATGATTGTACACAGTACACAATGAAATACTTTTATTTAACTGTAACTAAAATTTTAAATAAAGTGTTTTACGCCGAGCATGGTGGATCATGCCGGTAATAACAGCCCTTTGGGAGGCTGATGAAGGTGGATTGCTTGAGCCCAGGAGTTCAAAAACCAGCCTTGGCAACATGGCGAAACCCCATCTCTAAAAAAATACAAAAATTAGCCAAGCATGGTGGTTCATGCCTGTACTTCCAGCCACTCGGGAGGCTGAAGTAGCAGGATTGCTTAAGCCTGGCAGGTTGAGGCTGCAGCTGCAGTGAGCTGTGACTGTGGCCACTGCACTCCAGCATGGGTGACGGAGCAAGACCTTGTCTCAAAACAAAACAAAAACCCAAAATATTTTGTTATTTAATATACCTTAATAATTAAAATGTCAAAAGTATGAATTAGTAGTATGTGAATATGGCAAAGCAGGAAGGTAGCCACATAAATGACTAGGTATGAGAAATATTGCCACATTCTTTCGTATGTGTTACTCAATGCTCCAAATTTCAGAGGAGAAAACAGACCAAGAAAACCCTTAAAACTTATGAGGGGAGCTTTTTAGTTTTTAACTGTTGATTAAACTCATTTCATGGCATAAAAACTTGAGTAAGGCAATGTAAAAAAAAAACAAAAAAAACCTAATTTGCTGGAAAAACCATAATGCAATGTAACTACTTAGGAGGATTTTTTTTTTAATAATTTAAAAGAAATCCAACTAAGTTTTTAAAATTGACACTGGTCAATTAGCAGAAAACCTAAGCTGCCTACTCCTTTCTTCTCTGACAAGACTAAAAACAGTATTACAAATTACAAACAAACTAAGTTTCAAAAAGCCATTCCATTTCTGATCTTTTATCTTTAAATTTCAACCCAATTAGATGAAGCACAGTTGTGCTTGACATTAGCTAAGGACAAATCCATAGAGTTTCTTTCCTAAGTTCAGGTTCAACTTTGTATCTTAGCACTGTACCTTCTTTTTAAAAAATAGAAACATGGTCTCACCATGTTACTCAGGCTGGAGTGCAGTGGCTATTCACAGGTGAATTTATGGTGCACTGTAGCCTCCAACTCCAGGGCTCAAGTGATCCAGCTATTTCAGCCTCCTAACTGGGACTACAGGCACCCACCACTGTGCCTAGGAGCCTTACCTTTCCGATAGCCAACTGAGTCAGTAATAACAGAGGGTAAAATGCCATCACTAGGTTCCATCTTCACAACCATCAAATGCCTATGCAAAAGTTTTAAAAATAGTATCTATTGCTTTCAAAAAGATAGGATTATCAAGAAACCTTTTTCTAAGTAATGGTCCATTCAGCTTTGCACCAACTGACCAGTGTCTCTAAAACAGTGTTTGTACACTCAAAGCCTACCACAGAAAAAGTAAAAATGAGTAAGAGAATGGGTAGTTAAATACTTGTGTCACTTACTAGCCGAGGGACCTTAGGCAAGCTAATTAATCTCTCTGTATAATGGGGATAACAACAACAATAATACCAAAAAAAAAAAAAAAAAAAAAAAAAAAAAAAAAGATGAGTAGAATACCTCAAGGGGTGGTAGGAATTGTGGCTAACTTAACACACACCCTAGATAAAGGTATTCCCAAATGATTACAAAAAATACATGGAAGTAGGGGTAATGTACCGTGAGTTTTATTTTATTTTTTAGAGACGAGTCTCATTACATTGCCCAGGCTGGTCTCAAACTCCTGGAATCAAGCCATCCCCTTGCCTCAGCCTCCCCAGTAGCCAGGACTACAGGTGTGTGCCACTATGTCTGGCTTACCATGATTTTTAAAATGAGAAATTTTATCTAGAAAATGGCTACTTTTTAGCATCCCTGTGGTAGGCCAGCCTCCTGCAATGTTCTCCATTTCCTCTGGGGTTACAGCCCTGATGGCACGGTGTTCACATGTCTGAGGCCAACAACAAAGCCTTGCCTAGCACCAGCAGCATGGTCTCTGGATGTACACATTTACACGGGTTCTGGGGAAAGGGAGAGAACAGAGAAGGCTGGGAGAAATCATAGCAAATTCTAAAATCGTAAATAACTTCAAGTGCCATTTTCAGTTGTTATTCCAATATCTTTTTATTAAAAAATATAACATACTTTAAAAAATTTATTAAAAAAAAACACATTTCTTGACTACACTATACTGAAAAATAAACAAAGCTGAATATCACATATATGCCCCAAATATAAGGCAAAGATTTCCCCCCAAACCTCAGATGGTACACCTTGTAATTAAATCTTTACAAAGCTCTTGCATTATAGAGCTCTGTATTAATTATCTTGAACAAATGTTTGTGTAAGACACATACAGCTGAAAACTTCAATCAATGTCATTTTTAAAGGTTTATAAGGTCTAATAAAGGAACCAGTGAGACAGAAGATGATGTTATGATGTGGAAAAAATGTCATCAGATTAAAAAAAGTGGTTCTAGTGATGATGAATGACAGATACTAACATCAAAGTTGCATATGAAAAGTGTAATGCAACTTTCATGAAGTAGGAAGGGGGAAAATACTATTTCTAATACTTTATACGATATGCAATTATATGTACAAATAATTATACGTATGTATAATTAAACTAAAATTGAATATTAGAAACATTTGGCTATTTCATGACTTCCCTAAAAGCTCATATATTCAAGATGTCTAAGAAATATTTTGAATCTTCTCATCGGCAAAAGGGATAACTGTTTATATACACAGTATACATAGGTTTTCTCCTTGAAAGAAACTAAGTTTTTTGTGACTAACACACCTCTTGAACTGCTACTAACAGCGTTCCTTTCTTTCCTATTTGTCTGTACGATTGGTTCAAAACAATCACTGTACTAGTTTCTTCCAGTAAAGAGTTCCAAAAATAATTTTCATAGAGTAAATTTTAAGAAACTGTTTAACACATATGCAGCTGCTACTTTCAAATTATGTTAATTACTTGAAACAGTTACTTTCAACTGTCATATGCAGGTGTTAAAAATAGTTTCAGTTAAGTTCTAAGTTATGCAAATTATTCCATAAAAATTAGATTGCATTTCTGGAGAAGTGCCATCTGGCAGGAACTGATAAGAAAAGAGTTTCAGGAACTAAAATGAACAATTACTTTGAAATGTCCCTCCTTACTTACCATAGTCAGTGAACAAGATATAGACATGGATTAATAATGAAATCCAGAGGTATCTGTTCCTAAGTATACAAATACCTGAAGAAGGCGTTAAATATCTGAGCCATGCTACTAAGACATCAAGAAACTATGATACTCTCAGTAGCGCTGTCCAACGGAACTTTCTGCAATCATGGAAATGTTCCGTATCTCCTCTGTTCAAAATGGTACATACTAGCCACAGTAGCTAATAAGCACTTGAAATGTGGCTAGTGGAGACAAAAAGGTCAGTTTCACTTTTTTTTTTTTAAGTTCACGTAGATGTGACTAGTAGTTACCATTCTGGACAGTACAGCTCCACAATACCTACGATTCACATTAGGAGCTTACTAAACATGGAAGGGCTACTGGAATCTGGGTCTAACAATTTTATCTGAAGACAGTTCTAAGTGAAGCGTTTAAAAATAGATCTTCATCCTATTCCTTATGATCAATATAGCTGGAGAAACAATCTACTTTATAAAAGAAATCAGCATAAAAAGAACTTAAGTGCCATAGCATATGGCCTCTAATTTGGTGCTGTTTTCTAATCCTAGCAGACAACACGAATGACGAATGACGACAGATACACAGAACACAGACAAGAAACAGTAGCAAATCAAGTGCCTAGTCCATGAATTAACTATTTGTAGCACACATAAAAATAGTGTTTTATGGCTTTTGAGTAGGCAAAGATAAACTAGTCACCAGACTGGCTGTCACACTTTTACTCCAGAAGATTTGTCAAAGGGGATTTAAAAAAACAAAAAAACATTTTAAATGCGGGAAAATGTAAACATATATACAACAGACAGAAAAGATTCTGACACACCCATAACTCAATCATTATTAATAAACGACCAAACTTGTTTCATCTGTATCCCTCTTTACTTTCCTTCACCTGGTATTATTTTGAAGTAAAATCCCACAAAGGATTTCATATATGAGAATTAAAAAAAAAAAAAACCAAAAAAAACCTCCCAGAAAAAAGGGAAATGAAAGTACTTGATTAATTTATCCGAGGGAAGAGGTATTTCAGGAAAAAGAAGTGATGTGCTGGGATTACAAAACTAGAGACTATCAGTGTGCACGAAGCATAAGGAGCGAGCAGAGGAAGAGGTCCCCGGAAGACAGTGGCGATGGGAGAAACTCTCAGGGCACAGTTGAGCAGCATTACTCTAGTTTAAAATAATAGGGAGCCAATACTGGCTTCAGAGGAGACAGGGTAAAGAAAATGACTTTTGTGATAGCATGGAAACCTGACTTCAGAAGCACTGAGGGTAAAACTAGGCAGGAGGATTTTGCAGTGCTCCAGCAGTTTACGTATTTGTTCAAATAAAACAAACAAATATCCTTTCAACATGCTAAAAAGGGAATGCTCTACCCATTTCAGGAGAAGCTTTGCTGGTGAATATTTAAATATATTTTACTTTTTTTTCCAATACTGAATTTTGCTTTAGGACTTACACACAGAACTGTTAGTTGTAATGTGACCAATCCTTTTTAGCTCACTTGTGAAATAATTTGCTAAGAATATCAGTAAGATAAAACAAATATTACATTTAAAAATTTGTTTAAATTTTAATTTACATTACCACTAATATAATTTTAAGACAAGACATTAACATATCAAATGTAAAAAAATCTAAGCTAAAGTACTGACTGAAGGTTTTTTTTTTTTTTTTCCAAAAAATGCTTAAGGATTTTAGGCTTTGTAGAAAGGGGGTTGGTGGGAGAATGATGGGGTAAGAGTTTAGGTAAGAAGAATGGAGGAAGGGCAAACATGTAAGGAAATACTTAATTTTAGAAAAATTTTTCCAAAAAAAAAAGACAAGACATTTTTTAACACTACAAAATCCCAGCTTACTTTTTTGGTTTTCTGGAAGTAGAGTTCAGGAAAAGCATGAAGCCAGTAAGCCAGCTGTGATATGTAGAAAAACTTCATTTGAAACCTGTACAACACAAGAAAATGAAGAGAATCTTTTAAAGCATAATTTTTTTAAAAAAACAGTAAACAAATACTGGAAATCAGGATATACTAAGTAACTATCTTTGTGTTATCATTCCATACAGTATCTGTGCACCTTTAAACAACTCTTCAACAACTGCTTTCCCCATTTCCTTGTGACAGTCCCACCATTGGACAAGATCCCTGGATTAAACAGCAGGCAAAGATATTATCTGCAGAAAGCTATTGACATGTAAGCCAGCAGAGAGGAGTCAGAGCCCCTATTAGTTCATTAATACTGACTAGTATGTCATGTTAGCTACTGAAAACATAACCCACACGTCTACACAGTTTCATCAAGACAAGAAGGGGAAAAAGACTGACACAAAAGCAAAGGCTCATAGGTTAATAATCACCTGAAACTGAAATAATCCCAATTTCAAATACCCTCTTTTTTTTTTTTCTTAGGCAAATGTGGTAACTGTACCTGGTTGGAACATGGAAAAAGCCCCAAATAAATGGAGGCAGAGCTAGGATTAAAGAGAGTCAGAATAAGGCATACCAGGGCTCTCCAGGAGCTATATCATAATCAGTCTAGAACTAGTACTCTTCTCTTGACATTATATTCCTCTAGCCCTTCTGCTTCCTCTTTACTCTCCCCTCTCCCTCTCCTCCAGAAGTCTAAAACAGAAAACACAAAGCCAATCTAATTTCTCGGCAGTGGGGGTGGAGGGAATACAGTCCCACATAAATACAATATTTACAAAGTTCATTGAACTAATAAAACTTTAGAAATCAGAGTATGATTCAGTAGAGTGGGTATTACTGCTGGACTTAAAATATCCACAGTCACGTTATTCTCTTCTTTCCTTCATATCTTCTCCCTTCTCCAATTCTCACATCACAATGTATTTACTAAATACTGTCTAGGTGACAAGCACCTGCACCGTATCCGGCACAATGAAGTACATAAAATAATTTTTACTGCTACCAAGGCACATATAGTCTCAGTGGCTATGGGCACAATGCAAGACTTACAAAAATGAGACAATTATAGAACAATCAAAACAATATATGGACACTACATAAAACATCTACCAAAATGACAAATTTGGGGATACGAAAGACCAATACAGGCTAAAGTAGCAAGGAAAATTAATATAGAATAGTTGTACTAGAGCTGGGCTCCAAAAATGAATTATTCAGACGTCTTTGTAACCACTGAGCACTTTAACCTAGCAGCACTGTACAAACTAGAGAAATAAACAAAGAAACAATCCCTAACCTCAAGAAGTTTATAATAGAAGAGAGTAAGAAGGGAAGATGTCAAAAGAGACAGAGGGTGTGGAAAAACAAAAGGAGCAAAAGTATAGAGAAGATGGAGTCATAAAAAGGAGAAAGGATAAGTGAAAAGAAAGGAAAAGAAGCGAGTACCAAATTAAGATTATGTTAAAATCAGTTGTCTCAAGTTTACAAAGAAGTTGAAAAGATTAGAATAGAAACATTAAAAAAAGGTACACAGCGTTTTTTTTTTCTTATGGCAGTGGGACTGTCAAAGACATATTTTCATCTATTTTATGCATTTGCCTAAGGTCCTAACGAGAATAACAATGAATTCTGATTAATAGCAACATGACCATGGTTCTTAACAAAGAAAGGGCTGCTAAAAATTACTTACGTCATCAGGTTATGGGGATAAGCCCTCCATAAGATAGTTGGGTCTGAGATGTAGTTTTCCTAAGAAAGAAGATACAAAAATTAACCTGTGAGCATAATGCAAACTTCTTGGAAAATAAGACATTACTTTCATTTCTCAAACATTTACAGTTCCCCACAGTAGGTTGCAAAGAGTCCACTGACGTCAAACTCCTTAGTTGTTTTAGTTATTTTCAATCCAATTTGAGTTGGTTACTTGAGCAAAGTGAAAATCAATGATATAAATGAGATATGGAATCAAGTAAGAAACAATTCCTGGCCCTAAAAAATCTTTCAATCCCGTAGAATAAAAATACACATAGACAAACATAAAACCACCAATAAGAGGCAGAATAGCGACCAGGAGAGAAGAATTTTGTCTTGGGTAATCCAAAGATTTCAGGAAAAGTTTGTAGCATCTGACAGGAGACAAAGGATCAGGGCACTACCGAGTTTTATGGAATTACATCAATAAAATACTGCCCCAATTTTTTTCTTAGATAATCAGATAGAATTACTGTATACGTAAAAAAAAAAAAAAGATTAAAAAATAAAATCTAAAGTGATTTTTGTAAGAGTATTTTCCCACAGAAGTATAACTTTTAAATTATATTTTTTAAAAAATATTTTTAAAAAAAAATTTATAATAGTTTTCAAACTAAAATTTACATATTACCTATAAAGTATTATTAAAGCAGTAGAGTAAAATCGAATGAGCAATGGAATAAAAAGCTGAATTTTAATCTACCTCCAACATGAAGTGCTTTACCCTGGAAAACTCCTGTTATTCATCTCTAATACAGTGATTAAAAAGAATTATGTGTCTGACAAACTCAAAAGTATGTAAAGTATGGAACACCATATAAATTTAAGGGATTATTATCACTAACATTAAAGCAAATACTGCCTTTTTCTCATTAGTAATAGTGACATAAGTAAAGGTTTTGATTGCCATAACTGAAAAGTTATAGAACATTTAAGAAGCTTGGAAAACACTGGGGCTGTTTCTAAAGGAGGAAATGACTGTGAACATTACAACTCATGTAACCTAGTAGGAGTATCACTCACATCTTAACGCTTTTTGCTGATACAGAGGTATCTGTAAATCACAACAAGTTATAAAAGTCAGGCTGGGCATGGTGGCTCAGGTCTGTAATCCCAGCACTTTGGGAGGCGGAGGCGGGTGGATCACTAGGTCAGTTCGAGACCATCCTGGCTAACATGGTGAAACCCTGTCTCTACTAAAAATACAAAAATTAGCTGGGCGTGGTGGTGTGTATCTGTAGTCCCAGCTACTTGGGAAGCTGAGGCAGAAGAATCGCTTGAACCCGGGAGGTAGAGGTTGCAGGGAGCCGAGATTGTGCCACTGCACTCCAGCCTGGCGACAGAGCAAGACTCTGTCTCAAAAAAAAAAAAAAAAAAAAAAAAAAAAAGATATAAAAGTAACATTCAGAGTGACTAAAAATGAATAAGCCTTTCTGAAACAGTAAACATAGATTTTTTTCTGTATAAAAAATACCTAAAAGAGATTTATCACTGAAACTCTTAACTTATGCCAATTCATTAGCAGAGTTCCTAATCTTAGATAAGGAAGGAGAACAACAGCCTAAGACGACATACTTAAAAGAGATGAGAATGAATGACATACTTACAGAGATTAGAATGAATGTGCCCCAAACACAGGCAAAAAGGTAGAATGCACTAAGCTGACCAGATTCATTAAACTTGCTGTGTTTCGTTTTGGAGAAGTGCATTCGCCTGTTAATTTTCTAAAAATAAAAACAGCCATTAGTAATTAAGAATAAATTATAAATTATATTTAATATATGACTATCAGATTATGGAGAGCTAGTACTTTATAAGGTATAGATTTCCAAGACTGCATACTTACATCCAACATATACTCTTGAATAACAGCATGAATAATTATTGCCACTAGCATGTAGAAGAAAACTGTAGCCAAATCTTTGATACCATAGTAATAAAGGGACGCTGATTCAGTAGCTTGTTCTTCTGAAGACCAAAAAGGACACAAATACACAAAAATATATATAAGGTTATAAAAACAGCATTAAGTACAAGTTATAGAAACAAAGAAGAATAACCTAATAAAAAAGTTCTATATAAACATCATAAATAACGTGGTCTTGGACATCTTGAGTCTTAGGGGGGCAATGAAAATCAAGACTATCTAGAAATCTAAAGCTTTAGAAATTACTTACAAAGATTTGACACATTAGTCACAGCCACCAAAGACCAAAAAAGAGGGAAGAGGAGGCCACACTCAATAAACTGATACTATCACAGGGGTATAAATTAGATTGATAAAGTTATACTTAGCCTATTGACCTATTTTTTGCAAAGGGCTTTTGAAACTTTCTACTTCTACTTTCAAACTACACACTAAATTATGATTCTGATGGAAAAGCTGATTTGACCTGTATTTGATTTAGTTTTGATCTATAAGCAGCAGAGATAAAGGCAACTACTAAAGTTGTTTTTAATCCTTACAATTGCTATAATTTTTCAAAAACAAATCTTTATCAAATACTTGTGAACTGATGACACTTATTCTCAAACTTTACGTTTATGGGGAACATATATGTAAAAGAGCTTTATTCTTCTCTCGCAAATTCAAATTTCAAAACAGTATTGTAGTTTTGAGTAACCTGATAACTAAATCACTAAATTAAATATTTTCAAAACTATACATAACTGAACAAAAACCCAACTCAGGGGCTAGGTGCAGTGGCTCAACCGTGTAATCCCCACACTTAGGGAGGCAAGGATTGCTGGAGGCCCAAATTCAAGACTGACCTAGGTAGTACAGTGAGACTCCATCTCTACAGTAAATTGAAAAATTAGCTGGGTATGGTGGTGTGCCCTTGTAGTCCCAGCTCCTGGGGAGGCTGACTCAGGAGGATCATTTCAGCCCAGAAGCCAGAGGCTGCAGTGAGCTATGATCACGCCACAGCACTCCTGCTTAGGCAAATTTGGCAAGCCCCTATCGTCTCTTAAAAATACACACATAAACCACCACCACAACAAAAAAACCCCAGCTAAATGGGGTATACTACATTATCTTACATTTTAAACAAAAAACTGTGCAGGTTTACTGCCTAAACCAAAGAATACCCCATCCCTCGCCCATGCTAGTTAATTATATCACTGTATTAAATTACAATCAACTTCTAAGAAACACCTAATTTTTACATAGATTAAGAAATAACATTTTAGAAATAAAACCTAATAGTTTGGATGCTGTTACCAGATAATTCCTAGAGTTTACAAACACATTTTCTGGAATCAAAATAATTGTTAAAAGTAGAGCACAAGAAAAAGTGAAAATAATCTTAGAAGGATTGCTATTACAGGTCCAAAATGTAACTTGCAGAAAAACTAAATCTGCCATTGTGCTTTTAGAAGCCTTGAATGAACAATGACATTTAAACAAATTTTAAAAATATCTTTTCTTATAATTTTCTTAGGAAAAAATCAGAAGGCAGAGAAAGCAAAACAAAATTCTTTTATGGAATTTCAAGTCCATTCACAAAAATATATAGTAAACAGAAAACATATATAGGGTAAAGTTAATCAAAAACATCAGATCTTGTATTACAAAATGATCAAAATAACATTCAGTCACATCATGGATGAGATCTCTGATGATTACTTAATGCAGGACCTAGTATTCATGAAAATTTCCAAGTTTGTTCAACTGAATTTCTATTTACGTAGAAAATTATTAGTGTAAATTACCTACCTGTTGCGGGGAGGGTGACATTGTACTGAAGAGTAACGAAAATGATAGAAGCTTTTGCCGTTATCTAGAAAGAAGGAAAAAAAGATCAAGTCAATTTGTGACCCTCTCCCAAATAACAGATCGGGGCAAAAACTTTACAAAATCTGTCCCTAAATCGAAGCACCAACGGCCCTCTAGTTCCTGTGGAACCCTGACAGACACAATGGAAATTACTGATTACCAAGGAGTTAATGTAATTCACCAGAATACTCTTCTGTGGTTTAGGTAAGATTGTGTAATTCATCCTTAACTTTAAGATTTCAAAAGACATTCTCTGCAGTTCCAGAAAACAGTTATTTGACAAATAATGATTCTCTACTCTAGCCCTATACAATGAATAAAAAGTTCCTATTAAGACAAATTTTAAGTATAAATTAATAAAATAAAAGGATGCACGAGAAAAGCAGATCAGTTAGCATGAGAAAAGCAGATCAAATATAGTGTCTGTGGTGTGGGTGTGTTAGTATCCCACACACCTAGCATAGTTAAGTGGTCAGTAACTGTTTAACTGACCTGACTGGTAAAAGTAAATTGGTCAGAACAGAAAAATGGAATGCTTACCCAATCTTTACAGGCACCAGGCAAAGTGCTAGACAAAAAAGGAGGAGATGAAGATGGATAAAATAATCCCTAATGACAAGGAGCTCCATTGTGTGAAGAGTATAGGTAAACAAACTGTTATAATACTGTAGAATAAGCGCTAATAGCTTGCACTGTGGGTACTTGGGATAAACAATGAGCTTTGTTGGTTTTTTTTTCTGGGGTAGAATGAAATGAAGGAGTTATGCTTTGCTGGAAAATAGGCGTTCCCTAGGTTCACAAGGGGGGATGAAGAGGACAGTACAGATAGAAGAAACAGAGCATGGCAAGGTCAAGTAGCAGTGAACACGAGGCCAGGCATAGGATGCACATCAGGAAGTGTTAGAAAAGACTAGAAACATTATTGAGTGCTAGAAAGGACGCTGTTTTTTGAGTTAAGTAGTTTAGATTTCATTTTTGCACAACTGGAGAATTTTGAGGATGGGAAAGTTCATTTATGCCTTTCAGAAGGATTGCTGTCTGTGACCTGCTAAGTGGTCTCCCAGGCCCCTTCAGATCCATTCTCCACACTGCAACTAGAATGATTTTCTGATCACGTTATCACATCCCCCTTCCTACCTGTTAAAAATCCTTCACTAGATTCCCATCTTTCTAGGAGAATGTGACCACAGGACTCCATGGTCTGACTCCTCCCTCTGCCTCTGCAGCCTCAATCTCAGACCACTTCCTCCTGCTCCCTTGCCTCCTGCAGCACCTTCTACCACAGGGTCTCTGCACATGCTGTTCTATCTAAAATACGGTTGGAAAATCTTTCCCATCAGATCTCAGCTGCATCACACCTTTTCAAGGAAGTCTCCCTGCCTTCCTAGAGTAGGTAATTTCCTTTGTTAGATTATCTCAGAGAACTGTGTTCCTTTCCTTCAAAACCATACTCTGGCTTGATTATATTAATAATTTCTGTCTCGCCCATTAGAATGTAAGCTCCAATAGAACTGGGACCATGCCTGTTTCCACTCATCACTAGATTTTCAGAGCCCAGCAAGGGGCCTGGTACATATTAGGTAATTAATCAATATCGCTGAATAAATATCAGTTAAAGTACAAACCGGAGTGAGCATGCACCCAAGACTGAAACTTCTGCAAGAGACCACATGAAAGATAATGAGGCCTGAACTAAGACAGTGACTGTGGGATAGAGAGGCACTCAGAAGACAAAATAAGGTTTGGTAAGCTAGAAGAAAGAGTACAAGGTTATTTATTGATACCTACAGCTGAGATTTCTGCGAGATGTGCAGTAAGGCAGCTAAAACCTAAGTCTAGAATTCAGTAGGGAGGATCCAGCTTAAATAAAGATTTGGGAGTCTCTTTTTACAGATAATAGCTAAAGCTGTGAAAATACATAAATCATATATGGGGAGTGCACAGTATTTGTAGAGAAGTAGGACAACATCAGACCTATGGAGAGAACAGGGAAAAAAGCAAAATCTTCAAGTCCCTGAAACTAAGAAAAAATGGTCAGAGAGACAGAAAAAGAAATAAAGAGAGCTTGGAGTCCCAAAAGCCAAAGGGGAAACATTTCTAAAAGGTGTGGTTAATAAAGTCAAAGTTTCAAAACAGACGTGGGAGGAAAGAGAACAACAGACCGGACAATTAAAGAAGTCATCAGTGGTCACGGCTTGAGTGATTCCAACTAAGTAGTGAGAGCAGGAGCTGCATCGCAGTAGATTGAAGAACACAGAGGCACAAAGTGGTATCCAGTAGATGCCAGGTCAAAATTTATGTTGTTTTTAGGATAGGAGAGATTGAGCTTGTGGGGGGGCAACAGTGAAGGCACCAGGGAAAAGGGAGAAGTTGAACATACAGGCTAGAAAGAGAACAATGGATGGAGGCATATGGTAGGGAACAGAATCGTAAGGACTGAGTATTGCACTCTTGAACAACTTTTCCTCTTAGATGGGAAGAAGGCAGTAATGGACGGGACAGATAAGTTCAAAAGACAAGAAAATAAGGAAAACCGCACTTGATAAACTTTTATTTTCCCTGTATGGGAAAAAAGCAATGCCACATATTAAGCATAATGGGGATGTGAATGATGACTATTTAAATAGTTCCCATAGGGAAAGGAGATGGCCAGGGAAAGTAAAAAGATCCCGGATGCGAACGTCTGAGGTTAGAAACCTTTGATTTGCAATATTATCTACCAGCATTAAGTATGACTTTCTCTGGGAATTGAGAGGCATAGAAAAGGCCAATAGTGGAGTAAAGACTGCAGGAAGAAAGGCAAAACAATGACGGGGCTAATCTACTGGAGAAAGGGAAAGGGGGCTACGGTACCACAACAGCTTGGACTAGGTAGAGAACCCACTTATGACTAGAACCAGGGAGGTGAACAAAACGTAGGTTGTAGCTAAACTCTGCTATCCTGGAATTCAGGAAGTGGAAGAAGTCAGGCTTGCATGACAAAGTGCAGGATACGGCCAGTAAAGTGAGTTGCTCAACTGGGTTAGATATGAAGGTCTCTTGAGTTGAAAAGGCTACTGAGGCTACTCTATTAAAATTTGGGTCATTAACAAGGACTCATTAGAGCAGAATGATGACATGAGTCTCCAGGGCAACACTACTTTCTTGTGATTATTTTTAGTAAAGTTGAGTGGTCACTACATTTCATTTAGTTTTGCTATCTTTGTTTAGACTATATATACACACACATAGTCTAAACAATATATATATACACACATTATATATATATATAAAAAACTATATATATACACACACACTCTTATCTCTTTTACACACAAATACTCCACATACCTGTTTCCAGTTTGTAATATGAAGTCACCACTGTCACACCTAAGAACACTTTGTTAAAGAGTCCCTTACAGGCCAGGTGTGGTGGCTCACGCCTGTAATCCCGGCACTTTGGGAGGCTGAGGTGCATGGATCACCTGAGGTCAGGAGTTCAAGACCAGCCTGACCAACATGGTGAAACCTCGTCTCTACTAAAAATACAAATACAAAAATTAGCTAAAATACAAAAATTAGCTGGGTGTCATGGCGGGTGCCTGTAATCCCTGCCACTCGGGAGGCTGAGGCAGGAGAATTGCTTGAACCCAGGAGGCAGAGGGTGCAGCAAGCCGAGATCACGCCATTGCACTCCAGCCTGGGTGACAGAGCGAGGCTCCCTCTCAAAAAGAGTCCTTTACAAACAACAAATGAGATTCTTCAAAGATAAATTTAGCATCAAATTCTAAAAGCAGCAAAAATTAGATTATCCTTTTAGCCAGGCTTCCAAATAAAATTAGAATTTGGCCTCCAGCTGGTTTAGTATGTGACTTTAAGTAGAAGAAGAGGAAAAAATGTAAACTACACACTCCAAAAAGTTTCAAGTTTAAGCCAGCAGTCATGCTCCCAGCCATTTCCAGGCCTCCTAAGCCTCACACCCTGCTAGCACTGCTTCAGTTAAACTCACACCACAATTAATTAGTAGTAAGATAAGTTAGTTTAGAATATAAATAGGCTACAGAGATATATAATGCACTCAAAAGTAAAAATACCTGAGTTTATGACAGTTTTGAACATTTACAGTACTGCTCTCCAGTTACAAAAATGGAAAAATGAAAAAAGAAATGAGACTTATTCAGATGCATTTTAAATAGGTTACCAGAAACTGAAATGAATTACCTAATTCTATGCTGTACACAATGTCATGAATACAATAACATTTCTTTAATTAAGTGTCACTAGTTGGGGTTTGGTATCTTTGCTTGTTATATAGAGATGTTAACTATTTTGCCCTTGTTTTAGAGGAAGATGTGACTACTACATGGAGTAGATCCCTGAAAAGTAAAGACAATTCTGAATATCAAATTCCACTTTCAGTGGGGCTCAGTGGCACGTGCCTGTACTCTCAGCCATTCAGGTGGCTGAGAGGGGAGGATCACTTGAGCCCAGGAGGTCAAGTTCCAGCCAAGGCAACACAGCGAGACCCTGTCTCAAAAAAAAAAAAAAAAAAAAAAAAAAAAAAAGAGAGAGACCCTTTTGTAGGTCACAAATGTGACGATTGGGGTTTCACACTTATATGTGAGATGTGTCTCTCCCTCAAACTTTGTTATGACCTGAAAACCTTACCTGACATGAAAAAAAAGAAAAAAAGGAAAGAAAAAGAAAAAAATCCCCCAAACCTCGAAAACTGTTTCAAGATGGCTGAAACTGTAAACATCCCCAAAATCTGTATGGCATAAAGAACTTGCAGATTTTGAATATCTTTCCTTTTGAATATATTTCCTTTATACGCTCCTTAAAAGAAATACGTCTCTTGTGAACCCCTAATTTTTCACCCCTCCTCCACATCCTCACTTTCAGAAAGCTTCCCAAGCATCCCTAACATTTTTTGACCATTCAATTTTTCCTAACTCAAATATGAAGCCATTCATTGTATACTATGATTTGAATTATGTGGACAGATACTGACTGTAATAAAACTATGATTCTAAAATTTACACGCAATTTTTGATTAATGTGAAGTTCCCTGGAAATTAAACTCTTACATTACCACCAAACAGACTACTTTGTTAGCCTTTTCAGTATGTATAATCTCTTTAGATGCTAACTAAAGAGATTCCAGGCCCTTCTCTCACATAAAAATGTTTTCTACTTCCCAATTTTGGTGAGTTTTTAAAGAATAATAATAGCTACCACTTATTGCATGCCTCTTGCAAGCCAAGCATTGAACTAGGCTTAATACATATTGGTTAATTTAATTATCAGACTAACCCAATAAGCCCCATTTTGCAGATGAGGAAACTTCAGTTCTGAGCTGCCTTAGGTCACCCAGTTAGCAAGCTGCAGAGCCCTAACTTGAACATGAATCCCTTCAGCTCCAGAATCCATGCTTTTACAGTGTATCTGCATTGCTTCTTCATTTTGGCTAGTAATACAGTATTTCTTTCTTTGTTAATTTCTTTGTCGATTTCACCATAAATCCTCTGACATTTCCTTAATGTATCTGCACAACAGGCTTAACAGTTCTGCAAAAAAAAAAATCAATTTCTCTATTATTCTAGCACAAGTACTGTAATTCTATAATTACGTTAATTTTGAGATTCAGCAGCAATTGTTTTAAAAGTCGAATAGCAAAACTAACCTAGTCTACACATTCC
Organism: Macaca thibetana thibetana; assembly: GCF_024542745.1. Lineage (NCBI taxonomy): Eukaryota > Metazoa > Chordata > Mammalia > Primates > Cercopithecidae > Macaca > Macaca thibetana. The sequence goes on along the minus strand of NC_065585.1, from coordinate 74,144,637 downwards.
TATATATAGATAACATGCTTTGAAATTCTAACACCTTAACATATGGTAAGAAAAAGGAACAACTCGCAGACACTTCACTTTTGTGTATCACTTTAACGCTCACTTTTGAATTGACTTAAAAAACCTCTAGTATTTTTGTCTATTTAGATTTTCAAATTTTACAAATTTATATAAAGGTGAAAATCCACTGTTAAAAAAGAATCACTAACATGTGAGGCAAGGTATAGGTGGTGGACTTCCCTAGAAATATAGTAAGAGAATGTAAAATAGTTTATATAAAATCAAAGTTATACTATGTGTCAGAATTTCTGATTTATATTTCATTTCATTCAAAGCACTGCAAATGTACCTTGCAGGTCACGGTACCCCTAAAATATGTTTTTAAAGTCAGGAAATCTTAACATGTGGAGATGGTTTATGACAAGTTACATAAAATTGAATATACTACATATATTAAAGTATCACTTTAAGATCAAAGTAGAAAGTATATATAAGTATCAAATTCAGAAAGTGAATACAAATGTTTAGCGTTGGGTTTTTTTTTTGTTTTGTTTTGTTTTTGGAGACAGGGTCTTGCTCTGTCCTTCAGGCTGGAATGCAGTGGTGAAACCTTGGCTCACTACAGCCTCCACCTCCTGGGCTCAAGTAACTATCCCACCTCAGCCTCCCAGTTGCCACCACAGGTGCGTGCTATCACTCCTGGCTAATTTTTTAAAAATCATTTGTAGAGACAAGCTCTCCCTATGTTGCCTAGGCTGGTCTCGAACTCCTGTACTCCAGTGATTCTCCCACCTTGGCCTCCCAAAGTGTTGGGACTTACAGGCGTGAGCCAGCGCACCAGGCCTAGCACTGTATTTACCTTCACACCATATTATCTGAACCTTGCAAAAAATGGCTGTGAGGAGAACAGTACAGGTGATATTATTTCCTTATAAAGAGCAGAAAAATTGAGACTCAGACTTGGGGCACCCAGGAAGTAGGTGGCACAGCCCAGACTTAAAGCTTGAGAATGTTAGTTCCCTTCTACCTACCCTTTACTATACCCGCTACATCCTTAGCAGTGGTTTCAAACATGCACGACACCATCAGGAGTAAATGATATCTGTATCTAGATCCAGAAAAGCCCATTTGATGAGAGGCGAAAATAAGGTTAAAATATTATGTAATTTTAAAATTAAAAAAAAAAGGCTCCATGAAAAAAAATGTATTCACTTTTTGGTCACTGGTAATGTCACTGCATTAGGTTTTCTCAAGGATTCTTAACGTCGCTCATATTTTTTTAAGCACTCCTATGTCCCAGGCACTATCCTAGACTCTGGAAATACAGACTCTTAAAAATACTCCAAAATCTCTACTCTCACTTGTTACATGCAGGAGAGAGGAGACAAAACAAGGCAGGAGCAAAATAATTTGTATATTTACTGAGACATAAGGGCTCCAGAGAAAAATTAAGGGGAAAAAGCAAAGGAATGAGCGCGTGTATTGACAAGCGAGGGGAAAAACGTAGGATGTTACTCGTTCACCTTGCAAAGTTTATCATCCACATTCAACAGCTGTTAAATAAGCCATCAAAATACTAGATACGTGGGAAGAGAATTTACACACTCCTGACATTCCTATCCTCTCCTACTTCAAGAAACAAAATGACTCGACTCCTTGGCACCGCTGTTCAGAACCTCGATTTATCCATCAGACCTTGTTTCTTTAAAGCATCAGGGCAAAAAGTTCGTTAACTGGTAATAATACCAGTTGAAAAGACAGAAATTAAAACAATCCGGCGTGCCTCCACTGTGCCGGTGCCCGGCGGCCACCGCCCTTCAAGTCGAAAGCAGATGCCCGACTCCAGTTTCTCGCTCACCCCAATCTCGGAGCTACCGGGGGGCCCCCCTGTCACTCGGGCCTGTGGCCTCCAGGCCGGCACTCCTCAGACCCTGGGGCCGGGCCTCCGCCTTCCTCGGCCCTCGCGGGGCTGACGCTTCAGCGGCAGATGCTGGCAGTACCCCCAAGTCCGCCCACCCGCCCCGAGCCAGCTGGGCAGCGCAGGGGCCGCCCCCGCCCGCCCGCCGGCCCCTCGCCTGCTGCCACGTAACCCTTCGCGGGAACCAGGAACTGCGCCGCGCAGCCGGAGGGAGGGGGCGGCGGCGGGTCAGGAAGGGGGCGACGCGGCCGTCCCCACCCCCCTGCGGGCCGCGATGAGGCCCACCGGGACTTTGCATCCCCGGGCCGGCCGCTGGGGAGCTGCCGCCGGCGTGGGGCGGGACAGGGCAGGCCTGCACCTCGGGGACTGGGGGGTCCGCACCTACCCCGGACCCGAGCCCCCCGCGGTCCTGGGCGGAGAAGCCGGGGCTGGCAGCTGGAGCCCGGGCCTGGGCAGGGGGTGGCGGGGCAGGCGGTTGGGGCTCGGGGCGGGCTCACCTCAAACATGAGCCCCAGCAGGAAGACCATCGCCACACAGGAGACGATGTCCGCGTGATTCTGCAGGACGAATTCGTGGCTCAGCACCGGGGGGCTCTTGGTGCTCTTCTTGCGAATCGCCATGGTGGGGCCGCCGCCCGTGCCTGCAGGTGCTCCGCCCCGGCTCTGCTCTTCCCAGCTGCTCACCGACTCGCCGCCGCCGCCGCCTCCCCCTGGCTGCTCCTCACGGCCCCGCTGCAGCCGCTCGCTGGGGCTTCACTTCCCATCCCACAGCCAGTACGCAGCCGCCGGGCCGCCCGGGAGGAAAAAAAAAAAAAAAAAAAAAAAAAAAAAAAACAAAAAAAACAGCCAGCCCGCAGCGGCGGCGAGCATGCGCACCAGGGAGATGACGCTCGCTAGTGCCGCGGCCTCCTCCGCGAGGCCACAGCGCCACCTGGGGACCGGAGGCCGCTGGCTCGCGGCCGGGCGAGTTTGCTGGAACGTGAGCGGCGCGCCCCTGCTACGCACCGGGCCCGGGTTTGGGAGTCGTTTGAGGCGCGAGCTTCCTCCGCTTGCTCAGCAGCCTGAGACCGCGACCGGGTGCTCTCCCGCCCTCCTGGCCACCCAGGGATTGGGTGTCAGTGGCCTGTTGCACACTGCCACTTCTACAAGTGACTGCCACCGTCAGGATAATATAAAACTACAAATACTACCTGACTCCACAGGGGTACGGTGTATTCTCCAGTTTTAGCATCTGCCTTAAAAAATTAACCTTAGAGTTAAGCACTCCCGGGGACTTATTTCTACCCTTTGTAAGTTTGGACTAACTTTAAAAAAAAGCTGACCCTATTCTGGTCTGCCTGTCCATCCCCACCCCCATCCCTGTCCCCGTCACCGTCCCCATCCCTACCCCCATCCCCCACTGGCCTCAGACTGAAGACGAAGGGATCAGTTTGGGTTTACTGGCTTCACGTATATTTAAATTAACAACATGTTTTAGTAATCAAAAAGTTGAAAAGGATCGTGGAAAAGGCACGTCCTCCTCTTATCGTTTTGCCCAAACCAGGAGTCCTTTGTATTCTTTTTCCTGAAGAATTGCTCTCCTGTTTACCCATGAGCCAAATGTAGAAACCAAAGTCATGCTAGATTGAGCCCTTTCAGGGCCCTTCCGCATCCGGTCATCACCAACCCGGGGCAGTCCTATCACCCCGCTTCTCCACTACCACAGTCCGAGGGGACTTGCCTCTTGCCTACAATATTACAACTCTGGTGTAACCACTTAGTGGTTTAAGAATGTGGCTTGTTAAATCAGAATTCTGCCACTTATTACTTGTATGATCAAGGACAAGTTACTTAATCTCTATGGGACCCCATTTCCTCATTTTTAAAAACGTATTCATTTATGTACTTACTGAGGGTTGACTATGCCCTGGGCACTGGGGATATAGAACTGAAATACAAATTAATTTATTCTTATGGGGGAGAGAATCTTTAAACAAGATTTCAGAAGTGAAACAGATGTTAAATTGAGTTGAGCATCCAGGAGAAAAATAAAGCAAGGGGAATAGGAAAGTGTGAGGCACTTACTCTTGCCTGAAGACCTGCAGGAGGTGAGGGAGCAAGCCCTGTGGATATCATCTGTAAAGTGGGGATCACTATAGTGCTCATTTTAGCAATTAAGTGAGATGATTAAAGGAAACTGCTTAGCTGGGAGTTAGGGCTTTATAAATTTAGTCAGTGATTATTATTTTCCTCCTTCTGGGCAATCACTAGTTTCATTTCCCTTCAGATCACCTTTCAACGTTTATGCTAGAATGATGCTTCTAACTGACAGAAAGTTTTTCCTTTTCCTTCATGGAAAGCTAGCATGATGAAGTAGCCCTTTCTGATCTGGTCCTTGCCTACCCCGACAGACTGGAGCCCTGCATCTGCAGGCCATAATCTCTGTACCAGCATTATTGACTACACACACTATACAGTTGCCTCTCTGTATCTGTGGGTGCCGCATACACTGTGGATTCAACCAACCTGGAGTAAAAAATATTCAAGAAAAAAACTGTATTTGTACTGAACATCTACAGACTTCCACTCCATGATTATTCCCTAAACAATATAGTACAGCCAACTATTTATGTAGCAGTTATATTGTGTTCAATATTATAAGTAATCTAGAAATGATTGGAGGTCTATGGGAGGATTTAGGATATTTCTCATCAGACTATTACATCATCTTATATAAGGCATCTGAGCATGGGTGGATTTTGGTATCTGCGTGGGTCCTGGAACCAATCCCCTGTGAAGACTGAGGGACGACTGTACATGCCATGGCATGCTCTCTTCCCATGCCCTCCCCTGCCTTTGCGTGTGCTGCTGTCTCTGGAATGTTTTCTCCTCTCCTCTCATAGACACCGCAGGCTCCTGCTGTTCCTTCATGTCTCATTTACATATAACCTCTTCAAAACCTTCACTGAATTCTGTGACCTAAGCAATTTATCTTTTATGATTCAATTGCATTTTTGAAATAGTTTTATTGCAGTACAATTTATGTCATATAGTTCAGCTATTTGAGATATTCAATTCTGTGGTTTTTAGTATATTTACAAAGTTGTGCAACAATCACCATAATATAACTTTAGAACATTCTTGTAACCTCTAAAAGAAACCTTGTACACATTACCAGTAACTCTCCATTTCCCCTCATAGTCTTGGCAGCCCTTGGCAACAACAACTGATCTATTTTCTACCTCTCTATATTTGCTTATTGTGGGCATTTCTTTTTGTTCTTTCTTTGTTTCTTTTCTTTCTTTTTTCGAGATGGGGTCTTGCTCTGTTGCCTAGGCTGGTGTACAGTGTTGTGATCATAGCTCACTGCAACCTTGGACTCCTGGCCTCAAGAAATTCTCCCACCTCCCGAAGTACTGGGATTACAGGTGTGAGCCACCACGGCCAGCTTGGACATTACATGTAAATGGAATCATGGTCTTTTGTGACTGACTGCTTTCACTGAAGATAATGTTTCCAAGGTTCATCCATGTTATAACATGTATCAGTGCTTCATTCCTTTTTATGGCCAAATAATATTCCATTGTATGGATATAGCATATCTTAGTCATCAGTTGAACATTTGTGTACAAGTTTTTGTCTGAACTCAATTCTTTTGGGTATATACCTAGCAGTGGAATTGCTGATCATAAGGCAACTTTATGTTTGACCTTTTGAGGAACTCTCACACTGATTTCCATAGTGAATGCATCATTTCCCACCCTATTAGCAACGTGTAGGGGTTCCAACTTCTTCCCATCCTTGCCAGTACTTGTTATTTTCTGTCTTTTAATCTTATCTATCTTAGTGGGTATGAAGTAGTATCTCATTGTGATTTTGCTTTGCATTTCCCTGAGCACTAATGATGTTGACTACTAGCCTTGTCAGGTGCTCGGGAGCCATTGTATATCTTTTTTTTGAAGAAATGTCTATTCAAATCCTTTACCATTTCTAAGTTGGATTAATTTTTTAAAGTTTATTGAGTTGTAAGGGTTTAAAAATATCTATTCTATATGTCCATGTTGTTCTGTATTTTAAAAAATAAAAATAGATTCTAGATCTTAGCAGATATATGATTTGAAAATATTTTTTCAGTCTGTCTTTTTACTTTCTTGATGGTTTTCTTTGAAGCACAAAAGTTGTTAATTCAGTCAAGTCCAACTTATCTGTTTTCTCTTTAATCACTTGCTATTGTTGTCCTATATAAGAAATCAGTGCCTAACCCAAGATTCCAAAGATTTACTCCTGTGTTTTCTTCTAAGAGTTTTATAGTTTTAGCTCTTACACTTGGGTCTATGAGGACTCACTTGTATTTTGTACATAATTTCATTTTAGCAGTAATCATAGTATCTTCTATTGTTTGCAAGTCTGTCTTCCTACTAGACTGGTGCTCCTCAGGAACTGGGAGTCGTTTCATTTTTCCAGCTCCTACTACCTGGTGCTATACTGTCAAATATTTAGTTGTCAATATTTATTGAGGGAATGAAAAGAAAAAATACCACACATAAACGAGAATAAAACCTTAAGATAGTTTAACTAAGAAACAAATATAAAAATGATATATGACTAGGCCGGGCGCGGTGGCTCAAGCCTGTAATCCCAGCACTTTGGGAGGCCGAGACGGGCGGATCACGAGGTCAGGAGATCAAGACCATCCTGGCTAACACAGTGAAACCCCGTCTCTACTAAAAAATACAAAAATCTAGCCGGGCGAGGTAGCGGGCGCCTGTAGTCCCAGCTACTCGGGAGGCTGAGGCAGGAGAATGGCGTGAACCCGGGAGGTGGAGCTTGCAGTGAGCTGAGATCCGGCCACTGCACGCCAGCCTGGGCCACAGAGCGAGACTCCGCCAAAAAAAAAAAAAAAAAAAAAAAAAGATATATGACTCTACAAAGTTACTCATTTTAAATATATTTTAAGAAGACTTGTAATGCACCAAGCAAGTCCTGAGTTGTAGTATATAATTATTAACAAGACAGACTTAGTCTTTGTTCTTGAAACTCATGCCTGAATAGAAGACAGACAATAAACAATGACCAATGTGGTGGATATTTACAAAGAGACAGTGCAAGGTGCAATAGAAGTGTTCTAGGTAATTTGGAAATGAATTGCTCTACTAATGTCAGTTTTTAAACTGAAATTGGTCCTTTCAAACCTTAAAATCTAGTGATTTTTCAATCCTTTGTGAGAAGATCACATTGGTCTTCTTCCAACTGCTTAAACATATCATACTCTCGCCAGCCATAGGACTTGAGATGACCATTGGGTTTTTTGTTCGTTTGTTTATTTGTTTTTGAGATGGAGTCTTGCTCTGTCGCCCAGGCTGGAATGCAGTGGCATGATCTCAGCTCACTGCAACCTCCACCTCCCAGGTTCAAGTGATTCTCCTGCCTCAGCCTCCTGAGTGGCTGGGATTACAGGCAGGCGCCACCAGGCCTGGCTAATTTTTGTATTTTTAGTAGAAACAGAGTGTCACCATGTTGGTCAGACTGGTCTCGAACTTCTGACCTCGTGATCCACCTGCCTCAGCCTCCCAAAGTGCTGGGACATCTAGCATTACAGGCGTGAGCCACTGTGCCCAGCAATCGCTGGGTTTGGTAAGATGGAGGTTGTTTGGTTATGTTAGTTTGGGTTGTCCAGGAAATAGATGCCAAGACAGAGTTAGAAGCATAAGAGACTTATTGGCAATAACATTTGTGAAAATTAAAGGGGAGGAGAGTCAACAGGGAAAGCCTTCAGACTGTAATGTAGATCTGATCCCTGTGAAAGGAAGGAAGAAGGATCAGGCAGGAAGAGCCTCAGACTGAAGTGCCGCTGAGAAAGTTTTGGCCAGCCTTGTGTGTGGAGCTCCAGCACAGAGACTACCCATTGAGGATTTCCACATTGGATGGAGATGATGAGTCCTTGGACTGCGACAGTGCTGCCATGCACTGTGGGCTCCTACCCTGCACTCTTGCCATCTTCTGCAGAAGGTCCTTGCTTCTGTCAGGAGACCCTCTCTCCACAAATCTCTCTTGAGCTTTGGTAATTATCCTTCTTGCTCCTTCAGGGACCCTATTGTTTATAACGTTGGGGTACTGCACTATCATTCATCGTTTTCTTACCTGTGCCCACATACCCACACTCTTGAAGGGAGTGCCTTTATACAAATTTCCCCAGATCACCCAATTTAAACGTGCCATTTGCTTCTGCTAGGACCCTAACTCTTATGGAGTCACTAGTGACCTTGAAGAGAGTGTTTTCTGTGGAAATGGTGAAACAAATGGCTGACTGGAGTGGGTTGAAGAGAGAATGAGAAATGGCAAGATGGAGGCATAAGTATAAGCAACTCATCTCAGGGGATTTCCCTGCAAGGGAAGGCAGAGTAATGGGCACATGGTGAAGAGAGGTCTAGGGAAGGGTTTTGCTTTTCTTTTTGGATGAGCTACATTATGATGTATTTGCATGCAGGTGAGAATGAACTATAAGAAAGATTTATTCTACAGGAGTTCCTTGCAGAAGCAAAGTCCTTGAGCAGCTCAGAGTTGATGGCATCTAGTGCACAGCTGACCACAGTGACAAGATAGGGTGCCCAGAGCAACCAGAGAGAAGGCAGAATTTAGGGGTAGGCTGATAATGGCAAGATGAAGTTGTCTGCTTCTGATTGTTTCTACTTTCTCAGTAAAGTAGGAAACAAAATCATCAGGAGTGGAGATAGTGTGATGGTATTTGAAAAGAGAATGGAGTAAAACTGTGGAGGGTGGGTGGATTAAAGGGATGTAATCAGATAGCAGGGCCCACTTGAGATTTGGGGCCATACATTTAAAGTGAGACTGGTAATCAGAGCCACATAATTTCCTCTAGGCATATCTCCCTGTTTGGATGCAGGTATGGAGAAGGCAGAGTTGGGCTTTGCCTGGCCAGTATGACAAAGGATGTGGAGGATGTGCAAGGGTGAGGGCAGGGGTAATGAAGTGAAGGCCAATGAGGTGGTGGTCATGCTTGTTATACTGTCACCCTCTGCCCTGAGAGTCCACCCATTTCTGCTGTGAAAGGCAAATGTCTGCAGACTGCAATACGGGGGCTCCCTTGCCCTTGACTTCCCATTGGAATGGGACTGGAAGTCTGTGGAAGACACTAGCCAAAAATCAGTGGGTTTGGGGATTTCTTTATACTCCCATCATCCCTCCTTGCCTTACTATGTTTCCAACAGTGACTATGTTTGTTCTCGTGTGGTCCCTGCCTCTGTCAGGTAGCTTTTCTGTTACTGTTTCAGCTCTAAGTGGGCTCCAGGGACCTCATTCTCTCCCCCGCCACTTCAGGCTGTTGGTTGTAATAGCTTCCCATGCTCTTACTCCCCAGATACTTCACCATCCCTTGTTGGTTCATTCAACCTGCTACTCTTCTGTGAGTAAGCCCTTCATTAAACTCTCTCCAGCTAAATTCTTTTGAATGGGCTATCTATTCCTTGCCAGTTCTCTGACAGAGACAGAGGACAGAGAAATAGTGCTAGGGCCTCTGAATTGGAGGCACCTATGGGGCTGAAGAAGTGTTGTGGAGGCTAGCTGGCTGAGGAGGAAGTGGTGAGAGAGTGGGATGCTGGAAATGATTTCAGAGGTTGTGCAGTCACTGGCAATGAGATGCACAGTGTAGAAAGGTGGCAGTGGTAGCTGAGGTGGATGGAGAAGGAGAGCTTTGAGAGTGAGAAGTCAAGGCAGTAGGAGGCTAAGGTGCTCAGCACACACTTCACATGGATGCTAAATCACCAAGAATGACTGAAGGAGAAGAGTGGAAAGGGAGCCAGTGAGGGAGCTGGGCACTAACATCTGCTGCAAATGAGGAAGAGCCTGAGAAACTGGCAGATGATTGCCACAGGAGGGTAGTGGGTAGTATAGTTTCAGGGCATGGACTTCCAGAAAAGCTGGGGTTTTTGAGCAAGGGAGGAGAATTGTCTGTCAGCAGCATTGAGGACTATGAAAGACACCCACTCCACCCCTAGGCTCTATGGTATGTGGTGCGTGGGAGGGAAGAAACAGCCGCCTCTTGAGAAGGCTGGGGAAGCAGGTTTCAGTTTTCAGTTAGAGCTGCCTCCAGGTTTCTGAGCAAGAAGGTGAAGAAAACATTCAGAAAGAGGCAGAGGGTGTTGGGGATTTGGTAGATGGCACACCTGGAGTTTGGGGACTGGGAAGGGGCTTTTGGCTTAAGCAAAATAAGGGGATGAACAGAGCCTTGTGGGGAGGAGATTGTGGTGATGATGGATAACAATGGAAATTTGACTCTGGAGATCACTAAAGTGGAAAGAGTTTTGAAATTGTGGAATTTCAAATTGTGGAATTGTGATCATTGTGGAATGATCCTGAGGTCTTTTAGGGGAAAGTGAAGGTTTAATAATAATTTTCGTTTCTTTTTTAGGATTGGCCTTTTAAGTTTATAGTGAAAGGCGGCTGCCATTACCTTCTCCAAGGGTGGATCATGGTGGTGGGGAAAGTGGTCCTACCAAGACACATGGACTCTGGAGGCCTCCCTCAAGCAGACTTTTTGTTTTGTTTTCTTTTAGAGATGGGGGCCAGGCTGGTCTGAAAATCCTGGCCTCAGGCAATCCTCTTGCCTCAGCATCCCAAAGTGCTGGGATTACAGGTGAACCACCCCACCAGGGACCCCTCAAGCAGATTGATTGCTTATGTGTGTTCAGCTCTGGAGGCCACATTCTAAGTAAGTGAGACTTTGGCAAACATGATTGTAGGACAGAAGGCAGTTTATTTGGGATTAGGTCTGTCCAGGAAAATTTGTGGGTACAAGGTTGCTGTAATTATGAGAAATATAAAAGAACAGAAATATGATCTTTGCCCTCAATGAGGTTGTGTTTAGTTGGCCTTACAAGACATGTATAAGAATGAAAAACCTGTTCTGAGATGATGTGAAAGTAGGTACAAGAAATTACCTAATAGAAATAAGTTAGAACTAAAATGGGACTGTTTGATTTCAACCTCTCCTTGGGGACAAATTGATGAAAAGTAAGAAACAAATGTTTGTTACATGCTTATTAAATTCCAGGCATTTTGCTTTTTACATATATCATTTGGTTTTCACATAAATCTTATAAAATAGGTGTTATCTTTATTTAAAGATAGAGAAGCTGAGGCTTAGAGATGTTAAGTAATTTGCCCAAGGTCATAGGTGCAGGTTTCTGTGTGCCTGCCAAACCCATTCTTTTTAATGTTTTTTTGAGACAGGGCCTTGCTATGTTGTCTAGGCTGGACTTAAACCCTTGGATTCAAGAGAACCTCCTAAATAGCTGGAACTACAAGTGTGCACCACTGTGCAGCAAAAAACCCCATTCTTGTTTCATGTAAACAGTCCTGCAGGGTATGTACTTGCCAGAAAGACTTTGACTTTTCAGAAAGCAGTGATTCTCAATCTTATCTCATTCCTGATCTGTTCAAGAGACTGGTTGCTGCCTATGTAGAAATGCAAAGCCCATGAAAAAGACCCCAACAGATCATTTTTCTGTTTACATGTTATTGCTATATCATGCTATTGTTATATCATGCTAATGTTATATCATGAGTTTAAAAACATAAAATTGTACTCATCTAGTGAGGAGGAAATTGTATTTTCATGAGGAAGCAAAACCACTTCATTAATATTTGGAAATTATACGATTTCCTTGAGTATAAATTTGCTGCTATGGAAACGAGAAAACAAATTTATAATACAGTGTTGCTATTAGTACGTAAGACTGGCAGGAGATGGCATGTCACATTTAGAGGTAGATCTGGCAACTGGGAGAGAGCTGTTTGATAACGGCTATGAAGATTCTGTGACCCATCCTGACCACTACCTAGGTGTCTCTGTAGGGGGAGAATGTAATCCTGTGACCTATAGAAGCTTAAGGAGCCCAAGCACAAGGTGGACTTTCTCACCCTATTTAACCAAGCACATCAGGGCCTGAGTAATATTTCCCTGATAAAAGAGAGCCCAGTTTCAGTAAGTGGTGAATGCAAAGTGAAAAATGGAAACAGGAAGTAGAATATTTTCAAGAAGTTTAACTTTGAAGGGGAGAAGAGAGCAGGGTGTGTAAATAAAGAAGAATGGGAGTCAAGGTAGGTTTTGTTTTTGTGTTTTGAGTGATATCACAGTTGAGCATGTTTATTAACAGATGGTAAGGAGGGGAGAGATGAACAGGCTGAAGACGGGGGAAGAGGTAGGCAAAATGATGGACAGAGGTCTCTAAAGTTTGGAATCCACTATCACTTTACATAGGAAGGGACACTTCTTTTTACACCGAAAGGATGGAGGGAGGAGGAAAGGCTAGTAGAGACAGCACAGTCACAGAATGACAGTGGATGTTCTTCCATGTGGATGGTGAACTCAGGAAGGGCACTGCAAGGAGAACTGTGAGCCAAGTTTCTGTTTTGAATTGTTAAAAACCACAGGCAAAATACATTTAACAGAGTTTACTTCAACATTAAAGGATTCATGAAGTAGGCAGCACTCAAAACCAGAAGAGGTTCACAGAATTGTGTTTCAGCTGTGTGAGCAGCAGGCTTTTATAGGTGGAACAGGTAAAGAAATTACTTGACCAGGCACAATGGTTCACACCTGTAATCTCAGCACTTTGGGAGGCTGAGGCAGGCGAATCACCTGAGGTCAGGAGTTCGAGACCAGTCTGGCCAACATGGTGAAACCCCGTCTCTGTTAAAAATACATAAACTAGCTGGGTGTGATGGAGCACACCTGTAATCCCAGCTACACGGGAGGCTGAGGCAGGAGAATCACCTGAACCTGGGAGGCAGAGGTTGCAGTGAGCCAAGATTGTGCCACAGCATTCCAGTTGGGCGACAGAGTGAGACTCCGTCTAAAAAAAAAAAAAAAAAAAAAAAAGAAAAGGAATTACTTGATTGGGTCCAGCTAAACATTTCCATTATTTGGGTACAATCTGATGGAAGTCCTTAGAGGTAAGTTGGTGGTTTGTGACTGGTTAAGCTTAAGTGTCCTTTTACTGTTTATATAGAATTGGGTTTTAGTTCATTTGTGTAGGAGCCTAAGGTGCTCATTGGCCTTATTGATGCCCAATTACATATTTTTAAAAAATTTTATTTATTTTTGAGACAGAGTCTCACTCTGTCACCCAGGCTGGAGTGCAATGGTATGATCTTGGCTCACTGCAACCTCCGCCTCCCGGGTTCAAGTGATTCCCCTGCCTCAGTCTCCCAAGTGGTTGGGATTACAGGCACCCACCACCATGCCTGGCTAATTTTCATATTTTTAGTAGAGATGGAGTTTTGCCATGTTGGTCAGGCTGGTCTTGAACGCCTGACCTCAGGTGGTCCACCTGCCTCAGTCTCCCAAAGTGCTGGGATCACAGGTGTGAGCCAGCGTGCCCGGCCAATTATTTATTTTAACAGAATGAATTAATAATAAGGGCAGAAGGAAATATGTCAGCAGGAACAGGGATTTTTCAGGCATAGGGAGCACTGAATGGTTTGTAGAGGGAGAAGGCTATTAGCCCCACCTGAAGACATACAATGTTTGACAGAGGAAAGATGTTGCATTCAAGAGGGTTGAAGGGGATTGGTGTTTTGAGGGGAGAGCTTGGTGTATAGTTAAAACAACCGGTCAGAGGGAATGTTTGGTGCAGTGGCAGAAGTTGTAGATAGTTTATATATAATGGAATTAATTATATTAGTTATAACTCTTTTAGTTGCAAGTGACTGAAATGGGAATATAGTGAACCAAAAGTTAAGAGAGTCAAAAGAAAAGCTTCAGGAGCCAGGGTGCATTGTGGATCTTAGGAACTAGAACCAGGCACTTGACTTCATTAGATTCTTTCTCTACCTTTCTCGCTCTCTCTTTATTTTTCTTCTGTCTTCTGTTTCAGCTTGGCTTCACTTTTTCCAGACTTTATTTACATGGCAGAGAACATGGTCACTTGCTGGTTCTATCAGAACAATTCCAAGGAAAGACCTAAAGTAAGCTAGTTTAGGTTGAATGATCATTTCTGGGTCAACAATTGTGGCCCATTTTGGCCACATGCTTTTCCCTGTGGGTAGGGTGAGTTTAGTACCAGAAGGTGTGGAGGAGCAAGTACTAGACAAGTAAGAACACAAACCACCACTGGTGTCCTAGAGAACATGGTAGAAAGGATCTGGAGGTAGAGGAACAGTGGGAGGTGGTTGGATCAGGGAAGAAAAATCCAGCAGTAATGTGAATGTGAGTGAATGAGAAGAATGGATGGAGTGACTTGTGTTTGAGGCACTGGCCAAGGACTGTGGTGACATCTAGTAGGGTGATTGCTAAAATAATTTCAGCAATCACAGAGAGAGGAAGGACTTCAGTTTGAATTTGTTGTGTTTTCAAGAGGGTTCTAGTTCTTAGGAACAGACAGGAAAATGGTGTCAGGTAATTGGTTCCTGGAGGCTGGCACATTCTGGACACAGCAGCAGCTTCGGGGGATGCTTCATAAGGTTATTATGCACTGACATCTGCCAGGAGTAGATCATTTTCACCTGATGAGAATTAAACATTGAGAGCATCATTTTGTGTAAAATGCCTTCCCCAAATTAGAAGGACTTATGCCTCAGGGACTTCGTGACTGATGGAACTGAATAGATATCTTGTAGCCATCAAAGAGTGGTGTGTGGCTCAGTGCCTAGTAGAACCCAGGTCTTGGGGTGATGGCCAAGGATTCTTTGGAGCTCCTTCCTTGTTTGCATCAGTCCATGTGCTCCAAGACAAAGCTATGGCACAAATAAAAACAACTACAATGTATATAATTCTTTGCAGTCCTCCAAGCACTTCTGATATACATTACTAATTTTAACTTTATCTAAACCTAGAGCATAATGTTATCCCTGTTTCAAATGAGGAGATAGAGGCTCAGAAAAATAACTTAAGGTTTCGCAACTAAGTTTTAACTCCCAGGATGAAGAATGTGAATTTTAGCTTATAAAATTATGGTAAGATTATACTAAAGACTAAATATGGTACTTTGTGGCAATTAGTTGGTATAAGTCAAAGTGAAATAATCATAAGGGAATATGTGAATGTACTGTTAATAACATCAAAATAAAATTAATATTTATTGGATGCCAAGTGGTATGCTAAACACTACAAACTACTCATTTAATAGTGACAACTCATTGAGTCAGATCCTATTACCATTCCTTTTCTACAGATGAAGATTGATTAGACGAATATTACTAAACTGTTAATACCACCACCATGATAAGTGGAAATAGGAATAGGCTGCATACAGGGAAATCAACTAATAGTAGTTGATTTTAATTAGGAAATGAGCACTAGGCTAGGGAAAGAAGAGAAAGGAATAAATCCTTGAGTCTGTTTAAGACAAATGATAGATTTTCTCCCTGTGAAGCAAGCCACTTTTATTTCTTAGGCCATTTATTCCTCCTTCTGAGTACACTTATACCAATCAGCATTTTCTTTGGTTCTCAATCTGCCTTCAAACTACATCCTCAAACTATAGCATAAATATTTCCCAGTTAAGTGGAGTGGGGCTAAAAAGAAACAAGGGTGACAAAGGACTAATTCAGCTTGGGACACGGGAGAATGGTAATGCCATTTACCCACATGGTGTGTAGGGAAAGGGAGGTAATCAGGAAATTGTGCAGTAAGCTGAAAAGTTTGGTTTTAGATGCATTGGGTTTCTTCAACACATGCATGTCTGGTCTTTGGGAGACAGCCAAATAAAGGATCCTTACAGACAGCAAAAGATTCAGGCCTGGGGCTTTGGTGAGTTATTCAAGCTAATCACACATTTGGAAATTATTCAGCATGGTGGTAATGTTAACAACACCAAAATGGATTAGCTTGTTGAGGTGGTGAATAAAAAGAAAAGAACAATGTATTTAGTCTTGGAGGTGTCCATACAAAAGAGGCTTAAGGGGGATCAGGAATTTAATTATGTATATGTCATTTTAATAGCAAATTTCAGAGTCCTTTTCAAATGATAAGTTTCCACAGTCTCCATAAAACTGAATGAGGAAATTTTAAAAAGTCCATAATATTCTTTCACTCTATAATCCTAGTAACTGATTTATTTTAGGCTTAAATGCTATTGCAAGGAATGTGCTCGTCTAAAAGACAGTACTATTAGGTTATTTCCTCCCATGCTGAAATGCATTAAAAATACACTAAATGAGCCAAGTAATATAATAGGGAAAGAAATGGAGAATAATTACATTAAATAACTGAATTCCAAGAATAATTGCTCTAAGACTAGCTTCCAGGAAGCCAAGGCAAAAACTGATCATGGCGAATTAACTAGATAATATCCCATGTAGAGTTTTGGAAACATGGCTAACTATCATTATTGCAAGGGCCGTCCCTCACCAGGAGAGTCCAGTGAATGGTCTTACAGCTAAGAAGCTGTGTTGTTTTAATTTAAAAATTCCCCAGGAAATTCTGAGAATTAATCAAATTTGACAAGCACTGCTCCAATAAAGGAAACATACAAGTTCACAGGAGAGACAAACTTTTTTTCTAGCTCTGAAATGAGAAAAGATTTTGTTCCATTGACATTGAAGAACATTCAATAATAAAACAGACAATGTCTTCAATGGAATTTAAAAAAACAGGTAAGATTTTTTCTATTTTTTTTTTTTTTTAATTTTTAATAGAGACAAGGTCTTGGTGTCACCTGGGCTGGAGTTCAGTGTTTCTAATCATGGTTCACTGTAACAAACTCCTGGGCTGAAGTGATCCTCCTGCCTCAGCCTCCCAAGTAGCTAGGACTACTGGTACACCACCATGCCCAGCTAATTGTGCCTGGCTAATTTTTAATTTTTTTTAGAGACCAGTATCACAATGTTGTCCAAGCTAGCCTCAAATTCCTGGCCTCAAGCCATCCTCCTGCCTTTTGCCTTCTAAAGGTCTGGGATTGCAGGTGTGTACCGCCACACTTGGACTTTTATGTCTGTGTCTTTATACTGACTTTTGACAAAATAAAAGCCACCAACATAATATTAAATTACAATTCTGTTGCTGTAGTAAAATAATCATCTGGGTCAGTTGAAAAAACTATACTCCTTTGGGGTCCAGAAATTTGCATTTGTAATAAGTCACCAGATGATACAAATGGTCCAGGAACGCATTTTTACACTGAGAGAATGGATGGTTAACAACAGTCCTTAGCATTTTAGGTTTAGATATCAAATGTTAATGTGTACTATTTGTAATAGACATTTTCACCATTTTTGAAAACTGAAGCAGGGTTAATCTACTTCTATAAGCTGGAAAGACGTCTGTGGTATAAAACCAGAATACTTCTAGTGAGACTTTTCTTCAACACTCAGGAAAATATTAAAAGCATGGTTTGCTTTATATGCCACTAGAGTAGATGTTAATTTCACACTAAAAAGAAGAAATTCATACTCAATGGATTAAAACCTTTTAAACTCATGGCATAGAAACATGGGAAAACGAATTTCCTAGTCTTTTAGTAGAGATGCACTTCACTCAAAACATTAAAGAGCCAAAGACATCACTGTGTTAATACAACCATACATAATATAAGATCATATATACGGTCCGGAATTGCTGCAGCCCAATATATTTGGAAACATCTGATTTGTAGCAACACAATTTTCAAGATTGGTCATTATTTTCAAATACATCAGGAAAAAATATTCTGAAGGGGAGTGCTTCTTTGTGGTCATAGTCATGCCACACTTCTTAAAAACACTAGTAAAAATAAGTAAGGGAATCTGCCATAGAAATGTTAGCATTCATACAGATTTAGTAGTAACTTGACCAGACACAGAGAAAATGTGGTGTTGGCTGAAGACTAAGGGATAGAGGCAGGGACCTTTTTCTCTTTACTAGTTATTGAATCTAGTTACTAGTTATTGAATCCTAAATTCAATTCAACTCTCAGTGAGAGAAACTTGAACTGTCATAGATTTTTAATACTGCAATATATTGTGACTAAAAAACAAAGTTGGGATCTACCATAGACATATAAATAGCCCCCTGCTGGATTCAGGTAACTTTGGATCTAGTTATCTTTAGATGGTTTTCATACTGCAGTAACCAAAGATCATAAAGGTCTGACTCCAACTCACCTTAATTCTCTAGGTCCTTAAGTCTAGATACTAGGTGCAGGATTTATTTTTAGGGAAAACTTTGTGCTTCAGAACAGTATCTATGAAATAATATGAATTTGAAAATTCCTATTTTAAACCTAAGTGAGCAATAAATAAGCATGTACCTTTCATTGTTTCCGATTCCTGATAGGTTTTGCAGAATAAAAATTCTAGGACAAAAATGCTTATTCCACCGAACTAAAAAGTTGGAACCCATCCATTGCATACTATCAGTATTTGACATTAAAAATTTAAATTTATACCAAACTAATAAATAGACCTAATTTAAATATTAAATAGTAACAGCAGGAAAAACATTTCTCCATTCTCTCTCCTCCCACTCCCACACTTCCCAAAGGCAACGACTAAACTCTTTTAGACATTTTTGTTCTAGTATTAACCAATAAAACACTTCTACTACTTCTTGATTTGCCAATTTTAGGCTTTATTGACTTTCTATTATCATAGATGATGATTTAGTATTCTTAACCTCCCACTTCCTATCTCCTGTTATCCTATATCACCATTTTTTGGTCAGTGTTTACACTATTTCCTACAAAAAAATGCAGAGGCAGAAAATATTTCATGATTATTTCCTTCCTTGCACTACTTTAGTTTTTTGGAATAAACAGTTGTCTCATATTTTCTACTTGCATAGTTTTCTATGAACTCATTATTTCAGTTGTTCAACTAGAGCTGTTGTATGACTAACAGCAGTTTTTTTAACCCCAGTGCTCAAATATATCAGATAATGTATTGGTTCATTTTTTTCCCCCTGGATATCTGTCTCTCTGAAGCTTTTCCTTCCTCCTGCTCCAATCTGGAGAAGGCTTTGGGCACACCTTTGTCTTATAACTTCCTTTTGGCATTTTTCTGTGGTGGATTTACTATTTCAATTTTGTGCTTTCCTTTTTCCCATTTTTCTAGAGTATATTATCCTGTAGTTCTCTAAAGAGAGTTGTATGGCAGATACACTTTTTGAGTCCTTACATTCACACATGATTTATTGCTTGGTTATGCATTTCTAGGATGCAAA
The DNA here is from genome assembly GCF_024542745.1 of Macaca thibetana thibetana. Lineage (NCBI taxonomy): Eukaryota > Metazoa > Chordata > Mammalia > Primates > Cercopithecidae > Macaca > Macaca thibetana. Next base: position 74,125,583 of record NC_065585.1, on the reverse strand, counting down.
TAATTTCTCCCTCAGATTTTAAAAATTTATTAGTTATTTGAGATGGGGTCTTGCTATGTTGGCCAGGCTGGTCTCAAACTCCTGGTTTCAAGCTATCCTCCCATCTTGGCCTCCCAAAGTGCTGGGATTACAGGTGTGAGCCACTGTACCCACCCTTCCCTCAGATATTTGAAGGCCTTCTGTCCTAATACCTACTCAGCACTGAAAAAGTCAGTGCCATTTTGATTTGTGTTCCCTTCTAAGTGATTACAAATTCCTAATCCTACCACCACACCTACAACCTACAATCTCTTAAGAGCTTCTCCTTATTTCTAATGTTCTGAAATTTGACAATAGTATGTCTTGGTTTGGATTGTTTTGTCTTTTTTATTGTTGGGTATTAAGTAGACCCTTTCAATTTAGACTCATCTTGCAGGTCTGGGAAATTTTCTTATATTTCTTCTTTGATAATTTCTGCCTATTTTCAGTTCTTTTTTTGGGGGGACTCATTACGTTAATATTGTACTTCCAGCTTGCCTCCTAAATTCTTCTATCTTTTCTATTTTCCATTTTTGTTTTTTGTTGTTCTATTTCTAAAAAATTTCTCAACTTTGTTTTTCAAACTTCTGTTTATTTTGGTTATATATGTTTTTATTTTCCAAAGCTTTTTCATAGAGCTATTTTTCTTTTCCTTTTTTTTTTCCCCCTTTGAGACAAAGTTTCACTCTGTTGCCCAGGCAGGAGAGCAGTGGCATGATCACAGCTCACTGTAGCCTCAACCTTCCAGGCTCAAGGGATCCTCCCACCTTAGCCCCCACAGTAGCTGGGATTACAGGTGTGCCACCATGCCCACCTAATTTTTTTTTTTTTAATTTTAGTAGAGAGGAGGTCTCACTATGTTGCCCAGGCTTCTTGTGAACATCTGAGTTCAAGTGATCCTCCTGCTTCACCCTCCCAAAGTGCTGGAATTACAAGTGTGAGCTACCATGCCAACCTCTTTTACTATTATTTTAATATATACCTCTATATACTTATTATTTTTTATTGGGTCTGGGAAAGGAGTAGCAATAATAATATGTATTATTTCAAAGAATAATGCTTAATGTTTTAAAAAACTGTACATAATGTTAATGGCTTTTAATGTGGATTGTTGGAGATTCAGACTGCTTAAAATTTAGCATTATGAGTAATTTATCTGGATAAAACTGGTAACAAGCACTTTGTTGATAATTTATTGTTATATCATCCAATAATGGACAAAATAAGCATAAGCAGCACATAAAATAGAGTCCTCATTTACTACTGTTGACCTTCCTTTTTCAGAAAACTCTCTTGGCTGGTAAACACTACTCCCCCAGTGATTGTCCTGTCCTTGATTCAATCTTTCTAACCTTTGGCAGCTTCTTTTCCTGTATACGGTAGTCCTCCCTTAACTGTTGGGGATACATTCCAAGATCCCTAGTGGATACCTGAAACTGCATACCAAAGAGCACAAAACCTTATATATACATTGCTGTTTTTTCCTATGCATACATACATACCTATGATAAAGTTTAATTTATAAATTAGGCACAGTAAGAGATTAATAATACAGTAGAACAATTAAAACAGTATCCTGTAATAAACGTTATGTGAATGTGGTCTCGCTCTCTCAAAATATCTTATTGTTCTGTACTTACCTATTTTCAGACCCAGCTGACTGTGGGTAACTGAAATTGCAGAAAGTGAAACTGCAGATAACGGGGGACTACTGTATCCACCCCATGGTTGTCCACACACTCACTCATTGCTTCAATTGCAACCTCAGTGCTGATGACTTCCCAATCTCTATCTCTAACCCAGACCTCTATCATAAACTCCTCACTGCAGACTAGCTCTCACTAGTTCCCAGTGGTCATCTACTTCCCCATAGACAGCTCAGGCCTTTTGTTGTGGGAAGTCAAGGACCCTGAATGGAGGGACCAACTGGAACCGAGGCAGAAGAACATAAATTGTGAAGATTTCATGGATATTTATCAGTTCCCAAAATTAATACTTTTATAATTTCTTATGCCTGTCTTTACTGCAATCTCTGAACATAAATTGTGAAGATTTCATGGACATTTATCACTTCCCCTGTTAGTACTCTTACAATTTCTTATGCCCAGCATTACTTCAATCTCTTAATTCTGTTATCTTCGTAAGCTGAGAATGTACATCACCTCAGGACCACTATTGCATGAATTGATTGTAAAACATGTGTGTTTGAACAATATGAAATCAGTGCACCCTGAAAAAGAAAAGAATAACAGTGATTTTCAGGGAACAAGGGAAGATAACCATAAGGTCTGAATGCCTGTGGGGTCAGGCAGTATTCAACCATATTTTTCTTCTTGCAGAAAGCCTATAGATGAATGTGCGAGTAGGAGAAATATCGCTGAATTCTTTTCCCAGCGAGGAATAACCCTGGGGAAGGAATGCCTTCCTGGGGGGAGGTCTATGAACGGCCACTCTGGGAGTGTCTGTCTTATGTGGTTGAGATAAGGACTGAAATATGCCCTGGTCTCCTGCAGTACCCTCAGGCTTACTAGGATTGGGAAATTCCAGCCTGGTAAATTCTAGTCAGACTGGTTGTCTGCTCTTGAACCCTGTTTCCTGTTAAGATGTTTATCAAGACATTGTGTGCCCAGCAGGACATAGATCCTCATCAGTAATTCTAATTTTGCCTTGCCTTGTGATCTTTATTGTCCTTTGAAGCATGTGATTCTTGTGACCAACTCCCTGTTCATACACCCCCTCCCCTTTTAAAATCCCTAATAAAAACTTGCTGGTTTTGTGTCTCGGGGTTGTCATCACGGTCCTACCAATACGTGATGTCACCCCCGGAGGCCCAGCTGTAAAATTTCTCTCTTCGTACTCTTCCTCTTTATTTCTCAGACCAGCCGACACTTAGGGAAAATAGAAAGAACCCACGTTGATATATTGGGGGCTGGTTCCCCTGATACCTTTAATTTTCATTAAAATGTTTTATTATTTATACTTTAAATAGGCAATACATTCAAATAATTCAATTCCAAAATATATAAATGGGTATACTGTAAAATTTCCGGTCCTATCCTCCATCCCTTAGCCACTTATAAGTTCTCCTCCTGGGAAGGAACCAATGTTATTGGTCTTTTAATATTTATGATATCTTTTCTGCATACACAAGTAAGTCCACTTGTATGTGTCCCCTCCCCCACTAGTCACTTTAATTCCAAATTTGTTTTACAAGGCACCAATGCAGGTGGAACCAAGACTTTCACAACCAATATTTCTTTTTTTATTATTATTATACTTTTAAGTTCTAGGGTACATGTGCACAACATGCAGATTTGATACATAGGTATACATGTGCCATGTTGGTTTGCTGCACCTATGAACTTGTCATTTACATTAGGTATTTCTCCTAAAGCTATCCGTCCCCCAGCCCCCACCCTCTGACAGGCCCCACTGTGTGATGTTCCCCGCCCTATGTCCAAGTGAGCTTGTTCAATTGTTGAGTTGAACAATTCCCACCTATGAGTGAGAACATGTGGTGTTTGGTTTTCTGTCCTTGTGATAGTTTGCTGACAATGATGGTTTCAAGCTTTATCCATGTCCCTGCACAGGACGTGAACTCGTGCTTTTTTATGGCTGCATAGTATTCCATGGTGTATATGTGCCACATTTTTCTTTCTTTCCTTCTTTCTTTCTTTCTTTCTTTCTTTCTTTCTTTCTTTCTTTCTTTCTTTCTTTCTTTCTTTCTTTCTTTCTTTCTTTCTTTCTTTCTTCTTATTATTATACTTTAAGTTCTAGGGTACATGTGCATAACGTGCAGGTTTGTTACATATGTATACTTGTGCCATGTTGGTGTGCTGCACCCAGCAACTCGTCAGCACCCATCAACTCGTCATTTACATCAGGTATAACTCCCAATGCAATCCCTCCCCCCTCCCCCCTCCCCATGATAGGCCCCGGTGTGTGATGTCCCCCTTCCCGAGTCCAAGTGATCTCATTGTTCAGTTCCCACCTATGAGTGAAAACATGCGGTGTTTGGTTTTCTGTTCTTGTGATAGTTTGCTAAGAATGATGGTTTCCAGCTGCATCCATGTCCCTACAAAGGACACAAACTCATCCTTTTTTATGGCTACATAGTATTCCATGGTGTATATGTGCCACATTTTCTTAATCCAGTCTGTCGCTGATGGACATTTGGGTTGATTCCAAGTCTTTGCTATTGTGAATAGTGCCGCAATAAACATACATGTGCATGTGTCTTTATAGCAGCATGATTTATAATGCTTTGGGTATATACCCAGTAATGGGATGGCTGGGTCATATGGTACATCTAGTTCTAAATCCTTGAGGAATCGCCATACTGTTTTCCATAATGGTTATACTAGTTTACAATCCCACCAACAGTGTAAAAGTGTTCCTATTTCTCCACATCCTCTCCAGCACCTGTTGTTTCCTGACTTTTTAATGATTGCCATTCTAACTGGTGTGAGATGGTATGTCATTGTGGTTTTGATTTGCATTTCTCTGATGGCCAGTGATGATGAGCATTTTTCAATTCCTGGATATTCTTGTTAACTTTCTGTCTCGTTGATCTGTCTAATGTTGACAGTGGGGTGTTGAAGTCTCCCATTATTATTGTATGGGAGTCTAAGTCTCTTTGTAAGTCTCTAAGGACTTGCTTTATGAATCTGGGTGCTCCTGTATTGGGTGCATATATATTTAGGATAGTTAGCTCTTCCTGTTGAATTGGTCCCTTTACCATTATGTAATGGCCTTCTTTGTCTCTTTTGATCTTTGATGGTTTAAAGTCTGTTTTATCAGAGACTAGTATTGCAACCCCTGCTTTTTTTTTGTTCTCCATTTGCTTGGTAAATCTTCCTCCATCCCTTTATTTTGAGCCTATGTATGTCTCTGCATGTGAGATGGGTCTTCTGAATACAGCAGACTGATGGGTCTTGACTCTTTATCCAGTTTGCCAGTCTGTGTCTTTTAATTGGTGCATTTAGTCCATTTACATTTAAGGTTAATATTGTTATCTGTGAACTTGATCCTGCCATTATGATATTAACGGGTTATTTTGCTCATTAGTTGATGCAGTTTCTTCCTAGCCTCGATGGTCTTTACATTTTGGCATGTTTTTGCAATGGCTGGTACTGGTTGTTCCTTTCCATGTTTAGTGCTTCCTTCAGGGTCTCTTGTAAGGCAGGCCTGGTGGTGACAAAATCTCTGAGCATTTGCTTATCTGTAAAGGATTTTATTTCTCCTTCACTTATGAAACTTAGTTTGGCTGGATATGAAATTCCGGGTTTAAAATTCTTTTCTTTAAGAATGTTGAATATTGGCCCCCACTCTCTTCTGGCTTGTAGAGTTTCTGCCGAGAGATCTGTTAGTCTGATGGGCTTCCCTTTGTGGGTAACCTGACCTTTCTCTCTGGCTGCCCTTAAGTTTTTTTCCTTCATTTCAACTTTGGTGAATCTGGCAATTATGTGTCTTGGAGTTGCTCTTCTTGAGGAGTATCTTTGTGGCGTTCTCTGTATTTCCTGGATTTGAATGTTGGCCTGCCCTACTAGGTTGGGGAAGTTCTCCTGGATGATATCCTGAAGAGTGTTTTCCAACTTGGTTCCATTTTCCCCCTCACTTTCAGGCACCCCAATCAGACGTAGATTTGGTCTTTTCACATAATCCCATACTTCTTGCAGGCTTTGTTCATTTCTTTTTCTTCTTTTTTCTTTTGGTTTCTCTTCTGGCTTCATTTCATTCATTTGATCCTCAATCGCTGATACTCTTTCTTCCAGTTGATCGAGTCGGTTACTGAAGCTTGTGCATTTGTCACGTATTTCTCGTGTTATGGTTTTCATCTCTTTCATTTCGTTTATGACCTTCTCTGCATTAATTACTCTAGCTATCAATTCTTCCACTTTTTTTTCAAGATTTTTAGTTTCTTTGCGCTGGGTACGTAATTCCTCCTTTAGCTCTGAGAAGTTTGATGGACTGAAGCCTTCTTCTCTCATCTCGTCAAAGTCATTCTCTGTCCAGCTTTGATCCGTTGCTGGCGATGAGCTGCACTCCTTTGCTGGGGGAGATGTGCTCTTATTTTTTGAATTTCCAGCTTTTCTGCCCTGCTTTTTCCCATCTTTGTGGTTTTATCTGCCTCTGGTCTTTGATGATGGTGACGTACTGATGGGGTTTTGGTGTAGGTGTCCTTCCTGTTTGATAGTTTTCCTTCTAACGTCAGGGCCCTCAGCTGTAGGTCTGTTGGAGATTGCTTGAGGTCCACTCCAGACCCTGTTTGCCTGGGTATCAGCAGCAGAGGCTGCAGAAGATAGAATATTGCTGAACAGTGAGTGTACCTGTCTGATTCTTGCTTTGGAAGCTTCCTCTCAGGGGTGTGCTCCACCCTGTGAGGTGTGGGGTGTCAGACTGCCCCTAGTGGGGGATGTCTCCCAGTTAGGCTACTCAGGGGTCAGGGACCCACTTGAGCAGGCAGTCTGTCCCTTCTCAGATCTCAACCTCCGTGTTGGGAGATCCACTGCTCTCTTCAAAGCTGTCAGATAGAGTCGTTTGCGTCTGCAGAGGTTTATGCTGCTTTTGTTGTTGTTTAGCAGTGCCCTGTCCCCAGAGGTGGAGTCTACAGAGACAGGCAGGTTTCCTTGAGCTGCTGTGAGCTCCACCCAGTTCGAGCTTCCCAGCGGCTTTGTTTACCTACTTAAGCCTCAGCAATGGCGGGCGCCCCTCCCCCAGCCTCGCTGCTGCCTTGCTGTTAGATCGCAGACTGCTGTGCTAGTAATGAGGGAGGCTCCGTGGGCGTGGGACCCTCCCGGCCAGGTGTGGGATATAATCTCCTGGTGTGCCCGTTTGCTTTAAGCGCAGTATTGGGGTGGGAGTTACCTGATTTTCCAGGTGTTGTGTGTTTCAGTTCCCTTGGCTAGGAAAAGGGATTCCCTTCCCCCTTGCGCTTCCCAGGTGAGGCGATGCCTCACCCTGCTTCAGCTCTCACGGGTCGGGCTGCAGCAGCTGACCAGCACTGATTGTCTGGCACTCCCTAGTGAGATGAACCCAGTACCTCAGTTGAAAATGCAGAAATCACCGGTCTTCTGTGTCGCTCACGCTGGGAGTTGGAGACTGGAGCTGTTCCTATTCGGCCATCTTGCTCCGCCCCCGTGCCACATTTTCTTAATCCAGTCTATCATTGATGGACATGTGGGTTGGTTCCAAGTCTTTGCTATTGTGAATGGTGCTGCAATAAACATATGTGTGCATGTGTCTTTAGTAGAATGAATTATAATAATCCTTTGGGTATATGCCCAGTAATGGAATTGCTGGGTCAAATGGTATTTCTAATTCTAGATATTTGAGATATGCTACAGTGTCTTCCACAATGGTTGAACTAATTTACACTCCCACCAACAGTGTAAAAGTGTTCCTATTTCCCCACATCCTCTCTAGCATCTGTTGTTTCCTGACTTTTTAATGACTGCTATTCTAACTGGCATGAGATGGTATCTCATTGTGGTTTTGATTTACATTTCTCTGATGATCAGTGATGATGAGCATTTTATCATGTGTCTGTTGGCTGCATAGATGTCTTCTTTTGAGAAGTGTCTGTTCATATCCTTTGCCCACTTTTTGATGGGGTTGTTTTTTCTTGTAAATTTGTTTGAGTTATTTGTAGATTCTGGATATTAGCCCTTCATCAGATGGGTAGATTGCAAAACCTTTCTCCCATTCTGTAGGTTGCCTGTTCATCTGATGGTAGTTTCTTTTGCTGTGCAGAAGCTCTTTATTTTAATTAGATCCCATTTGTCTATTTTGGCTTTTGTTGCCATTGCTTTTGGTGTTTTAGTCAGGAAGTCCTTGCCCATGCCTATGTCCTGAATGGTATTGCCTAGGTTTTCTTCTAGGGTTTTTATGGTTTTAGGTCTAACATTTAAGTCATTAATGCATCTTGAATTAATTTTTGTATAAGGTGTAAGGAAGGGATCCAGTTTCAGCTTTCTAAATATGGCTAGCCAGTTTTCTCAGCACCATTTATTAAATAGGGAATCCTTTCCTCATTGCTTGTTTTTGTCAGGTTTGTCAAAGATCAGATGGTTGTAGATGTGTGGTGTTATTTCTGAGGCCTCAGTTGTGTTCCATTGGTCTATATCTCTGTTTTGGTACCAGTACCATGCTGTTTTGGTTACTGTAGTCTTGTAGTATAGTTTGAAGTCAGGTAGCGTGATGCCTCCAGCTTTGTTCTTTTTGCTTAGGATTATCTTGGCAATGCAGGCTCTTTTTTGGTTCCAAATTAAGTTTAGTTTTTTCCAATTCTGTGAAGAAAGTCATTGGTAGCTTGATGGGGATGGCATTGAATCTATAAATTACCTTGTGCAGTATGGCCAATTTCATGATATTGATTCTTCCTAGCCATGAGCATGGAATGTTCTTCCATTTGTTTGTGTCCTCTTTTATTTTATTGAGCAGTGGTTTGTAGTTCTCCTTGAAGAGGTCCTTCACATCCCTTGGAAGTTGGATTCCTAGGTATTTTACTCTCTTTGTAGCAATTGTAAATGGGTGTTCACTCATGATTTGGCTGTGTTTGTCTGTTACTCATGTATAGGAATGCTTGTGATTTTTGCACATTGACTTTGTATCCTGAAACTTTGCTGAAGTTGCTTATCAGCTTAAGGAGATGGGGTTTTCTAAATATACAATCATGTCATCTGCAAACAGGGACAATTTGACTTCCTCTTTTCCTGACTGAATACCCTTTATTTCTTTCTCTTGCCTGATTGCCCTGGCCAGAACTTCCAACACTATGTTGAATAGGAGTGATGAGAGAGGGTATCCTTGTCTTGTGCTGGTTTTCAAAGGGAATGCTTCCAGTTTTTGCCCATTCAATATGATATTGGCTGTGCATTTGTCATAAATAGCTCTTATTATTTTGAGATATGTTCTATCAATACCTAGTTTATTGAGAGTTTTTAGCATGAAGGGCTGTTGAATTTTGTCGAAGGTCTTTTCTGCATCTATTGAGATAATCATGTGGTTTTTGTCTTTGGTTCTGTTTATGTGATGGATTATGTTTATTGATTTGTGTGTGTTGACCCAGCCTTCCATCCCAGGGATGAAGCCATCCTGATCGTGGTGGATATGCTTTTTGATGTGCTGCTGGATTCAGTTTGCCAGTATTTTATTGAGGATTTTCAAATCGATGTTCATCAGGGATATTGGTCTAAAATTCTCTTTTTTTATTGTGTCTCTGCCAGGCTTTGGTATCAGGATGATGCTGGCCTCATAAAATGAGTTAGGGAGGATTTCCTCTTTTTCTATTGATTGGAATAGTTTCAGAAGGAATGGTACCAGCTCCTCTTTGTACCTCTGGTAGAATTAGACTGTGAATCTGTCTGGTCCTGGACTTTTTTTTCGTTGGTAGGCTATTAATTATTGCCTCAATTTCAGAGTCTGCTATTGGTCTATTCAGAGATTCAACTTCTTCCTGGTTAAGTCTTGGGAAGGTGTATGTGTCCAGGAATTTATCCATTTCTCCTAGATTTTCTAGTTTTGTTTTTTTTTTTTTTTTTTTGCATAGAGGTGTTTATAGTGTTCTCTGATGGTAGTTTGTATTTCTGTGGGTTTGGTGGTGATATCCCCTTTATCATTTTTTATTGCATCTCTTTGATTCTTCTTTTCTTCTTTATTAGTCTTGCTAGCGGACTATCAATTTTGTTGATTTTTTCAAAAAACCAGCTCCCGGATTCATTAATTTTTTGAATGGTTTTTTGTGTCACTATCTCTTTCAGTTCTGCTCTGATTTTAGTTATTTCTTGTCCTCTGCTAGCTTTTGAATGTGTTTGCTCTTGCTTCTCTAGTTCTTTTAATTGTGATGTTAGGGTGTCAATTTTAGATCTTTTCTGCTTTCTCTTGTGGGCATTTAGTGCTATAAATTTCCCTCTACACAATGCTTTAAATGTTTCCCAGAGATGCTGGTATGTTGTATCTTTTTTCTCATTGGTTTCAAAGAACATCTTTATTTTGGACTTCATTTCGTTATTTACCCAGTCGTCATTCAGGAGCAAGTTGTTCAGTTTCCATGCAGTTGTGCGATTTTGAGTGAGTTTCTTAATCTTGAGTTCTAATTTGATTGCACTGTGGTCTGAGAGAAAGTTTGTTGTGATTTCTGTTCTTTTACATTTGCTGAGGAGTGCTTTACTTCCAATTATGTTGTCAGTTTTGGAATAAGTGTGATATGGTGCTGAGAAGAATGTATATTCTGTTGATTTGGGGTGGAGAGTTCTGTTGATGTCTATTAGGTCTGCTTGGTGCAGAGCTGAGTTTAAGTCCTGGATATCCTTGTTAACCCTTTGTCTCCTTGATCTGTCTAATATTGACCATGGGGTGTTAAAATCTCCCATTATTAGTGTGTGGGAGTTTAAGTCTCCTTGTAGTTCACTAAGAACTTGCTTTATGAATCTGGGTGCCCCTGTATTTGGTGCATATATATTTAGGATAGTTAGTTCTTCTTGTTGAATTGATCCCTGTACCATTATCTAATGTTCTTCTTTGTCTCTTGGGGAAGTTCTCCCAGATAATATCCTGAAGAGTGTTTTCCAACTTGGTTCCATTCTCCCCATCACTTTCAGGTACACCAGTGAAACACAGATTTGGTCTTTTCACATAGTCCCATATTTCTTGGAGGCTTTGTTCATTTATTTTTATTCTTTTTTCTCTAACCTTGTCTTCTCACTTTATTTCATTAATTTGATCTTCAATCACTGATACCCTTTCTTCCTCTTGATTGAATCGGCCACTGAAGCTTGTGCAAGTGTCACGAAGTTATCTTGCCATGGTTTTCAGCTCCATCAGGTAATTTAAGGTCTTCTCTACACTGTTTATTCTAGTTATCCATTCGTCTAACCTTTTTTCAAGGTTTATATTTTCCTTGCGATGGGTTCGAACATGTTCCTTTAGCTCAGAGAAGTTTGTTATTACCGACTTTCTGAAGCCTACTTCTGTCAACTCATCAAAGTCATTCTCTGTCCAGCTTTGTTCTTTTGCTAGTGAGGAGCTGTGATCCTTTGTAGGAGAATAGGTGCTCTGATTTTTAGAATTTTCAGCTTTTCTGCTCTGGTTTCCCCCCATCTTTGTGGTTTTTACCTACCTTTGGTCTTTGATGTTGGTGACCTACAGATGGGGTTTTGGTGTAGATGTTGTTTTTGTTGCTGTTGATGCTATTCCTTTGTGTTTTTAATTTAGTTTTCCTTGTAAGAGTCAAGTCCCTCAGCTGTAGGTCTTTTGGAGTTTGCTGGGGGTCCACTCCAGATCCTGTTTGCCTGGGTATCAGCAACGGAGGCTGCAGAACAGCATATATTGCAGAACAGCAAATATTGCTGCCTGATCCTTCCTCTGGAAGCTTCATCCCAGAAAGTCACCCGCCTATATGAGGTGTCTGTTGGCCCCTACTGGGAGGTGTCTCCCAGTTAGGCTACATGGACCCACTTGAGGAGGCAGTCTGTCCATTCTCAGAGCTCACATGCCGTGTTGGGAGAACCACTGCTCTCTTCAGAGCTGTCAGAGCTGCAGACGTTTAAGTCTGCAGAAGTTGTCTGCTGCCTTTTGTTCAGTTAAGCCCTGCCCACAGAGGTGGAGTCTAGAGGCAGTAGGTCTTGCTGAGCTGTGGTGGGCTCTGCCCAGTTCGGGCTTCTTGGCTGCTTTGTTTACCTACTCAAGCCTCAGCAATGGCAGATGCCCCTCCCCCAGCCAGGCTGCCGCCTTACAGTTTCATCTCAGACTGCTGCGCTAGCAGTGAGCAAGGTTCCATGGGCATGGGACCCGCTGAGCCAGGCATGAGAGAGAATCTCCTTGTCTGGCAGTTGCTAAGTCCTTGGGAAAATTGCAGTATTTGGGTGGGAGTGTCCCATTTTTCCAGGTACAGTCTGTCATAGCTTCCTTTGGCTAGGAAAGGGAAATCCCCTGACCCCTTGTGCTTCCCATGTGAGGTGATGCCCCACCCTGCTTCAGCTTGCCCTCCGTGGGTTTCACCCACTGTCCAACCATTCCCAGTGAGATGAACCAGGTACCTCAGTTGGAAATGCGGAAATCACCTGTCCTCTACATCAATCACGCTGGGAGCTGCAGACCAGAGCTGTTCCTATTCAGTCATCTTGGAATGGATCCCCCAATATTTCAAATACTGAACGTATATCCCCTAACAAAACACAAGTATTGGCTGGGTGTAGTGGCTTGTGCCTATAATGCTAGCACTTTGGGGGGCTGATGCTGGTGGATTGCTTGAGTCTAGGAGTTCTATTTTTTTTTTTTTTTGAGATGGCGTCTCGCTCTGTCGCCCAGGCTGGAGTGCAGTGGTGCGATCTTGGCTCACTGCAAGCTCTGCCTCCTAGGTTCATGCCATTCTCCTGCCTCAGCCTCCCGAGTAGCTGGGACTACAGGTGCCCGCCACCACGCCCGGCTAATTTTTTGTATTTTTTAAGAAGAGATGGGGTTTCATGGTGTTAGCCAGGATAGTCTTGATCTCCTGACCTCATGATGCCCCCCTGCACCTCCCAAAGTGCTGGGATTACAGGCGTGAGACACTGCGCCCAGTCTCTATTTTTTAAAATAAAAATTAAAGCAAAAGTATCTTCCCAAGCACCCCCAAAAATAGAATAGGAGGGAAAGACTGATAGTAATGAGAGTCTTCCTCCTCCACCATTCCCTGGAAATTGGTGGCAGGTCTCATTTTGATGTGTGTTGCATTGTTATAAGCACAGACTTCGGAGGGGGCACTGATAAACAGCACTAGCAGAAATAAGACTATCTGCCCTTGAATCTTTTCACATGTTCTCCAGGATTCTACTTTCCCTGCTACCAGCCACTTCACCAACTTTTAATTGAAGTGACAATCTGGAGAGACGACTTCAAAATACTCAAAGTCTCGAGAGAAATACACAGAAACGATTAAGGTTGCACAGAGATGACCCAGTCATTCTTTGAGTTGCTGCAGCATAATTGGATTTATTTATTATATATTTTACACAAATTGGAAAGAAGGCAAAGTTATTCAGTAAGGTAACTATATTGGTCCAGAATCTTCCTGTGACAGTCTTCTTCTGGAAACAGGTTTTGCTCACTCCAGCCACAGGGGGTAGCTGGGCTAAATACAGTACCTAATGTTTCCTTGACCACAGGGACTGGTCTAAGGGATGGGAAATAAACCAGTATAAATCACTGAATTCTTCCCCTAGGATTTTTCATCTCGAAGCTAGACAAATCAGTTTTTTCTGCTGGTTATAGAATGGTGAGAATACGAGCCTAGAGGCCAGTTATGGGGGCTCATGACTGTAATCCCAGCACTTTGGGAGACTGAAGCAGGAGGACTGCTTGAGTTCAGTTCAAGACCAGCCTGGGCAACATGGCAAGACTTTATCTCTACAAAAACCAAATACATAAATAAAAATTAGCCAGGCATGGTAGCCTGCACCTGTGGTCCCAGCTACTGGGGCAGTTAAGGTGGGAGGATCACTTAAGCCTGGGAGGTGGAGGTTGCAGTGAGCCATGTTTGTGCCACTGCACTCCAGCCTGGGTGATATAGCAAGATCCCATCTCCCCCCACTAAAAAAAAAAAGTAGTGTGAGCCCAGAGCTCCCATAACCGTGTCCATGTCCTTCATCATGTGAAGAACCCAGTTGAATGTGGGGTCTCCTACCTGCAAAGATAAATAGAGGTGAGAGGTTTGGGGTTGTATTGATGGGAATGTCAACATCTGTTCTTGTTCACAGGCTTGACTTTACTCTACTCTTATTCTTCTCAGGTTGGTTACATGTGCCAACCAACTTCCCCCTTTGCTTAAGCTTGTTGAAATAAGTTTCTGTTACCTGTAACAAAATATATCTTATCTGCTCAGCTCCAGTTCCATACATCTGAGTGCCTACTAGGTATCTCCCTTTGGATGTTTCCTGGTACTTCAAACTTGTATCTGTAGTAAAACGCATCTTTCTTCTCTTCTGTACTCTACCTGTCCCGTTTCTTCTAGTCTCTCAATCTGGTTACCAACATCTACCCAGCTGCCCAAGCCAGAAATCTATAGCTCTTCTAGACTTCTCTCTGTCTACCTGATCCCCCATCTCTCAATAACTAATAGGTTTCTAAGTGCTATTCCTCTTCTTTAATATTTATCCTATATCTTATCCCCCATTCTAGAATCCTTGATACCCCTTCTGTTTTTTTCCTTCCCCCACGATACTGAAAACATCAAATCTTAGAATGCTTACGCTCCCCACTGCCTCTGTTCAATGGGGTCCCTGTCCCCTTCTGATAAAACTTCTGGTCCCTGATGATTGGTCCAGAGCAGTCAGCATAAAGGCTGGTCAGTAACATATAAGAAAGTGTGGCAAGAAAATTCTCTCAAACAGAGAACAAATACACCAATCAGATCGTTTTCTATGAGGAGATCAGTACCTGAGACATGAAGAGGGCTACACAGTTGCCAAACAGAGGCTGAAGATATGCAGAGAGAAGGCAGAGGTGACAACAAGCAGGCTTTGGAAACTCTTGAATAAACAGAACATGAGTAAGCAAAAACTTCCAGGTGCTCTGAACGGAAGGTAAAGTGATTGTCTGAAGTACTGGAAATGAATAGAGGAATGAAATCACCAGAATAGAAGAGGACCAACTCTTGCTGTGAGGATACAACAAAATAATACTAGAACTGCTCCAGAACCTGAAATGCTTTCCAATTCCTAAAGTATACATATCTCAACCTGTATGAAACATGGCTGGATAACAATACGTTGCTTCCTGTGTGATTTCTGTGTTCCCATGAGATTCTTGTTATCCCTATGGCCTCAACACACAATAACATAAATTCTAGTTGTATAAATTAGTTCCCCAACCAAATGATGCTCTGCCATATCTATGTGCATACATGATTTCCTCCAATTGGAACAATTCTCCCATCTACCATACAAAAACCCCTAACTTTGCCTACCATGTACCCATCTTTTAAGACTGAGCTCAAGGTCCTCTAAGCAGCTTTCTATAACTCAGCCAGGTAAGCTCCTCTTCCTTTACTCTAGCACATGGTAATTGTATGTCTTCATAAATAAAATATGAGCTTCTTTTGTTTACCTTTGTATCCCCGGGCCTGGCCCAGTACCCAGGACAAAGCAGACATTTAATGAATGCCATTGTTTTGGTTAAAGCTCTCAGTTGCTAGACTCTTTCAATAAACAATAAATGTACTAGCCTTCCATTATCACCCCTCTTCCAATATATCTAATTACAGTCTGCAGTATCTGAAGTGGGCCATGGTACTATAAAAAGACAATGATTCCATGGCTTTTACGTAAGATTTCCTCAGCTCAGAATGCCCTTCTCATCCCTGTTCCCCAACTTCTTCCAAGAATAGAGGTAGGAAGTCCAGAATTAATTGCACTGGTTCAGGCAAGAGAGGATGATGGCCTGGACTAAGGAGTATTGGTGGGGTAAGAGGTAGTGATACATTCTGGAGGTGGAATAGGCATTAAGTACTTGGTGAAGATTTGGTTATAAGAGGAGGAAGAGAAGCATATCAAAAACAAATCCTGGAGTTTGAGACCAGCCTGGCCAACATAGTAAAACCGTGTTTCTACTAAAAATACAAAAATTAGCTGGGGCTATAATCCTAGTTATTCAGGAGGCTGAGGCAGGAGAATCGCTTGAATCCAGGAGGCAGAGGTTGCAGTGAGCCAAAATCGCACCACTGCACTCTAGCCTGGGCAACACGGTGAGATTCTGTTGCGCAAAAAAAAAAAAAAAAAAAAAAAAAAAAAAAGAATAAATCCTTTGGCCTCAGCCTTGGCTGCACTGTTGGCTTCCCTGGTTTTGAGGCTCTTGGACTTGGATTGAGCCATGCTACCAGCTTCTCTTTTTCCCCAGCTTGCAGGTAGCCTATTGTGGGATTTTGTCTTGTAACTGCGTAAG
Organism: Macaca thibetana thibetana; assembly: GCF_024542745.1. NCBI lineage: Eukaryota > Metazoa > Chordata > Mammalia > Primates > Cercopithecidae > Macaca > Macaca thibetana. The sequence continues at coordinate 74,109,647 of NC_065585.1, read as the reverse complement.
CCGATTCTCCCTAATAAAACTCCCTTTTAGATATACATTTGTATTATCGGTTCTGCTCCTCTGGAGAACCCTAACATAGTATCATTCAGTGATATTAAGTACATTGACAGTGTTTTGCAATCACCGCTACCACCTATCACCAGAACTCTTTTCATCTACCCAAACTGCAAAACTTCTTATATGAAACACTAACTTCCCATTTCCCCTTCCTCCTAGTCCCTGGTATCCACCATTCTTCTTTCTGTCTATGAATTTGACCACTCTAGGCACCTCCTATAAGTACTATTGTATAGTGTTTATCTTTTTGTGACAGGCTAGTATCACTTAGCATAATGTCTTCAAGGTTCATCCATGTTGTAGCACATGTCAGAATTTCCCTCCTTTGTAAGAAGAAATACATTCCGCTATATGTGTATAGCATATTTTATTTATCCAGTCGTCCTTCAACAGACATTTAGGTTGCTTCCACCTTTTGGCTATTGTGAATAAAGTTGCTGTGAACATGGATGTACAAATGTCTGTTCAAGTCCCTGCTTTTAATTTTTTGGGTATATAGTCAGAAGAGAAATTGCTGACCATATGGTAATTCTAAAGGTTTTTTTGAGGAAGTACCATACTGTTTTCCATAGTGGCTACACGATTTTATGTTCCTATCAGCAATGCACAAGGATTCCTCCACATTCTTGCCAACACTTGTTATTTATTTATTTATTTTAATTTAAAATTTTTAATAACAGCTATCCTAATGGGCCTGAAGTGGTATCTCAGGGTTTTAACATTTATCTAATGATGAGTGATGATGAATATCTTTTCATGTGTTATGGGCCACTTGTATATCTTTTGTGGAGAAATGTCTATTCAAGTTCTTTGCCTATTTTTCAATTAGGATGATTTTGTTTTTGAGTTTATAGTTATTCTGTAATAAGAACCAGTTCTAGGAATACGGGTCTAGGTCTTCAAAGCATGAGAATAAGTGTATTAGAATGGCATGAAAATTCTAGGGACCTTGGGAAAAGAGGCAGAAAGAGATGAAGCTGCCAAAGAAAACTAAAAAAATGTTAAGTCTGGCTGGGTGTGGTAGCTCATGCCTATCATCCCAGCACTCTGGAAGGTTGAGGCAGGAGGAATGCTTGAGCCAGTTCAAGACTAACCTAGGCAACATAGTGAGATTCTATCTGTATAAAAAATAAAAACATTAGCCAGGTGTGGTGCTGTGTGCCTGTAGTCCCAGCTATTCAGGAGGCTGAGGTGGGAGGATTGCTTGAGCCTGGGAGGTAGAGACTGCAGTGAGCTGAGATTGCACAATTGCACTCCAGCCTAGGTGACAGAGAGACTGTCTCAAAAACAAACAAAAAACTTTTTAAAGTCTCACTCTTTAGAGAAGAGTAAACAAAATGCACTCAGAATTCCGGGCATATTTTAGTATTGTAGTTTGAGAACTGTATAAGTAAGCACTGGTGGACTGCCTTGTGAACCTAACCACTATATAGGAACACTACTTATATAAAAATATAAAAAATGCCCTATGTTATAATCCTTTAATTTAAATGTAAACTTTTGGTAAATAATTCATGTATAAGCTGATGACTATTTACATACTAAAATTTAAACTTGGGAAGTATGTTGGTAGCATTAATGGATTACAGAAATAATTACTCATTATATAATACTTTAAATTAGGAATTTAATATTTTTCAATCACCAAAAATTCATTTGCATGAATCATTTGTGGTATACCAGAATAAGAAAATACACATGATACAGAGTTATGGAACCAATAGATAGTCATGATATAGTTGATAGAAACATCAAGACAAAGCAATTATGTACAGATAGAGACAAGGGTTGAGAAAAGAGTAAGGGTGCATAGAAATCTGTGCTGTTAAATAAAGTAGCTATAGAAAACAGTATTACTGATCACTAATAATAGATAACTGACCACCAAAAATAACATCAAGTTTAAATTGGATAAATTTTATTATTTTTAAAGTAACCATTTTATTGAATCTATTGAAAACTGATAAACTATTAGATTTTGAATTTTTGGTAAAACGTTATAAAACCAAGGTTAGAGAAATAACCTATCATATGGTTGTATAGTGTAATTCATATATTTTAGCATAAATATAACATTATTTTAAAGCATATCTAGGGTTATTTTCAATGTTTTATACTTTTATACTCTCTATAAAATAACCTATAGTTAAGAAAACATACCATTCTCTCAAAGCAAAATAAAACAAAGCTTTCTTTAATCTGAAACTAAAGATGAGCTTTCCATTTCTTGTCAGGATCTGTGCTGCTAACTGTAGAAAGAAAATCAGAGAGTAAAAATTTAACAATAGATAAGTAAATGCACTGGATTTTAAGTTACCTTGTGGCTAGAAAAACTACTCATTCTTAAAATAATTTTGTTGCTCAATATAAAGTTGGGTATTTTTGGTACATGTAAAAACATTGCTAAGGCTTCCACATCAAATTCAAGCTTAGAATTCTGGCTTTTAAGGATTACATTTCTATAAATTATTAGTTTGACAAACTAACACTAGAAAATAATTACATAATTACTGCTTTAACATCTCTGAGTTTACTACCTTTACCACTGTTTAAAACCTTTGGCTGTTCCCAAATCTACCACATGTAAAATTCTTCGTGGTTTTTGGGTCTGGGAGAATAGAAGTTATCTTCCTACTACATGTCTTTGATTGCCATTCTGGTGAGTAAGGATTGGAATTCCAACTGAGATTCTAATTCCCATGGGAGCCTTTGGTTCCAACTTGTGGTCAACTGGCCCTGTGCTACTGACCTTCCTAGCGCCTGTCTCTCTCCAATTTAAAGTGATATTCATGGGAGAACTCTGATGGGTATTATTTTTCCTCGAAGGAAACTAAGGCATCTGTAAAAATATTTTAAATGCTGGTAACAGAAGAAAATTTGGAAGCATACTCACATATTTTTCCTTCTTTTTCTAGTTTTTTCAAATGAAGCAAGAGATTACGTTTAGCCATTTCATGTAAATTCTCAGGAGTATTCTAAAAGAAAAATGAAGGTGAAAAAAATTCCTTCTTTTTAAAAAAAGAACAGTTAATTTTTTTGAAAGCTTTGAAGAAAAGCAAAATGTAACAAAAGTTTATCTTAAACACATTTTTAACTTAACATTTTTCACAATTTCACTTTGTATACATCTTGTTTTATATTCTATCTATACTCCTATAGATAGAATAGGTTGTAAGTGCCATAAAGACAGTAGCAGTATCTGTTCTTTTTTTTTGAGACAGAGTTTCACTCTTGTTGCCCAGGCTGGAGTACAATGGCGCGATCTCAGCTCACTGCAACCTCCGCCTCCCAGGTTCAAACTATTCTCGTGCCTCAGCCTCCCGAGTAGCTAGGATTACAGGCGTGTGCCAGCATGCCTGGCTAATTTTTGTATTTTTAGTAGAGATAGGGTTTCACCACATTGGCCAGGCTTGTCTCGAACTCCTGACCTCGGGTGATCCACCCGCCTTGGCCTCCTAAAGTGCTGGGATCACAGGCGTGAGCCACCATGCCCGGCCCAGCAGCAGTATCTGTTTTGTTCATTACTGAATATTCAGTGTTTAGCATAATAATACATAGCAGAAACACATTAATATTTTATGAATGAATAAATGTAAAAATTATTCTTAGAATGTTTTCATGATGCTACAGACAGTTGGCCCTATAATTTATTTATTAGGTTACACGGTAATATCTTTGTATATTTAATTTAAATTTAATTTTTAGAAAAAAGTTTTTGGGGTGGGCGCAGTGACTCACACCTGTAATCCCAGCACTTTAGGAGGCCAAGGCAGGCGGATCACCTGAGGCCGGGAGTTCAAGACCAGCCTGACCAACACCGAGAAACCCTGTCTCTACTAAAAATACAAAATTAGCCAGGTGTGATGGCACATGCCTGTAATCCCAGCTACTCAGGAGGCTGAGGCAGGAGAATTGCTTCAACCCGGGAGGCGGAGGTTGCAGTGAGCTGAGATGGCACCATTGCACTCCAGCCTGGGCAACAAGAGAGAAACTCTGTCTCAAAAAAAAAAGTTTTTGAGATACAGTCATGCACTGTCACCAAGGTTGGTGTGCAACGGTATGATGTCGGCTCACTGCAGCCTTTACTTCCCAGGCTCATGTGATCCTCCCATCTCAGCCATCCGAGCAGCTGGGATCACAGGCATGTGCCACCACGCCCGGCTCATTTAAAAAATTTTTTGTAGAGTTGAGGTCTCACTATGTTGCCCAAGCTTGTCATGAACTCCTGGGCTGAAGCAACCCTTCCACTTAGCCTCCCAAAACGCTGGGATTACAGGGGTGAGCCACTATGCCTGGCCACAAAAGCTTACATTTTTAACCTCTAAGCTATGCTACCTAGACAGCAGACATCTAATAAACATTTGCTGAAAAACTGAATTATACTGAATGCTATATAGTGCTGTCAATACAGTGATATTCTCAGAGGCCACTGAGGTGTAAGGCTCTTTCCCTACATACTACTTTACTCATGTTCTTTGATTTTTTTTTTTCCTTTTTCTCCATTGTTTGGCATTGCTACTACTTCTCACTGCTTTGCTACTACTTCTCACTGTTACCATCCCAATATTTGTGTCTAGCAGGTCACCCCGCCTTTCTTGGTGCAGGCTAGCACACGAGATAATCAAGATGGCTAGAATAATCCAAAAATTATTACAAAATGTAATCATCAGGCTCTTGGTAGTTCCTCCTAAATAGGCAGTTTCTCCTACAATAGTCAAGTATATAAAGTTCAATGATGGCTCAAAATGGCTATCTTTGTTCTCTAAGGCCAGTTTTTGTTTAATTTTAGCGCTGTAGAAAGTTTAGGCTGCTGGTCTCACATCTAGAAAAGTGGCATAACTTCTGATCTGGGATATGATAAGTTTACCATTTCTATAGTCTACTAAATAGATAATTCTGATAAATCTGTGACTACATACAAATAAGAAAACTGAAAATTACCTTGTAAATAATTTTTACAAGCTCCATTACTGTAAATGATTTCTCAAAGTTCTCACGAAATAATGTAAGAATTTGCTGCTCTCGGATATTTCTGTGAGAAATGTATTCTTGAATTTTAGCTTCAGCATTATGAATTACTGGGCCATGTCCTGAATTAAAATAATTATGAGTTACTTCAGCCAGATAAAAAAATACTAAGTACAACAGAAGCTAACTCACTCTATGAACTATTTGGAAAGCTATACAGGTGAAAGAGATTTAAAAATTATGTACAATGCCCCCCAATTAGAAAATTATAGCAAATACAATCTATAGAAAATATTGTGTACATTAAAAATAGGAATAAAAATTTAACAATAAAATATAGCAATAAAAATAGCAACTACAATAATAACAATAGGTAATGTTTATGGAGTGCTCACTATGTGCTAGGCACTGCCCTAAATGATTAACATACATTATTCTTACAAGAATCCCATGAAGTAGGTACAATTATTATACCTTTCTTATGGCAGAAACTGAGGCATACGGAGGGTAAATAATCTGTCCACAGTTACATAGCTAAGAAGGGGTAGAGTTAGGATTCTGACGGGATCTCTTAACCACTCTGTGCTCTTGACCATTAGGCTAAGCTTATAAAATACTGCAAAAGGAGAATGTAAAAAGCAGTTTCATGTACATGACCAAGCTCTATTAAAAATTCACAAGACCCACAGTAGAACTTTAAGAATCCTATGTATACGCTTATGTATGTCAGAAATTTTGACAACCCAGATTAAGTTATACTATAATTTACCTCCCTTTTAAGACAGTACATATTAATATTATATATTATACAAGTCTGGAAGAATGATGTTCTTGAATATTTGAGAACAAAATATTCAGAAGCAGGCTAACCTGTTATGGGATCTGGTTAGACACAGACCTATCATTTATTTGCTGTGTGGCTAATAAATGAGGAATTATCTGAATCTCTCCAAGCTGTTTCTTCTGATGTGTGGTGAGGAAACCACTACCTACTTTACAGGGTTTTGGTGAGGATGACAACTGTAAAGGCCCTTGCACAAAACCTGATGGCTAGAAGGCTTTAATATTATGGTAGCTATGGCTACAGAGCATAATTTACATATAAACAACTGCTGTGCTAGTAAGCCACTTCACTGGATTAATTAAAGCACTCTAGAATCTTTACTAGGCAGCCTCTCATTAGCTTAGCCTGAATGTGAATTCACCGAACGTCTGCCCTCTTCTCTTTAAAAATAGCTGTCTTTAGCAAAAACAAAGCAAAACAAACAAAACCCCCAAGGCTATCAGCCTGCAATCCTTTAACGTCATCATATTAATCTAAATGCCTAGCTCTACTGTATGTTTTTTATTTCCCCAGCAGTAGGAACTCATCACAGAGTATAAATGTGTTGAAGATACTGGATGGATGGATCTTTCAATGGGTTAGGAGCAAGTTAGAAGAACTTAGAAAATTAAGTGGCCTAGTCCCTTTTTCCTTTTGGGCCTTTTTGTTGGGTCCTTTCTTAGCTTTTTTTTTTTTTTTTTTTGAGAAGGAGTCTCACTCTGTTGCGTGATCTCTGCTCACTGCAACCTCCGCCTCCCATGTTCAAGTGATTTTCCTCCCTCAGCCTCTTGAGAAGCTGGGATTACAGGTGCCCGCCACAATGCCTGGCTAATTTTTGTATTTTTAGTAGGTCTGGGGTTTCACCATGTTGGCCTGGCTGGTCTTGAACTCCTGACCTCAGGTGATCTGCCTGCCTTGGCCTCCCAAAGTGCTGGGATTACAGGCATGAGCCACTGCGCCTGGCCATTTCTTAGCTCTTAAGATGAAGGAGAGATTGATATTGTAGAACAGTCCAGTGAGATCTGAGATACTAATATGTTTCTCTTTCTGGAGAATGGAAATAAGGATTACCATTTTATAGTTGATATAGAAGCTATTGGTATTTCAATATTGTAAATTAAAAAAACTAAAGCTCAGAGGTCAAACATTACCCAAAGTTACACAGCTAAAATGTGGTACAAATACAAATCAAGTTAACAAAAATGACAGTGGCTTATGGAATGAAAATATTTTCCCATTTCAATGTAAGCTTATTTCTTTGCACAGTTCTATTAATAACTGTATGTTGAAAAATAACCCTCATATCTTTATCAAAAGTTATTAATATGGCTCTCGGCCTTCTCTTTAACTGCACAGCTAGAGAGGACTTAGGGGTGTATTTTTTTCCTTTTTTTTTTTTTTTTGAGACAGAGTCTCACTCTGTTGCCCAGGCTGGAGTGCAATGGCGGATCTTGGCTCATTGCAACCTCCACCTCCCAGGTTCAAGCAATTATCCTGCCTTAGCCTCCTGAGTAGCTGGTATTATAGGTGCCTGCCACTATGCCCGGGTAATTTTTTTATTATTAGTAGAGACAGGGTTTCAACATGTTGGCCAGGCTGGTCTCGAACTCCTGAACTCGGGTGATCTGCCCACCTAGGCTTCCCAAAGAGGGGTATATTTTAAAGAAGTAGTTTATATGTTTTTTTTTTTTTTTTTTCCCGAGACAGAGTCTTGCTTTTGTCACCCAGGCTGGCACACAGCGGTGCGATCTCGGCTGACTGCAACTTCCATCTCCCACATTCAAGCGATTCTCCTGTCTCGGCCTCCCAAGTAGCTGGGATTACAGGCGTGTGCCACCACGCTCAGCTAATTTTTGTATTTTCAGTGGAGACGGGGTTTCACCATGTTGGCCAGGCTGGTCTCGAACTCCTGACCTCATGATCTGCCCGCCTTGGCCTCCCAAGTGCTGGGATTACAGGTGTGAGCCACCGAGCCTGGCCTTATATGTTATCTCTTCAAGGCCAAATACATACAGAGACAAGCCAAAATGAACCTTCCTCATCATCTGACACAAATGGTTTGCTAGGTTTGAAAAACTATCCACTTTGGCATGCCTGTAAACCCAGCACTTTGGGAGGTTGAGGTGGGAAGACTGCTTGAGGTCAGGAGTTTGAGAACAGCCTGGAAAACACAGCAAGACCTTGTCTCTATTTAAAAATACAAAAAAATTAAAAAATTACCCACCTGGATATATAATATCAGCTTTAATTTTCAATAACTCTTTTAAAGAGTTCATATAATCATAGAGGTCTTCAAATATCGTTGTTCCTTCCCCTAGGATGCAGTCTCCAGAAAAGATAGCGTTTTCTTCCTCTAAGAGTAGAGCCATATGATCATCAGTGTGGCCAGGTGTATATAGAACTCTGGTTGAAAGAAGAAATAAGGAATAATAACAATTATGAACTCAGGCTTAGAAGAAATTCTGAGAAGTAAATTATTCTCTATCCTTATCTTTAGACACAAATAAACAGATGAGTTAAAAAGCATCTTTTTTTTTCTTGTACCCACTGAAAATTATCATTAGAAAATGCTCTCCTTCAACTAAACAAAGATTCTCACTCTGAAGTAAAATTTAATACTTTTCCCACCCTTTTTTTTCTTCTTTTTTTTTTTGAGACAGGGTCTCACTCTGTTACCCAGGCTGCAGTTCAGGGGCACAATCACAGGTCACTGCAGGCTCAATCTTCCAGGCTTAAGTGATCCTCCCACCTCAGCCTCCTGAGTAGCTGGAACCACAGGTGCGGGCCATCAAGCCTGGCTAATTTATTTTTATTTTTTGTAGAGACAGGAGCTCACAAAATTGACAGGCTGGTCTTGAACTCTTAGACTCAAGCAATCCTACCACCTCGGCCTCCCAAAGTGCTGGAATTATAGGCATGAGCCACCTCGTCTGGCCTCCTACCTTTTTTATTTTATAAGTAATAAGCACTGATTATAACAAATTTGGAAAAGAGAAAAGGAAAGTATTTAAAAGAAATGAACATCAACAACCATTTCTATTCCTCAGAGGGAGTGCTTTTATTATTATAGAATATATATTTATTTTCTATGCATATTTATATTTTAAAAACAAAACTGTGATATTGTTTTAATACCTGATTTTTGAATTCTTAACTTACTATATTGTATTTTCCTACATCACTATATGTTTACATCATTTTCTACACACACACACACACATATATGTTTGTTTATTTTTGAGATAGGTCAAGGTCCTGCTATGTTTTCCAAGCTGTTCTCACCCAGGCTGAAGTATGGTGGCGTGATCCTGGCTCACTGCAGCCCTGACCTCCTGGGCTCAAGCAATTCTCCCACTTCAGCCTCCTGAGTCGTTGGGAGCACAGGTATATGCCACCATGCTTGGCTAATTTATTTTTATTTTTTGTAAAGACAAGGTCTGTCTATGTTGCCTAGGCTGGCATCAGTATATACTTTTCAAAGACAAGTATTTAAGTGCTTAGCACAGTAGGTGGCACAAAGTTGCATGCTTAATAAATGGTAAAAAATTTATTTAAATTTTTTTTTAAAATAAAAAATTTATTTTAAAGCTTAAACTTTCTTAACAGGCAGCAGGTGGTCAGAAAAAGACTCTTTAATCTATTTTTTTGCTAATTAAAAATTTTAAGAACAGAGTTTTTTTTTTTATAAATTTTACCCTACATAAGAAATTTATATGCTTTTGTTTCCTTTTTCCTTTCCTCCAATTTTCAGTTTTTGTTGACAAAACTGATTATAATACTTTTAAAGTATGACAGGTATTTTATTTCAAAATTTCTTATTTACATTTATATTGTTTTGTAACTATGCCAACAAGAAACCAGATAAACAAAAAGCTGAGTTCAAATAATCTGTTCTGCGAAGCACCCCCTGACTTCTCAGCAATATACAGACTTAATTCTCTGTACTGGTCACCGTTGCCTCTACATTATTATTCTACTTTGAATTATATACTATTCTGTAGGCTTCAGATTATTTTGTTTACTATTCTACCTCACAAGATTATGAGTTCCAGAAGGGCAGGACTCTCATCTCATTTTCATTTTTATATACCCAGTACTTGGCACTCAGTAGTAGCTAATTTTAGTAATAGATTGCTTTCCATGTGCCAGGCACTGTCTTCAGGGATTTACACATATTACACATTTAATCCTTACACTACTTTGGGTTAGGCATTATTAACCTCTCTATTTTACATTTTACATAAATAAATCACAGCAAATAGTAATAAATGTCTAAAGGAATATAGTTTCAATTATATTTTATTTAGTTTAAGAGGATAATTACCTGTCTATTCTAGTCAGTATTGAGTTATTATGTGCTTGGAATATATATCTATTTCTCTATCTGTATATATAATTTTTTGTTTTTATTTTTTTGAGACAGAGTCTCACTCTGTCACCCAGACTGGAGTGCAGTGGTGCAATCTTGGCTCACTGCAACCTCTGCCTCTCAGGTTCAAGCAATTCTTCTGCCTCAGCCTCCCAAGTAGCTGGGACTACAGGTGCTCACCACCATGCCTGGCTAATTTTTGTATTTTCAGTAGAGATGGGGTTTCACCATGTTGGCCAGGGTGGTCTCAAACACCTCACTGACCTCAAGTGATCTGCCCGCCTTGGCCTCCCAAAGTGCTGGGATTACAGGCATGAGCCACTGTACGCAGCCATGCTTGGAATGTACTTAATAAATCTTCACAATAACAGAATATTTTGTGGGAACAGGGTAAATGTGATGACATATAGATGAGTGATAAGTGACTTATCAGACAGGAGAAAATGGAAGCCTAAATAAGCAGCGGGGAAAGCTGAGAACCAATCAGATTTGCACTGCAGAATTCCTCAAAGTCTAAGGATTTGGGAAATCTGGAAGTGGAGGGTGAAGTGGAAGGAAGGTGGCTGAAATAAGAAGTCTATTGAAAGTCTTTTTAACAAACATTCAGATCCTCAGAGTCTCTTCCCACTTTGAGTTGAGAAGTGCCCCAATCTCACTAAGGGAAACGCTGGAGGTTTAATCTTTGAAGAGGGTAAAACAAGGCACAGATGGAGGAAGAGACAATATACTAAAAAAAAAGGAAGATTACAAGAATATATGTAGATTCCTATGCCTTCTTTCCACACTCAGCTTCTATAATTCTGGCAGCCAGGCCTTTACCCTACATGAAGATTAGAAGAGTCTTTTTCTAAGTTATTTTACCAACTCAGGAAGAAAGACTCTACGATACCAATGATGGAAGGTTCCCAACTGAAGAGCTCATCCAGATTATCCTACAGTGAGGCTTAAAGCCTACAGAAGACTCCCCCTCACATTCTCAGAGCTCCCAAATAGCTCTGTAGTTTCCATCAGAACACAATTAGTAAACATCAGAAGATAATCAGGATTACTAGTCATCTAAGGAAAGTCATGTTGAAGACAGTGAATAAAAACGAACAAGCAAACAAAGCAGTTATGAAGAAAATTTCCAAAAGAACCAAACCCCATAGAATATAATATCCTCAGCAAAAAGAGAAGAAATTGCAACTATGAAACAAGAATAGGGTAGTATAAAAGGAACATTTCGGAAACAAAAAGGGTTCCTGAAAATTACAAATCTGAGAACAGAAATAAAAACATGTAGTAAGGTTAGGTGATAAAGTTAACAAAAATCTCCCAGAAAGTATAGTAAAAAGGCAAAAAGATGAAAAATGAGAGAGAAAAAAATAGAGTAGTACAGGAGTTCTAACAAAATAATAGGAATTTTAGTAAATGAAACAGCACACAAGAGATGACAGAAAATATGCACCTCAAGAAAAGTTTTGGAACTGAAGGACATGTTTCCAGACTGAAAAGGCCTATCACGGATTGACAAATACTCTGCTTTGACTAAAACTATAGTCAACTCCTCTGAGTTTTTTCTGATGATGGGACTCAGAACACACCACCGCCAAAATATGGCACCTTTGCATGCTGAGTATTTTAAGATGAAGGAATCACTGTGAAATTTCAGGATACAGTGGACAAGAAGGAAAAAAGCAAAAGCCAGGGACCAAAAAAGTTAGCAACAGAAGGGCTTTAGCTTTCTCTATTGCAATATTGAAACCAGAAGGAAATGAAACCTTGCAGACAATACTGAGAAGGAAAAAGACTTTCAACTTAGAATCTATACTCATAAATACCTTAAATCAAGTTAGATGAAAAAAGACTACTTTTAGACATCTAAGGTCTCAAAAATTCACCATTTCTCAGGAAGCCATTGGAGGTGGGTTCCTCTAAAACAGAGGGGATTTTAAGAAAGTTATGGGCACTGGAGAGAGGCAAAGTTCCAGAAGCCCCAGGTGAGAGTGCAGAGAATTCTGAGATGACACCAGCACCAGGCCTGGAGGAAAACAAGCCGAGACAGGAGCAAGTTATTAGCTGGGAGGCTTAAAGGGAAGGTTCTTTCAGAAGATGAAATTGAGAGAATCCATGATACATTTAAACACCCTAAGGGAAGATTTATATACTCAGAGTTAAATTAGTGATAAATACACAGAAAACTATCCAAAATAACAAAGCAAAAACAATGACTAATTGCAGGAAAGCAGGAAAAGTAAGCATAGTTTACTACACAGTTCAGCTGTAAACTGTCTACAGTCGTAACAACATCAACACCGAATGCTGATCTAACCAGCATTATGACAGGTTAGAGGACAGGAATGGTGTTCAAAAGTGGGAGAAGAGGAAAACCCAATTCTAATTTTTTCATAGTGGAAAGTTAATAAATATCTCAAATTGAAAAATAAGATGTAGCAAAGAATCAAATAGTCCTCTAAGATTTGTAACTGTTACTCCCCCACTGTATAATTTCTTTCTCCCTAGATGCAACTACTTTCACCTCTTAGCTAATCATTTATGTCATTTTTCTGTATGTTCCTATACAACAAAACCATACCATTAAAGGTAATTATGTGTGTCTCTCTTCCTTGAGACCTTGATGAGCCTAGTCATGATATGTAAATGTTTTCAAGTTTGGATTTTAGATTCTAGAAGCCACACTAATAAGTAAACCTTTTGAAACATGTTTTTTAAAAAATTGTATTATTATTTTTAAGAGATGAGGTCTCACTCTGTCACCTAGTCTAGAGTGCAGTGGAGTGATCATGGCTCACTGCAGCCTTGAACTCCTGGCATCAAGGGATCCTCTGGGATTACAGGTGTGAGCCACCATGTAAACCTGTCTTTTTACAAAACGATCTGATTATAGTTTAATTTAGAATACAAAACTCGTTTAGGCCAACCTTATATTAAAAAATAATCTATAAAAAGTAGTATACAGAAAAAAGTATAAAGCTATTTGTGTTAAGCTTAACTCACAGGACCACATTATTAATTAAAGCTCTAGTAAAAAGATGTGTGACTGTCATTAGAGCTAAAGGTTCAGTATTTTCACAGGATAATTCTACCAAACATTTAGAGGTCAGATAATTTCACTACTATGTACTTAAACTCTCCTGAAGCATAGAAAAAGGCCAGGTACGGTAGCTCACACCTGTAATCCCAGCACTTTGGGAGGCTGAGGCCTGAGGTCAGGAGTTTGAGATCAACCTAGCCAACATGGCAAAACCCCGCCTCTACTAAAAATACAAAAAGTAGCTGGGCGTGGTGGCAGATGCCTGTAATCCCAGCTACTCACGAGGCTGAGGTAGGAGAATTGCTTGAACCCAGGAGGTGGAGGTTGCAGTGAGCCAACATCGCACCACTGCACTCCAGCCTGGGTGACAAAGTGAGACTCCATCTCGAAAAAAAAAAGAAACAGATAAAGCCCCAAACTGACAAAGGTACAAAAAGAAAAATACTACCCAATTTTATTAATATTCTAAAAATAATAACCAAAATATTAACAAAGAGAATCCAAAAGCACATTTAAAGATCATGACCAAATAAGGTTTATTGAAAAATGCAAGAATGCTCCAATATTATAAGATGCCTGAAAATCATAGTAAAGATATGGAGGAAACTAATAAGTTCATCTCCCTAGACAGTGAAAAGACATTTGATAAAATTCAACTCTTAAATAAAAGTATTTAAGAGAACTGAAATGACTATAACTTAGGGAAGTTTCTCCTTTGCCATAAATATAAAAATCAACCAAATCCTTAATATTAAATACTGAAACTGTAAAGTCTTTAAAAAAATCGAATAATATAATAGATATAAGGTATAAGATATTAGATACTAATGGGAGCAATTATTTTTGAAAGGCCAGTGTCTGACATTAAGAACTATTATGCTTTTATAGTTTCCAAGGGTATATTTCATATATTGCAAACAATTACTATATTATAGTTGATCCAATGGCAAGGTATTAAAGAGCTGTTAGAAATCATCTCTTTTGTCTGGTTAAACCTGTTGCAAGCTGTTAATAGAAGTATCCAATGTTATATGAAAATAATTCCAAGGGGTGTATTTCCAGCCAACTATATAAATATGTGTCTGTGTGTGGGGATGTGTCATATCTTGTGGACAATCTTATGAACACATAGAATGCATTAACAAACAGAACCCCAATCTTTCTCTTTTTAATCTACAAAAACTCACTTGGAGAACCACTCTTCATCTGAAAACTGTCTTGCTTGCAATGCCTCCTTCATTATCAGCCCTCCCTGACCCCCTAACACACCAGAACTTAATTGTTTTCTGTGCTATAAACAGAACACAAGCACCAGGGTTTCTTAAATTGGGGAATCAGTAATCTCAATTCTCCAGTCACCTGGGTGGCTGCTGTAATTTGCATAAACCTGTTAAAATTCACTTCACACAGGCAGGAGGAGAAAAGGAAATGACATCAGAGATGCTTTGCTAAAGGTCCCAGGAACTGCAGCTGTGGCCTTCCTATTTAGCAGGTAGAAAATTTATCTAGTTTTGTTACTTCTGTGATAGAGTGGACTTTGTAAGGATGACTCTCTTAGAGAATTCGGGACAGTAATCAAAAACTGTCAGATTGACTTTTCTTCAAGAAATTTAACTTAGCTTGCTAGTTTACATCCAGAATCAAATTCCTATGAAAAACCTTTCTAGTTTTCTGCTTTTTACTGCAAGGGTTCTTGGTGGATATTATCTCTGTCCCTACTACATTTTATTTTATTTTTTCAAAGTTGGCAAGTAGGCAAGATCAACTGGCCAATGAATACATGAGGACTGAGGCAGATTTTAACCTTCTACTTATGCAACTTTCGCTGAACAAAACTCTTAAGTGCTGTTATTTATGTAGAGTTGAACTCTGTCTAATGTCTTTTCACCAGCTAACTTAACAGAGGTTTTGCTTAAAATATTACATGTTAATATTGAAAACAATTGGGCTTTTCTGACTTCATAAAAGTGAAAATTGAAAACCACGGTCATCAGGAAATTAAATGCTTTATCCAGGCTTTAGCATAATGATAATTTATATTTTGAGAAAAGATTATTTACAACTAGTCATCTTTAAAATGTGTCTGTTTTTGATTCTTTTTGTCGGTTTTCCCCTTAAATCTTTACATAGATTCCCATCAGAGTACAGTAAAACAGAAATTAAATAGAATTCATATAATATTTGAAATCTTTGGCATCAATTCACTCCAGGAATCCAAGACAGTACTCAACTGAAGGGGAAGCAAGCATAAGGGAGATTTCTGGGACACTGATACTGTTCTGTTTCTTCATCTGAATGCTGCTTACGGGCCTTGTTGAATTTCTGAAAATGCATTACTTTGTACATTTATGCTATGTGATCTTTCCTGTTTATATATTATACTTTGATAAGAAGTTTTTAAAAAAATGTCCTGTTCCACCTGGATGGCAGTTAACATCCAACAGCGGCATATGTTTAATCTGGAAAATTAGGTACAGCTCTAAGGAATACCCATGATTCTATGATAACTGTGATAAACCAGTACTGTGATTTCCAAATCTTTGAGACAGAAGAGTCAATAAACCATCTCTACCCCTTTCATTAACTTGGCCTAGGGCTGGAGTGCTTTGGAGGAAATTTCAGTACTATCAAGAATACTTTTTGAGAAGCAGTAATATAATGTTTGTTTTCCTTTGATGTCATGGGCAAATTATATAACATGCTATTATATTTTCTTTTTTTTTGGAGACAGAGTCTCGCTCTGTCACCAGGCTGGAGTGTAGTGGCACTATCTCAGTTCATTGCAACCTCTGCCCTCACAGGCTCAAACAATCCTCTCACCTCAGCCTCCCAAGTAGCTGGGACCATAGGCACACACCACCATGCCTGGCTATTTTTTTTGTATTTTTGGTAGAGATGGGGTTTTGCCATGTTACCCAGGCTAGTCTCGAACCGCTTGCCTTGGCCTCCCAAAGTACCGGGATTACAGGTGTGAGAAAACACACTTGGCTATATTTTCAATAACAGCATTGTAAGGAAACTGCCCAGAAACTAGCAGGTTTCTAAACTACATTTTGAAAACCACAGCAAGTAGAAAAAAGGGGGCACCAGTTTAAAAGAGGACATGGACATCTACTACTTCATTTTCTCTTACTCATCTTTGCATCTATTTGCCTCTTTAAAGATACTAACTATATGTAAGATAAATATTCAGTGCCTTCTGTGTGCTAGAGGCGAGGATGTGAGGATGAACCTGGTATCTGCCTGTATCAGAGAATGGCTATCTAGTTACTAAACACATTTCCTCTATTTTGCTGGGCATACAGTTAAAGTATATTTTCCAGACTCCCTACAGTTAGGGGTGGCTTATGACTGAATTGACAGCCAATGCAACAGAAGACTTGGTCCATGAAAACCTCCCATGCAATATCCCTTCCATGCTTTTCTACCTGCTGGATTGATTAAGCTGCGCATGGCAACCTTGAAAAAAAAGTCTTGAGGAGGGTAGAATCACAAGATGGAAGGAGCATAAATCATTACTTGCAGAGGGCCACTGGCTAACTGGTAACCTTTTTGGGACTTTATGGGACCAAGAAATAAATTTGTTTCCTATTTGAGCCGTTAAACATTTCTGAGTTGTTTTGCTATCGCAACTGACATTAACTAATATTGTGAACTTAAGGAGCTGATTCCTTTTTAAGGAGACACTTACCCTCCTCCACAAAACCATAATACAACTTGATAAATGCTATTATAGGATAACATTTATACAAAAGCGGAATAAGAGCAGTTAATTTTGCCCAGAAAGCATTTTTGATATAAGTAACATGTGAACTGGGCTCTGAAGAAAAGATAAAAATTTACCAGGGAGACAAGTAGTGGAAAGGGGTGATGTAAACAAAGGCATAAACAGGCATAATATGCCCAGGAGTATTTGTATATTGGCTAAGTGTTTTTGTGAGGGGAGTGGGAACTAAGACCAGAAAAGTGGCCTGGGGTCAGACTGCGGTATGGTAAAGAGAACAAACATTATCTTGTATGCAGCGAGAGTCACTAAAAGTTTCAAGTAGCACAATGTAGGATGGTAGGCTAAAGGGGAGAGCTGGAGACAGTAAGATAAAGGAGGAAGTACTGGTAGTGGATATGAAGAAGGGATAGCATTCACAAATATGTGTGTGCGTGTGTGTGTTTGTGTGTGTATTTACCTGTTTTTTTTTTTTAGAGATGGGTTTCTACTTTGTTGCCCAGGCTGAAGTGCCGTGGCTATTTACAGACTCGATCCCAGTACTGATCAGCATGGGAGTTCTGACCTGCTGTTTCCTATCTGGGCCAGTTCACCTCTTCTTAGGCAACTTGGTGGTCCCCAGCTCCTAAGGTCTCAGAAGTCACCATACTGACGCTGAACTTAACATGGACATGCGATTGGCATAGTGCACTACAGCCGAGAATTCCTGGACTCAAGTGATCCTCCTGCCTAAGTCCCTGTGTGGCTGGGACTATAGGCATGTGCCACTGTGCTCAGCTGACAAATATATTTTTTCTATAAGTTATTGGGGTATAGGTGGTATCTGGTTACACAAGTCCTTTAGTGGTGATTTGTGAGATTTTAGTGCACTCATCACCTGAGCAACATACACTGTACCCTATTTGTAGTCTTTTATCCCTCACCTCCCTCCCACCCTTCCCCGCAAGGCCCCAAAGTCCATTGTATCATTCTTATGCCTTTGTGTCCTCATAGCTTAGCTCCCACACATCAGTGAGAACAAATAATGTTTGGTTTTCCATGCCTGAGTTACTTCACTTAGAAGAATAGTCTCCAATCTCATCCAGGTCACTACAAATGCCGTTAATTAATTCCTTTTTTTTTTTTTTTTTTTTTTTGTGAGAGGGAGTTTCGCTCTTGTTGCCCAGGCTGAAGTGCAATGGCACAATTTCGGCTCACTGCAATCTCTGCCTCCCGGATTCAAGCGATTCTCCTACCTCAGCCTCCCAAGTAGCTAGGATTACAGCCATGCAATACCAGGCCTGGGTAATTTTTGTATTTTTTTTTAGTAGAGATGGGGTTTCATCACGTTGGGCAGGCTGCTCTCAAACTCCTGACCTCAGGTGATCTACCTGCCTTGGCCTCCCAAGGTGCTGGGATTACAGGCATGAGCCACCATGCCAGGCCCGTCATTCCTTTTTATGGCTGAGTAGTATTCCATCATATAAATATATCAGTTTCTTTATCTACTCGTTGATGGATGGGCATTTGAGTTGGTTCCATGATCTTACAATTGCAAACTGTGCTGCTATGAACATAAGTATGCAAGTATCTTTTTTGTATAATGACTTCTTTTCCTCTGGGTAGATACCCAGTAGTGGGATTGCTAGATCAAATGGTAGTTCCACTTTTAGTTATTTAAGGAAATCTCCACAGTTTTCCATAGTGGTTGTACTAGTTTACATTCCCACCAACAGTGTACAAAGTATTCTCTGTTCACCACATCCACATCAACATTTACTGTTTTTTGATTTTTTGATTGTGGCCATTCCTGCAGGAGTAAGGTGGTATTGCATTGTGGTTTTGATTTGTATGTCTCTGATCACTAGTGATGTTGAGCATTTTTTCATGTTTGTTGGCCATTTGTATATCTTCTTTTGAGAATTGTCTATTCATGTCCTTAGCCTACTTTTTGATGGCCTTGTTTTTTCTTACTGATTTGTGTTCATTATAGATTCTAGATATTAGTCCTTTGTCAGATGTATAGATTATGAAGATTTTCTCCCACTCTGTGGGTTGTCTGTTTACTCTGCTGTTTGTTCCTTTTGCCATGCAAAAGCTCTTCAGTTTAATTATGTCCCAACTATTTATCTTTGTTTTTAATACATTTGCTTTTGGGTTCTTGGTCATAAAATCTTGCCTAAGCCAGTGTCTAGAAGGGTTTTTCCAATGTTATCTTCTAGAATTTTTATAGTTTCAGGTCTTAGATTTAAGTCCTTAATCCATCTTGAGTTGATTTTTGTATAAGGTGAGAGATGAGGATCCAGTTTCATTCTCCTGTATGTGGCTAGCCAATTATGCCAGCACCATTTATTGAAAAGGGTGTCCTTTCCCCACTTTATGGTTTTGTTTGCTTTGTCAAAGATCAGTTGGCTGTAAGTATTTAGGTTTATTTTTGGGTTTTCTATTCTGTTCCATTGGTGTATGTGACTGTTTTATATTGGTACCATGCTGTTTTGGTGACTATGGCCTTACAGTATAGTTTGAAATCAGGTAGTGTGATGCCTCCAGATTTGTTCTTTTTGCTTAGTCTTGCTTTGGCTATGCGGGCTCTTTTTTGGTTCCATGTGAATTTTAGAATTGTTTTTTCTAATTCTGTGAAGAATGATGGTAGTATTTTGATGGGGATTGTGTTGCATTTGTAGATTGCTTTTGGCAGTATGATTTTCACAATATTGATCCTACACAAACATGAGCTTGGGATATGTTTCCATTTGTTTGTGTCAGCTGACAAATATTTTTGATGTAAAAACTAACCTGATCAGTGTAGTGGGCAAGGGGAGGGGGATGGTAAAGGTCAAGAGCAGTGCAAGATAATCCTGAAGCCTCTGTCTAGAAGAATGAGTAAAGTCTTACATACTGAGAAAAGTGGATGTTCTGAGATCAGAAAACAGGTACAGATTGTGGGGGAGAGAGGAGTTCAGTTTTAAAACAACCGAGTTTGAAATACCATTTTGAAGCCCTCAGATAGGTCATGAGGTATGACTGGTCAAGTCTAAAACTTATTTAATTTAGGTATGGGTCATCTTTTGGAAGTGAGAATATGGGAAAGCCCTGAATTGAATTGATAGGTAGATCCCTAAGCCTCCTTAGGAGACAACACTAATTTTTTAAAGTGTAAATTCCATTTTTCAAAAAAATGGTAATCATATGATTCAAATAAACAATTTAATAAAGAGTGAGGTCTTTCTTTTCTCATTTCTCAAGCAACTCATTTTCTCCTCCCAGAGTAAGCAATGTTATTGGGTTTCTTTTGTATCCTTCCTGATGTACTCTTTACACATACCAGCACGTATGCATAAACCTTCTGTTCTTTTTTTTTGTTTTTGAGACAGGGTTTCACTCAGTTGCACAGGCTGGAGTGTAGTGGTACAATCTTGACTCACTGCAGCCTCCGCCTCCTGGGTTCAAGCGATCATCCCATCTCAGCCTCCTGAATAGTGAGGATTACAGGCATATGCCACCATGCTCAGCTAATTAAATTTTTTTTGGTAGAGACAAGGTCTCACTATATTGCCTAGGCTGGTCTTTGAACTCCTGGGCTCAAACGATCTTCCCATCTCTGCCTCCCAAAGTGCTGGGATCCTTCCATGCTTTTTTATGACACGTATACACAGACCCTTCACCTTCCCTGGCTAAGGGACATTTACTTACCTTAGAGTGGCTCCCTCAGTCTTAATCACGTCTCCATCTTTCAGATAAACATATTGTTGCTCTCCATTTCCTATAATTTCTTCTCTCTGAGGATTCCGTGGGAGTTTTTTAATGCAATAGGTAGTGTCTAGTCATAAAACATATAAAATATATTGATTCACACTTTAAATTATAATTAAGGCTTTTAAGAGATCAACTTTCATAGAGCTAACACTTGTGAATGACTGCATAAAATATTAACATTAAGAGACAATAGAAAATGGGATGAATTACAGCAGGTTATCTCTGGGATGTAACTATTTCATATCTTTCAACCAAACAGCTCTTCATTCTTTCATGCCCCTCTAGGTTTACAAGAAAGCCTCTATATTTTTTGAGTCACTCCTAGTTTATATAAAACATTTAAAAGTAGTTCTTCATAATCTCAGCTAGCTTTGGCATCCCAACAAGTGTTGAAGAGGCAGTAATACAGAACCTGGAAACTTTATCCAGGTGCCTAACATGTAGCAAAGGTGTCATACAGTAATTAATAACAAAAGGATGATAGCATGAGGTCCTTGCTATGAGTACTGAAATGAAGCCCCAAAGCAGTGGCTAAGATATTAAACCTTTAAAATAAGCTTAATCTATACCACCCCTCACTGACACAAAGAAAATAAATTAATTAACCAATTAACAATTGAGTGCCAATTAACTAACCAGTATACTAGGTACACTGAATACAATCACTGTGATATCAAAGTTCTTAAAAGTTGCCCTGATTGGGAAACTAAAATTTACAAACATGAAACAAAGAACTATACTTGGTACCATTTAATGAATATTAAATGGACAATTCGGCTAATAAAGGCAGCAGGAGTTCAGAGAAAGGAGAGTTAGGAAACGATTTATAAATATGATAGAACTTGAGGTGTGACTTACAGGATGAGCAGGATGGGTAAAGGTACAGAGAAGGAGTTGTAGGTAAGGGGAACTGCATTAGGAAAGGCATTAAGTCCAGGCATGGTGGCTCACACCTGTAATCCCAGCACTTTGGGAGGCCAAGGCAGGCAGATCACAAGGTCAGGAGTTCGAGACCAGTCTGGCCAATGCAGTGAAACCCCATCTCTACTAAACATACAAAAAAATTAGCCAGGTGTGGTGATGTGTGCCTGTAGTCCCAGATACTAGGGAGGCTGAGGCAGGGGAATCGAGTGAGCCCGGGAGGCGGAGGTTGCAGTGAGCCACGATCGCGCCATTGCATTCCAGGCAGAGCAGCAGTGTGAGACTCTGTCTCAAAACAAACAAACAAACAAACAAACAAACGCATTAAAATAAGAATAAACATGACATATGTCTGACAACATAATGCTATCAATTTTTCTACTGCAAAATACTTACTGGCTGGGAAGAGTGGAGATAAAGTTAGATAGGTAAGATGAGCTCAGATCAGAAAGGGTCTTAAATTACCTTCTACAAAATAGAAGAATATAAACTTTATCATGTGTAATCACTACACATTCTTTAGTAAGATAATGAAATAGTGTTAACTCATGATAAATATGGCGGCTGTGGGTAGGGAGACCAAAAGGAGATCAGAGAGCCCAGGAAGGCAATGACTGCAATTTCCCAGCTGGAAGGTACTGAATATTAGGGTTAAGATGGTAGCACTGGAAATATAAAAGCAGAAAGAGATATTTCAAAGAAAAATGGACAAGGCACACGAATCTGCTAGTTTGAGGATAAAGGAGACAGAAACACTGAAATAAAAAGAAAAGAAACAACAACAAATACCACTTCCCCTTCCAACCCCAAACTCTATTATTTTGTATCTTAGAGGCCAAAGGAAAACAATGATATGCTTTTCTGGGAATTGACATCATATAACAAGATTGAGATACTGAGTTTTTTTTTTGTTTGTTTTGTTTATAAGCTGTATAATTTTATCTTTCAGTAAAGAAATGGAGGCGTTACATTTCTGCTTATGAGACCTTTAGTAGACAATTTAAAAAATCACAATTATATCAAAATTACAAAATCAATGTCATACTATAACTTTGTATCTGTTTTCAAACTTACGTGCAAATATAAATGAAAACACATATCCTATTTGAGTGGTTGTTGGAGGCTGGGGATGGGGGAAATCACTGCAAAGCAGCACGAGGGGACTGTTTTTGGAATGGAGGAAGTGTTCCATATCTTGACTGGAATGGTCACGTAGGTATTCATGTTTGTTAAAACTCACCAAACTGTTCACTTAAAATGGGCATATTTTATGTATGTAAATTAAAGCTCAATAAAATTGATTTATGAAGGAAAAAAGTGGGCTATAAACATTTTAATTTTTCAAACTGAAAAATCTGAAGAGTTGGCTGAGGTGACAAAGCTAATTAAGAAATCACAGAATAGTGTTTTTTTCCCCCCGCAAACAGGGTTTCACTTTGTAGCTCAGGCTGGTCTTGAACTGCTGAGCTCAAACTATCCTCCTGCCTCAGTCTCCTGAGTAGCTGGGATTATAAGCACACACCACCGTCTCTGGCATAAAATAGTTTTTTAATTCACAAGATTTAATAGGTAGATTAAAAGAAGAGGTTTAAGACAAGATTAAAAGAGGCAAGACAAGAGAAGGAAAAGTCAGAGTGAGAGATTATAAGTTCCTGTGGTATACAGTGCCCTTAGATTGGAAGAAAGGAGCTAAGAGGGTAAGGAAGCTTGGTTGCCAGTTTTTTTAATAACTGGCCGCCTGGTGATATTGGGTGTGGTAGCTGAGATGTCCCAATTATAGTCACAAGGCCTAAAAAAGCAGATCTTTACAAATGTTTAAAAATACTAGCTCAATGTAAACGAGCGTGAATGTTCTTGACCTCCTTACTGTGCCCCGAATGTGCCAACCACACTCTCATTCCAGCATCTTTGCTCTTGCAATGCTGTTTGCCTGGCAGGCCTTACTGCCAGGAGCTTGCTCCTTCTCTCTGTCCACTCTGGATATAACAGCCCTTGCCCTTCTCCACTTTACTCTCTCTTCCCTTTCTCTTATTATACCTTTATTTTCCTGCATAGCACCCATGATGATCTGATCTATTTTTTTCTCTTTTTTTTTTCATTCTGGTGCCCAGGCTGGAGTGCAGTGGCACAATGATGGCTTACTGCAGCCTCAGCTTCCCTGGCTCAAGCAATCTGTCCACCTTGGCTTCCCGAGTAGCTGGGACTTCAGGTGCATGCCACCATACCTGGGAAACTTTTGCACTTTTTTTGGAGAGACAGGGTCCTGCTATGTTTCCTAAGCTGGTCTTGAACTCCTAAGCTCAAGCAATCCACCCACCTTGACCTCCCAAAGTGTTGGGATTACAGGCATGAGCCACTGCACCCAGACTGATCTATTATTTATTTACCATTAACGTCCCTACTGGAATGAAAGCTCCATGAGAACAGTGTCTGTTTTGTTCACTGCCATACCCCTTGTGCCAAGAACACTGTCTGACGTATAACAGTAAAAGGAATATTTGTTTAATGAATGAATGAACGAATTTAGGTATATGATGGTGGGATGAGGAAATAAAGAGATGGAAAATATCAATACTGTATAGGTTTCAGGGACAATGAATTATCAATACAATGATATCTTCCCTGAATTTCAGCGTATCTTAGTAACTGCCTTAAAGTTATAGAAGGCCTGAGATAATCTGTTAGAATGTGAACAATAAGAGCACCTACCTCACAGTATCCACATAAATTGTTTAGTGCAGTGCCTGGCACAGAGTAAATGCTCAACAGTTGTTAGTTATGATTGAGTCTGAATAGTAACTCACAGACTAAAGTAAAATTGAGGATTTGAAACAGAAATCAGGACTTTCCGTTCCTCCTTTGTTAAAACTAGGCACAATATTCAACAGTCTCATCAATTTCTAAAAGTACCATTTAAAACTGAGGCATTTAGTAAATGGTTTATAGACTACTTAGCTCTGTAACTGAAATAAATTATTCTCCAAACATGGCTTTCCTCAATGAGCTTAATGAATGTTTTCTGTTTACCATTATTGATGCTTTTACAAATATCTCCTATGCCTCCAGAATGATCGTGGTGCCAGTGAGTCACTACAATTTCCTGGATTGCTGTGTTAAATTCAGTTAGAGCCTGCTTTAAACAGCGGATATATTCTGGAATTGCTGGTTCTCCAGTGTCAATGAGGATTCTCCTGAAAATTAAATGGAAGATAATCACACAATTGGAACGCTGAGTTGATATTAGCATTATTTTGTACACAGATAATTTACATTAAAGAAACTGCAAAAATTATTTTACTTTCAACATGCTCAAAAAACAGCTATGTCACTTCAGCTTAACTACAGTAATCTCACCCTAAGAAAGTTTTCTGAAAAAAATTAGAGCTAAATCTAAGTCTAAACAAGGAATAATAGCAATAATCTTGAACATTTACATAGCAATTAAAGAAAACATGGCACCATTCCAAGGACCTTACATATTTTAACAATTGCATTCCTCATAACAACTGGTTAACATAGATATTTTATCATTATATTTAGAAGTAACTTGCCCAGGTTACTCTACAGATAAATGCAGAAACATCTTTCAAACCCAGGTATTCTGATGCCAGAATATGTGCTCTTATCTATCTGCCTTTGAGATCTCATATCTCAGTATATTTCAAAAGTTTTATAGATACGAAAGATTTTGATTCGATGGCACCCCTAAAGGAACTAGTCTTTGGCACTAGATATAGAACTATATAGAACTTATCACTGAAGTTTTACATTAGCACCCTGACACATGAAAATGAAGGCTTTAGTGAAGCACAGGAAAAACGTCTGAGCTATTTTCATTCTTTACTTAGACAACCCAATTAGCTGTTTTTTTTTTTTTTTTTTTTTTTTTTTTTTTTTTTTTTTGCTTGTGGTTCTGAATCTTCCTTATATTTTGTTTGCCCTTCCTCATGGTTTCATGAGGTGGCCTTTATGAAGTTTTGCTGAACTAAAGACATGAGGGTGACATGTGCCTCAAGATCCATTTTTTTTTTTTGGAGTCAAGGTCTTGCTCTGTCACCCAGGCTGGAGTGCAGTGATGTGATCTCAGCTCATTGCAGCCTTGACCTCCCGGGTGCAAGCGATTCTCCCACATCCACCTCCTGAGTAGCTGCGACTCAGGTATGCGCCATCAAGCCCGGCTCATTTTTGTAGAGATGGTGTTTCGTCATATTGCCCAGGCTGGTCTCTTAACTCCTGGGGTCAAGCAATCCTCCCACCTTAGCCTCCCAAAGTGCTGGGATTACAGGTGTTGAGCCACCATGCCCAGCTCAAGATCCAATTCACAAACTTCTTTACTCGTGCTGTTTCACAGTAACACCTCACTAATTCATGCTGGCTGACAGATTAGCCTCGATGAAAAGTCTGAGTTATTCATTCATTGATCAATAACTGTTTACGGATTACGTAATATGTGCTACAACTTTGTTCTTGCAGTAAGCAGGACAAAACATCCCTGCTTACATTCAACTGTTGGTGAGAAGGGGAACTGCATATGACTGGAAATAAACAATAAAAGTAACATACAATAGAAAGCATTTTGCAAAGCATTAAAATTAAACAGTGAGTAACTGGATGGCTATTTTTTATTGGTTGTTTTGTTTCCCTAACCCTACTCCCTGAGACCCAGAGCCAACAAAAACAAACTGGCCTCTCATAAGGGAGGAGGGCAATGGCCTCATAGCCCATTGGCTTCTATCTGCACCCTATGTTCTGTAGCACAGTAGATGTCCTTCAGAAACAGTGTTGAACTGTCCTATCCGGAGACAGTAGCCCAGGTGGTCACATTGGACCAAGGGGGCATTTATTATAGGGTTCTGTTGGTAGTTGAAATATAAGGAAGAGATGGCTTAAAGAACATTTAGAAGGTACAATCAACCAACCAACAGGATATTTGTTAAACAACTAGATGTGGAAGGAGGGAAACAGTTGGCGATTCTGAGGTTTCTAGGTGGGAGGATTGGTGTGCCATTAATCAAGAAGGTAAACCCTGGAGGGAGCAAATTTGAGATGAGTGTGATTTGGGTCAGAGAGAATTCTGACGCTATTCCTAGCTATCGTACCTCGCTTTTTTTCCATAGCAAAAAAATGTTATTACATGTTATTACCATGTAACATATTATGTATTTACATATTTATTTGTTTATTGCCTATTTCCACACCCAATACTACCCTACAAATTTGAGTCCCTTCAGGGCAGAAAGCTTGTCTGTTTGGTTCAAGGAATTTATGGATTTATTTGTTTATCTATAATACATTGTACTGCACTTAGCACTGTGCATATTTAGTCATGCTAAATTAAAAATACACAAGACTATAATACTATGATACCTCCAATAACACTCTCTAGCCCACCCATCCTAGATTTTGGCTGCCTCCATGCATTTGGGGTTATTTACCACAAATTCTCACTGCCCCTAAAGAAGAGTCAATGGGACTATTTTTGTGGGTCTTCTGGTCCTCAAAAAGAATCCTTCCACGCTTCATGTAAGACTCAAATTTTTTCAATCCATCAAGGCCCCACCACTTTTAAAATTATTTCTTAATCCTTGCCTTCCCGTCCTCCCAAGAAACTCTGTTCAGAAATATCTCATAATCTAAAAATGAATATAAATCTCTGTAATTTAAAGACCAGATCACATCACACTGATCATGACAAAATTAACAGGGTTGATACATGAATTTGATAAAATCTAGTAGCAACGAAAACAGATCTTTTAGAATGCCTGTGCTGGTTGTTTGCAGTTGAAAGTTTGAGTGACCATATGACTGTGGTACTGAAGAACATGTTTCTGGGCCTCCAGTTTTAGGTCTCTTAATGGTCCTGTCTTGGTCTAACAAAATTGGAATTGACAAAAGAAGGGCTCTCAAAAGAAAGAAAACAGAAAAAAGTTCTGGAATTAATACAATCTATTCAGAACAAAGGAGGGGTGTCTAGATGCTATCAAACCTAAAACATGAGTTTGCAACAAGCTTTGAGGGAAAAAAAAAAGTCACACTGATAACATTACATTGACAGAGCAATTTAAACCATTTGGAGCTTTCATATTTACTATTTCTTTTGATCCTCATATCAACTCTAGGGAGGAATTATTACTTTATTAATTATTTATTTTAAGAAAACTAGTCTTCAGAAAGGCTAAGTGATTTGCTCCAGGTCATATAACTAGCAAGAGGCAGTGCCGGGAAGCACTAGATGTTCAGATGCAAGGTCAGTGACTTCTCCATTGAAAACACGGCCTCTCTAGCAGAAGGGGATTGCTTAGGTTAAATGCTTAGAATCATTCTTTATGTGGCAAAAATAAAACTTCAGCTATACATTTGAAAAAACTGTTAACAGTTTTGAAATTGAAAAAAATGTTATTAGTTTCTCCCTTAGCAAACAGTTACTCTAACCATGATGTCTGTGAATAGTTATAATAGATGATTGGATAGTATCATCTCTACATGGGCTAGCTGACTTTGTTCTTTTTGGTCAAGACAATAATATCCTGTATCTTAGGAGGTCATTTTGCAAATGCAAATTATGCTAATCAAGGGCTCAAGAAAATAGATGAAATCTGTATAGGTCTATGAACGATTTATTCACTAGAGCAAAGTGTCTGGCACACAGTAGGCACACAATAACTATTTGCTACATGAATGAAGAAAAAAATGTTCAATTGATGGAAAATTAGTAGAATCAAATTCCTTGTTATATGTATTTTATGTCAATATTAAGATAGCTATTAACTGGTCTCTATTTGCTGTCACTCTTACAAAATCATTAGATATTTTCTGAACACTTACTGTGAGCCCAGTGTTGTCTAGATGTTATGAGGAAAGCAGAAGTGATAAAAATAATAGCTAACATGGTATGTTTTCCATGTGCTACAACTTAAGTACTTTTCATATATGTTTTTTCACTTAAATTTCACTGAATCCTCATAACATCTAATGAGGTAGGTACTATACAACCTTCACTGGGTTGTATCAGGCATCTGAAGCTTAGAGCTGTCTTGTCCAAAGTCATATGGCTAGTAAATGGCACCAGGATTTTAATCTAGGTAACCAGAGTCCAGAGTTTTAATTCTATTCCACTTGACTGCCTTTTTCTATTATCAGCCACACTATCTGCCCACAAAGTATGTACAATTTTGATAGGAAAGGTTAAAATTGCAGCTTTTAGAGGTTCTTGAGCAGAGGAGGAAAGTGAAAATACTGGACAATTTGGCTGTCATTAGTTGATTCAAATGCTTATGGAGTGCCTATGTACTAAGCATCACAGTTAGGTCTAGCAGTATTTTAGTGAAATTCATTTGGCATCCATGGGCTGATCAGATGAGAAAGGAAGACTAGCTAAAACTATAGTTATCCAGCAGTCTTGGAGTCATTATAGTGAAAATTAAGAGAAAATGTACAGAATGCTCATTCATTCAGCAACTATTTAGTGTTCCACCTGTATCATGTATAAGGCTCTGTGCTAGGTGCTGGGGATATAGCCATGAATACGCTTTCACTGAACTGATGTTATAGTGGGGTATGAAGGTGTGGAAAGACACTAAGCTTCTTGTACAAAAAAATCATTTCATTATCATTGAGATAAGGACCATGAAAAGTATGGAGTGCTTCTAATACAGTCTGATGGGTCAGGGAAGACTTCCATGAGGGAATGGTATTTCAGCTGTGCTCTAAAGGATGAATGAGATTAGCTGGATAAAGAAGGGAGGGAAGAGTGGAAGAAAGAGGAAAGCATGCATGAAGGCCCTGAGACAGGGTATCATAAACCTCATCTGAAACACTATAAGGCCAGCATGGCTGGAATGGGAGAGGTTTGACAGGAGCCCGATAAGACTGATGGAGGTCAGAATACACAAGGCCTTCCAATTTTCATTCCTAACATACCACTCAGGCTACATAGGGAAGATTGGATTGGAGAGAGACAGAAGTAGTCGTACAGAAGCCAGTTAGGAGGCTATTACAGTAGCCTAAGCAAGAGTTCTGCTGGCTTGGACTGAGTGGTAGCAGGGGACATGAATAGATCTTCATAATGGCTTGGTTATGCAGTAGGAAGCAAATAAATGTCTGGGAGGGTATTTAGGCATTTCCTTTGATGGTTTTGTTTACCAAGATATGAACAACTGGAGGAGGACCTGGCAGTTTTCTGGGAAAGTTTATGAGTTCAGTATGGAAAACACCAGACAGCAGTGAGTCATGCAAATAGATTTAAAAGTTGGCTACTTAGTCTGAAGATCAAGTTTGGAATTTGAACTGGAGCTATATATTTGGTAGTTAATAATAAACAGATAATAAAGGTAAAGCCAAAGAAGTAGATGAGGTCACCTAGAGAAAACAGTAGGAGGACATGAGAGATGAGGATTACATCTTGAATAACTAAAATCATTAAAGATTTGGTAAAGAAGGTGACTCTATCAAGGTGAAAGAGAAAGAGCAGCTCGAGAGGTAAGAGGAAACCTGAAGAATGTGGTGTTGGCAAATTAAGGAGGGAGTGGTCAATGGTGTCAAAGCATTGAAGTTCAAGGAAGATGAGAACAGAAAAAAATACCATTGAGGTTAGTGATACAAAAGCCGCTTGTGATCTTAGAACTGTTTTGTGAAGCGGAGTGGGTGGACACCAATCTCAGAACATCTGACAAGAGGTCAATTAATATTAATTTCTAGCCACCTTTTACTGTACATGTTTTACTGTATACAGTAGCATCATCTACACTTATTTCTAGCTCAACTATACAGACTCTCTAGTTCAACTATTTGGAGAAATAATTTACATAGTGCAAGTAATTCCACTGGCTATTCCACTCCATTAATTTACGTGAGCAACAGTGTTAAGTAATTTAAGACAGGAGACTATAAATCTGCTTTTCCCTCAGTTAGTCTTTAAGTCTCTTTTAGCACTAGCACTTTGCTATGTTGAGTGTGATTCTAGTGTTTAAAGATACAGTGTGTATTTTTCGTACAACATAGCCCCTAAACACAAGCCAATTTCTTCATCTGGTTTTCAAACAGAATCAGCCATCTGTTTCAACGCTGGAAAAAAGGCAGGTTGTGCTGAATTTACTGAGAC
The DNA here is from genome assembly GCF_024542745.1 of Macaca thibetana thibetana. Taxonomy (NCBI): domain Eukaryota; kingdom Metazoa; phylum Chordata; class Mammalia; order Primates; family Cercopithecidae; genus Macaca; species Macaca thibetana. Next base: position 74,078,916 of record NC_065585.1, on the reverse strand, counting down.
AATACACTGATCTCCAACATGGTGTTCTTCTAAGAGACTTTCCAGGGTAATTCTGATAATATGCATCTTTTGTCTGAGGTATTGACTAGTTTAAGATGACACACTGAAGAGAGACCGCCTATGGATTTACTTGGTTGAGGGACTTCCAGCCAAGACAGACTGTAACCTAGAGATCTGGCATTTTTCCTGCTTAATTCTCTACCCTCCTAGATTCTGGTGGTAGCCTAAACCTTTGGTAACTACCTGACCCTGCCTTGTTTACTCTGAGCTTAATCTTTTACCTGCCCACCTTGTAGGTCTGCTGCTTCTAAAATTCTTATTTACTGGAAAAACGCCAAACAGTAGACACTTCCAAGGAAAACTCAATTAACTGTACTTACTAAATCGTTTTTAGTAATCAATTATATTTTAAAAATTATTTATGTCTTGACTGCACAATTAAACTCTACGCTCAAGAGACAGTACATTTTCTTGGTTCATCCAGTAAAGACTACAAAAGTTGCTAAATGCCTAAGACTTACTATGCAGTAAACCAAATCTCCCATTCCTGCATAATTTCACTAAAACAGAACGCAGTTAAACAAGAGCAAAAGTATCTTCTTAGAAATACAGGTGTGTTACTGTGTCTGCAAATTAAACTCAAACAACTGAAACAAAAAACTTCTCCAAATTAGTTACGTCAGCTCTTCTTAGGATCCCACAGGCTACAGACAACCAATTTGGAAGCCAAGAGAATCCTGCCCTCTGCTGCTGAGTTGAGGAAATCGCCTCAACATAATCGCTTTTGAGAAGGGAAGTTCCACTCTGGGCAAAACACCAGTTAAAGTCAAGTGAGCAAAGTAAACCCTTTCTTGGACTCTTGACACCCGAATTTCCTCAAGTTTAAACACGCACACTCTGGCATTCAAACATCAAGCAGAGTAAATCGGGTTTCAAAACAGGAAGTTTCTTTCTTTCTTTTTTTTTTTTTTTTTTTTCCATTTCTCGCTAAATTAGAGAGCTATCACCCGGGGTGGTCGTATTTTAGCTAGCTTGGAGATCCGAGTGTCTTGCGTGCAGTCCCGGCGGGCCGCTAGGCGCGGGGCTGCCCTGCTAGGGACAGGACGCGGCGCTCTCCACTGCCCGCACACCCGCGATCAGTCACAGCCCGGGCTCCGCGGCCGGCCGCGTACGTTGGGGAGGGTGGAGAAGAACGTTTACCTGGGGCCGGTCCCCACTAGGTAGGTGTTAGTGCCCTGGAGGGTCATGGGACCCGGGTTACAGCCCAACACACGCACGACTCGATTGGACAGCCGCTCGACGCGCTGCAGTATAGCAGCCATTCCCGCCTCAGCCGGCGCCGCAGTGTTGCCTATCTGGATACTCCACCGCGGAACAAACCAACAGGCCGCGGACAGCGAGTAGCGTCCCTGTGACGCCGCGCAAGCCGGGAGGGAGGGGATTGGCTAGCGGGGGAGAGGGGGGCAGGTATCATGTGACACCGCGGGCGCGCTGGGGCGGGGATCCGGCAGCGCGGCCGGGGACAGAACCAGAGGTCACGTGACGCCGCGCGGGCTGCGCCGGCAGTGGTGGGAAGGCTGGCGCGAGGCGTGAGGTGGCGTGAGGCGAAGCGGGAATCTGGCTCTGTCACGGGGGCTGGTGCTTCACGGGTTTGTGTCCTAGACAGGCGAGTGGATCCCAGTGGGCGAGACATTTTAATCTGGAAGAGTCTTGTGATGGGGCAGACAGGTTTGGTAACTGTTCGTTATTCAGTAATAAATCCCAGGAAGGATTGCCAGTCAGACTTTTAGGCAGTGGCTCTGTGTGTGTATGTGTGTAGTAGTGGTAGCCTGTTCATCTTTTTTTTTTTTTTTTGAGACGTTCTCGCTCTGCCGCCCAGGCTGGAGTGCGGTGGCGCGATTTCGGCTCACTGCAAGCTCCGCCTCCCGGGTTCACGCCATTCTCCTGCCTCAGCCTCCTGAGTAGCTGGGACTACAGGCACCTGCCAGCACGCCCGGCTAGTTTTTTGTATTTTTAGTAGAGATGGGGTTTCACTGTGTTAGCCAGGATGGTCTCGATCTCCTGACCTCAGGTGATCCACTCGCCTCGACCTCCCAAAGTGCTGGGATTACAGGCGTGAGCCACCACGCCTGGCCAGCCTGTTCATCTTTTATAATAAATACTGGTAAGACATATTTACTTAGTACTTCCTACTGTGCCTAAGTGCTTTCTACAAACATCCCACTTAACTCCCTTAATCCTCAAAACATTATTAAGAGGTGGACACTATTTTTGTTACAAATGAAAAACGGGGATTGGGCGGCTGCCCAGCTGACAGAGTCTGCGTGTGCAGCCTTGCTCCTACCTGCCTCGCACTAACACTTGCCCAGCTCTGTGAGATTGAAGGAGCGTGTCTCTGCCTCCCAGTGTTACCCGCCTGCCCAGAGAGCTAGGCTGGTCTTGTGGAGCTGTTTTATGTCCAAGATGGCAGGGACTCATTTTCTCTGTAACAAGTCGGTTTCTAATCAGCCAAGTATTAACTATCCAGTGTTAACTACCGCTTCCCATTAAAAAAGTTGAGTTATAAATTACCTAAAAGAAAATACACAGATCCTGTAGTGAGTTCATCGAGTTCATTCTCCTACATCAGGCATTTCAATCTGTCAATATGTATTTACTATAGCCATCAATTAATGGCTATTCAGGCAGGAAGCTATGCACATCTTCCCTTTTTAAGAACTCTGCTGAAAGGTTCTCCTGAGAATCGGGGCACACCCATTCTTTTATCCTTTAGCTTAAATAATTTCCTTACTTAACTTACTTATTTACTTACAGGGTCTGGCTTTCACCCAGGCTGTAGTGCAGTGGCACTATCATAGCTCACTGTAACCTTGAACTCTTGAACTCAAGCGATTCAGGTGATCCTCCTGCTTCGGTCTCCCAAAGCACTAGGATTACAGGCCTGAGCCACCATGCCTGGCTGAAATAAACTTTTTAGCTCCCACATATAAATAAGAATATGTGATATTTGTCTTTCTATGCTTGGATTATTTCACTTAGCACAGTAACCTCTAGTTCCATCCATGTTGCTGCAAATGACATGATTTCATTATTTTTTAGGGCTAAATAGTATTTTATTGTGTGTATACATCACATTTTCTTTATCCATTTGTTTGTTGATGGACTTTTAGGTTGATTTCATATCTTTCCTATTGTGAATAATGCTGCGATAAACATGCAGGTGCAGTTCTCCCTCTGATATACAAATAGTAGTGGGATTGCTAGATCATATGGTAGTTCTATTTGTGTGTGTGTGTGTGTGTGTGTGTATGTATGTGTGTATTTTATAAATCTCTGTACTGTTTTCCATAGCGGTTGTACTAATTTACATTCCCACCAACTGTGTATGAGAGTTCCTTTTTCTCTACATCCTCTCTAGCATTTGTTATTGTCTTTTTAATAACAGCTATTCTAACTGGGGTAAGATGATATCTCATTATGATTTTGATTTGCATTTCCCTGATGATTAGTGATGTTGAGCATTTTTTTCATATATTTGTTGGCCATTTGTATGTCTTCTTTTGAGAATTGTCTATTCATGTTCTTTGCCCTCTTTTTGATGGGATTATTTGTGTTTTCTCTTGTTGAGTTGTTTGAGTTTCTTGTATGTTCTGGATATTAGTCCCTTGTCAGATGAATAGTTTGCAGATACTTTCTTCTGTTCAGCAGATGTCTCTGCACCCTGTTCATTGTTTCCTTTGCTGTGCAGAAGATTTTTCATTTAATAGAGTCAAATTTGTCTGTTTTTATTTTAGGTGTATGTGCTTTCGAGGTCTTAGCCACAAAATCTTTGCCTGAACCAATGTCCTTATGTATTTTACCTATATTTTCTTCTAGTAGTTTTATAGTTTAAGGTCTTATGTTTAATCCTTCTTGAGTTGGCTTTTGCATATGTTGAGAGACAGGGTCCAGTTTCTTTAGCTTTTTTTAAAAATTAAACTTTCACCTGCACTTTCCTTTTGGATTCCATTTAATCAATTGCCAAGCTCCTCATTTGGCAGATGAAGAAATAGGCCAAATGATTTAACAGTAAGGCAACTTGCATAGGGTCATACAAGGAGATACTAGAAGAAGAGTACAAATAGAGGGTAGATAGTAACTATGTTTTAGATGAGATAAAATTGAGGTGATTATGGTATATCCAGGTGAAGAAACCTATAGACAGGTAGATACATTTTTTGGTTGGGTGCAGTGGCTCACGCCTGTAATCCCAGCACTTTCAGAGGCTGAGGCAGGAGGATCACTTGAGGTCAGGAGTTCGAGACCAGCCTGACCAACATGGCAAAACCCTGTCTCTGCTAAAAATACAAAAATTAGCTGGGCATGGTGGCAGGTACCTGCAATCCCAGCTGCTTGGGAGACTGAGGCAGGAGAATCACTTGAACCCAGGAGGCGGAGGTTGCAGTGAGCTGACATCGTGGCACTGCATTCTAGCCTGGGCGACAGAGACTCTGTCTCCAAAAAAAAAAAAAAAAAAAAAAAAAAAAAGATTCAAAGTTAAGTCTTTGTGAGTATGTTTAGAAATGTGACTTGAAGTTTAAGTTCCTCTCCAAGAAATCAGATCAAAGATTTTTTACGTTCTGTTCAGTCACATTTACAATAGTTTATTATCTACTTACAACATGCAAAGTAATGTTGTAGACATATTGAGGTCATGTTAAAAATGAATAAGATAGTCTTTGCTTTCTAGAGGGTCATAACCATGAAGGAGATACTTTTAAAGTATATGTGGGTTCAGGTATAGTGGCTCATGCCTGTAATACTAGCACTGTTGGGAGGCTGAGTCTGGAGGAGTACTTGGGCCCGGGAGTTCGAGGTTATAGTGAGCTGTGATTGTGCCACTGTACTCCAGCCTGAGTGATGGAACAAGACCTTGTCTCTTAAAAAAAAGCATAAATACTAGAAAAATAATAGTATTTACTAGGTAAATACTAGAAGAGATAGTATTTACTAGTATTTACTAGGTAAATACTAGAAGAGATGTACAATTGAAGTGATGAGATTGCAAGGAGAAAGGGGAGAAACATATTTATTGGGATGATCTGGGAAAGCATAAAGACAGTGGGTTTTGAGCTGATTTTTAAAGGATTGACAGAATTTCGTCAGATAGATGGCAGTTATTCTAGACAGCAGAAAATAACCTTGAGCAAAGGCTTGGAAATAGAAGAAAAGCAGCGCTTATTTTGGGAATACAGACCAACAATCATATGCTCTTGGGGGCATACGATTTGAGAATGTATAAGGTTGAAAAGTAGGTAGGGCTAAGTTAATGATACTTTGTTAGAGTACTTCAAATTTAAGAACCTCCTTTTCAAACATGACATGTTATCCATTTGGATTTGTTGTGAGGCAAATTTTATTTTCTAGACTTATTTGACAAATACAGTGAAAGCTTGGAACGTAGTCAGCCCATGAAAGGACCTATGCTATTTCTTCCCTTCAATGAGATAGTTATAAAAGGGTGTACTGAATTCATAATGACACAGACTCTTATCACTAGATTAGAAAATGCCACATGTGACTAACAGGTGATTTCAGTTTCATTTTAGTATTCGATCTTAAAAGTTTACACATCCTTTAATTATACTTGTTTTTAGTGAAGAAGAAGTAAAATATTCACAAGATGAAGATTTTTCCAGAAGGGACTTTGAATCAAAGATGGCTTTTTATATTTGACAAGTAAGTCTGTGTTTTATATGTGTTAACTTTGGTTGACAAGGGAAAGTTTCCTAGTTTTAATTTCTTTAAATAGCTGCCTTATCTCAGATAGTTGTACAGTGGGCAAAAGTTGGGTATTTTGACTGGCAACCAGGTAGCCACATAGCTAGGTCGATATTTGGAATTGGATTGAAATTGTCTGTGTTAAACCATTCTTGCATTGCTGTAAAGAAATGCTTGAGACTAGATAATTTATAAGAAAAGAGGGCCAGGTGCAGTGACCCATGGCTGTAATCACAGCACTTTGGGAGGCCAAGGTGGTTGGGTCACTTGAGGTCAGGAGTTCGAAATCAGCCTGCCCAATATGACGAAACCCCATCTCTAATAAAAATACAAAAATTAGCCAGGTGTGGTGGCGTGCGCCTATAGTCCCAACTAGTTGGGGAGGCTGAGGCAGGAGAATCACTTGAACCCATTGTCTTTGATATTAGCACTTGGCTCCTTTTTAGTTATGCAAGTATCTTTAGCAAGTGGTTGCTCTACAGCCTGCTTGTAGTCCTCTTCTGAAGAAGCTTTTTCTTTCTTTTTTACCTAACCAGGCTGCACATTTTTCAAACTTTTATGCTCTGCTTCCTGTTTAAATATAAATTCAAATTTTAAGTCATTTCCTTGCTCCCACATCTGGGCATAGGTTGTTAGAAGCAGCCAGTCCACATCTTGAATGCTTTGCTACTTAGAAATTTCTTCTGCCAGATACCCTAAATCATCACTCTGAAGTTCAAACTTCCATAGATCTCTAGGGCACAAATACAATCCAACCAAGCTTTTTGCTGAGGCATAACGTGGGTGATCTTTGCTTCACTTCTGAATAAGTTCTTCATTTCCATCTGAGACATCAGCAGCCTGGACTTGACTGTCCATATCATTATCGACATTTGGCTCACAAGTTTTAACCAGTCTCTAAGAAGGTCCAAACTTTCCCTCATTTTCCTGTCTTCCTCTGAGTCTTACGAACTCTTTCAGTCTCTGCCTATTACTCCGTTCCAACACTGTTTTCATGTTTTCAGGTATCTTTATACCAAAACTTTACTACTGGTACCAATTTTCTGTGTTAGGCCATTCTTGCACTGCTGTAAAGAAATACTTGAGACTGGGTAATTTATAAGAAAAGAAGTTTAATTGGCTCATGGTTCTTCAGGCTGTACAGGAAGCAAAATGCCAGAATCTGCTTTTGGGGAGGCCTCAGGAAGCTTACAATCATGGCAGAAGGTGAAGAGGGAGCAGGTGTCTCACATGGTGAGAGCAGAGCAAGAAAGTAGTGGGGGAGACGCAACACTTTACAACAACCAAATCTCACTCACTATCATGAGGACAGCACCAAACCATGAGGGATCCACCCCATGACCCAAAACCTCCCACCAGGCCCCACCTCCAACATGGGGGATTACAATTCAACATGAGATTTGGTAGGGATATATATTCAAACTATATCATTGTCCTATTAAGTCAGTAAGTGTAAGAAGTCCCCTATGAAGCCAAACTTTGTAGGTGACATTATTTTACCTAAAGTGGTACCGGAATAGTGATCAACCATAGAGATAGAGATGAACTATTCTTAATACAAGTTATACAACTATGTGGTTATTGAAAGACCTGCAGGCTCTCTTTATCAGATCTGCTATATGTATTAGCTTGCTGTGTAGGTTTCCTTCTACTTGGTGTTATGTTCTGCCTGACTAAATTAGGAATATGGATATTACCATATTAGATTAATCTATTGCATCTAATGTTCTGCCAGTAACAGTTTCTGTTTCTTGGAAATTATTCTTTCCATCTTGTAAAAGTTGACTCAAAACTGCTAGTGTTGGCCAGGTATGGTACCTGTGCTGATAGTCCCAGCTACTCAGGAGGCTAAGGTGGGTGTATCATTTGAGCACAGGAGTTCAAGACCAGCCTGGGTAATATAGAGAGACCTTGTCTTAAAACAAGCAAACAAACAAACCAACAAACAACCCAAACCTGCTACTACATTTTTGTTACTCATGCCAGGTAAAGGAAGCTCTCTTTATGTGTTGAGAGATTAAGAAATGCACATATGGAATACTGAAGTATTATAGTCTGTAATTTTAAGGAAATTATCTACATTTAAAATCATTTAAAGCAAAATTTTAGCTTAACTATTGTGTTTTAGTCAACTTTTATTCTTTTGAACATGTTCTCAGACTATAAAGTTTTGCTGAGAAGAGGCAGTGGAAAATAAGTTAGAGAAAAAGAAAATTAACAAAAAATCTTTTTTTTGTTTTGTTTTGTGACAGGGTCTCACTTTGTTGCCCAGACTAGAGTGCAGTGATGCTGTGTCAGTTCACTGCAACCCCCACTTTCTGGGCTAAAATGATCCTCCCACCTCAGCCTCCCAAGTAGCTGACACTACAGGAACACACTACCATGCCTGGCTAATTTTTGTATTTTTTTTTTTTTTGTAGAGGTGGGGTTTCACCATATTGCCCAGGCTGGTCTTGAACTCCTGGACTCAAGTGATCCTCCTGGCTCAGCGTCCCAAAGTGAGCTTACAGGCATGAGCTACTGCACCTGGCCAAGATTTTTGTTTAGAAAGGCTTAGATCACATCATTTGCAATTCTAACTATATTCCTCTCTCCCTTTAATTTCACTACAGAAAAGAATAATATACAATAATAATAATAATAATAATGTGTAGTCTATCTCAAATCTATAGACTGCTATGCCTAAGTGTTATACTCACACACCTGTAAATGTTTTCTGTTTTCTCTTCAGATACTGTGTAAGTATATTGTGGGTAGGACCTAAGCATTGGAGGCAAACAGATTTTACTCATTAGAGATAACTCACCTAAATACCAAACACCTCTATGCCTCAGTTTTCTGATCTGCAAAATAGAGTCAATAATACTGTTTTCAAAGGGATTTGTGAGGATTAAATGAAATAATTTATGCCAAAAAACTTCACTTTTAGTAAACACCTAGCAGTAGTAGCTATTATTACTACCATCTGTTCTTTTATATATGCAATTTTTTTCTTAGTAAAGCTTAAGAAATTATGTTTTGAAGAACGATATTAGAACAGGATTTGTATACACATTAAACATATCCAATAGAACCATGCTAAGGAATTTCTGACAGTATTTTATGAAATTTGTTTTTGGAGGATTCAAAATCTAGTGCGTTAGACTTGTGAACTAGCTGTTCCTTCAAGCTGGAAAACTTTTCCATCTCATATTCACATGGCCAATTTCACTACTCAAATGCCACCTTCTCAGTGAGTCCTGCCCTGGCCAATCTAATTAATGTCACAGCCCATGATATGCCCATCTCTACTGTAATTGCTGATCTTCCTTACTATGCTTTTTTTTTTCCATAGCACTTACCACCTTCTAATATTTGATTTATTTATTCACTATTTTTATTGTTAATTGACTATATTTCAAATTTTATGTTTAAAAATGATACATAATGTATATATTTTTGAGGTGCATATGATAATTTAATACATTAATATAATTTATAAAAATCAAATCATTGTAATTGAGATACTCCTCGATTATCTTTCTGTGCTAGGATATAAGTTCCACAGGGGCAGGAATACTTGTCTCTCATCACTTGATATATTCAGAAGAGCCTAAAACAGCACAAGGTAGGTTCTAAGTAAATATTTAATTAGTTCAATTGAGCAGAACCTCCCAATTAATCTCATCCTCCTAAACCTCATGTGTGTGTTGGCTTGAGGTCTTTCATGTTAACATAAGAAACCTACTGCAGGGAAATTCATGGCCCGCTAGATTTTAAAAACTCAGTTTTTAAACTGTTTTTTTTCTGTCCTGTTGGTCACAATGTTCTTGACAGCAGAAGCAGTGATCATAACTGTTGCTTTATTCTGTGAGAAGAATGAAATACCTTTTAATATTATTCTGAAGACTTTTAAACTAAATACTTATAAGTGATAAAATGATGAGAACACAGTAAGTATTAGTTTGTGTGTGTATTTTTTAGTAAACATTCACCTTGGTGTGTTTAAAGTAATAAATATTTTTAATAGAAATATAGTGTGTTAATTGGTCTGGCTGCCATAGCAGAATACCACAGACTTGTTAGCTTAAACAATAGAAATTTATTTTTTGACAGTTCTGGACACTGGAAGTCCAAGATCAGTGTGCCAGCAGGGTTGGTTTCTGGTGAGGTTCTCTCTCCTTGGGTTACAGATGGCTGCCTTCTTGTGTCCTCACGTGGCCTTTTCTCTGGTGTTGCTTCCTCTTGTAAGAACACCAGTCCTGTTGCATCAGGGCCCCAGAGCTCATTTCTCCCTCCTTACCTTTGAGATCGTACCCATAGTACTTTTTCACATAACATTATATGATATAAAGTCAGAGACTGCAAACTCATATGCTTACAGAGGCCAGGCAAGCGGTCAGCAAGGTCATAATGATAACTTAGCATTTATTGAGCCCTAACTGTGTGCCAAGTACTTTTCTAGGGGTTTGTTTATATGTATTACATGTATTATCTTTCTTGACCTTCACAACAACCCCATAAGATATATACCATTATTCTCTCCACATTTTAGATGAAGAAAATAAGGTATAAGGCTGAAAAGAACACATTTAAGGACACACAGCTAGTAGGTAGCTGCATTAACATTGAAACCCAGCTGTTGAAATGCCTGAAATGGGCCAGATGACTACTGTGATGAACAGGAGAGAGCATGCCCCATCTAAAGGGGCAGCCCCTGCTCATGAAGGAGTAATCTAGTATAGAGGATCTTTCTGTTTTTTGATAGCAGTTAAACATTTGCATTTTTCGTGAAATGTTGGCAATTAATTAGGAAAACAAACCAAAAAACCACCAATGAGTCAGTCAAATCTTGTATACAGATTGCATTCATTCAGACTGTTTATAAAATAGTAATAATAGTAGAATCTACATTTTAAGTGATAGAAGAATTAAATTGGGGCGTTTTATATACAACATTTTGCTCAGTGCTTGGCACATAGTGGTAAGTAAATGTTAACTTTTATTAGTAGCATAAACATTTTCTCCAGTCATTGAGATTCTGCGTAAGTATCATTTATTATTGTTTTTATTTAAAAAAATTATATACCTAGCAACATCAGTACAGGTCTGTTGTTAAAAAAACTCAAAAAATATAGCAATATAGAGAGAAAACAACTGAAGTTGCATTTGTTCCTTCTCTCAACCCTCTTCCTCTCTCCATATATAATTAAAAACCATAAATAGTGTACGGTATTTATCTTTCTGGGATTTGCTTTTTTCACTTAAAACGTCTTGAAGATCTTCCAAAGTGAGTTCATACAAAGCTGCTTTACTCTTTTTAAAGGCTGCATGGTGTATCCTTTAGTATGGATGTACCATAATCTGTTGAACTAGGCCTCTCAATTGTCATTTAGGTAGTTTTCAATATTTCGCTCTTATAAAAAAGGCTCTGCAAAAATTATCTTTTTGCACATTTTTGAATATTTCCCTAGGATAGAATCTAGATGGAATTGCTGGGCCAAAAGCATATTAAGAATTTTTACAACTATTGCACCTTTGTTACATATATTTTAGTAGTTTTGTAATATTCCATTTTATGAATCTACCTTTATTTACTTTACCATTTCCTTATGTTGAAATATTTAGGTTGTTTCCAATTTGCCACTATAAATAGTCATGTGATAAATATCTTTGTGGGTAGGTCATATTTTTAAAAGATAAATAGTCTGAGAGGAAGTTATCAACTATCAAGTATATTTCTGAGACTTTCCCAAAGTTGTTATAAGAACTGTATTTAGTGGCAATATATTATTTTTAGAAAAAGCAGAGCTTTGATGAAATCATTGATAAGGGTTTTTAATATTATAGTTAGGATATTTTGGAACTTAAATATCTGTTTTATTTTAGGTCTTGTCATCTGTAATGAAGATCATTGTGAAACAGAAGATTGATTAAAGCCTTGTAACATTGGACCTAGATTAGAGATTTAGAAAAGAAAGTCAAAATTAGTCACTTTGGTGTTAGTGTTCCCATTTCATAATATTTATTCTTTCTTCTAAATAGATTTAGGGAGTAGAAATTAAAATTCAATGCTATACCAAAGGATATACTAATATTTGTTCGGCTTTTTTTCCCTTTTTGTGAGGGAGAAAAAAGTAGATAACGAAAAGCTATAGTCATTCATAATGAAATATACTAAACAGAATTTTATGATGTCAGTTCTTGGCATTATAATCTACATAACTGATTTAATTGTGGACATATGGGTATCTGTCAGATTTTTCCATGAAGGACAGTATGTTTTTAGTGTTTTAGCATTAAGCTTTATGCTTTTTGGAACACTTGTGGTTCAGTGTTTCAGTTATTCTTGGTTCAAGGCTGATTTAAAGAAAGCAGGCCAAGAAAGTCAGCATTGTTTTCTTCTACTTCATTGCTTGCAAGGAGGAATTTTTACAAGGTAAGCATACATGTTTAATCATTACCACTGTGTTTCTTTTATCCAAACAGAAGCTACGTTTATGTATCTGGATAGTCAAATGTACAAAGATCCCTTATTTGCATGAAGTACAAAGGTTACTTGCTCCTCACTATTGTGCTTATGTAAGTCATTGCCATACTGTCGGAATTTTCCAGGGTCATTAATAAAAATGTTTAAATTTATCTAATTAGGTTACTTTTTCTGATATGAACTCAGTTTTCACGAGAAGGAAAAAGACATTTCTGTGTCGTACAGAACTTTTATCTCCTCTGTATATTCTAAGTCTGTGTAAATATGACATTTCACTTGTAACTAAGAGAGTACTCACTTTTTTATACTTATCATTGATTTAACTAAATTAAATTTTTGCTGCAATAATGCAGTAGCTATGTGGTTAGCTAGGTACAGAGTCATAGAACTAAAGCAACCTTAAGAATCATCTTGTTATAGGTAGAGAAACTAGACTCTAAATAGGCCCTCAGAATTCCATGATTCTCTGTATAGTTCATTTTATATGACCTCTCCATTATTCCTTTAAGTAATTCTACTTTTGATTCTGTCCTGTTAAAAAGCAGCAAATTCATGACCCTTAGTTGAATGTATTAAAAAAATTCCAGGCCAGGCGTGGTGGCTCAAGCCTGTAATCCCAGCACTTTGGGAGGCCAAGACAGGCGGATCATGAGGTCAGGAGATCGAAATCATCCTGGCTAACACGGTGAAACCCCGTCTCTACTAAAAAATATGAAAAACTAGCCGGGCGAGGTGGAGGGTGCCTGTAGTCCCAGCTACTTGGGAGGCTGAGGCAGGAGAATGGCGTAAACCCCGGGAGACGGAGCTTGCAGTGAGCCGAGATCGCGCCACTGCACTCCAGGCTGGGTGACAGAGTGAGACTCTGTCTCAAAAAAAAAAATTCCAGGCTTTTCTTATATTAATTAATGGGAATAATGTCATTGTATATATGTGGAGACTTATAATTTTCAAAGTATTTTCACGTATTTTGCCTTTTTGAAGCTATAGTTACTATGTTTTTAATAAGTAAAAGAAACAATGTGCAATGAGAAAGAAGTTTACAGGTTTTAGGAAAAGCTGGAAAGAAAGTGCTTTAGTTGTTGGTATTAGAAGTCAATTTTCGAACTGCACATTCTCAGTAAGATGCAAATGTTTAAAGAAATACAGTAAAAGTGCTGATGAACAAATACATATGTAATAGGTAAGATTAAATGAGTATTCTGTATGAGAAATATTGAGAATTATGTAGTTGTAATATTGAAGAAAGACAGGCCGGGCGCGGTGGCTCAAGCCTGTAATCCCAGCACTTTGGGAGGCCGAGACGGGCGGATCACGAGGTCAGGAGATCAAGACCATCCTGGCTAACACAGTGAAACCCCGTCTCTACTAAAAAATACAAAAAACTAGCCGGGCGAGGTAGCGGGCACCTGTAGTCCCAGCTACACAGGAGGCTGAGGCAGGAGAATGGCGTAAACCCGGGAGGCGGAGCTTGCAGTGAGCCAAGATCCAGCCACTGCACTCCAGCCTGGGCGACAGAGCGAGACTCCGTCTCAAAAAAAAAAAAAAAAAAAAAAAAAAAAAAGGACAAAAGTTGCTTTTGCAAGGAATTTAGAAATATGGTAAATTCTCTGTTATTTGCCATTCTAATAATGGAAAATTTGCACATCTGCAGAACTATTTACATCAGCATTCAAATGAGGACCTTAAGGTACATTGTGTTATAAATTATAAATTGTATTATAAAAGAAAGGTCAAATTGCCTTGATTTCCAGGGTCTCTTGATACACCTAGTAATTTTTGATTGAATATTACACATTCTATACAAAAGATGATAGAAGTTCCAAATGCTGCTATTTTTCTCTGGTAGGCATTTAGACTAAGGTTCAGTCTGCTTTTGGTTTGCAGTCTCTAGGGAACTGAGAGTATGGTGTGGTCATCGCACCTCCACAAGTCCTGAACGCTGATTTTTATCTTGGCACCACAAGACTACCAGAAAGCCTGTTTTGCTTTTTCAAGACTTTCTGCTTAGCTTTTAGCCTCTATGGTGTAGTTTCAAAATTTGGCACATATGTTGGCGGAAAAATTGATTGAGTTGAGGTCCCTCAGTAACAGACCTCTAAAACCTAGCTTAAACATCTTGAAGATCTTCTGGAGTGAGTTCATACAAAGCTGCTTTACTTTTTTTAAAGGCTGCATGGTGTATCCTTTACTATGGATGTACCATAATCTATTGAACTAGGCCTCTCTTCTTGCCTAACAACAGCCCTTTGCTTGGGCAAAATCCAGATTTTCAACCTCTTGTTCTGAGTAATAGAATCAGCAAGTATTTCCAAGCAATAAGCATTTGTAGATATATCAGCCCAGTTTATAGTTTCTCTTGTTGCTTTGGCAGGAGCATTGGTCTGTTCCAATATACTGGATCCTACCTAGAAGTATAGTGCATAATGTGTGGTCTTAAATTGTTCTGAGTATAAAGTAAAACGAAACCTTTGCTGTTAACATTGATAATTTAAAAACCTCAAAACACTAGAATTTGATTTGCTATGCTCCCAACTAATATATTTATATTGTTGTCATTTTAATGCCTGTTTTTAATCCCACTAGATGATATTATTATGTATTTTTCTACTTTATGTAGTTAAATTCTACTAAATTTTATTTATGTTTACCCATATATTTACTATTCTCTTTTTTATTTCTTCTTGAATCTCAGGACTTCTACCTAGAATTACTTTTCTTTTCTTTTTTTTTTTTTGAGACAGGGCCTTATTCTCTCACCCAGGTTGACCTGCAGGGACGCCTTCCTGGCTCTTTGCAGCCTCCGCCTCCTGGATTCAAGAGATTCTCTTGCATCAGCTTCCCGAGTAACTGGGATTACAGGCATGCACCATGACACTTGGTTAATTTTTGTATTTTTAGTAGAAATGGGGTTTCGTCATGTTGGCCAGCCTGGTCTCGAACTCCTGACCTCAAGTGATCCACCCACCTCTGCCTCCCAAAGTGTTGGGATTATAGGCGTGAGCCACTACATTTGGCCCTAGAATTACTTTACTTCTGCTTTCCCGAGGTCTGCCTTTTAGAATTTCATCTATTGAGGGGCTGTTGGTGACATCATCTCTCAATTTTTGGTTGTTTGAAAATATCTTTATTTCATTATCTTTCTTGAGAGATATTTTAGTGGCTATAGAATTCTAGATGAGTCGTATTTTCTCTCTGCATATTATATTTGATTGATTGTTGGATTCTATTGTTGCTCTGGAGGAGTTAGATTTTAGTCTCATTGCTGCTCTTTTGAAAGTGTTTTGTCTTCCTCCTCTGGCTGCTCTTAAGATTTTTCTCTTTATCTGTGGGTTTCTGCAGTTTAATTATATGTTTAGATGTAGATTTTATTTCTCTTGCTTAGGATTTGTTGGTCCTCTTGATTCTGTGGATTATTATCTTCTATTAATTCTACACAATTGTCAGCCATTATCTTTTTTAACGTTTTCTTTACTATGTTTTGTGTTTCTTTCCCTTCTGGGATGCCAGTCAAATGTAAGTTATACCTTCTCGCTGTGTTTAACATAACTGTTAAATGTTAGATTTTAAAAATTCTTATTTTTTAAGTCTCTCTGATACATTCTGTGGAATGTTATAATCCAAATTCCTCTCTCTCATTCCTTAGATCATTGCTGTCATTCATTTCACTTATAGTAAGTATACATAAGTATATAAATATATACACATAAGCATACATAATCAAATATATTGTCATATTATTTTGAACTGTTATCTGGATCAGTTAAAATTAAGATCAATTAAATGTAAGAATTATATTTAAATAATTTAAAATTAGATCAATTAAAAATCAGAAAAGTAAGTTTTTGTTTATATTCAATTATTCCTTCTTCAGTGCTCTTCCTTTCTTTATATATTTTAATAGATCCAAGTTTCTGACCTGTAACATTTTCCTTTTCTTTGAAAAATCTATTTTAACATTTCTTGCAAGGCAAGTCTACTGGCAACAAGTTTCCCCAGTGTGTGTGGAAATCTTTATTCTTCACTTTCGAAGTATAATTTCACAGGGTACAGAATTCAGAGTGGTGTTTTCTTTCTTCTTTTTTTCCCTCTCAACACTTTAAGTATTTCACTCCATTTTTTTTAAAATTTATTTTTTATTTTTTATTTTTTTAGACAGAATCTCACTCTGTTGCTCAGGCTGGAGTGCTGCAGTGGTACGGTCACAGATAACTGCAGCCTCTAACTCCCTGGGCTCAGGTGATCCTCCCACTTCAGCCCCACAAGTAGCTGGGACTACAGGTGTGTGCCACCACACCGAGCTAATTTATATATATATTTTTTGGTAGAGACAGAGTGCTTTTTTCTTTTTAGATGGATTCTTGCTCTGTTGCCCAGGCTGGAGTGCCGTGGGCGATCTTGGCTCACTGCAACCTCTGCCTCCTGGGTTCAAGCAATTCTCCTTCCTTAGCCTCCTCAGTAGCTGAGACTATAGGCATGTGCCACCACGCCTGGCTAATTTTTGTATCTTTTGTAGAGACAGGGTTTTACCATGTTGCCCAGGCTGGTTTTGAACTCTTAGGCTCAAGTGATCTGTCTCCTTTGGCCTCTCAAATCCATTCTCTTCTTGCTTGAATGGTTTCTGAGGAGAAAGTGCATGTAATTTTTACCTTTACTCCTTTAGGTGTTTTTTCCTCTTTGGCTTCTTTTAAAAATTTTTTTCAGTTTTAATTATTATGGGTACATAATAGGTGTATGTATTTATGGAGTACATGTAATGTTTTGATACAGACATATACAATATGTGATAATCACTAAAGGGTAATTGGGGTATTTATCACCTCAAGTATTTATTTATTTTTTGTGTTAGGGACATTCCAATTTCACTGTTAGTTATTTAAAAATATACAGTAAATTATCATTGACTTTAGTCACCCTGTTGTGTTATCAAATGCTAGAGCCTATTCATTCTAACTACATTTTTGCACCCATTAACCATCCCTATTCTACCTGACTCCCTGCTACCCTTCCCAGACTCTGGTAACTATTATTCTACTCTTTAACTCCATGAGTCTGTTTCAATTTTTAGCTCCCATTATGAGTGAGAACATGTGAAATTTGTCTTTCTGTGCCTGGCCTGGCTTTTTTCACTTAATATAGTGTTCTCCAGTTTCATCCACGTTGTTGCAAATGAAAATGACAGGATTTCTTTCTTTCCTCTCTCTTTCTTTCTTTATTTTTAAATAGAGACAGGGTCATCATAGCTCATTATAACCTTGAACTCCTGGGCTCAGGTGATCCTCCCATCTCAGCAACCTGAGTTGCTAGCATCACAGGCATGTGCCATCAGGTCTGGCTAATTTTTAATTTTTTTGTACAGATGAGGTCTTAGTATATTGCCCAGGCTGGTCTCAAACTCCTGGCCTCAAGTGGTTTTCCTGCCTTGGCCTCCCAAAGTGCTGGGATTACAAGCATGAGCCACTGTGCCCAGTCCAGTTCAAAATATTTTTTAGCTTCCTTGTGATTTTGTCTTTTACTAAAGGGTTAGACTAATAAATGTTTTTTCAAATATTTGGGTCTTTTGTGGTTATTTTAATGTTGATTTTTAATTTAATTCTTTTGTGTTCAGATAACATACTGTTATGATTTCAGTCTTCTAAAATTTATTCAGACTTGTTTTGTTGTCTAACATATGGTCCATCTTTATGAATGTTTCATGTACACTTGAAACACGTGTTTCTGCAGTTATTCTGGTATTCTATAAATGAAATTTAGTAAGTGTAGTTGATAGTGCCATTCAGACATTGTACAGTTTTACTGATATTATGCTTAGTTGTTATAAGTGTTGGGGAAACTGGGTAACCATTTAGAAGGAAACAAAATATGTAAATTTTATTTGGCGATAATAGTTTTCACACAAAGGTCAGTCTTAGGGTATGCCCTACCATGGCACATGATCTAGAAAAGAGGTCTCTTCTGTGGAGATGAAATCTTCATTCTGTGGAAGTGATGGTGAAATCTTCAGAAGTATATTAGTAGAAACATAGAGGTAGACACTGGGAGAAATGTGCAATGTTGTATGTGTCTTTGGCATGTCACAGTTTTTGATGTGACAAAATATGGGTTCTAATTCTTCCTAGCCAGGAGAAAGTTTGAAAGGATAATCTGCAAGAGTTCTCCTCATCACCCATCCAAACTACAAGGGCAATAAACGAATTTTTCTCTGTATGGCATGTGAATACACAGACCATATATATATATATATATATATATATATATATTTTTTTTTTTTTTTTTTTTTTTTTTTTGAGATGGAGTTTTGCTCTGTTACCCAGGCTGGAATGCAGTGGTGCAATCTTGGCTTACTGCAAGCTCCACCTCCTGTGTTCATGCCATTCTCCTGCCTCAGCCTCCTGAGTAGCTGGGACTACAGGCGCCTGCCACCACGCCTGGCTAATTTTTTTGTATTTTTAGTAGAGATGGAGTTTCACCATGTTAGCCAGGATGGTCTCGATCTCCTGACTTTGTGATCCGCCCGCCTCAGCCTCTCAAAGTGCTGGGATTACAGGCATGAGCCACTGCTCCCGGTCTTTTTTTTTTTTGAAATTGATTGGAAAAAAAAGGAAACAATAGCCAGTATATGCAGCATGAGAACAGTAAAAACTTTGTTAACTTATAAAGTTGGGACACTTTAAGATAGCATGTTGTACTTCTAGGTAGGATACCAGATAGCAGGATAAATTTCCAATGAATCAAATATTAGTGTAAAGTACTATGAAAGAAAACATCGGAGAAATCCTTTATAACTTGGAAATGGGGAAAGCCTTTGTAACCATGACTCAAAATCCAGAAGCTATTAACAATTTTAGATTTGACTATAAAAATGCATGCTAATAAACAAAAGCAAAAATCCCAACACACACACAACAAAAGCATAACAAAGAAAAACAACATTAACAGGGAAGAATAATTGTAAACTTATAACAGTAAAGGGCTAGTCCTCTGATATTTAAACAGCTTCTGGAAATCAAAAAGTAAAAGACCATCTACCCAACAGAAAAATGGGAAGAGAAAAAGAATAGTTCATAGAAAAGGAAATACAAATGGGCCTTAAGTTGTTTAAAAGATGCTAAGCCTCATTCATGAAAAATTCCAATTAAAACTACATTGAGATATTATTCCTCATTTACTAGATTGACAAAAATCTGAATGACTATATACTCTCTTGGTAAAGTATGGGAAAACAGATACTTTCATACCTTGTTCATCAGAGTATGGATTGGTATAATTTCTGTGGAAAGTAGCTTGACCATATTGCAAATATATATATATATACACACACACACACATATATATGTATTTTATATATATATGTATATTGGCCCCAGAGCTTCCTCTTCTAGAAATTTATCATACTTGCATACATGTAAAGTGATATCTGCACACAATTTTTAAGTGTAGCGTTGTTTGTAATAGAAAAATATTAACAATTTTAGTGTCTTTTGATAGAGTTTGTATTATACTGTGCAATGGTATACTACATAACTATCATAAAGAATGTTAAAGTACTTTATATAGTGAAATGAAAAGATATTCAGAATTTATTTTTCAGTGAAAAGACAAGGTGCAGACAGGAGGTTTAGTATGATACAGTATTCCTGTGTAAAAGATAGTGAAAACTAATGTATATTTATGTTTGCTTGTATCTGCATGAAGAAACTCTAGATGGGTACACATGAAACTAATAACTGAATTCCTGTGGTCATGGGGAAGGGTAAAAGCTGGATAGTGGGTTATAGGAGTAGGATAGAGTTTTCTCACTTATAACTTTCTAATTTTTTGAATTATTTAAATATTTTGTCCTTTAAAAAGGAAGAAAAAGAAAATTGAATTAGGTTGGGCATTAGTGGAAGATGCCAGATAGATAAACAAACACTTTACTCTTTTTTTGTTTTTCTTTCTTTGTTTTTCTTTTTGAGAATTTTTGTTTTAGGTTTAGGGGTACCTGTGAAGGTTTGTTACATAAACACGTGTCATAGGGGTTTGTTATTACACATTATTACATCACTCAGGTATTAAGCTCAGTACCAAATAGTTATCTTTTCTGTTCCACTCCCTCCTTCCACCGTCCCCCTCAAGTAGATGCCAGTGTCTGTTGTTTCTTTCTTTGTGTTCATAAGTTCTTACAATTTAGCTCCCACTTGTTTTTTTATTTTTTTTGGAGACAGAGTCTCACTCTGTCACTAGGCTGGAGTGCAGTGGTGCGATCTCAGATGACTGCAACCTCCGCCTCCTGGGTTCAAGCAATTCTTTCTCCTGCCTCAGTCTCCTGAGTGGCTAGGACTACAGGCACACGCTGCTATGCCCAGCTAGTTTTTTTTTTTTTTTTTTTTTTTTTTTTAGTAGAGATGGGTGGAGGCGGGCATCTCACCATGTTGCCCAGGCTGGTTTCGAACCCCTGAGCTCCGGCAATCAGCCCACCTCAGCCTCCCAAAGTGTTGGGATTACAGGCATGAGCCACTGCACCTGGCCAGCTCCCACTTGTAAATGAGAACATGCAGTATTTGGTTTTCTAGTCCTATGTTAGTTTGCGAAGGATGATAACCTTCAGCTCCTTCCATGTTCTGGCAAAAGACATGATCTTGCTTTTTTTATGGCTGCATAATATTCCATGGTGTGTATATATGCCACATTTTCTTTATCCAGTCTGTCATTGATTGGTATTTAGGTGATTCTATGTCTTTGCTATTGTGAACAGTACTTTGATGAACACTTATGTGCATGTGTCTTTATGGTAGAATGCTCTGGGTATATACCCAGTAATGGAATTGCTGGGTCGAATGGTAGTTCTTTTAACTCTTTCAGGAATTGTCATACAGTTCCTCAATGGTTGAACTAATTTACATTCCCACCAGCAGTGTATAAGGGTTCCCTTTTCTCTGCAACCTCACTAGCGTCTGTTATTTTTTGACTTTTCAGTAATAGCCATTCTGATTGATGTGAGATGATATCTCATTGTGGTTTTGATTTGCATTTCTCTAATGATTGGTGGTATTGAGCTTTTTGCCATAAGCTTGTTTGCCACATGTATGTCTTCTTTTGAGAAGTGTCTTTTCATGTCCTTTGCCCACTTTTTAATGGGGTTGTTTGTTTTTCTTTTGTAAAGTTGTTTAAGTTCCTTATAGATACTGGGTATTAGACCTTCGTCATATGCCTAGTTTGCAAATTCTTTCTCCCATTTTGTAGATTGTTTACTTTGTTGATAGTTTCTTTTGCCGTACAGAGCTTTTAAGTTTAGTTAGATCCCATTTGTCAATTTTTGCTTTTGTTGCAATTGCTTTTGGTGTCTTCATCGTGAAATATTCGCCTGTTCCTAGATCCAGCATGGTATTGCCTAGGTGTCTTCCAGAGTATTTTACCGTTTTGGGTTTTACATTTAAGTCTTTAATCTGTATTCAGTTGATTTTTGTATATGGTGTAAGGAAGAGGTCCAACTTCAATCTTCTGCATATGGCTAGTCAGTTATCCGAGCACCATTTATTGCACAGGAAAATTTTTTTCCCATTGGTTGTTTTGGTCAGCTTTGTCAAAGATCAGATAGTCAAAGATATGTGGCCTTATTTTGGGCTCCTTATTCTGTTCCATTGGTCTGTGTGTCTGTTTTTGTACCAGTACCATATTGCTTTGGTCACCAGTACCATATTGTTTGGTCACTATAGCCCCATAGTATAGTTTGGAGTCAAATAACATGATGCCTCCAGCTTTGATCTTTTTGCTTAGGATTGCCTTGACTATTTGGGCTCTTTTTTGGTTCCATATAAATTTTAAAATAATTTTTTCTAGTTTTGTGAAAAATGTCATTGGTAGTTTAACAGGTATAGCATTGAATTTGTAAATTGTTTTGGGCACTATAGCCATTTTAGTGATATTGATTCTTCCTATTTATGATGATGGGATGTTTTTTCATTTGCTTGTGTCTTCTTTGATTTCTTTGAGCAGTGTTTTGTCATTCTCACTGTAGAGACTTTTTACCTCCCTGATTAGCTGTATTCCTAGGTGTTTTATTATTTTATTTTGTGGCAACTGTGAATGGGATTGCCTTTCTTATTTGGCTCTCAGTTTGGTTGTCATTGGTGCATAGGAATGCTAGTGAGTTTTGTACATTGATTTTATATCCTGCAACTTTGCTGAAGTTGTTTATCAGCTAAAGGAGCTTTTGGGCCAAAACACTGGGATTTTCTAGATATAGAATCATGTCATCTGCAAACAGAGATAATTTGACTCCCTCTCTTACTATTTGGATGCCCTTTATTTTTTTTTTCTCTCTTGACTCATGGCTCTGGCTAGGACTTCCAATACTATGTTGAATAGAAGTGGAGAGAGAGGGCATCCTTGTCTTGTACCAGTTTTCAAGGGGAATGCTTCCAGCTTTTGCCCATTCAGTATGATGTTGGCTGTGCGTTTGTCATAGATGGCTCTTCTTCTTCTTCTTATTATTATTATTTTGAGACAGAATTTTGCTCTTGTTTCCCAGGCTGGAGTGCAATGGTATGATCTCGGCTCACTGCAACCTCTGCCTCCCAGGTTCAAGCGATTCTCCTGCTTCAGCCTCCTGAGTAGCTTGGATTACAGGTGCCCACCACCACACCTGGCTAGTTTTTTGGATTTTTAGTAGAGACAGGGTTTCACCATGTTGGCCAGGGTGGTCTTGAACTCCCAACCTCGGGTGGTCTGCCCGCCTTAGCCTCCCAAAGTGCTGGGATTACAAGTGTGAGTCACCACACCTGGCCATGGCTCTTACTATTTTGAGATATGTTCCTTCAATACCTAGGTTATTGAGAGTTTTTAACATGAAAGAATGTTCAGTTTTATCAAAAGCCCTTTCCATATCTGTTGAGATGATTGTGTGGTTTTTGTCTTTAGTTCTGTTTATGTGATGAATCACATTTATTGATTTTTATATGTTGAATCAACCTTGCATCCCAGGGATGAAGCCTACTTGATCATGGTAGATTAGCTTTTTGATGATGCTCAGCATTTGAGTTACTAGAGTTCTTGTATTGGCTCTTTCTCATCTCTGCATGTGGGTATTTCTTTAACTGCAGTGCAGATTGAGTATAGTCAATAGACTTCTTTTCTGGATGTTTTCACCTGGCTGAGGCTTTGTGTAGGGTCTTTATTTGAAGCTGACTTCTTGTCTCTGGTTTCAGTGGGGGTATATTAGTGAGATATTTTTGGTGTTGAAGCTTTGGGGGTATGATCCAGCAGGTGACATTTAGGCTTATCAGTCATTTAGGTAGACTCTTGCTTGGTTATGTGGCTTCCCTATGTTTCCTCACAGTTGCAGCTGTGTTCCCTGTCAGTGCTCTGAAAGTGTAGGTTCCTCTCTCCCTTGAGTGCTGGCTGTAGTTCACAACTTGTCACTCCTGGGCTGCCCACTGCAGCTCTGGGACAGTCTTAGTGTTTATTTTCCTTCTCCAGGTTAGAGGCAGCAGAGGAAAAGATCATAGTAGTGATTGTGTTCAAGGGTCATTTGCTTGACTCCTGGGGGCTCCACCCCAGAGAGATGCAGGTTAGCAGTTGCTCAGTGCAGTCAGCCCAAGATGGAGGGTTTGTGCTATGGGTCCAAGCCAGGGGTTTTCTGTCTGGTGACAAGCTAGGTAGGGTATGGGAGACTTGTGGGAAATTGGTTGGCCTCTTCTCCTTAGGTTGACTGCAGCTCACTGGAGGTGTGGATAAGGCACTTGGGATCTTTGCTCCTTTGTTAGTCCGAGGGTGGCAAGGCATGTTCCACTGCAGAGGCAGTGGCAAAGAGGCTTTCATTTGCCCCTGGAAGCTCTGTCTATGGTGTTACTGAGTTGGTGCTGACTTGGTAGCTCTGGCAGGGTGGTTGGAGGCCCAGGGCTGAAGGACCTGCCCAGTGAGGAGATATGGGATATGCGTACCAATTTAACAGTCTGGGCACTTTTCTGTAGGGCTGCTGTGGTATGCTTGGGGCCTGGTCCAGTCCTAGTCACCTCAGATTTTCCAGAACCTGAAGGTGTTACCATGAAGGCTGTGAAACAGCAAAGCTGTTGCCAGCTTAAAGGCACCTGTAGGAAGTGGCTGGAGACCCTGGTTGCGAGGTCCCACCCAGTGAGGAGGAACAGGATTGGCACCCACTTAAAACAGTCTGGCCATATTTTAGTAGAGCAGCTGGGCTGTGCTGGGGGTCCACTTCAGCCCTTGGTTGCCTCAGACACTCTGAAGTCCAAAGGCTGGAATGGCTAAGTTGCCCAAACAACAAGGTGGCCTGCCCCTCCCTCTAGGAGTGCCATTTCAGGGGGAATTCAGATCTGTGTCAGCTGGAAAGCTCTGTTGGGGGTGGCTGGAGGCCCTGGTTGGGAGGTCCTGCCCAGTGAAAAAGAATGAGATCAGGTACCTGCTAAAGGCAGCAGTCTGGCCATGTTTTGATAGAGCGGCTGTGCTGTGCTGTGGGAATCCCTTCTGCCTTGGGTGGACTCAGACTTCCCGAAACCTGAAGGCTAGAAGGGCTAAGGTGCCTGAATAGCAAAGATGGCAGCCTGCCCCTCCTCCTAGGAGTGCCTCCTTAGGGAGGTGCAATGCCACTATTGGTAGCTGGCTAGAATTCCAAGTAAGTGGGTCTTAACTTGTGAGGTGCTGTGGAAATGGGGCCTGTGGGCTGATGCTGTTCAGCCCCGTAGATTCAGCCTCTTTTCTAGGGGTATGTACAGGAGTCTAACGTCCTACTTTGCCATAGCTGCAGCTACTTTTGCTGGAAAGCCCTAAGCTTCCAGGGTCTCCATGCATGCCTAAGCTTCCAGGGTCTCCATGCATGCCTGAGTGGCTGCTCTGCTGAGACTCTACATAGCTCTGTCTGTCAGACTGAAGACCGAAGGCCCTGGTGGAGTGGGTTCACAAGATCTGACCTGAGGGTTGCAAAGATCTGTGGGAGAATCATGATTTCCCTGGGTTGCTCTTTGACTCACCACTTCCCTAGGTTGGGGAGAATCCCCTGGCTCTGTGTTGTTCCCAGGTGGCTGTTGTCCTACCTTGTTTTTCTTTGTTCTCTGTGGGTCAGGTTGTTTCCTTAATTAATCCCAATGTGAGTAGCTGGGTGTTTCAGTTGAAGATGTTGTATTTACTTGCCCCTTCTGTTTCTCTCTGAGAGCCAGGCACACTAACTGCTTCTAGTCAGCCATCTTGGCCACTTCATATCCCAACCCCTTTCCTTTCTCTTTGTATATTTTTAGTTCAGGAAGAGGCAGAATACTGAGATAGATAGTGAGAAATGAGCAAAAATTAGAACAGTTCATAAAAATGGGCCAAATTGTCCAAAGATTTGTCCAGGCTAAGTATTGCAAAACCTGAGATTTGCTGAATTGTGGATTTGTTTCCCTAAGGAATAGGAAAATTGAATTTGTGTTGGTAGATGAAAGACAAGGGATAGCAACATGAATTATTTATTAGGTATGTGTGCCTCTTACTACTATGTATGCCATTACTGTTCAGGGGTCTGTGGAATGGGATGTTTCATTTTCCAGAATATAAATTAAATGACAGTTTTGCATTTCTATTTATCTGTGATTTGTGGTAAAAACCTCTCTCTGCCAAAGGAGAGTTTTCTTTTGATGGATATATGGAAGGCATTTGAATTATTTAAAATATGGAAATGACTTTTGCTCTTTTTAGTACATATGAAAAAGTTTAAATTATATAAAAATGAATACAATGGGAGTTGAATCTCCCTCCTCCCACAGATTCTTAGGCCCTTCTATGAAGTTAAATGGGCATTAAATAGTTGCACTCTCCTTCTTACCTATTTTTCAATTTAAATATCCTTAGAGAGAGGTCATGTAGTCATGTTCAAATTTATTAGGGTTCAATATTTATAAAACTTTAGGATAAATTTTACCTCAGTCTCCAACTCTTTGGGGATTTAAAAAATATGTTGGTTATTGATTTCACACTTAAATTTATTATGATAACATACTTCATAGGATTACAGTCTTTTTACATTTATTAACACTTGTTTTTATAGCCCAGCATGTAGTCTAACTTGGTGAATATTCCATGTACATTTGAAAAGAATTTCTATATTTTCAGTTACTGAATGTAATGTTCAATAAATGTCAATTAGGTCAATTAGGCAGATAATGTTAAATTATATCCTTACTGATTTTTTTAAGGTCTCCTTTTCCTCTCAATTACTGAGTGTCAGGTGATAAAATCCTCAACTGAGAATGCGGATTTATCTTTTTCTCACTTTACCTTTGATAATTTTTGCTTTGTGTATCTTAAAGCTCCATTAGGTGCATACAGATTTTAAAATATTATGTATTCATGATGAATTTATTCTTATATTATTATGACATGTTGATCCTCTTTATGTCTGGTAGTATTCCTTGATTTGAAGTCTGTTTTGTCTGGGATGTTAATATAGCCATATCAAGTTTTTTATTTGGTGATTTCCTTTCAAACTATCTGAGTCTTTATGTTTAAAGAGAGTCTCTTGCAAAACACATGAATTTGTGTCTTTCTTTTTAAAAATCCAGGTTGTTAATCTCTTTTAATTGGAGTGTTTAATCCATTTACATTTAGTGTAATTATTAATATGGTTGTTTTCTGACTTTGGTTCTTTCTGGTGAGAAGTCAGCCAACATTCTCATTGTTTCCCTGTGAGGAATATGTCTTTTTTCTCTGTCTATTTTTCAGGTTTTCTTTTTACATTTGATTTTCAGCAATTTCAGTAAGATGTGCCTATGTAGGGTGTTTGGGTATTTATTTTGCTTGGGTTCATTGAGCTTTTTGAGTCTGTATGTTACTGGTTTTGATCAAGTTTAACAAATGTTTTGGGTTAATATTTTGTCAAGTGTTTTTTTTCCCCTCTATCTTTTCTTCTAGGACTTCAATTTTACCTGCTATTGTTGTTCTGTTCATTTTTTTTTCTCCTAAGTTTTTTCGCTTTGTGCTTTAGTTTGGATGATTTCTTTTGACCCTTAGTCATAGTCTAGTGAGGTCTTAAGTCTCTTGAGTGTTAGTCTAGTGATATGGCTATAAAACAAAATACAGGTTTTAAACAACAAAAATTTATTTCTCAGTTCTGGTGGCTGGGAAATCCAAGAGCAAGGTGCTGGAAAATTTGGTGTCATAGATGGTGCCTTCTCGTGGTGTTCTCACATGGTGGATGGGCAAGGCAGCTCTCTAGGGCCTCTTTTATAAGTGCACTAATGCCATTCATTTTATCATCTTCCAAAGGCTCTCCACCTCAAATACCATCACATTGGGGATTAGGTTTCAACAAATGAATTTTGAGGTAACACAGACAGTTAGTCTATTGCACCTATCTTCGCGTTCACCAATCCTACTTTTGTTGCTCTTCTGCCTTGTTTTCTTTTATATTTTGTCTGGAATTTATATTTGTAATCAGTAGGGGAGTCAGCCTGATACAATGTAATTCATCATTACTGGAAGCTGGTGGCTTTTTATTTCAAATAAAAGAAGATATAGGGATAAAAATATGGGAATACACTATGTTAAGAAAGCCCTCTCTGCTTTTTCCTTTTTTTGGACTATTTGTCATTTGTTTCATAAAAGTGAAGCAGGCTGGGCATGGTGGCTCACGCCTGTAATCCCAGCACTTTGGGAGGCTGAGGTGGGCGGATCACGAGGTCAGGAGATTGAAACCATCCTGGCTAACACGATGAAGCCCCGTCTCTACTAAAAATACAAAAAATTAGCCGGGCATGGTGGCAGGCACCTGTAGTCCCAGCTACTCAGGAGGTTGAGGCAGGAGAATGGCGTTAACCCAGGAGGCGGAGCTTGCAGTGAGCAGAGATCATGCCACTGCACTCCAGCCTGGATGACAGAGGGAGACTCCATTTCAAAAAATAAATAAATAAATAAATAAATAAATAAATAAATAAATAAGTGAAACAGTGTCCTATTGATTAAAAATTATATTCATATTCCCTTTTTGATGAAATTACCCTCAGATAAGCAGAACTTTGTATATATTTGCCATTAATTGTTTCAGAATTAGAAAATATTTCTACCTAAAGACACTGGAAATTAAAATGTGTACATTTGTAGGCAGCACTATCTGTTTTGTTTTTAACAGACACTTAACATGTGCCAGGTCCTGGTCTAAGCATTTTACATATATTAACTCATTTAATTCTCACAACAACCCAATGAGGGAGGTGTGATGATTGGCCCTATTTTCCAGATGAGGAAACCGAAGCACAGAGAGATTAAACCAGGAAGTAGCAGAGCCAGAATTTGAACCATGGCATTCTGGCATTATTAGAGTCTACATTCTTAACTACTTTGCTCTGCTACCTCTCTGAGTTTCTGCTGCGTGTAATAATTATGCTCTGGGTATGTTTATACTTGTGAATTTCTCAAGTTTTTTCAATAGTATCTGCCCTATTGGATTATAAACCACTTCAAGAACAGTAATCACATACTCTCTACTATGTCAGATACCCAGAAAATGCTAAAACACAACTTTTCTTAGAAATCTTGCTTATAAATCCTAGGCAGTATTAATCATTTTTTCTTCAGTACTTACAGTTCAGCATTTGCCTTTCTGATGAATGACTATTTTTTTTCTGCCTTATACTGCAGCTAGTAGTTTATAGGCTTGGCCCTCCCATTGGGTTGTGAGGTCATTGAGGGTAGAGACCATGCTTTCATCATTTTTGTTGACACTCTTCCCCACCCTGGCATCAGTCCACATTGAGTATAATAGATCATGTTATTCCAGAACTGTGATGGTAAAAATATGCTTCTTTTTGCCAGACAAAGAATCTTTGCATATCCATATATTTGTCTTGTTTACAATGGGAATACTTTATATTTGTGTTTTACTTTCAGCTTTCCAAAGTCCTTTCATATCTACCATCTATTTGTCTTTATGGAAAAAAATGTCATGAGCTTTCATGTATTACTTCAGTAAATATTTCTTGAGCACCTATTATGTGCTGATACTGTTCTGGTTGTTTAGGATATAGTAATGGATAAAACAAAGTCTGTCCTTTCATGTAGATTACATTCTGGTGAGAAGGTAAAGATATAAACCAAAATAAATAATGTGCTAGGTGGTGATAAGTACTTTGAAGAAAAATAATATGTGACAAAGGGATAGAATATGGTAGAGAGTGCTACTCTAGATGGTATGATCTGGAAGGCATCTATAAGTAAGTAATATTTGAGTAGAGACCTGAATGAAGGTAAGGAGCAAACTGAAAATATATGAAGTTTAGAAGAGTTCTAGACACAAGAATTAGCAAAGACAAAGGCCTTTAAGTTGAGAAAAACAGCAAGGAGGCCATACTGGAAGTGGGAGAGAAATGAGATGGAAAGGTGGTTGTGGTGGTAGCATATGTGGGAGGTAGATCATGGAGGGCCTTGTAACATATGGTAAGGACTTCAGATTTCATTCTAAGTTTGATGAAAATCATTGAAACATTTTCTACCCCAATGAGGAATGATATCTGAATTATGTTTAAAAAGTTTAATCTGAATGTTGTATAGGGAATAGCTTATATGGGAAGCAAGAGTAGAATCAGAGAGACCAATTATGAGGCTGTTGAAATAACAGGCCAGAGAGTTGGCTGCCTAAACAAGGGTGGTACTAGTGGAAGTGGTAAGAAGTGTTTAGATTCTAGATATATTTGAAGTTAGAACCAAGAGCCAAGCGAACTTGCTGAGGAATTTTTATAGCGCATGAAAAAAGAGGAGTTGGAATTATTCCCACATTTTTGGTCTGAACAATATTGTGGATGTTATTACCATTTACTGAAATGGGAAACGTTGGCAGAAGGAACAGGTTGAAACAGGGCATATATCACTGCCTTTATTTTATACATGAGGAAACTGAGACATAGATAAAGACTTTTGATAAGCTTTGGGGGTAGAATACTGGTTGCCTTACTGCTAGCCTCAGATTTCTTCTAAATAAATGTTTCAATTTTTTTTGTTATCAATTTTATCTATGGGATGATAACTTGTGTTAACTTTACAATTGTTTGAAAACAAGAGCCTGAACAGGGATATTTCAAGAGTCTTTGAAGTTTTATATATTTTCTGGGATGGTAATGGTCAAAGAGCCTAGCACCTTGTAAGTATTTGAGTAATTGTTTTCTAGATTAAATTAAGGGACGATTCAATCTCATTTTCAACCTTGATATTCTCATAAGGGAAATTATCTGTGTTGTAGTTCAGATCAATTGCATGAATGGAAAATTGCAGTTTGTCTTTCAGAAAGTAGTGATTAAGACTGGAAATAATAAGATCTGGGTTTGGACCCTGTGTCTACCCCTTACTATCTCTGTAACTTTCAGCACATCACTCTATCTTTCTCAGCTTTAGTTTTTCCATCTGTGAAATGGAATAATGCCTACTTTTCTCACATAATTATTGTAAAGATGAAATGAGATTAAGTATACTTAATAGAACTAGCACACAACCAGCACATCAAACATGCAATAAGGGTTTACAGGGTCTGAATCTCAATAAAGCCACTATGAGATATTCACAAAAAATCTGTAGTAGAGAGAGTTTGTGGAAAAATTGTGTACTAAAAACACATATTCCTGAGGTGGGGTGACAACATGGCCGAATAGGAACAGCTCCAGGCTCCAGCTCCCAGTGTGAGCGACAGAAGACGGGTGATTTCTGCATTTCCAACTGAGGTACCGGGTTCATCTCACTGGGGCATGTCAGACAGTCGGTGCAGGACAGTGGGTGCAGCCCAACGAGCGAGAGCTGAAGCAGGGCGAGGCATCACCTCATCCGGGAAGCGCAAGGGGAAAGGGAATTCCTTTTCCTAGTCAAGGGAAACTGTGACACACAACACCTGGAAAATCAGGTCACTCCCACCCTAATACTGCACTTTAGCAAGGGTCTTAGCAAACGGCACACCAGGAGATTATATCCCACACCTGACTCGGAGGGTCCCATGCCCACAAAGCCTCCCTCATTGCTAGCACAGCAATTTGAAATCTAACTGCAGGGCGGCATCGAGGCTGGGGGAGGGGCGCCCGCCATTGCTGAGGCTTAAGTAGGTAAACAAAGCTGCTGGGAAGCTCGAACTGGGCGGAGCCCACTGCAGCTCAAGGAGGCCTGCCTGCCTCTGTGTACTCCACCTCTGGGGACAGGGCATAGCTAAACAAAAAGCAGCAGAAACCTCTGCAGATGTAAATGTCCCTGTCTGACAGCTTTGAAGAGAGTAGTGATTCTTCCAGCACAGAGGTTGAGATCTGAGAATGGACAGACTACCTGCTCAAGTGGGTCCCTGATCCCCTGAGTAGCCTAACTGGGAGAGCCTAACTGGGTGTAGCCTAACTGGAGTGGACCTCAAGCAAACTCAAACAGATCTGCAGCTGAGGGTCCTGACAGTTAGAAGGAAAACTAACAAACAGAAAGGACATCCACACCAAAACCCCATCTGTACGTCACCATCATCAAAGACTAAAGGTAGATAAAACCACAAAGATGGGTAAAAAGTAGTACAGAAAAGCTGAAAATTCAAAAAATCAGAATGCCTCTCCCCCTCAAAGGAATGCAGCTCCTCGCCAGCAATGGAACAAAGCTGAACAGAGAATGACTTTGATGAGTTGAGAGAAGGCTTCAGCCAATCAAACTTCTGAGAGCTAAAGGAGGAACTACGAACCCAGTGCAAAGAAACTAAAAACCTCGAAAAAAGATTTGATGAATGAATAACTAGAATAACCAAGGCAGAGAAGTCCATAAACGACCTGATAGAGATGAAAACCACAACACGAGAACTACGTGACAAATGCACAAGCTTCAATAACCGACTCGATCAACTGGAAGAAAGAGTATCAGTGATTGAAGATCAAATGAATGAAGTGAAGTGAGAAAAGTTTAGAGAAAAAAGAGTAAAAAGAAATGAACAAAGCCTCCAAGAAATATGGGACTAAGTGAAAAGACCAAATCTACATCTGATTGGTGTACCTGAAAGTGCTGGGGAGAATGGAACCAAGTTGGAAAACACTCTGCAGGATGTTATCCGGGAGAACATTCCCAACCTAGCAAGGCAGGGCAACATTAAAATTCAGGAAATACAGAGAATGCCACAAAGATACTCCTCGAGGAGAGCAACTCCAAGACACGTAATTGTCAGATTCACCAAAGTTGAAATGAAGGAAAAAATGTTAAGGGCAGCCAGAGAGAAAGGTCGGATTACCCACAAAGGGAAGCCCATCAGAGTAACAGCAGATCTCTTGGCAGAAACTCTACAAGCCAGAATAGAAAGGGGGCCAATATTCAACATTCTTAAAGAAAAGAACTTTCACCCCAGATTTTCATATCCAGCCAAAGTAAGTTCCATATGTGAAGGAGAAATAAAATCCTTTACAGACAAGCAAATGCTGAGAGATTTTGTCACCACCAGGCCTGCCCTACAAGAGATCCTGAAGGAAGCACTAAACATGGAAAGGAACAACAGGTATCAGCCGTTGCAAAAACATGCAAAATTGTAAAGACTATCAATGCTAGGAAGAAACTGCAACTAATGAGCAAAATGACCAGCTAACATCATAATGACAGGATCAAGTTCACACATAACAATATTAGCGTTAAATGTAAATGGGCTAAATGCTTCAATTAAAAGACACAGACTGGCAAATTGGATAAAGAGTCAAGACCCATCAGTTTGCTGTATTCAGGAGACCCATCTCATGTGCAGAGACACACGTAGCTCAAAACAAAGGGATGGAGGAAGATTTACCAAGCAAATGGAAAACAAAAAAAGGCAAGGGTTGAAGTCCTAGTCTCTGATAAAACAGACTTTAAACCAACCAAGATCAAAAGAGACAAAGAAGGCCATTACATAATGGTAAAGGGATCAATTCAAGAAGAAGAGCTAACTATCCTAAATATATATGCACCCAATATAGGAGCACCCAGATTCATAAAGCAAGTCTTAGAGGCTTACAAAGAGACTTAGACTCCCACATAATAATAATGGGAGACTTTAACACCCCACTGTCAGCATTAGACAGATCAGTGGGTCAGAGAGTTAACAAGGATGTCCAGGAACTGAACTCAACTCTGCACCAAGCGAACCTAATAGACATCTACGGAACTCTCCACCCCAAATCAAGAGAATATACATTCTTCTCAGCACCACATCTCACTTATTCCAAAATTGACCACATAGTTGGAAGTAAAGCACTCCTCAGCAAATGTAAAAGAACAGAAATTATAACAAACTGTCTCTCAGACCACAGCACAATCAAACTAGAGCTCAGGACTAAGAAACTCAGTCAAAACCGCTCAACTATGTGGAAACTGAACAACCTGCTCCTGAATGACTACTAGTACATAATGAAATGAGGACAGAAATAAAGATGTTCTTTGAAACCAATGAGAACAAAGATACAACATACCAGAATCTCTGGGACACATTTAAAGAGGTGTGTAGAGGGAAATTTATAGCACTGAATGCCCACAAGAGAAAGCAGGAAAGATCTAAAATTGACACTCTAACATCACAATTAAAAGAACTAGAGAAGCAAGAGCAAACACATTCGAAAGCTAGCAGAAGGCAAGAAATAACCAAGATCAGAGCAGAATTGAAGGAGATAGAGACACAAAAAACCCTTCAAAAGAATCAGTGAATCCAGGAGCTGGTTTTTTGAAAAGATCAACAAAATTGATAGACTGCTAGCAAGACTAATAAAGAAGAAAAGAGAGAAGAATCAAATAGATGCAATAAAAAATGATAAAGGGGATATCACCACTGACCCCACAGAAATACAAACTACCATCAGAGAATACTATAAACACCTCTACAGAAATAAACTAGAAAACCTAGAAGAAATGGATAAATTCCTGGACACGTACACTCTCCCAAGACTAAACCAGGAAGAAGTTGAGTCCCTGAATAGATTAATAGCAGGCTCTGAAATTGAGGCAATAATTAATAGCCTACCTACCAAAAAAAGTCCAGGACCAGATGGATTCACAGCCTAATTCTACCAGAGGTACAAGGAGGAGCTCGTACCATTCCTTCTGAAACTATTCCAATCAATAGAAAAAGAGGGAATCCTCCCTAACTCATTTTATGAGGCCAGCATCATCCTGATACCAAAACCTGGGAGAGACAGAATAAAAAAAGAGAATTTTAGACCTTGATGAATTTTAGAACCTTGATGAATATCCTTGATGAACATTGATTTGAAAATCCTCAATAAAATACTGGCAAACCAAATCCAGCAGCACATCAAAAACCGTATCCACCACGATCAGGATGGCTTCATCCCTGGGATGGAAGGCTGGTTCAACACATGCAAATCAATAAACATCACATAAACAGAACGAAAGACAAAAACCACATGATTATCTCAATAGATGCAGAAAAGGCCTTCGACAAAATTCAACAGCCTTCATGCTAAAAACTCTCAGTAAACTAGGTATTGATGGAATGTATCTCAAAGTAATAAGAGCTATTTATGACAAACCCACAGTCAATATCATACTGAATGGGCAAAAACTGGAAGCATTCCCCTTAAAAACTGGCACAAGACAGGGATGCCCTATCTCACCACTCCTTGCTGTTGGAAGTTCTGGCCAGGGCAATCAGGCAAGAGAAAGAAATAAAGGATATTCTAGGAAAAGAAGAAATCAAATTGTCCCTGTTTGCAGATGACTTTATTGTATATTTAGAAAACCCCATCATCTCAGCCCAAAATCTCCTCAAGCTGATAAGCAACTTCAGCAATGTCTCAGAATACAAAACCAATGTGCAAAAATCACAAGCATTCTTATACACCAATAACAAAGAGATCCAAATCATGAATGAACTCCCAGTCACAATTGCTTCAAAGAGAATAAAATACCTATACCTAGGAATCCAACTTACAAGGGATGTGAAGGACCTCTTCAAGGAGAACTACAAACCACTGCTCAATGAAATAAAAGAGGACACAAACAGATGGAAGAACATTCCATGCTCTTGGATAGGAAGAATCAATATTGTGAAAATGGCCATACTGCCCAAGGTAATTTATAGATTCAATGCCATCCCCATTAAGCTACCAATGACTTTCTTCACAGAATTGGAAAAAAACTACTTTAAAGTTCATATGGAACCAAAAAAGAGCCCTCATTGCCAAGACAATCCTAAGCCAAAAGAACAAAGCTGGAGGCATCATGCTACCTGACTTCAAACTATACTACAAGGCTACAGTAACCAAAACAGCATGGTACTGGTACCAAAACAGAGATATAGACCAATGGAACAGAACAGAGCCCTCAGAAATAATACCACACATCTACAACCATCTAATCTTTGACAAACCTGACAAAAACAAGCAATGGGGAAAGGATTCCCTATTTAATAAATGGTGCTGGGAAGACTGGCTAGACATATGTAGAAAGCTGAAAGTGGATCCCTTCCTTACTCCTTATACAAAAATTAATTCAAGATGGATTCATGACTTAAATGTTAGACCTAAAACCATAAAAACCCTAGAACAAAACCTAGGCAATACCATTCAGGACATAGGCATGGGCAAGGACTTTATGTCTAAAACACCAAAAGCAATGGCAACAAAAGCCAACATTGACAAATGGGATCTAATTAAACTAAAGAG
Source organism: Macaca thibetana thibetana (assembly GCF_024542745.1). NCBI lineage: Eukaryota > Metazoa > Chordata > Mammalia > Primates > Cercopithecidae > Macaca > Macaca thibetana. The sequence continues at coordinate 74,043,084 of NC_065585.1, read as the reverse complement.
CTTCTGCACAGCAAAAGAAACTACAATCAGAGTGAACAGGCAACCTACAGAATGGAAGAAAATTTTTGCAATCTACTCATCTGACAAAGGCCTAATATCCAGAACCTACAAAGAACTCAAACAAATTTACAAGAAAAAAACAACCCCATCAAAAACTGGGCAAAGGATATGAACAGACACTTCTCAAAAGAAGACATTTATGCAGCCAAGAGAGACATGAAAAAATGCTCATCATCATTGGCCATCAGAGAAATGCAAATCAAAACCACAATGAGATACCATCTTATACCAGTTAGAATGGCGATCATTAAAAAGTCAGGAAACAACAGATGCTAGAGAGGATGTGGGGAAATAGGAATGCTTTTACACTGTTGGTGGCTGTGTAAACTAGTTCAACCATTGTGGAAGACAGTGTGGTGATTCCTCAGGGATCTAGAACTAGAAATACCATTTGACCCAGCCATCCCATTACTGGGTATATACCCAAAGGATTATAAATCATGTTGCTATAAAGACACATGCACACTTATGTTTATTGTGACACTATTCACAATAGCAAAGACTTGGAATCAACCCAAATGTCCATCAATGGCAGACTGGATTAAGAAAATATAGCACATATACACCATGGAATACTATGCTGCCATAAAAAAGGATGAGTTCATGTCCTTTGTAGGGACATGGGTGCAGCTAGAAACCATCATTCTCAGCAAACTCTCGCAAGAAGAGAAAACCAAACACCGCATGTTCTCACTCATAGGTGGGAATTGAGCAATGAGATCACTTGGACACAGGAAGGGGAATATCACACACCGGGGCCTGTTGTGGGGTGGGGGGAGGGGGGAGGGATAGCATTAGGAGATATATCTAATGTAAATGATGAGTTAATGGGTGCAGCACACCAACATGGCACATGTATACATATGTAACAAACCTGCACGTTGTGCACATGTACCCTAGAACATAAAGTATAATAATAAAAAAACCCCACATATTCCTTTTCCCAAATTATTATGTGTATTAACAGACATGTTATAAAGAATATAAGACTAAAGAGAAATGTTTTTATGTTTACTTTATAGGTATTGGTTTGCCTTGAAAAGGGGTTACCATGCAGCTTTTACGTATGACAGCAATACTACTAACTTCATGGAAGAACAAATTGATCTACATAAAGAAGTTATAGATAGAGTGACTGATTTGAGCATGCTCAGACTATTTGAGACCTACCTGGAAGGCTGCCCACAACTTATTCTTCAACTCTACATTCTTCTGGAGCATGGACAAGCGAATTTCAGTCAGTGTGAGTTTTTCTTAACTCCTTGTGTTAGATGGATGCCACTGAGACCTTATGTCAACTATATAAATCTTTGGCTGACTTTAGAAATTTTTAATACTTCAAAAATCATTTATTCTTTTGAAAAGGAAGTACGGTAATATGGTTGAAATATCAAAAAATATATGGGTATATACTGTATCCATCTGCCCAGAAAGAAAACTACTATTGTTAGTTATTTGATGATTCCTTCAGAAAAGTTTTTAAAGCATATGTCCTTTTTTTTTTTTTTCCTTAACACAAATGGTAACATAAAATAAAAACTGTCTTTGTTTTTTGTGCCTCATAGTATATCTTGGAGATCCGTTCATATTAGTACAGAAAAATTTCCCACATTCATTTTTATTTTCTGCATTGTATTGGAAATTATGAATATACCATAATTTATTTAACAAGCTCCCTATTTGTGTTAATTTAGGTTGTTTCTTATATTTAACCATTGAAAAAATGCTGCAACGAGTAATCTTATGCATAAATCACTTGCATGTAAAAAGTATATCCATTGGGTAAATTCCCAGAAGTGGAATTACTGGGTAAAAGTGTAAATACTAAAAAACTAATGAATGTTTTGCAAGTTGGCCAATGTGTTTGCTGTTTTACAGTAGATTTGCTCGTTAAGGTAAAAATGTTAATTTTTTAAAGAAAAGTTTATTTCTGTCTTCCTTTCCGAAAAGTCCTTTTATAGGTAATTAACTTGAGATGTTACAAAACCATTTATTTGCTAAATAATAGTCCCAAATTGCATTAATGACTAGGGTTCCATTTATTCTGGGATTCATTTCAGGGAGTAAGATTGTTATCTTCCCTGGAGTTCTTGCTGTCCTAGACTCACACGTGATATCAGTTAAACAGTGTCTCTGTTCCCATTTTCTTGTAAACCTCTAGAACATAGCCACTTCTAAAAATTTTTTTTTTTTTTTTTTTTTTTTTTGAGACGGAGTCTCGCTGTGTCTCCCAGGCTGGAGTGCAGTGGCGTGATCTCGGCTCACTGCAAGCTCCGCCTCCCGGGTTCACGCCATTCTCCCGCCTCAGCCTCCCAAGTAGCTGGGACTACAGGCGCCCGCCACCACGCCCGGCTAGTTTTTTGTATTTTTAGTAGAGACGGGGTTTCACCATGTTAGCCAGGATAGTCTTGATCTCCTGACCTCGTGATCCACCCGCCTCGGCCTCCCAAAGTGCTGGGATTACAGGCTTGAGCCACCGCGCCCGGCCTAATATTTTTACCTTTACTTTGATTGTTAGGAAGACACAAAATGATTGTGTGTATGAGATCTCTATTGTGTATGAGATCTTTTTTTTTTGATGCAAATAATTCATGGGTTGGGTTCTATGTGATGCAGAACCCTTAACAGTTCTGTATTATATAGTTCTGAAGTTAGAAGTTCAAAATGTAGATCTTACAGCCTGTATTATGGGAGATCTCATGATGATTCCCAAGGATACATAGCATCTGGACTATCTATGAGATCCAGTGATAGCTATCTTTATGTTCTGTTTTCATCTGTATAGTTTCTTATTGAAGTAGGAAATTGAGATAAGTTATTCAAAAATAGCATAAAATGAGATATAATTCAACTGTCTAACAATAGAGAAATTGGTAAATAAATTATTGTAGGCTGTTAATATGGAACATTATGTAGCCACTAGAGTGTTTACAAAGAACTTTTAATGACACAAGAAAGCGATTATAACATAGAATGTAGCCAAAAAACAGTTTATAAAATTTTCTGCCAGCACATTTTTAAGGTTACAAAGAGATTATTATATAGAAAAATATCTGGAAGAAAATATGCAAAATGTTAAGTGTGTCTGCTTCTGGGTGGAGGAATTACGAATGATTGTTTTCATTTAAAAAATACTTTTCTGAATTTCCAAATTTTCTGTAGTAACTATGTACAAAATTATGTTATATGAATTCTGAAATTAAATCAGTAACAAAAAACCTACCAACCAGAAAAAACCTTAGACCAAATGGATTCATAGCTGAATGCTATCAGATGTATAAAAAAGAGCTGGTATCAATTCTACTGAAACTATTCCAAAAAATTGAGGCGGGAATCTTCCCTAATTTATTCTCTGAGGTCAGCATCATTTTGATGCCAAAACCTGGCAGTGACACAAGAAAAAAAGAAACTCCAGGCCAATATCCTTGATGAATATAGACACAAAATTACAAAGTGCTGTGATTATGGCGTGAGCCACCGCACGCAACCTACAATCATTTTGTAGTCTTTGTCATGAGATCTTTGCCAAGGCCTATGTCCAGAATGGTATTTCCTAGATTTTCTTCTAGAGTTTTTATAATTTTACATTTTATGTTTAAGTTTTTAATCCATCTTGAGTTGATTTTGTATATGGTAAAAGCAAGGGGTCCAGTCTCAGTGTTCTAAATATGGCTAGCCTCTTATCCCAGTACCATTTATTGCATAGACAGTCCTTTCCCTGTTGATGTCTTATTTAGTGAACATGGGAGTTCTCTATTTTCTTCACTGATGTCAGTACTTAATGCCAAATAAATTAATAAAAATCTCTGAATTAATAAGTACAGAATTAAGAATAATGTCATTGGACAAAGTTATTTTAGACTGAGGAAAAGGCATAACAAAGGCATAGTTTGACAATGGCACAAATTTAGTTTGAACAGAGTGTAAGATACAGGTTAGGGCAGCAATATGATAGAAAAAATGTTAGAAGCAGGTAGGAAAGTGGGAAATTGGCAAAAATGTCAAATAATAGTGTCAACTAGATGAGAATAGACTATCGTGCCCTCACATTAGGAATGAAAGACCTGTTGACATCTGAAAGACAATTTAGTGAATAAATGTTAAGATCAGGTACACTGCCTTGGAATCCTAGCTCCGCCACTCACTAATCTTAAATATTGAAGCAAATCATGTAAACATTTCCCCTATGCTTAAACTAAATGTAGTCTCAACTTAGTTTCCCTTAGCCACATCCCCAAAATGCCCACAGTCACTTGAACATACTAGGGGAATATGTGAGAGAAAGTAAACAAGAGTAGAAAGAGACAGGGAATTTAATCAACTGCAATTAAAATGTCTTATTTTTGCAAATTTTATAAAAATACGTGACAAGGTGAACACATGAGGCTTTGCTAGGGTTGGAAGGAGACTGGGCAAGTAAGAGTCCCTGAAATTTTAGCTTCACCATCTTATTGATATATTCATCTTTGAGGTAACAATATTGATTAGCCTTAAACTTTGATATGCTTAATATTCATGTTATGATTTCTAGAGAAATCACCAAAGAATAAAAACAGGGCATATCATTAAAGGATATGAGTTATTAGATTGAAAGAGTGAATAAAAATAGCTCACATCAAGCACATCATTATATCATTTCAGAGAAGCAAAGAAAGATGATTCTAGAAGATTTGAGAGGATAAAAAAGGTAATGTACTAAAGATAGAAAAACTGAATGGCATGAAATTTGTAACCATAACAGTGAAATTAAAACATAATAGAACAGTAAGTTTAAGGTTTCAATGGAAAACTTTTTTTTTTAAATTTTGAATTCTATTTCTAGCAAAACTGTATCAAGTATGAGGGTAGAATTAGGATGTTTTGAGATATACAAAGTATCAAAAAATTTTGCTTCTGAGAAATTTTTTTCTGGAAGGCCTGACAAAAGTTTAATCAAAACGTGAGAGTAAACCAAGAAAGACGATAGGAGAACAAGGAAATAGGAAGGCAATGTAGAAGAGAGGTGAAGGGAAGTTGCGGGAAGATTGGAAGCAAGACTTAAGAGCAACTGGCTTAGAGCAGGAGGATAGTGTTCTAAAAAACCAGAAAAATAAAGAACTAGTAGATGTATATAGAAGAGTTTTATTAAATAATTTGAAGATTTTGCTAAGAAATAATTATAGGGTTATGGAAACTAACCAAGTAGGGAAACAAGGCAATTGTCAACTCCAGGAATAATGAAACATTTTAAGAGAAAGGAAATATAGTGTGTTTTTTTTTTTTTTTTGAAAAGTAAGCAATAAAAACACTGCACTTATGTAGTTATAATAATGTGTATTAGTTCATTCTCATGTTGCTATCAAGAACTGCCTGAGACTGGGTAATTTATAAAGGAAAGAGGTTTAATTGACTCACAGTTCTGCAGTGCTGTGGTGGGGGGTCCTCAGGAAACTTACAAACGTGGCAGAAGGGGAAGCAAACATATCCTTTTTCACATGGTGACAGGAAGAATGAGAGCTGAATGAAGGGGGAAGCCCCTTATAAAACCGTCAGGTCTTGTGAGAACTTACTATCATGAGAATAGCATGGGGGAAACTGCCCCTGTGATTGAGTTACCTCTACTGTGTCACTTCCATGACATGTGGAGCTTATAGGATTACAATTCAAGATGAGATTTGGGTGGGGACACAAAGCCAAACCATATCATTCCTCTCCTGGCATCTCCCGAATCTCATGTCCTCATACTTCAAAACACAATCCTGCCCTTTCCAGCAGTCCCTCAAAATGTTAGCTCATCCCAGCTTTAACCTAAAAGTCCAAGTCTGAAGTCTCATCTGAGACAAGGCAAGTCCCTTCCACCTATGATCCTGTGAAATCAACAGCAAGTTAGTTACTTCCTAGATACAATGTGGGTACAGGCATTGAGTAAATACACCCATTCCAAATGGGAGAATTTGGCCAAAACAAAGGGGCAACAGTCCCCATGCAAGTCTGAAATCCAGTGGGGCAGTCAAATCTTCAGGCTCTGAAATGATCCCCTTTGACTTCATGTCTCAGATTCAGGTCATGCTGATGCAAGAGGTGGACGCCTATGGCCTTTGGCAGCTCTGCCCCTGTGGCTTTGCAGGGTATGTCCCCACTCCAGGCTGCTTTCCTGGGCTGGCGTTGAGTGTCTGTGGCTTTTCCAGGTGCCCTGTGCAAGCTGTTGGTGGAGATACCATTCTGAGGTCTGGAGGATGGTGGCTCTCTTCTCACAGCTCCATTAGGCAGTGCCTCAGTGGGGACCTTGTGTGTGGGCTCCAACCCCGCATTTCCCTTCTGCACTGCCCTAGCAGTGGTTCTCAGTTAGGGATCCACCCCTGCAGCAAACTTCTGCCTGGAAACCAAGGCATTTCCATACATCCTCTAAAATCTAGGTGGAGGTTTCCAAATCTCACTTCTTGACTTCTGTGCTTCTGCAGGCCCAGTACCACTTATAAGGTGCCAAGGCCTGGGACTTGTACCCTCTGAAGCAATGGCTTAAGCTTTACATTGGCCCCTTTTAGCCATAGCTAGAGCTGAAACAACTGGGATGCAGGAAACCGTGTCCTGAGGCTGCACAGAGCACGGGGGTCCTGGGTCCAGCCCACAAAACCATTTTTTCATCTTAGGCCTCCAAGTCTGTGATAGAAGGGGCTGCAGTAAAGGTCTCTGGAATGCCCTGGAGACATTTTTCCCATTGTCTTGGTGATTAACATTTGACTGCCTATTACTTATGCAAATTCTGCAGTGTGCTTGAATGTCTGTTCAGAAAATTGATTTTTCTTTTTTCACAGCATTGTCAGGCTGCAAATTTTCCAACCTTTTATGCTCTGTCACCTCTTGAATGCTTTGCTGCTTAGAAATTTCTTCCACCAGAAACCCTAAATCATCTCTCTGAAGTTCAAAATCCCACAGATCTCTAGGACAGGGGCAAAATGCTGCCAGTCTCTTTGCAAAGCAAGAGTAATCTTTATTGCCGTTCCCTCCAAATTCCTCATCTCCATCTGAGACCACGTCATCCTGGACTTTATTGTCCATATCACTATCAGAATTTTGGTCAAAGGCATTCAACAAGTCTCTAGGAAGTTCCAAACTTTCCCACATCTTCCAGTTTTCTGAGTCCTTCAATTCTCCAGGAAGTTGCAAACTATTCCACATTTTCCTGTCTTCTTCTGAGCCCTCCAAACTGTTCCAACCTCAGCCTGTTACCCAGTTCCAAACTCGATTCCACATTTTTGGGTATCTTTGTTTATTTATTTTATTTATTTATTTATTTATTTTTATTTATTATTTATTTCTTTTTTTGTTTTACTTTAAGTTCTGGGATACTTGTGCAGAATGTGCAGGTTTGTTACGTAGTTATACATGTGCCATGTTGGTTTGCTGCACCTATTATCCCATCATCTAGGTTTTAAGCCCCGCATGCATTAGCTGTTTGTCCTGATGCTCTTGCCCCCTTACCCCTGATACCCCAACAGGCCCCATTGTGTGATGGTCCCCTCCCTGTGTCCATGTGTTCTCATTGTTCAACTCCCAATTATGAGTGAGAACATGGGGTGTTTGGATTTCCCTTCCTGTGTTAGTTTGCTGAGAATGATGGTTGTTAGTTTGCTGAGAATGATGGTTTCCAGCTTCATCCATGTCCCTGCAAAGGACATGAACTCATTCTTTTTTATGGCTGCATAGTATTCCATGGCATATTTGGGCCACATTTTCTTTATCCAGTCTATCATTGATGAGAATTTGGGTTGGTTCCAAGTTTTTGCTGTAGGAAATAGTGCTGCAATAAACATATATGTGAATGTCTTTATAGTAGAATGATTTATAATCCTTTGGGTATACACCCAGTAATGGGATTGCTGGGTCAAATGATATTTCTAGTTCTAGATCCTTGAGGAATCACCACTCTGTCCAAAATAGTTGAACTAATTTAGACTCCCACCAACAGTGTAAAAGTGTTCCTATTTCTCCATATCCTCTCCAGCATCTGTTGTTTCTTGACTTTTTAATGGTCACCATTCTAACTGGTGTGAGTTGGTATCTCACTGTGGTTTTGATTTGCACTTCTCTAATGACCATTATGATGAGTTTTTTTTTTCCATATGTTTGTTGGCCACATAAATGTCTTCTTTTGAGAAGTGTCTGTTCATATCCTTCACCCACTTTTTGATGGGGTTGTTTTTTTTTCTTGTAAATTTAAGTTTCTTGTAGATCCTGGATATTAGCCCTTTGTCAGATGGATAGATTGCAAAAATTTTCTCCCATTCTGTAGGTTTCCTGTTCACTCTGATGATAGTTTCTTTTGCTGTGCAGAGCCTCTTTAGTTTAATTAGATCCCATTTGTCAATTTTGGCTTTTATAGCAATTGCTTTTGGTGTTTTAGTCATGAAGTCCTTGCCCATGCCTATGTCCTGAATGATATTGCCTAGGTTTTCTTCTGGGGTTTTTATGGTTTTAGGTTTTAGGTTTAAGTCTTTAATCCATCTTGAGTTAATTTTTGTATAACATTTAAGGAAGGGATCCAGTTTCAATTTTCTGAATAAGACTAGCCAGTTTTCCCAACACCATTTATTAAATAGAGAATCCTTTCCTCTTTGCTTGTTTTTGTCAAAGATCAGATGGTTGTAGATGGTTGTAGACCTGTGGTGTTATTTCTGAGGCCTCTGTTCTGATCCATTGTTCTATATATCTGTTTTGGTACCAGTCATGTTGTTTTGGTTACTGTAACCTTGTAGTATCATTTGAAGCCAGGTAGCATGATGTCTCCAGCTTTGTTCTTTTTGCTTAGGATTGTCTTGGCTATATGGGCTTTTTAAAAATTCCATATGAAATTTCAAGTAGATTTTCTAATTCTGTGAAGAAAGTCAGTTGTAGCTTGATGGGAATAGCATTGAATCTATAAATTACTTTGGGCAGTATGGCCATTTTCATAATACTGATTCTTCCTATCCATGAGCATGGAATGTTTTTTCCATTTGTTTGTGTCCTCTTTTATTTCCTTGAGCAGTGGTTTGTAGTTCTTTTTGAAGAGGTCCTTTGCGTCCCTTGTAAATTGTATTCCCAGGTATTTTATTCTCTTTGTAGCAATTGTGAATGGTGGTTCACTCATGATTGGGCTCTCTGTTTGTCTATTATTGGTGTATAGGAATGCTTGTAATTTTTACACATTGATTTTGTATCCCGAGACTTTGCTGAAGTTGCTTATCAGCTTAAGTTTTTGGGCTGAGATGAGGGGTTTTCTAAATACACAATCATGTCACCTGCAGACAAAGACAATTTGACTTCCTGTCTTCCTATTTGAATATCCTTTATTTCTTTCTCTTGCCTGATTGCTCTGGCCAAAACTTCTAATATCATGTTGAATAGGAGTGGTGAGAGAAGGCACCCTTTTCTTGTGCTGGTTTTCAAAGGGAATGCTTCCAGCTTTTGCCCATTCAGTATGATATTGGCTATGGATTTGCCATAAATAGTTCTTATTATTTTGAGATATGTTCCATCAATACCTAGTTTATTGAGTGTTTTTAGCATGAAGGAGTGTTGAATTGTATTGAAGACCTTTTCTGCATCTATTGAGATAATCATGTGGTTTTTGTCATTGGTTCCATTTATGTGATGGATTACGTTTATTGGTTTGCCTATGTTGAACCAGCTGTGCATTCCAGGGATGAAGCTGACTTGATCATGGTAGATGAGCTTTTTGATGTGCTGCTGGATACAGTTTGCCAGTATTTTATACAGGATTTGTGCATCGATGTTCATCAGGGATATTGGCCTGAAATTTTCTTTTCTTTCTTTTTCTTTTTTTGTGTGTGTCTCTGCCATGTTTTGGTGACAGGATGATGCTGGCCTATAAAATTAGTTAGGGAGGAGTCCCTCTTTTTCTGTTTGGAATAGTTTCCCAAGGAATGGTACTAGCTCCTCTTTGTACCTCTGGTAGAATTCAACTGCAAATCCCTCTGGTCCTGGGCTTTGTTTGGTTGGTAGGCTCTTAATTACTGCCTCAATTTCAAAACTTGTTATTGGTCTATTCAGGGATTTGACTTCTTCCTAGTTTAGTCTTGGGAGGGTGTATGTGTCCAGGAATTTATCCATTTCTTCAAGGTTTTCTAGTTTATTTGTATAGAGGTGTTTGTAGTATTCTCTGAGGGAAGTTTGTATTTCTATGTCATCAGTGATGATATCCCCTTTAATTTTTTATTGTGTCTATTTGATTCTTCTCTCTTTTCTTCTTTATTAGTCTTGCTAGTGGTCTATTTTGTTAATCTTTTCAAAAACCCACCTTCTGGATTCAATGATTTTTTGAAGGGTTTTTCGTTTCTCTATCTCCTTCAGTTCTTCTCCGAGCTTAGTTGTTTCTTGTCGTCTGCTAGCTTTTGAATGTGTTTGCTCATGCTTCTCTAGTTCTTTTAATTGTGATGTTAGGGTGTTGATTTTAGATTTTTCTTGGTTTCTGATGTGAGCATTTAGTGCTGTAAATTTCCCTCGAAACACTGCTTTAGCTGTGTCCCAGAGATTCTGGTACGTTGTGTCTTTGTTCTCGTTGGTTTCAAAGACCTTATTTATTTCTGACTTTATTTTGTTATTTACCCCATAGTCATTCGGGAGCAGGTTGTTCAGTTTCTATGTAGTTGTGCAGTTTTGAGTGAGTTTCTTAATTCTGAGTTCTAATTTGATTGCACTGTGGTCTGAGAGACTGTTTGTTATGATTTTCATTCTTTTGCATGTCCTGAGGAGGGTTTTACTTCCAATTATGTGGTCAATTTTAGAATAAGTGCTATGTGGCACTGAGAAGAATATATATTCTGTTGATTTGGGATGGAGAGTTCTGTAGATGTCTATTAGGTCCTCTTGGTCTAGAGCTGAGTTCAAGTCCTGATTATCCTTGTTAATTTTCTGTCTCATTGATCTAATATTGACAGTGGGGTGTAAAGTCTCCCACTATTATTGTGTGGGAGTCTAAGTCTCTTTGTACATCTCTTAGAACTTGCTTTATGAATCTGGGTGCTCCTGAGTTGGGTGCATATATATTTAGGATAGTTAGCTCTTCTTGTTGCATTGATCCCTTTACCAATATGTAATGCCCTTCTTTGTCTTTTTTGATATTTGTTGGTTTAAAGTCTGTTTTATCAGAGACTAACATTGCAACTCCTGATTTTTTTTTTTTTTTTTTTTTTTGCTTTCCATGTGCTTGGTAAATATTCCTCCATCCCTTTATTTTGAGCCTATGTATGTCTCTGCATGTGAGATGGGTCTCCTGAATACGGCACATCAATGGGTCTTGATTCTTTATCCAACTTGCCAGTTTGTGTCTTTTAATTGGGGCATTTGGCCCATTTACATTTAAGGTTAATACTGTTGTGTGTGAATTTGATCCTGTCATCATGATGCTTGCTGGTTATTTTGCACATTAGTTGATGCAGTTTCTGCATAGTGTCATAGGTCTTTATATTTTCATGTGTTTTTGCAGTGGCTGGTACCAGTTTTTCCTTTCCATATTTAGTGCTTCCTTCAGGAGCTCTTGTAAGGTATGCCTGGTGGTGACAAAATCCCTCAGCATTTGCTTGTCTGTAAAGAATTTTATTTCTTCTTTACTTATGAAACTTAGTTTGGCTGGGTATGAAATACTGAGTTGAAAGTTCTTTTGTTTAAAATGTTGAATATTGGCTCCCACTCTGTTCTGGCTTGTAGAGTTTCTGCAGAGAGATCTGCTGTTAGTCTGATGGGCTTCCCTTTGTAGATGACCTGACCTTTCTTTCTGGCTGCCCTTAACATTTTTTCCTTCATTTCAGCCTTGGAGAATCCGATGGTTATGTGTCTTGTGGTTGCTCTTCTTGAGGATTATCTTAGTCATGTTCTTTGTATTTCCTGAATTTGAATGTTGGCCTGTCTTGCTAGGTTTGGGAAGTTCTCCTGGATATTATTGTGAATTTTTTTTTTTTTAATTTGCTTCCATTCTCTTCATCATTTTCAGATACACCAATCAATCATAGGTTTGGTCTTTCCACAGAGTCCCATATTTCTTGGAGGCTTTGTTCATTCCTTTTCATTCTGTTTTCTCTAATCTTGTCTTCCAGCCTGACTGATTTCATTAAGTTGATCTTCAAACTCTGATATTTTTCCTTCTGCTTGATTGATTTGGCTATTGATACTTGTGTATACTGCACAAAGTTCTCGTTCTGTGTTTTTCAGCTCCATCAGTTCATTTATGTTCTTCTCTAAACTGATTATTCTAGTTAGCAGTTCCTGTAACCTGTTATCAAGGTTCTTAGCTTCCTTGCATTGCATTAAAACATGCTTCTTTAGCTCAGAGGAGTTTGTTGTTACCCACCTTCTGAAGCCTACTTCTGTCAATTCGTCAAACTCATTCTCATTCTCTCTCCTGTTTTGTGCCCTTGCTGGAGAGGAGCCGTGATCCTTTGTAGGAGAATAAATATTCTGGCTTTTGGAATTGTCAGCTTTTTTGTGCTGGTTATTCCTCATCTTTGTAGATTTATCTACCTTTGATCTTTGATGCTAATGACCTTTGGATGTGGTTTTTTGGGTGGGTGTCCTTTATGTTGGTGTTGATGTTGATGTTGCTTTCAGTTTGTTAGTTTTTCTTTTAACAGTCAGGCCCCTCTTCTGCAGATCTACTGGAGTTTTCTGGTGGTCTAATCCAGACCCTGTTTTCCTGGGTATCACCAGCAGAGGCTGCAGAACAGCAAAGATTGCTGCCTGCTCCTTCCTCCAGAAGCTTCATCCTAGAGGGCACTGGCCATATGCCAGTTGGAGCTCTACTGTATGAGGTGTCTGTCAATCCCTGCTGGGAGGTACCCCCTAGTCAGGAGGTATGGGGGTCAGGGACCCACTTGAGGAGGCAGTCTATCCCTTAGTAGAGCTTAAATGTTGTCCTGGGAGATCCACTGCTGTCTTCAGAACCAGCAGGTGGGAACATTTAAGTCTGCTGAAACTGCACCCACAACCACCCCTTCCCTCAGGTGTTCTGTCCCAGGGACATGGGAATTTTATCCTCAAGCCCCTGACTGGGGCTGCTGTGTTTTCTTCAGAGATGCCCTGCCCAGTGAGAAGGAATCTAGAGAGGCACCCTGGCCATAGCCATTTTGCTGTGTTGTGGTGAGTTCTGCCCAATCTGAACTTCTGGGCTTCCTCAACACTCTCAGGGGAAAACTGCCTACTGAAGCCTCAGTGATGGCGCACACCCCTCCCCGCACTGATCATCCAAGCTGACTTCAGACTGCTATGCTGGCAGTGAGAATTTCAAGCCAGTGATTCTTAGCTTGCTGGGCTCCCTGGGTGTAGGACCCACTGAGTGAGACCACTTGGCTCCCTGGCTTCAGTTGCCTTTCCAGGGGAGTGAACAGTTCTGTCTTGCTGGGGTTCCAAGTGTCACTGGGCTAGGAAAAAAAAAACCAAAACTCCTGCAGCTAGCTTGGTGTCTGCCCAAACAGCTGCCCAGTTTTGTGCTTGAAACCCAGAGCCCTGGTGGTGCAGGCACATGAAGGTTCTCCTGTTCTGTGGGTTGCGAAAACCATGGGAAAAGCATAGTATCTGGACCTGGTAGCACAGTCCCTCATGACTTCCCTTGGCTAGGTGAGGGAGGTCCCTGGCCCCTTGCACTTCATGGGTGAGGTGACACCCCACCCTGCTTCTTCTCACCCTCCGTGGTCTGCACCCACTGTCTAACCAGTCCCAATGAGATGAACTGGTATCTCAGTTGGAAATGCAGAAATCACCCACCTTCTGCGTTGGTCTTGCTGGGAGCTGCAGATCGAAGCATTTCATATTTGGCCATCTTAGTCTGGGTTCTCTGTTTTGGGGTATCTTTATAGCAGCACCCCACTTCTGTTACCAATTTACTGTATTAGTATATTCTCATGCTGTTATAAAGAACTGGCTGAGATTGGGTAATTTATAAAGGAAAGTTTAATTGACTCACAGTTCTGCAGTGCTGGTAGGGGCCTCTGGAAACTTACAATCATGTCGGAAGGGGAAGCAAACACATCCTTCTTTACATGGCAGCAGGAGGAAGAATGAGAGCAAAATGAAGGCATAGACCCTTTATAAAACCATCAGATCTCATGAGAACTTACTATCATGAGAATAGCATGGGGGAAATTTCCCCTGTGATTCAATTACCTCCCACATGACATGTGGGAATTATGGGATTACAATTCAAGATGAGATTTGGGTGGGGACACAAAGCCAAACCATATCATAAGGCAAACACCAAATATTTACCAAAAATTTTGATGTTGCTCTTTTGGGTGGATGGGGGAGGGAGAGGAAAATGGAAGAAGTGTGTGTATATATATGTGTATATGTGTTAACATTTCCTTTTCCAAATAGGAAATCAATAAACAGTGTACAAAATACATTAAGCACAATATATATTTTATTCATAAATATGACAATAGATGTCAGGAGAAAAGCTAGAAGAGTTAATAGTGATTTCTTCTGGGGTTTACAATTGAGGGGTGAGGCGATGTAGAGCAAGGTACCATTTTTCTTATATATTCTGTAGAACTTTTTGACTTTTAAAAACAATGTACGAGAGTTCATGGGGCTGGGTGTGGTGGCTCATGGCTGTAATCCTAGCACTTTGGGAGGCTTAGGCAGGCAGATCACTTGAGGTCAGGAGTTCAAGACCAGCGTGGCCAACACTGGAAAACCCTGTCTCTACTAAAAATACAAAAATTAGCTGGGCATGGTAGTGGGCACCTGTAATACCAGCTACTCAGGAGGCTGAAGGAGGAGAATCAATTGAACCTAGGAGGCGGAGGTTGTAGTGAGCCTAGATTACATCACTGTACTCCAGCCTGGGTGACACAGTGAGACTCCATCTCAACAACAACAAAACAACAACAACAAAAAAACAACAAAACGTTTGGGGAAATGCATATTATGAAAAAAACTGCGAATGGATTTTACATTTTCTTTCTCCCCAGATAAACTCAGTCTAACTTGTTATAATGTGTCTAAGCAGAATCCAATTTGAGGCACTAAGAAGGACAAGATAGCAGTTTGAAAAGTGCCCCATCACAGCAATATGAATTCTGTTAATATTCAGATTGAAGCAAGAACACATATCAAATTTATGGTTAAGCTTGGTTGGAAGAATAGTGAAATCATTGATACTTTATGAATACTTTATGGGGACAATGCCCCAAAGAAATCAGCAGCTTACAAATAGATAACTCATTTTAAGAATGGATGAAACAATGTTGAACACCTTAGTGGCAGATCATCCACGTCAGTACATGAAGAAAAAATTAATTTTGTTTGTTCCTGAATTGCAGAGGACTGACAACAGCAGAAACATTTATAGCCCACACCACAGACATCTCACTTGGTTCAGCACACAGAGTTCTGAATGACAAATTACAGTTGAGCAAACTTTTCACTCAGTGGGTGCCCAAACTGTTGCACCCAGATTAGCTGCAGGTAAGAATAGAGCATTCAATGAAAATTTTAAACAAATGGTATTAAGATCCTGAAGCATTTCTTTGAAGAATTGTAATAGTAGATGAAACATGGCTTTACCAGTATGATTCTGAGGACAAATTACAATCAAAGTAATGGCTACTAAGAGGTGGAAGTGGTCCAGTCAAAGCAAGAGTGGATTGGTCAAGAGCAAAGATGCCAAAGTTTTTTGGGATGCTCAAGACATTTAGCTTGTTGACTTTCTGGAGGGCCAAAGAACAATAACATCTGCTTATGGTGAGTATTTTGAGAAAGTTAGCTAAAGCTGTAGCAGAAAAATGCCCAAGGAAGCTTCACAAGAGAGTCCATCTCCATCATAGCAATACTCCTACACCTCCTCTCATCAAACAAAGGCAATTTTGTGAGAGTTTTGATGGGAAATCATTAGACATCCACCTTAAAGTCCTGATTTGGCTTTTTTTTTCTTTTTTTCTTTTCTTTTTTTTTTTTTGAGACAGAGTCTGCTCTGTTGCATGGGCTGGCGTGCAGTGGCACAATCTTGGCTGACTGCAAGCTCCGCCTCCCAGGTTCACACCATTCTCCTGCCTCAGCCTCCTGAGTAGCTGGGACTACAGGTGCCCGCCACCACGCCCAGCTAATTTTTTGTATTTTTAGTAGAGACGGGGTTTCACCGTGTTAGCCAGGATGGTCTCGATCTCCTGACCTGGTGATCAACCGGCCTTGGCCTCCCAAAGTGCTGGGATTACAGGTGTGAGCCACCACACCCGTCCTGATTTGGCTTTTTCTGATTTCTTTTTGTTTCCTTAAAAAAATCTGTTAAAAGGTACCCATTTTTCTTGAGTTAATAATGTAAAACAAGACTGCATTGACATGGTTAAATTTCCAGGACCCTCGATTCTTTAGGGATGGACTATGTGGCTGGTATCATGGTTTATAGAAATGTCTTGATCTTGATGGAGCTTATGTTAAAAAATAAAGTTTATATTTTTTGTTTTTATCTTTTAGTTCCATTTTCCATGAACTTTTGAAAGTCCCTTTGTGTATGTGTTAATTTGATAAAAATTAAAACTGATTATAAAAAAGATATCATGGGGCAATTTAGGGGAAAATTATGTTTTAACTAAAATGTTTTTGAATTAAAAAGACAAGTTTTTTTTTTTCAGGACTTCAGAGTTTTATTATTACTCAAGTCAGTCTTCCTCAGCATTTGGTGATCAGAGTTTTTTGTTTGTTTGTTTTGAGACCGAGTCTCTCTCTGTCACCCAGGCTGGAGTGCAGTGGCGTGATCTTGGCTCACTGCAACCTCTGCCTCCCGGGTTCGATTGATTCTTCTTCCTCAGCCTCCTGAGTAGCTGGGACTATAGGCGCACACCACCATGCCCGGCTAATTTTTATAATTTTAGTAGAGATGGGGTTTCACCATATTGGCCAGGCTGGTCTCGAACTCCTGACCTCATGATCTGCCCGCCTTGGCCTCCCAAAGTGCGGGGATTACAGGCGTGAGCCACCATGCCTGGCCTGGGGATCAGGGTTTTTAAGGACAACTTAGTGGGTAGGGGAAGCCTGTGAGCTGGGAGTGCTGATTGGTCAGGTCAGTGATGAAATCATAGGGAGTAGAAGCTGTCTTCTTGTGCTGAATCAGTTCTTGGGTGGGGGCTACAAGATCAGATGAGCCAGTTTATTGATCTGGGTAGTGCCACCTGATCCATCAAGTGCAGGGTCTGCAAAATATCTCAAGCACTGATCTTAGGAGCAGTTCAGGTAGGGTCAGAATCTTGTCACCTTCAGCTGCATGACTCCTAAACCATAATTTCTAATCTCATGGCTAATTTGTTAGTCCTACAAAGGCTGTTTAGTCCCCAGGCAAGAAAGAGGCTTGTTTTGGGAAAGGCCTGTTATCTTTTTTTAAACTAAAAACTAGAAACTATGCTCCTCCCAAAGTTAGATCAACCTATGCCTAGGAATTAACAAGGAGAGCTTGGAGGTTAGAAGCAAGATGGAGTTGGTTACGTCAGGTCTCTTTCACTGTCTAAGGTGTAATTTTGCAGTGGCAATTTCAGTCCCTCTCTTTAGGTTTTATACCTCTTAATCTTAAGGTGTTGGCTAATGAAGATGGAAAAAGGGCGAAGACTTCTCTAACTTATTCCTGCTGATCAGGGGCATAGTGGTGGTAGGTGTTGACCCCAAGGTGAGAGGAGTGGAACCACTTTGCAACTTTCTGATCATATTCACACAGAGCAGGCTGGGCTTCCAAGGCTTGCATGTTAAAGGCGTTAGTATTGTCATCTATAGTTTTAGTACAGCATTTAAGGGAGAAGCATACTATAAGCTAAATGATGAGCTCTAAGATAAGGAGTGCAGTTCCCAGTTTTAAAAGTAAAAATCTGAGAGCATTAGTTTGGGAACTTGTAGCCCACAAAGAATTTAGGATTTTGTCCAAACTGCAGAAAAAAACTCAAGAACAGTTAACAACAGGTGTTCTATAGTTTTTTCTTTTGAAGCATAATTTTTCTCTCTCCAGTCCCCATTTTTATGAAAAACAAATGAAAATAGAACTAATTTGTTTACAAAATGAACTTTAGTCTTATTGTAATTGGCCTGATTATTGCATACAGTGCAGCAAGATTATTTTTCACATAGGCTTTTTAAAATTGGCTTTGGTGGAACTCTGTTCCATAGGGAATCTCAGATAAGATTTTTTTTAAAGCCGAGCCCAGCCATGGGCTTGTACCTCAAATACCTATGAGCTGGGAAAATTCCTCTCCTCTTGAGGTCCCAGGATAACTTGGGGCTCCTAGGCCTGTTAGAAAGTGACATTCTTTACTTACCACAGGTCAGAAACCTTGTACAGGGACTGTGTAGATAGAGTATGAGGCCACATTTCCCTAGGGGCTGTTATTGGCTCTATAAGTCAACCTTGATTATTTAAAGAAAGTATGCCATTCCAGTCAAAGTCTTGGTAAAATAACCAGTTTCTCCAATTGTGTCCTGTTGAAAACAGATTCTTATTGCACTTATGCAAATAACTATACTGCCATAAGTTGAGAATACTCACAAATAGTTTCCAAATTCTGGATAAATTAGGTAGAGAAACAAATATGCTCCAAATTTTGTTCATAGGAATATATTTTACTAAATTGTTAAAAGCTGTAAATAGCTCAAAAGTTTTCTTGGCTCTGGAAACAAAAAGGATCAGCAATGTTTTATGCAAAAAAGTCAGAAAAAGATTACTTTAGTCTTCTAATAGTTCAGTTAACTCCTGTTCTGCTTGATATTCATGAATATTTCAGGTCTCCATGGGAGTCTTGGAAGTTTTTTCTCTTTATTCTAATGTCATAATCCCCAAAGTTATAAGAAACTTGCATTCAAGAGCACCTGTCAATGTTTTATAGCTGATTAGGAAACCACCATTTAAAGAGGATCAAAATAAGGCAACAATTGCCTATGGATGACAAAAAATCTTAAGGCAGCCATAGTTAAAGACACAATTGACAAGAAAATGTGTTACCTCTGTGGCACACAATAATTTAACATAATTATAATTCTTAATGATATCATATACTAAGTCATATCAGAAGTGTAGGAGTTTCACATAATTTTGGAGCATATACCTATAACACATTTACACAAATATAGCCCAAAGAAAGCCAAATACCATTTTAAATTTGACAGTGCTTCCTGTATGATTTTTATACCAAATAAGCCAACACATCATTTTTGGACTTCAGGGGACCTAATGTCTAAAGGATTAATTAGGTCAGAAAGTGACATACTTTATAATTTGATTTTGGAAAGTTTGTCAGATATCAAAGGCATAAAACACTGGATATCACAAAATGGGATCACAGTTTATTTACTTATCCGAGGTGGTAACTCAAAAAAAATATTTTTAAAGCAAAACCCTTTACTCTGATAGAAGAGTTTTAGTTTTCCAAACAAGACCCAATGGAGATAGCAAGAGGCCAACTAATATCTTGTCCTTCCTCCCCCTTTTTCCCTGCCATTTACCCAAAGGGGCAAAAAACCCCCTTTCATTATCTTTTAATATTACATACAAATCTTTTTCAAATGAGAAAACCAAATTTCATGTTTGCATTAGTGCATCTTCAATGTTAAAGCTAGTTTTTTAAATAAAATATTATAAATTATATAGTTTAAATTAGTTTGACCATAAGGTAATATTTTTATAAACTTTTTTAGAACCCTTTACAGTTTTCTCCATAGAGCTCTTTTTTTTCTAAAGAAAAATTCTTTTAAATTTCTTGTTACCAGACTCTAGCCAGAAGAGCCAATATTTCTGGCTTTTGAATTCTACCACAAGTAACTTTCCACATGAAATTAATAACTTTTAACTAAGGTTATAACTTAACCATGGATGCATAAAGTGTTTTAAAGAGATGGTAAGCATTTTTTTAAAAAAGAAGATTTATAATCTCCCCAAGGATAGTTCAGAGAAAGGAAAATTCAAGACAGGAAATCAGAAGTGATTGTTGAGGGGAAAAAAACCTTAATATGTGGCAAAGTTACACACATAATAAACCAGAGAGAAATTATTCCGGAAGCCAAGAATTGAATCTGGACTACCATTGTCAAAAAACAAAGCCTTAGCTACTGAGCTACACAGCATTGAGCAGTTTCTATTCCTCTTCCCAGAAGAAGTCTAGAGCAGTCAATTTCAAGCTTGCAAAGGCTCTTGATTGCTTAAGATAATTTTAGGGCTATGATATGAACCGTAAAATTTCTGTCCTCTGGATGGCAGAAACCAAGGGAAAGTATCCCCACATGGTTGCAAGGTTTAAGTTCTTAAGGACACAAAACAAGATAGAGAAATTTCATCCAATATTGGTTTCAGGGACCCACAGCAAAGTTTGTAAATGACCAGCCTGCTGGGGCTGGCTTGAAAAGCAGCCTTATAGGGGCCCTAAACCCTCATTATATCCTGTGATACCTATTACAGAATAACACAGAAAGACAAATTCTTAGCACACAGCACACCAGATTTGCTACAGCCTAAGGCTAGTTTCACAAATCCTTTTTTCTATCAATCAGACTCATGCAGAGGAGACAAATAGTGATGTCTACCATTTACATACACACATACAGAAGGAGCGAGAAAGAGATCAGAAACTTGGCTGGTAAGAATTTCATATGCTTTTTTTTTTTTTTTTTTTTTTTTTTGCTGGCATACCAGGTTTCCAGGTTCCTTTTCTCTGCAGCTTCCAGAAGAATGGAGCAACTTTTGATGATCCTGCTTGATGTGCCATAGCTGTGGGGTTCCAGCCACTTTACAAAAGCCACTTTTTCTGTCTTATGGAATCATAGACAAAAGATTCTCAATTTTGCAAGATGTTGCCTAATGGGCTGCATGGGGAACCGAATTAACATTTTCCATTCTAGCAAAATACACATAACAAAACAGACACCAGTCACCTCATTCAGCATCCAATATCAACCTGTCAAAGCTCAAACTTTCTCCTGTTGGTCCCCTGTTGACTTTGGTCTACTGTAGGTGGGGAAGGATGACCTCTGAATGGTAATTCACAACGGGTGGTCTCTGGGCAAGGTGAAGAGTGGATAGTCACCCTGAGACAGGCCTGTTGAGCATTCTTTCAGGCTCATGGAATGTAACCAGACAAGGAAAGTTCTCTGAGTTAGGACTGTGGAACTTCTGTAGACAATTCCTTCTGAGATCCCCTCCACATGTACAAACATACGCTAAGACAAGAAGGACAGAAGGCCTTCCAAATCAGATTTCTAATCAAGAACTCCAAGAGTATCTCATCCAAACTATCCTCCTATTCTCAGTCTGAGAAATCTCCCTGAAATCTTCCTGATTGAGGAGAAGTCTCCTGAACCAAGACTTCCTACTAGTTAGGGAGAGCCAACCATGACTCCCCAGGAGCTGAACCGAGACAGACACCCCCCAGTGGGGCTATAGACAAACCAAGACCCCTGAAGAGCTGAATTGAGATAGACATCCCATGGTGGAGCTACAAACAGATACCCCACAATGGGGCTGTGGACAGACACCCCATCATGGGGCTACAGAACCATTTGGGAGAAGGAAGGAGGCATTGGCAGTGCCTAGGATACTCACCAAACCAGACACCTTGTAATGGGGTTACAGCTACAGACACTCTGCCATGGAGCCATAGATACCCTGTGAGGGGGCTACAGTAATGGGATGTCTTACCAGGACTATTTCTTTATTATAGTTAAATCCATGCACATTGGGTGGGCAGCACTGCCAAGAGTAGCAGAGTCAGCCCCCAGTCCAAGAGAACTAGGCAGCCACTTGGGCTGGCCTCTGGATCCATTGCCAGAGTGGGACTACTGAACCATGTGCTGGTAGTCACAAGGGCATTGCTGGATGAAGCCCCAGATTTGTAACCACCCAGTGGGTTCACCTTGCCGCTGTGTGGACAGAACCAATTTATCATGATGGGAATTACAATAGAGAAAGAGTAATTCATGCAGAGCCTTCTTTGGAGTAGACTGGAGTTTTATTGTTACTCACATCAGTCTCCAATAAAGTTTGACTAATGAGGTACAGTGGTGTATGCTAAAACCAAGAGAGCATGCAAATGCATTTGTAAAGGTCCTGTCCTAATTTTCTTCATCAATAGATAAATTTTTGTAAGTCTGCCTTTCAATCATATTATATAGAAAGTGGTAGGCCAGGTAGGCCAGGTGCAGTGGCTCATGCCTGTAATCCCAGCACTTTGGGAGGCTGAACTGGGTGGATCATTTGAGGTCAAGAGTTCAAGACCAGCTTGGCCAACATGATGAAACCCCATCTGTACTAAAAATACAAAAATTAGCTGGGTGTGTTGGTGTGGGCCTGTAGTCCCAGCTACTTAGGAGGCTGAGGCAGATGAATTACTTGAACCTGTGAAGTGGAGGTCGATATTGCACCATTGCACTCCAGCCATGGTGACAGAGTGAGACTCCATCTCAAAAAGAAGGAAAGAAAGAAACAAAGTGGCAATTAACTTACTTTTCTGTTATTTGTTGAGAAAATATGGGGTGGAGATGTAAATCCTACAGAAATTTGTAAGTTTTAGAACATACTCATTCACTTGTTTCAATATCTTCAGGATATGGGAAGTTGGGCTTGTTTAATATCTCATATTAAATTTTCTGTTTAACCCTCTTTCTCTCTCTCTACCCCTCCTCTTCTCCTTCCCTTACCCCTGCTTGAAGCTATTATCTTTTAGTGAATTGGGTGTATGCCTAAAATCGCGGTCAAAAAACCTAGAAAAACTAGGATTATAAGTGTAGTCTCTTAACTCACAGAGCATATCAGTTGCTCAATAAAATTTTTCCCATGAATTAAAAAAAAATCATAATAAAGCAGTCTAATATAGTGGATAAATCTATCCATTTTGGAATCAGGTTCAAATCTCAGTTCCGCAACTTGCTAGCTTCGCAGCTTGGGTCAAGCAGTGTATCTCTCCAAGCCTCAGTTCCCTCATATGTAATATATGATGTATTAATGTCTACTTCAGAAGATTAGATGAGATGAGTAAAGTACCTGACGTGTTTGTGGGTGTGTGTATGTAGATATAGCATGTATGGGATATAGTAATTTAATATTTTATTATTATTCCTATAACAATATCTTTTTTATTTTTTTGTTTTGTAGATGCGGCTACCATGGTCTCTTGCTGTGCTATTTCTTGGTCAACTGTTGATTATCAAGTAGCTTTAAGAAAATCCTTACCTGACAAGAAGCTTCTTAATGGATTATGTCCCAAAATCACATATCTCTTTTACAAGTTTTTTACATTATTATCGTGGATGCTCAGTGTTGTACTTCTACTATTCTTAAATGTTAAGATTGCTTTATTTATGTTGTTATTTCTTTGGTTGTTAGGTGTAATATGGGCATTTAAAAAGAACACCCAGTTTTGTACTTCTGTAAGTATGGAATTCTTATATAGGATTGTTGTTGGATTCATTCTTATCTTTACGTTTTTTAATATTAAGGGACAGAATACCAAGTGTCCAATGTCTTGTTATTATATTGTTAGGGTACTGGGCACTTTGGGCATATTGATTGTATTCTGGGTTTGCCCTCTCACTATTTTTAATTCAGACTATTTTATACCTATCAGTATCACTATAGTTCTTACTCTTCTTCTTGGAATTCTTTTTCTTATTGTTTATTATGGGACTTTTCACCCCAACAGAAGTGAAGAAACAAAATGTGATGAAATTGATGGAAAACCAGTTCTAAGAGAATGTAGAATGAGATATTTCCTAATGGAATAAGCTATTCATTTATGATATATATTTTCTTATATTTTATTTCATTGGTTAGTAAAGAAAATGTGTATTATGTGAGTGTATTGTCTCTTATTTTTGCCACTTTTAATTTGAAATTAATTCTGTGAAATAGGAGGTACATAGTAGTATTTTATTTTTAAAATTAATTTCTCATTTGGTTTTGAAGATCTTGGGTACTCAGATATCTTTCTGCTGCCTGGTAGAGCTGCCATCTTGAGCCTGAAATGTAAGAAATGGTCTGGTTTTCATAATGAGAAGGCTGGAATTGAGCTTCCTTCCTATTTTTCTTCCTTGTTCCTGAACTAATACTACTGTACCTGTTGTGGAGGACTGCAAAGGGAAGAGAAAAGCAGAACACTTTATGATTTTTTCCTTTATTGTCTTCAGTGCATATATTTGCAGTTGGGGACAGGTTGAGTAGAGGAAAAGGGAAGGAAGGGTAAGAAGAAAACAAATTTTTAGCACCTGCTATGCTTTCATCCATGATATCTCCAATTCATAAGTACAAAAGAGAATTGGTATGCATTTGAGAGGTTTGACATTTCATTATTTACTGATTTCCTAGCTTGTCTGAATTAACGCACTCTTAACATAATTATATTATTCCTATTTGTGCTAGAATAGTTGTATCTAAGTCATATTTTAAATTGTTTTTATTTCTAAAAAATTATGGTAAAAACATATACAGTTTACCATCTTAATCACTTTTGCATGTACAGTTCACCAGTGTTAACTGTATTCACCTCGTGCAACAGATCTCAAGAACTTTTTCATCTTGTAAAGCTAAGACTCTCTATTTATTGAACAAATCCCCATTTCCTCCTTTCCCAAGTCCCTGGCAACCACAATTATAATTTTTCGTTTCTATGAGTCTGACTACTTTAGATACCTTATTGCTATGGTTTGAATGTGCCCCCAAAATTTCATGTGTTTGAAACTTAATCTCCAAATATGTGTGTTGATGGCATTTGGAAATGGTGGGGACTTTGGGCAGTATTTAAGATTAGATTAGATAAGGTTATCAGGATGGGTTCCCCATGATGGGACTGGTGGTTTTATAGGAAAAGGAAGAGAGACCTGAGCTAGCACACTCTTGCCCTCACTATTTGATGCCTTCTGCCATGTTATGATACAATAAAGAGGCCCTCACCAGATGCCAGTGCTATGCTCTTGGCCTTCCCAGGCTCTAAAACCATGAGTAAAGCAAACTTTTCTTTATAAATTACCCAGTCCCTGGTATTCAGGAGAAAACACACTAAGACACATATAAGTGTAGTCATATTGTATTTGTCTTTTGTTACTGGGCTATTTCATTGAGTATAATGTCTCTGAGCTTCATATTTTAGCATGTGACAAGATTTACTTTTTTTTTTTTAAGGCTGAATAGTGTTCCATTGTATGTATGTGCCACATTTTCTTTATCCATTCATTCATTGATGAATGGATTGATGAATGGATATTTGGGTTGCTTCCACCTCTTGACTATTGTGAATAGTGCAACAGTGAACTTGGATTTACAAATACTTCTTTGAGATTCTGCTTTCAGTTCTTTTGGATATATACTCAGAAATGGGATTACTTGATCACATGGTAATTCTGTTTTAAATCCTATTCAGAAGTAGGATTTCTTGATCATATGCTAGTTGTGTTGAAGAACCTTCATACTGTTTCCATAATGGCTGCACTATTTTACAATCCCACCGATAGTGCATAAATGCCCCAGTTTCTCTATGTCCTCACCAACACATGTTGTATTCTGTTTTTTTTTTCTTTTGATAATGGTCACCCTAATGAATATGAGATGATATTTCTTTGTAGTTTTGATTTGGATTTCTTTAATGATTGGTGACGTTAAGCATCTTTTTATGTGCTTATTGGCCATTCATATATCTTCTTTGAGAACTGTCTATTTCTAAGAGTATGTAAATAATTTCTATAACTGGACAACAACAAAAAAGCCTAAATAACCTGATTAAAACTGGGCAAAAACTCAGTAATATGTCCCCTATACTACTCTTTGAGAAAGTTAATCAGTGTGAACCATATACTCTTGTAGGAGGCAGGAAATCTTTGGTTTACCTTGGGCACATAATTCTTGTATAATTACATAGCTCCCTGTTTCTGCATGTTTGATGTATATGTTTGCATGTATGTTTGTGGGGTGAAGGTGAGAAAAGAAGTTAAGCTGCTTGGTCTCCATTGATTGCCTTTTCTCTTGAGTATGGGTTACATTTTCACGTTTGCTCATATGGCTACTATTTTTGAATTGTGTCCTTGATGGTATGACTGATACATTTTAGATCCTCTTGATTATTTTTGTTCTTCAGAGGAACATTTTTTTTTTTTCTTTTCAGCAGGCAGTAACTTGAACTTTAAGCTCTGAACTCTAAACAATCTTTATTTAACCTTCAGTGGGCTGCATAGGGTGTTCCCTTATATGCATAGTTCAAGGTCAGCCTAAAATTTGGGCAGAATTAATATATGAAGTGAGACTTCCTTTCTGTTGGTTCTATTTTTCTCCTAGATTTTCCACCTCATTTTTCAGCAGTTGTGGTCATTGCATACTACATTCTCTGGGCCTTAAAACCACTAAAACTGTAGGTTTTTAAATTTGGATTTTGTGTAGTTGATGTGCTGAGTGGGGTCTGCTCTGACTCAGTGCCATTCCTTCTTCCAGATGTCGACCACTCTCCAGTGTCTGCTTGCTTTTTTTTGCTCTCAAGTGCTTTCAGGTAATTGTCAGTATTTTGTCCAGAGTTCATAGTGGTTATTTGTGAGAGGATTTGTGTAATAAGAGATATACCCACCTTCTTATTAATCTATAACATTTTCAGTAATCTTTCTGTAATATTTGCCAGTCTTTCTGCCAGCATTTTGGGAGGCTGAGGCAGGTGGATCATCTGATATCAGGAGTTCAAGACCACCCTGGCCAACATGGTGAAACCCCATCTCTACTAAAAATACAAAAATTAGCCCGACTACCTCTAATCCCAGCTACTTGGGAGGCTGAGGAAGGAGAATCACTCGAACTTGGGAGGCAGAAGCTGCAGCGAGCAGAGATCATGCCATCACACTCCAGCCTGGGTGACAGAGCGAGACTTCACCTCAAAAGTAAAATCTTTCTGTAATATTTACTTGGACAAGATGTATAAAGCTTTTTAAATTTAACATTTAGTTCTCTCTCATCTCTAATGACCCTGATAAAAACTGCAATATAGATATTATTATCATCACTACCCTTTAACTGGGAGAACCAAGGTTCATAGAGTTTAAATAATTTGCCAAAGTTCACACAGATCAAATCTCAGGATTTTTCACCTCAAATCCAGTTTATTTTTTGTGAAACCATGCTGTCTTTATCTGATGAATAGGTTACCTAGAGCTATGCTAAGTTATGCATGATTTAAAAATTATTATTTTTGTGATAGAGTCTTGCTCTGTCACCCAGGCTGGAGTGCAGTGGTGTGATCGTGGCTCACCACAACCTCAACCTCCTGGGTTCAAGTGATTCTGGTGCTTCAGTCACCCAGGTAGCTGGGACTACAGGTGTGCACCACCATACCTGGCTAATTTTTGTATTTTTAGTAGAGATTGGGTTTTGCCATGTTGGCCAGGCTGGTCTTAAACTCTTGGCCTCAAGTGATCCACCTGCCTTGGCCTCCCAAAGTGCTGGGATTACAGGCATGAGTTACCATGCCAGGCCTAAATTATTTATTTGCCTATGATATAATTTTTAAAAACGTTTAGCCTACATATTTTCCAGCTTTAGCTCAAGGTAGAGCTGGAATTGTGTCTCTGTTAGCTTGAACAATCCCGTTAACAATATATGTAATGGGAAAAAGGGTAGGAAATAATATATTATACATCTACTAAGGAGTTCGAATGCTAAGTATCCCACAGAAACATAGATTAAGTATTCATTCCATCCAACAAACGTTTTCTTATTGGTTTTATAGCCAAGAAATAAAGGGGAAGATCCTGGTCAGATGTTTTGGCTAAATAGTAAGCTTTTAAAATGAACTTTTAATATAGAATGAACTTAATTAATTTTATCCTCTTATGTTCTATATGGTTCGGTCATGGCTTTACAACACTTAAATTTCCACAACTAAATTATGAGATTTTTCTAGATTATTATGTGCATATAAGAGGCCTTTTGAAATTTAAAAAAGCAGAAAAATAATTATGAGCAATATTTTCATAAAAGAACACTCATATGCACCTATATACATTCACATCTTCAAATATGAATACTATCCTCAGACTAGTGGTTCTCAACCTTTAGTGTGCATCAGAATCACCTGGAGTGCTTATTGAAACACATTGCTGGCCCCTATCCCGAGTTTCTTTTTAGCAGGCATTAGGTAAGACTTGAAATATGCATGTTTAAAAAAGTTCCCGGATGTTGCTGATGCTGGTGTTCTCCCCTCCCTTCTTAGAGAATCCCCGTTGACTTTTGAAGGCTATCAGTTAATAACTAGTTTCAAAACAGCCACTAGAGGGCAGTGGAACCACAGAGAAATTGGACGTGCTGCTTAATTTGTTCCCTGGTTTATATGATCATATATATTGCTGCAAGCCAGGAGAACACCAAAGCCAAACATTAATTTCTAGCACAATATCTTGATGCTCATTTCCAATTGTAAATCTTGTCCTTGTAATTGTGGGGGTCAGAGATATATAATACGTCTCTAACTCTGCTGGCTGATGCCCCACTTAATGATTATAATAAATTCAAAGTTGGACTTTTCTAGGTGAGCATTTGCACATATACATAGTAGTCTTTGGAGTTAACATGAACCATTTGTGGTTTCCGAAAGAGGCTATATTTTGCTATTAGATCTAGTTTGTTATAGAGATGATTATGTAGTTAAATGGTATCCTTCGTTTTAAGATTTGTGCCTTTTATTTTGTGAAAGTGGGACTTAAGTACTTTTAAAAAATGTTAAACAGAATATAATACATAATTATATGTTATATACAGTAAAATAAACAGCATGTAGTATATAATTATATTCCATAAAGAATATGATTATACATTCATATCTTCAAATATGAATACTATGCTTCTCATAGACTAGTGGTTCTCAATCTTTAGTGTGCCTCAGAATCACCTGAAGTGCTTATTGAAACAGAATAAAGAATGTAGAATATAAAGAATATAATTATATATAATATAAAATATAATTATATATAAAACATAAAGTAAAATATATTATAAATGTGTTATATACAAATATATAATAAAATGTATAAAATATAATATATAAAATATAATTATATATTTTAATTATATTCTTCATGGAATATAAAGATCACAGAGTATAGGGAATTTGCAGTTTCTTTCTTTTAGATATATTGCTTTGATAGTAGGAAAGGACTAGAGGAAAATGAAAAGATGTAGTTTGCAGAAATGTTGTATTTTCTTTTTGCCTAGACTGGTACAGAACTTGAAAGTTTCTTCACTGCTGCTGTTGCTGCACTTTAAAAACTCTCTCTTGATAGTGCTACGGTTTGAATGTTTGTCCTCTTCAAAACTCATTCTTAAACTTAATCCCCAATGTGGCAGTACTGAGAGGTGGGGCCGGTTTTTTTTTTTTTTTTTTTTTTTTTTTTCCAGATTCAGGAGTATATGTGCAGATTTGTTACATGGGTATATTGTGTGATGCTGAGGTTTTAGTGTCTATTGATCCCATTGTCCAAGTAGTAAACATAGTACCTGATAGGTAAATTTTCAACGCTTGCCCTCCTCCCTGTCTTCTCCCTTTTGGAATCCAGTGTCTATTGTTCCCATCTCTGTGTCCATGTGTACCCATTGTTTAGCTCCCACTGATAAGTGAGAACATGTGGTTTTCTGTTTCTGTGTTAATTCACTTAGGATAATGGCCTCCAGCTATCCATATTTCTGCAGAGGACATGATTTTGTTCTTTTTTATGGCTGTGTAGTATTCTGTGGTGTGTATTTACCACATTTTCTTTATTCAGTCCACCATTGATAAACACCTGGGTTGATGCCATGTCTTTGTTATTGTGAATAGTGCTGAGATAAACATGAGTGCAGGTGACTTTTTGGTAGAATGGCTTATTTTCCTTTGGATATGTACCCAGTAATGGGATTGCTGGGTTGAATGGTAATTCTATTTTTAGTTCTTTGAGAAATCTCCAAACTGCTTTCCACAGAGGATTGGGTCATGAAGGCACTGCCTCATGAATGGATTTATCCATTCATGGATTAGTGGATTAATAGGTTAATACATTAATGGGTTATCATGGGAGTGATACTGGTGACTTTATAAGAAGTAGAAGAGAGACCTGAGCTAGCATAGTCAGCACCCTTCCTATGGGATGCCTGTATGGCCTTGAGACTCTGCAGAGAGTTCCCACCATCTATAAGGGCCTCACCAGATGTGGCCCCTTGACCTTAGACTTCCCAGCCTCCTGAACTGTGAGAAGTAATTAGTTTCTTTATAAATTACCCAGTTTCAGGTATTCTGTTTTAATCAACAGAAAACAGATTAAGATAGATAAGTAGAGTCTTAGACACCTTTCTGAGTAGTCTTAATTCTTGGCTTGAGGCAACAATTACTTTCAATTGCAATGTAGAAATTTTTATTTGAAGTCCAAAGACTGGAGTTTGATTCCTAGATTTGACATTATTTTTTGGATGATGAGTCATTTAAGTCCCAGTTTCTGCATATGTAAAATAAGAATTACATATTTAATAATAATAATAATGTCTCCAAGGACTGTTGTGAAAAATCAGTGAGATACTGTATGTGATGGTGTTTTGCAGACTGTTACTATCCCTGAAATTTTATGTTTTTGATATTCTTTCACCAATATAGTATTATTGAACTTGATTTTGATGTTGTTATTATATCTTTGTAAAATTACTTCCACATGTACGAGATAGCAATAATTATATAAAAAATTTTAGAATTAAATTAATGACAGTGGCAGCCCATCTGGAATGGCCTCTGTGAAGATGTGGGCTGCAGCGGGGGAGGTGTGGCTGAGGCTGCCCTGTTCTGCAGAGCCAGCGGGGGCGGGAGCAGGTGAGAGCCCTGCCCTCTACTGAGTCAGTAGGGCAGGAGACCTGTGCTCCTGGGTGCAGCTGTAGCTTCCCAGCTGTGGCTCTAGACCTGGGGATCCCTGCACTCTTAGGGGCCCAGGAAGCCCCCTTACCCCCACAGGCTTGGAAGTGCCCACTCCTGCTTCCTTGTCTCTCCCCACTCCCGGCACCTTCTCTGGTGTGGAGCAAAGTTGTAGCCAAGCCTGGGTGCTATTGTGACCTAGCTGCATGTGTGAGCACTCAGAGAGGCACTAAAATGCTAGCCCCCAGCAACCTTGGCTCCCTCTAGACTTTGGGTGCTGACGAGCATTGGAGGGAGGCTGGTAGGGGCTGAGGGTGGCTCTGTGCAGGCCTGCAGGTGCCCCTTGGCATGAGGAGCCTGGGCACTGTGGATGGCATGTCGATGATGGCAGGAGGCAGACAGGTTCCTGGTGGAAAAGGGCAAGTCCCCAGTGAAACCCCGCCATCTAACCAGGGACAGCTTGAAGCCTGGAGGCCAGGCTGTGAGTTCTGGGTAGAATCCACTGCCCAGATGAGAACTTTATGGTGCTTTTTTCCATGGCTGCCCATGGACCAATCAGCATGCACTTCTACCTTTCTGAGCCCACAAAAACCCCAGACTCAGCCAGACTAACACAGACATTAGGACTATAAGCTGTGAGAAGGAGCTACCTACTTCAGGTCTCCTCAACTCTTGAGGATGACCTGCCGGCCTAAAGGAGCTACCCACCATAGCTCTGCTCTCTGCTGAGAGCTGGACACTTACCTGAATGACCTGCCTGTGGAAAGGAGCTACCCACCATAGGTCTCCTCTCTGCAGAGAGCTGGACACTTACCTGGATGACCTGCCTGTGGAAAGGAGCTACCCACCATAGGTCTCCTCTCTGCTGAGAGCTGGACATTCATCAGAATGACCTGGCTACAGAAAGGAGCTACCCAAAGGAGTGACCCACTTCAGGTCTCCTGAGAGTTTTTCTGTTGCTCAATGAAGATCCTGTCTGCATCGCTCACCCTCCAGTTGTTTGTGTATCTCCTTCTTCCTGGATGTGGGACAAAAACTTGGGGCCTGCTGAATGGTGGGACTGAAAGAGCTGTAATACAAACGGGGCTGAAACATGTTCCATGCTTGCCACATTGTGGGTGATGAGAAGGAGAGAAGAGCTGTGGCCCTTCTGGGAGTCCAGACCTCAGGGCTCCCCAGTCTAGGGCTGTGACACACTGTAACACCCTCTTTGGAGTTCCGTGGTTACTCGTGCCTCCAAGCTTTCAGGTGCCACCACATTTCCTTTATCTAGATGTTGGTGCCTGCAGCAGAAGCCACTTGTGTTACATTTGGTCCAGTCACAGCCTCACATGGAGCCGGCATCTATGCCAGTGCCTGGAGCTGCCCCCCTGCCACAGCTGGCATGCCTGGCTGTGCACAGTGGCTGGACCCATGCTTGCTCACTCACACACCTCTCACCACTCAATGCCTGACTCCCCCTTGGCAGGCATTGGATCCAGGCCGGTAGTGCGAGTTGAGCGCAGCCTGCCAGGCCGTTTGGGTGGATGAGTCCAGCAGGTGCAAGCAAACCCCAAGCAGAGGCATTACTGGCCACAGAGGTTTCTGGCTGGTGACAGACCAGTCACCCTAGGGTGTCACTGTGACTATATAACAAATAAGCTGAATCCTTTTGCGTATAACATCTTAGTTTTTCATTAGACTGTTGTGTGTTATATTTATTCCTGATATTTAGAAAATATAATCTACAGAGACTGTTAAATACAAGTAGTAGTAGTGATTAGATCAGGAATAAGGCTTAAGTTGCAAATTATTTTCTGGGCTTTGGAAGTATGTATACATGCGTGTGTGTATGGTGTGTGTATGCATGAATCCACTTATGTGCATGGTAGGATTTCATGAAGTATTTAATGATAAATATTATTTCTCTTATTTTTTCTGGACTGGAGCCCCTTTAGCTATGGTCGCTTTAAGGTTAAACAATGGTTTTATTTATAGTTTTGTTTTGTGTCTGGTAGTGTGTCTTGCTAACTAGAATATAAGCTCATATAGATTAGGGATTGCATTTCTGTGTTGCTCAGTGAACTTTGCATGGAATTTCCAAGGGTTACTATTAGCAGCAGAATACTGTTATTTTTTCTAAGCTCCTAGATAATTGAATGGAGTATATTTTTTTCCCTAGGAAAATCATCTGATTCCACTATGGGAGCAATAAATCAATCCATCAGCATGTGCTTTGGAGGGCTGTCTATGTATTCAGCAATGTTCTGGGATAAGTCTTAATAAATACCTGTTAAATAACTGATTGGTTACCATTCCAGAGGAGTAATTTAGGTTTTCGTGGTATCTGTAGATGTGCAGCTTTTTTAAAAAATGCAGGTAAAATAACTTCTTTTCATTCTCCAAGGATATGAAGATTTCCATTGGAGTCTGCTCTTCCTTTTAGAAAACAGCTTTCTTGATATATAATTAATACAATTCAACTGTTTATTTAATACAATGGTTTTTAGCCTAGTCATCAAAATAGACTAAAACCATTAAACTTTTCTAATCTCTAACTATCACCACAATCAACTTTAGAACATTTTCATCACCTAAAAAAATAAACTCTTACTTTTATCCTTTCTGTGATGGTTAATTTTATGTGTCTATTTGGCTGGGTCATGGTGCCCAGGTAAGTGGTCAAAAATGTTATTATGGATATTTCTGTGTAGATGTTTTTGGACGAGATTAATATTTAAATGAATGGACTTGGAGCAAAACATTTTGCCTTCCGTAGTGTGGTTGGGCCTTATCGAATCAGCTGAACACCTGAAAAAACAGATGACTTATCTCCCTCAAGCAAGAGAGAATTCTGGCCTTCAGACTTGAACTGCAGTATTGGCTCATGCTGTGTATAGCCTGCTGGCCCACCCTGCTGATTTTGGGCTTGCCAGCCTCCATAATTGTGATAGTTATTATTATTATTATTTTTGAGACGGAGTCTCACTCTGTTGCCCAGGCTGGAGTGCAGTGGCACAATTCAGCTCACTGCAACCTCCACCTCCCGGGGGTTTAAGGGATTCTCCTGCCTCAGCCTCCCAAGTAGCTGGGATTACCGGCACCTGCCACCATTTTCTACTAATTTTTCTACTTTTAGTAGAGATGGGGTTTCACCATGTTGGCCAGGCTGTCTTGAACTCCTGACCTCAAGTGATCTACCCAACTCAGACTCCCAAATTTCTGGGATTACAGGTGTGAGCCACCGTGCCTGGCCTGTCATAGTTAATTTTAGGTATCAACTTGACTGAGTAAAGGGATACTCAGATACTTTGTAAAGCATTATTTCTGGGTATGGTTGTGAGGATACTTCTTGAAGAGATTGACATTTGAATCAGAGGACTAAGTAAGGATGATGTGCCCTCATCCTCCACAATGTGTAGGTATCATACGATCATTTGAGGGCCTGAATGGAACAAAAAGGCAGAGGAAAGATGATTTGCCGTTTCTTCTGGAGCTGAGACATCTATCTTCTCCTGCCCTTGGGCACCAGAACTTCAAGTTCTCTGGCCTTTGGACTCAGAATTGTAACAAAACCTCCACACCTGCTCTGTCACCCCATAGTCACGAAGTAAAAATTATACCACCCATTTCCCTTGTTCTCACACCTTTGAACTTGGACTGAGCTATGCCACCAGCTTCCCTGATTTTCCAGTTTGCAGACACAATATTGTGGGACTTCTCAGCTTCTATAATCACATGAACCAATTCCCATAATAAAGCCCATCTCATGTATCTGTCTTTATATCATATTGGTTCTGTTTCCTTGGAGAACCCTGATTAATACAATTGTGTAAGTCGATCCCTTGAAGCAAATCTCTCTATATATTCATCCCATTGATTTTTTTGTCTTTGGAGAACCATGATTAATACAACTCTTGCTCCTCCACCCCATTTTCCCTCTCACTGATTCCAGTCCTAAGCAACCACAATCCGCCTTCTGTCTATTGATTTCCCTATTCTGGACTTTCATATGAATAGAATCATATAGGATGTGGTCTTTTGTGACTGGCTTCTTTAAAACACAATATTTAAAAATTTTGATGAAGTCTGTTTTAATCTGTTTTCTGTTGTTATATCTGAATACCCGAGTCTTGGTAATTTATAAAGGAAAGAGGTTTATTTATCTTAACAGTTTTAGAGGCTGAATGGTTCAAGATTGAGTGGCCTCATCTGGTTGGCTTCTGGTGAGGGCCTCATGATGCATCATAATGTGGCAGATAAGATGAAGGGGAAGTGAGCATGTGCAGAGACCAAACACGAGAGGCAACCTCACTTTACAATCCACTCTCATGATAACTAATCCAGTCCTGTGAGAGTGAGAATTTACCCCTAAAGGGCATTAATCCCTCTTAAGGACCTAATCACCTCTTAAAGGCACAAGCTCCCAACATAGCTACAATGAGGACCATGTCTCCACATGAGTTTTGGTGAGGACAAACCATAGCAAAGTCCAATTTATCAGTTTTTTTTCATGTGCTGCTCAAGATTTTGGTTTCATATGAAAAAAGGTCATAAAGATTTGCTCCTATGTTTTCTTCTAAGACTTTTATAATTATATGCCCTTACATTTAGGTCTTTGATCAATTTGGAGTTGATTTGAGTGTGAGATAAGTGTTTATTCTTTATTCCTTTGCCTATGGCTATCCAGTTACTCCAGTACCATTTGTTGAAAAGACTATTCTTTATTCATTGACTAGTCTTGGCACCCTTATCAAAAATCAGTTGACCATAGATACATGGATTTATTTCTGGCCTCTCAATTCTGTTCGACTACTCTATATATCTATTCTTTTGTCAGTACTACACTATTTTGATTACTGTTGCTTTATACTAAGTTTTGAAATTGGGAAGTGTGATTCCTCAGTTTATTATCAATTTTCAGCATTATTTTAATTGTTCAGAGTCCCTTGCGATTTCATATGAATTTTAGAATCAGTCACTTCCTGCATAGAAATTAACTAGGATTCTGATAGGGTTTGCATTGAATCTATGGATCAGTTTGGGGAATATTGCCATTTAAGCAGTGTTGAATATTTTGGTCCATGAACATAAAATGTCTTTTCTGTTTATTTAGATGTTTTGTTTCTTTCAACAATGTTTTTATAGATTTCAGAGTATAAGTTTTGTCTTCTATTAAATTTATTCCTAAGTGTTACATCCTTTTTGATGCTACTGTGAATAGAATTGTTTTCTTAATTCATTTTTGGATTGCTCATTGCAAATGTATAGAGATACTGTTGATTTTTGTATATTAATCTTGAAGTCTTGCTGAACTTATTCACTAGCTCCGATAGTTTTTTGGGCTACTTTAAGATTTCTGCATATAAGATCATGTCATCTGCAAATAGAGATCATTTGCCTCCTCTTCCAATTTGTATACCTTTTATTTCTTTTCCTTTTTTAATGCCATGTCTAGAACATCAGTACAATGTCAAATGGAAGTGGTGAAGGTTGACATCTTTGTCTTGTGGCTTATCTTAAGGGGAACCATCCAGTCTTGCACCACTAAGTATGATGTTAACTGTGGATATTTATAGATGCTCTTTATTAGGTTGAGGAAATTTCTTCCTATTCCTATTTGTTCAATGTTTTTATCATGAAAGGGTAATAGATTTTTTTTCAAATTCTTTTTCTGTGTCTATTGAGACAATCATGTGATTTTTGTTTCTTAGCTTACTTGTGTGACATACTACATTATTTGAGTTTTGGATGTTTAACTTTGAATTCTTGGTGAAATCTCATTTGGTTATGAATTTTCTCATTTCTCATCTCCTTCTGATACTCCCTTTATGTGCATGTTGGTGCATTTAATGGTGTCCCATATTTCTGTGAGGGCCCGTTTATTTTTTCCTCATCATTTTTTTTTCTCTCTGTTCCTTTGCTTTCATAATCTCTGTCAATTTATCTTCTAGTTTACGAGTTCCTTTTTCTTTCAGTTCAAACATCCTGTTGAGACTTTCTAGCAAATACATTATTTCAGTCATTACACTTTTCAACTCCAGAATTTTGATTTGGTTCCTTTTTTTAAAAATTTATATTTATTGGTATTCTCTATTTGGTATAACATTGTCAATATATCTTTCTATACTTCTTTAATCATGCTTTTATTTATTTATTTATTTATTTATTTATTTATGATGGACTCTTGCTCTGTCACCCAGGCTGGCGTGTGGTGCCGCGATCTCGGCTCACTGCAACTTCTGCCTCTGGGTTCAAGTGATTCTCCTGCCCCAGCCTCCTCAAGTAGCTGGGACTATAGGCGCATGCCACCACGTGTGACTAATTTTTGTATTTTTAGTAGAGACAGGATTTCTCCATGTTGGCCAGGCTGGTCTCAAACTCCTCACCTCAGGTAATCCGTCAACCTCAGCCTCCCAAAGTGCTGAGATTACAGGTGTGAGCCACTGTGCTCGGCCACTTTCCTTTATTTCTGTAATGGCTACTTTGAACTATTTTTCTGTTAAATCTGACATCTGGTTGTTTTGACAGGAAATTTATGTTGTTTGCTCTCCCACCTCCCAGAGAATGGATCTTACTTTCCTGTTTCTTTGCTTGCCTCATCATTTTTTGTTGGTAACTATTTTTGATAATATAGCTACTCTGGGCACTACCCTGGGGCTGGTTATTGTTATTTTCTTATTTATTTGTTTAGCGATTGGCTAGATTATTAAAGTCTCTCCCTTGTTCTCTCTGCTATATGTCTCCCACCCCTACGTTGTTAAGCCTCTGATGTTGTTCCTTAGGGAGACACAGCTTTGAGTATGCCCACAATTAGCTTGGGATGACGGCAGCACCGGTAGGGCTCTCTCTCACTCTTTCCCTGACCACACTTAGCTGTTAAACTCCAGTAATTGCCGGACTATTGCTCTATTGTTTATAATAATGCCTTGGAATATAAATTTCTCTATACACTAATCCCATCAAATTGTGGTTCTTTGGACAGAAAAGTTTCTGAGGTCAATGTATAATATTTGTTTTGATGTTGACAGGGCTCATTCCGGCTGTCTTATTCCCCAGTTCTTTCTTGCAAATTAGCTGCCTTTATAGTTTAGGCACCCATTTAATGGGAACTTTTTAAAAAATATGGGATTACCCAGATAATGTGGAATCAGAGATGCTCTGGAAGACCCAGGTCCCGGTTCAGTTCTTTCTAAACATTGTCCTATGATATAATGGCAACATTTTTGTTGTTCACAAATAACAGCTGTATTTAGACATTGCTCTTTTAAGTCAGTCTTGATGACATAATTTCTTTGGTTTAAGATTAGAGTAGTTCAATAGCTAGCATTTTAAATTGTCACTCGCTGTCTATTTATATTATCATCAATAGTGAAGCCAGCAGGCATGGGCAGTGAAGTTATAGAGTAATAGCAAAGCTCTCCTTATATGGCCTTACCATACTGGCCCTTTAAATGGAGCTGCCTGGTCGGTTTAGAAGCAATCTCTAATGTGCTCGCTGTGTTACTTGTGACTGTTTAGGATGAATTATGCAGAGGTCTACCTATCATTCCAACAGGCAGGGATCCTTCAAGAAAATTTCCCACTGTAAGCTATATTATGCAAATGACTATTTTAATTAAAAGCCTTGTTCCCCTTCCTTTTTATGGCTGGTAGTGCCAGGACTGTACAGAGACTTTCAAAAGTCTCCAGAGTAAAAAGTCTTTCCAGTTTTTAGTCATAAATGGGTTTGGTGTTTTGCTAGAATTTTCTTGCCAAATGTTTTCTATTTGATAGAAAAGAATGCAAGCTTTTAATCATGGAATTTTTAAAAACAATTCAGGCCCATGCAATATACAACTGGATGTGCATTGGGTCAGGTACATTAGGTATTATTAATAGGACTCACTTTTCAGGAAATAAGAGCTATTTTGAAAAGCGGGTAGAGAGAAAGGAAGGAAAGAAAAGGAAGAAAAAAAGAGGAATAATTTTTCTAAGGATATAGTTTAGTTACTGCATGCAGATGATTTTCCTCCTTTTTATTGTGAGATAGATTTGGAAATAATCTGTCTGACGGATCATGCATCATGCCTGGCCTTGTCATTTTAATACAATAGTAAATAGAAAACAAATGTTTTTTTTCTTTGAAGGTATGGTTATGACATCTTGCAGAAGTATTTTCAGTAGGTTAAATTAAAGATAATAAGCTATTTCTTCTTGTTTTGACTACTGTCATTGTGTAGGAGAGGGACTGCATTCCATGGACTTGTTTTAATTACCCTATTGGTATTTGCTGTGACATCTGGTGGCATTGCTGAGCTCACCTGATGGACCACAAAGAACTCTGATTTATGAACCCATAACTGAGGTTCCAATAAACATTTGTCAAAATAATGTATTAGTTCAAACCAAAGCCTTTTTTATTTATTCATATAAAAGAGCACTTAACTTTCAACAAAGAATTGCCTATCATCAAAAACACTCTATAAATGAATCAAATTTATGAAGACATGGTTCTAGAGGGTGATTGGTCAAAGACTACAGCTTATTTTAACCCTTTGGAGGACTTAGAGTTCTAACTTGTCTGTTTCAACCATATTCTTTATATTTTTGTTTTCAAATAATGTAGATTTTAATATTCACATGTGACTTGTTACAGAATGAATCTAATGACCTTTAAAAATATTTGTTCAATTATCAAATTAGCGTATCTTTAGCAGTCATTATTCTATAGCTATTTCAAATTCTGTTAGGACAACATATTTTTTACCCATTCTTATTCAGTTTACTTGTAAGTAAGAATAAAACACACAGTGCTCTCAAACTACTTTGTAAAGTGGTAACTACTGATAAGGGAATTGTAGTCCATCTTTATTTTTAATATTCAGCTATTTTACCTATTTGCTCATTACTGATTAGTATTTGTTTCTTTTGGGGTAAATAAGATAGGTAATTTATACAGTATGTACACCTTAGAGTCTTCACACTTGTAGAGTGAATTGTTATGTAGCACTTTGTGAGGTATTATTTTAATATTTAGTAGTCACTATGCCTTTTTTATTGTGGTAAAATATATGCAACTAAAACTTACTGTTTTAACAATTTTTGAAGGGTTTTGCTGTGTTTCCCAGGCTAGCCTCAAATGATCCTCCTGCCACACAGCCTTCCCCGTAGCTGGGAGTACAGGCAAATGCCACCATGCCTGGCCCATTTTAGCCATTTTTAAGTGTATAATTCAAGTACATTCACAATTATACAACCACCACCACTATCTATTTCCTGAGCTTTTAAAAAAATTTATTTTAAGTTCAGGAGTACATGTGCAGGATGTGCAGGTTTGTTACATAGGTAAATGTATGTCATGGGGGCTTGTTGTATAGATTATTTAATCACCCAGGTATTAAGCCTAGTATCCGTTAGTTATTTTTCCTGATACTCTTCTTCCTCCCACCCTCTGCCTTCCAGTAGGCCCAGTGTGCATTGTTCCCCCTGTGTGTCCACGTATTCCCATCATTTAGCTCCCAGTTATATGTGAGAACATGCAGGATTTGGTTTTCTGTTGCTGTGTTACTTTTCTAAGGATAATGGCCTCCAGCTCTATTCATGTTTCTGCAAAAGACATGATCTTATTCTTTTCTAAGGCTGCATAATATTCTATAGTGCTTATATACCACATTTTCTTTATCCAGTCAACCATTGATGGGCATTTAGGTTGATTCCATGTCTTTGCTATTGTGAATAGTGCTGCAATGAACATACGCGTGCATGTGTCTTTATGGTAGAACACTATGTTCATTTGGGTATTTACCCAGTAATGGGATTGCCTGGTTGAATGGTATTTCTGTCTCTAGATATTTGAGGAATCAGCACACTGTCTTCCACAATAGTTGAACTAATTTACACTCCCTCCAACAGTGTAAAAGTGTTCTTTTTTTTCACCACAGCCTCACCAGCATGTTATTTTTTGACTTTTTAATAAAAGCCATTCTGACTGGTGTGAGATGGTATATCACTGTGATTTTGATTTGCATTTCTCTAATGATCAGTGACACTGAGCTTTTTTTCATATGATTGTTGGTCACATGTGTCTTCTTTTGAGAAGTGTCTGTTCACCCCACCTTTTAATGAGGCTGTTTGCTTTTTTTCTTGTAAATTTGTTTAAGTTCCTTATAGATGCTGGATATTAGACCTTTGTCAGATGTAGTTCGCAAACATTTTCTTTCATTCTGTAAGCTGTCTGTTAACTCTGTTAATTTTTTTTTTTTTTCTGTGCAGAAGCTCTTTAGTTTAATAGGATCTCATTTTTCAATTTTTGCTTTTGTTGCAATTACTTTTGGCATCTTTGTCATGAAATCTTTGCCCATGCCTATATCCTGAATGGTATTGCCTAGGTTTTCTTCTAGAGTTTTTACAGTTTTGGGTTTTACATGTAAGTCTTTAATCCATCTTGAGTTGGTTTTTGTATATGGTGTCAGGAAAGGGTCCAGTTTCAATTTTTTGCATATGGCTAGCCAGTCCTCCCAGCACCATTTATTAAATAGGGAATCCTTCCCCTTTGCTTGTTTCTGTCAGGTTTGTTGAAGATCAGATAGTTGTAGGTGTGTGGTCTTATTTCTTCGTTCTCTTTTCTGTCCCACTGGTCTGTGTGTCTTTTCTTGTACCAGTACCATACTGTTTTGGTTACTGTAGCCCTGTAGTATAGTTTGAAGTTGGGTAGTGTGATGCTTCCAGCTTTGTTATTTTTGCTTAGGATTGCCTTGGGTATTTGGGCTTTTTTTTTTTTTTGGTTCCACATGAATTTTAAAATAGTTTTCTCTAGACTTGAACATTTTTAATCATCCCAAACAAAAACTATATAATCATTAAACAGTAATTTTCCATCCCCTCTTTTTCCAGCCCCTCGTAATTTCTGTTTCAGGAGTCACCAACCCCTGGGCAATGGACTGCCAGTTTGTGGCATATTAGCAACTGGACTGCACAGTAGGAGGTGAGCAGAGGGCAAGTGAACATTACCACCTGAGCTCCACCTCCTGTCCCATAAGCCACAGCATTAGATTCTCATAGGAGCATGAACTGTATTGTGAACAGATCCAGGTTGTGTGCTCCCTATGAGAATCTAACTAATGCCAGATGATCTAAGGTAGAACAATTTTATCCCGAAACCATTCCCTCACCTCCCCTGCATCCATGGAATTTATTAAAAGTGTCATTCTGTTCAGTAATACAGTCATCTTAAGTTATGGTATTTTTTGAAAATAATGATATATAAAGAGGTTAGTTTCAGCTGTTCATGTCAACAAATATTTAAAGAGAACTAATTGTGTTCTAGGTGCAGTGATGTCATAAAGATAAATAAGATATAATCCCTAAATTTTAAGGGACCCTTGCAGTTCCCAAATCTTAATAATTCAGCCACTAGTAATAGTTTCAAGTCTGCTGTAAAACTCAATGAACTTTATTTATTTGTGTTACAAAGCAGAAATAGGTTTTTCATACTTTTGTTATTCCTCCAATAAAATATATAGAGACACTATTGAAATCATGAATTGTATGTGGTGGATTTTTTGGTAAAGGAAGGTTGATCTAATAGTCTTGTGACCAGATCCTGAATAATTTTGTGACTAGAGGATATAAAAAGGGATTTAATTGTATAGTAATTCCTACCATTTATATGATCTAAGCAAAAAGGAATCTCAGGCTGTAGTCTGTGAGAAAGGGATGAAAAGAGGGAAAATTGTGGGCTATAAAATGGATTAAGGGGTCTTTGATAGTATAGTTTCTGCCTAGAATTTGAGTAAGAGCTCAATACATCTGTGGGTAGAATGAGATTCATTCTACTTCAGAAGCATGATGGTTAATTTTGAAAAATATCCTGAGGCGGTGGCCTTGCTTACTTAGTCTACATGTTTGTGGACTCTTTTGGCCTTTGTAGAATAGAGCAGGGACCATCCAGCTAACAACTTTCAGATAACTCTAAGGTGTCTGTGAGTTGATGTTCTACTGCTTTTTAGCATTCCTAGAGATCTGGGTGTGAGGTAAGAATCCCCCTGTGGACTTCAACTGAAATAGAATTTGAGAATTCATGGTTGGCTGCTTTGGCCTTTGGCAGTTCTCATTAATATAATTCTTCTATTTATAATACATCATTTCCATAAACAATGTATATATTCAGTTTACAGGTGTTTGAACTTCTTGGCCTAAAAGGAAATTTCAAATTAAAAAGCAGATCTAAAACTAATTTCTGAAGAAATTATTTTTTTCCCTTTCATATTATAGTAGATATAAGCGCAGTGAATTGTCTCCATCCCCTATTTGAAGCAGAAATGCAAACAGTGGTGTTGCTCCTCTTCAAAGTATTATTCAAGTGTACTGGTGGAGGGGAACTTATTCCCTGGCCTTGTTGCTGGTCCTTGGGTATACAAATACTGATAACTGGTGAGCTGGATTAGTAGACTGCTTTCCTAGGCAATATATTGGCATCTGCCTCTGGAGTCTGCAAATGATATAATTCCTGATGGAAGTTTAGATTCAGATTTTTCAGGCCCTGGTAGGCCAACCTGTGTGACATGGATTTACCTTGACTCCCACTGATGCTGCGTCTGTCTCAAGTTTTTTTGCCAAGTACGGCAGATAGTTTTGAGTCTATAGCCTTATTGATGAGCTCTCCTTGCTTCCCATTATGAGATAATCTATGTCATGACTGC
Organism: Macaca thibetana thibetana; assembly: GCF_024542745.1. Taxonomy (NCBI): domain Eukaryota; kingdom Metazoa; phylum Chordata; class Mammalia; order Primates; family Cercopithecidae; genus Macaca; species Macaca thibetana. Next base: position 73,999,538 of record NC_065585.1, on the reverse strand, counting down.
TGTCTTGGGATCTTCTCATTCTTTTCTTAGGGATATTTGGACAACTTTAGGTTTATTCCACCAAATGAAAGATAATGACAATTAGGCCTTTTTCTGCTCAACTTTCTTTCTCCGCCCTCTTTACTCTGCGGGGACTATACCATATTAGCACAGGTTTGCCTTGCACAGCAGTTTTGCTCTTGAGTCCCAAAGGGCCAAAACCTCTTTTACTCTCAACATTCCTTTCATCTTATCTAAAAGTTTCTCCTCTCTGGAACTTCAGCTTGGAGAAGGTAGATCAGAAAATGTACCTGTTTCTTTTGCTGCTTTCTCTCTCTCGGTTTTCTTTCTCTTCCCAAAGTTCACTGGCAAACAAAAGAATAAGCTGTCACATTTCTTTCTGTCTTATTTGGACTTCTTCTATGTATACATCTTCTATATAAAAGTCTATGATTAAGATGACCAGAACTGCCTCTTCATTTGTTAAAGAGGAGGATAAAAACATTTAGAAAATTATTTTTTTATTATACTTTAAGTTTTGGGGTACATGTGCAGAATGTGCAGGTTTGTTACATAGGTATACATGTGCCATGGTGGTTTGCTGCACCCATCAACCCGTCATCTATATTATGTATTTCTCCTAATGCTATCCCTCTCCTTGCCTCCTACCCCCTGACAGGCCCTGGTGTGTGATGTTCCCCTCCCTGTGTCCATGTGTTCTTGTTGTTCAACTCCCACTTATGAGTGAGAACATGCGGTATTTGGTTTCTGTTCCTGTGTTAGTTTGCTGAGAATGATGGTTTCCAGCTTCATCCATGTCCCTGCAAAAGACATGATTCTATGGCTGCGTAGTATTCTATGGTGTGTAAACACCACATTTTCTTTATCCAGTCTGTCATTGTTGGGCATGTGGGTTGGTTCCAAGTCTTTGCTATTGTGAATAGTGCTGCAGTAAACATACATGTGCATGTGACTTTATAGTAGAATGATTTATAATCCTTTGGGAATATACCCAGTAATGGAATTGCTGGGTCAAATGGTGTTTCTGGTTCTAGATCCTTGAAGAATCACCAAACTGTCTTCTACAATGGTTGAACTAATTTACACTGCCACTAACAGTGTTAAAGCATTCCTATTTCTCCACATCCTGTTCAGCATCTGCTGTTTCCTGACTTTTTAAATGATCACCATTCTAACTGGCGTGAGATGGTATCTCATTGTGGTTTTGATTTTCATTTCTTTAGTGACTGGTGATGGTGAGCTTTCTATCATGTTTGTTGGCTGCAAAAATGTCTTCTTTTGAGAAATGTCTGTTCATATCTTTGTCTACTTTTTAATTTTTTTTTTCTTGTAAATTTAAGTTCCTCATACATTCTGGATATTATCCCTTTGTCAGATGGATAGATTGCAAAAATTTTCTCTCATTCTGTAGGTTACCTGTTTACTATGATGATGTTCACTTTCCTATTCTGTAGGTTGCCAGTTCATTCTGCTTTCTTTTGCTGTGCAGAAGCTCTTTATTTTAATTAGATCCCATTTGTCAATTTTGGCTTTTGTTGCAATTGCTTTTGATGTTTTAGTCATGAAGTCATTGCCTATGCCTATGTCCTGAATGGTATTGCCTAGGTTTTCTTCTAGGATTTTTATGGTTTTAGGTATTACATTTAAGTCTTTACTCTATCTTGAGTTAATTTTTGCATAAGATGTAAGGAAGGGATCCAGTTTCAGTTTTCTGCATATGGCTAGCCAGTTTCCCCAACACCATTTATTAAATAGGGAATTCTTTCCCCCATTGCTTGTTTTTGTCAGGTTTGTTAAACATCAGATGGTTGTAGATGTGTGGTGTTATTTCTGAGGCCTCTGTTCTGTTCCATTGGTCTATATAGTTGTTTCAGTACCAGTCTTGTTGTTTTGGTTACTATAGCCTTGTAGTATAGTTTGAGTCAGGTACCGTGATGCCTCCAGATTTGTTCTTTTTGCTTAGGATTGTCTTGGCTATATGGGCTCTTTTTTGGTTCCATATGAGATTTAAAGTAGTTTTCTCTAATTCTGTGAAGAAAGCCAGTGGTAGCTTGATGGGAATAGCATTGAATCTATATATTACTTTGGGCAGTATGGCCATTTTCATGGTATTGATTCTTTCTACCCATGAACATGGAATGTTTTTCCACTTGTTTGTGTCCTCTCTTATTTCCTTGAGCAGTAGTTTGTAGTTCTCCTTGAAGAGGTCCTTTACATCCCTTGTAAGTTGTATTCCTAGGCATTTTATTCTCTTGGTAGTAACTGTGAATGGGAGTTCACTCATGATTTGACTCTGTCTATTATTGTGTATAGGAGTGCTTGTAATTTTTGCACATTGATTTTGTATCCTGAGAGTTTGCTGAAGTTGCTTATTAGCTTAAGGAGTTTTGGGACTGAGATGACAGGGTTTTCTAAATATACAATCATATAATCTGCAAACACAGACAATTTGACTTCCTGTCTTCCTATTTGAATACCCTTTATTTCTTTCTCTTGCCTGATTGCCCTGGCCAGAACTTCCAATACTATGTTGATTGGAGTGGCAAGAGAGGGCATCTTTGTCTTGTGCCAATTTTCAAAGGGAATGCTTCCAGCTTTTGCCCATTCAGTATGATATTGCCTGTGGGTTTGTCGTAAATAGCTCTTATTATTTTGAGATATGTTCCATCAGTACCTCGTTTAATGAGTGTCTTTAGCATGAAGGGGGGTTGAAGTTTATTGAAGGCCTTTTCTGCGTCTACTGAGATAATCATGTGGTTTTTGTCATTGGTTCTATTTATGTGACAAATTATGCTTATTGATTTGTGTATGTTGAACCAACCTTGCGTCCCAGGGATGAAACTGGGATTGTGGTGGATAAGCTTTTTGATGTGCTGCTGGTTTCTGTTTGCTGGTATTTCATTGAGGACTTTTCGCATCAATGTTCGTCAGAGGTATTGTCCTGAGATTTTCTTTTTTTTGTTGTGTCTTTGCCAGGTTTTTGTATCAGGATGATGCTGGCATCATAAAATGAGTTAGGGAGGAGTCCCTCTTTTTCTATTGTTTAGAATAGTTTCAAAAGGAATGGTACCAGCTCCTCTTTGTACCTCTGGTAGAATTCGGCTATGAATCCATCTGGACCTGGGCTTTTGTTTTGGTTGGTAGGCTTTTAATTATTGCCTCAATTTCAGAACTTGTTATTGGTTTATTCAGGGATTTGACTTCTTCCTGGCTTAGTGTTGGGAGATTATATGTGTCCAGGAATTTATCCATTTCTTCTAGATTTTCTAATTTATTTGCATAGAGGTGTTTATAGTATTCTCTGATGGTAGTTTGTGTTCCTGTGAGATCAGTGGTGATATCCCTTTATCATTTTTATTCTGTCTATTTGATTCTTCTCTCTTTTTCTTTTCTCTTCTTTCTTTTTTTTTTTTTTTTTTTTGAGATGGAGTCTCTCTCTGTCGCCCAGGCTGGAGTGCAGCGGCATGATCTTGGCTCTGCAAGCTCTGCCTCCCAGGTTCACGCCATTTTCCTGCCTCATCTCCCAAGTAGCTGGGACTACAGGTGCCCGCCAGCATGACTGGCTAATTTTTGTTTTTGTAATTTTAGTAGAGATAGGTTTTCATTGTGTTATTAGGATGGTCTCAATCTCCTGACCTGGTTATCTGCCTGCCTCAGCCTCCCAAAGTGCTGGGATTACAGGCATGAGCCACCATACCCAGCCTGATTCTTCTGTCTTTTCTTTTTCATTAGTCAGGCTAGTGGCCTATCTATTTTGTTAATCTTTTCAAAAATCCAGCTCCTGGATTCATTAATTTTTTTGAAGGGATTTTCATGTCTCTATCTCCTCAGTTCTGCTCTGATCTTAGTTATTTCTTGTCTTCTGCTAGCTTTTCAATTTGTTTGCTCTTGCTTCTCTAGTTCTTTGATTGCAATGTTAGGGTGTCAATTTTAGATCTTTCCTGCTTTCTGATGTGAGCATTTAGTGCTATAACTTTGCCTCTAAACAGTGCTTTAGCTGTGTCCCAGAGATTCTGGTACGTTGTGTCTTTGTTATCATTGGTTTCAAAGAACTTACTTATTTTTACCTTAGTTTCATTATTTACCCAGTAGTCATTTGGGAGCAGGTTGTTCAGTTTCTGTGTAGTTGTGTGGTTTTGAGTGAGTTTCTTAATCCTGAGTTCTAATTTGATTGCACTGTGGTCTGAGAGACTGTTATGATTTCCATTTTTTTACATTTGCTGAGAAGTGTTTTACTTCCAATTATGTGGTCAATTTTAGAATAAGTGCTATGTGGTGCTGGGAAGAATGTATATTCTGTTCATTTGGGGTGGAGAGTTCTGTAGATGTCTATTAGGTCCTCCTGGTCCAGAGCTGAGTTCAAGGCCTGAATATACTTGTTAATTTTCTGTCTCATTGATCTGTCTAATATTGACAGTGGGGTGTAAAGTCTCCCACTATTGTTGTGTGGGAGTCTAAGTCTATTTTTGTCTAGTACGTCTCTAAAAACTTGCTTTATGAATCTGGGTACTTCTGTATTGAGTGCATATATAATTAGGATAGTTAGCTCTTCTTGTTGCATTGATCCCTTTAACATTATGTAATGCACTTCTTTGTCTTTTTTGATCTTTGTTGGTTTAAAGTCTGTTTTATCAGAGACACGATTGCAACCCCTGCTTCTTCTTTTTTTTTTTTTTTTTTGGCTTTCTATTTGCTTGGTAAATATTCCTCCATCCCTTTATTTTGAGCCTATGTGTGTCTTTGCACATGAGATGAGTCTCCTGAATACAGCACACCAATGGGTCTTGACTCTTTATCCAGTTTGTCAGTCTGTGTCTTTTAATTAGGGCATTTAGCCAATTTACATTTAAGGTTAATACTGTTATGTGTGAATTTGATTCTGTCATCATGATGCTAGCTGGTTATTTTGCACATTAGTTGATGCAGTTTCTTCATAGTGTCATTGGTCTATATATTTTGGTATGTTTGTGTAGTGGCTGGTACCTATTTTTTCTTTCCATATTTAGTGCTTCCTTCAGGAGCTCTTGTAAGGCAGGCCTGGTAGTGACAGAATCCCTCAGCATTTACTTGACCATAAAGGATTTTATTTTTTCTTCACTTTTGAAGCTTATTTTGACTGGAAATGAAATTCTGGGTTGAAAATTCTTCCTCTTTTTCTTTTTTTTTTTTTTAAGAATGTTGAATATTGACCCCCGCCGTCTTCTGGCTTGTAGGGTTTCTGCAGAGAAATCTGCTGTTTGTCTGATGGGCTTTCCTTTGTTGGTAATCTGACCTTTCTCTCTGACTGCCCTTAACATTTTTTTCTTTATTTCAACCTTGGTGAATCTGAAAATTATGTGTCTTGTGGTTGCTCTTCTCGAGGAGTATCTTAATGGTTCTCTGTATTTCCTGAATTTGAATGTTGGCCTGCCTTGCTAGATCCAGGAAGTTCTCCTGGATAATATCCTGAAGTGTGTTTTCCAATTTGGTTCCATTCTCCCCATCAGTTTCAGGTACACCAATCAATTGTATGTTTGTTTTGTTCATAGTCGCATGTTTCTTGGAGGCTTCATTCGTTCCTTTTCATTCTTTTTTCTGTAATCTTGTCTTCATCCTTTATTTCATTAATTTGATTTTCAATCTCTGATATCCTTTCTTCTCCTTGATTGATTTGACTCTTGATACTTGCATACGCTTCACAAAGTTCTCATGCTGTGTTTTTCAGCTTCATCAGGTCATTTATGTTCTCTTCTAAATTTATTATTCTAGTTAGCATTTCCTGTAACCTTTTATCAAGGTTCTTAGCTTCCTTGCATTGGGTTAGAACATGCTCCTTTAGCTCAGAGGAGTTTGGTATTAACCACCTTCTGAAGCGTACTTCTGTCAGTTCGTCAAACTCATTCTCCATCCAATTTTGTTCCCTTGATGGCGAGGAATCGTGATCCTTTGGAGGAGAAGAGGCATTCTGGCTTTTGGAATTTTCAGACTTTTTGCCCTGTTTTTTCCTCATCATCATGGATTTATCTACCTTTGCTGTTTAATGCAGAGGACTTTTGGATTTTTTTTGTGTGTGACCTTTTTGTTGATATTGATGTTATTGCTTTCTGTTTGCTAGTTTTCCTTCTAATGATCAGTTACCTCTTCTACAGATCCGCTGGAGTTTGCTGGCAGTCCACTCCAGACCCTGTTTTCCTGGACATCACCAGTGGAGGCTGCAGAACAGCAAAGATTACTGCCTGCTCCTTCCTCTGGAATCTTCATCCCAGAGGAGCACCTACCAGATGCCAGTCGGAGCTCTCCTGTATGAGGTATCTTTCGACCCCTGCTTGGAGGTCTCTTTCAGTCAGGAGGCATGGGGATCAGGGACCCACTTGAGGAGGCAGTCTGTCTGTAGTAGAGCTTGAGCGCTGTGCTGGAAGATATGCTGCTGTCTTCTGAGCCAGCAGGCAGGAACATTTAAGTCTGCTGAATCTGCACCCACAGCTGCATCTTCCCCCAGGTGCTCTGTCCCGGGGAGATGGGACTTTTATCTATAAGCTCCAGACTGGGACTACTGTCTTCCTTTCAGAGAGGCCCTGTGCAGAGAGAAGGAATCTAGAGAGGCAGTCTGGCTACAGGAGCTCTGCTGCACTGAGGTGGGCTCCACCCAGTCTGACCTTCCTGGTGGCTTTGTTTACACTGTGAGGGGAAAACCGCCTACTCAAGCCTCAGTAATGGTGGACATCCCTTCCCCCACCAAGCTGGAGTGTCCCAGGTGGACTTCAGACTGCTGTGCTGGCAGTGAGAATTTCTAGCCTGTGATCTTAGCTTGTTGGGCTCCATGTGGGTGGGACCACTTGGCTCCCTGGCCTCAGCCCCCTTTCAGGGTAGTGAATACTTCTGTCTTGCTGGGGTTCCAGGCACCACTGGGGTACAGGAGTAAAACTCTTGCAGCTAGCTCAGTTTCTGCTCAAACGACAGCCCAGTTTTGTGCTTGAAACCCAGGGCCCTGGTGATGTAGGCACCTGAGGGAATCTTCTGTTCTGTGGGTTGCAAAAACCATGGGAAAAGCATAGTATCTGGGCTGGATAGCACTGTCCCTCATGCCATAGTCCGTCAAAGCTTCCCTTGGCTAGGGGATGGAGTTCCCTGACCCCTTGTGCTTCTCTGGTGAGGCAGTGTCCCACCCTGCTTCAGCTTGCCCTCTGTGGGCTACACCCACTGCTTAACCAGTCCCAATGAGATGAACCTGGTACCTCAGTTGGAAATGCAGAAATCACCTGCCTTCTGCATTGGTCTTGCTGCGAGCTGCAGACTGGAGCTGTTCCTGTTTGGCCATCTAGAAAGTTATTTTTACAAAGCCTGACTTTCAAGACTATTTTTTATCCTTTTTGACTTGAAATTTTTATTTAGTAGTCCAAATGATTACTATTTTTTTTTCTCTTTATATTAATGGGACAACAACACTGATCTCTTCACCTCACTTTCCAAGGAAGATAGATACCTTAGTATGTCTGTAAGGAATGTAAAAGAGAAAAACCTGTTAATATACTTCAAAAAATATTATGCTTTTTTCTCCAGGGATCAAGTGACTGTTTTAGTCATTCTGGCTTGCATATGACATTAATTGACGATTGGGTTGGTCTAGGTCAAAAGAAAATGTGGTCTATGTTCTTTGGTAGGGTGGTAATAGCTGAAATGTTCCTTAATGCTGTCCACTAATGATGTCTTGTAGCTCCACCTCTTGAGAACCCAGTCTCACTTGTCAAGCTGTTTCTTGAGGTTTGGGTGAAGCAGATGATCCAATCCTGTTGTAGCATGAATCTTTTAGAGTATGGCAATAAGAGAATTGTAGATATTGACAAAATTTCTGTAAGGATTACTTTTGGAAAATTAATTAAAATTGGTTTATTAAAAATCCCAAGAAAATTTTCTACATGAGATTTAGATAAACAAAATAAAAAATAGAAAAGAAAAATGTTTTTCCTGCCATGTGTAGTGCACTTTTGAATACTTTTATAGTTAAATTTTATTTGAGATGGTCCATCCAAGTACCAGACTTGCATTATACGTGATAAATTAATACCATGTACACCTTGAGAATGTATTATCTTTGCATAATTAAAATGCATTTTCTTTCCTAGAATATGCTTAAGCAACTTGAGATCAGGATTGTATCTTATTCACTTCTGTGTCAGGAGTCTAGCATGATTAACTGGAACATTGTAAATGTTTAACACATGTTTGCCATCTGTCTGGATATTTGCTGATCTCTGAACAGAAACTTTGTGAAAGAGAACACAAAGGAAATGATGCATCTCTCTTTTTAGTGTTGTATGGTTGGGACAATATTCCATGACAAAGGAACCTAAAGATTTGAATTTACATTTGTGTTGACCCTACAGTGATTTTGAACGGCCCAATTTAGTAATTGACAGGAGCAGTTGGGGGAGAAGTAGATTTCTTGGCAATTCAATCTAGTTTAAAACACCATGAAATGCCTTGGTTATTATATCCTTTGCTAGCTAACAAGCCAGGAATCTTACAACATTTGTGACACTGACAGGAGTTTAGAAATGAATACTGTGTAAGGTTTCATTTTGATGGATTGTAGTTCTCTTTATTGTGTTGTCTTGTGCTCCTACAATCATCGTGAAATACCATGGCAACTTTTAAAAATTATTATATTTATGTAGAAATGTTAAAAAAATTAAAAGATCTTTTGAAAAGATGAACAGAAAAATTAGTTTGTTGATTTCTAATTCATGTGTTGCAAGTCTTTGCTTTTTAGGACTCGCCAAATGTTTGTCTTCCCAGTTTTCTAGTTAGGTATACAGTAAAGGGGAGTGTTTGGTATAAAAGTTTAAAGGATTTTAATGGCAAGGATAAAGCATTGTTGGTTTCAGTTGAAAAGTGTTTGGAACGTTATTTTTAAAATGCTATGTCCATTGGCTTGTTGGGAAATCAATAGGTCATGAAAATATTAAATTAAAAGTTTATTTATACAGGTAATGTAGATGTATATTTGTGATAAACATATTATATAATCGTACTGTAACACAAGTCTTGTCACTTTGTAAAAGACTCCAATATTATGATTACTGAGTGTTCAGGAAAGCCAGTGCATTCTTTCAGTGATTATAAAAAGATCTGGCAGATATGGTGAGGTAAGCAGTTTACAAGTATTTTTGAGGGATTTTTAGTTCAGGTTGCCCAACCAAAACAGGATTATTATTTGGCATGTTTAGGGATATGGGTATGCAGGGAAGCAGGCCTATGGCTTAATTAAGTCAGAGAATATGCGTTAACAAATTGGTTCTGTTAGTGATGGATTATGCCTGCAAGAAGTTAACTTGAATACAATCTGCTGGCCATGGTCATAGAGCATAGAGCAACACAACTTTTTTACTTCCCTTCAGGCTGTCTTTTCTCTTGGCTCAGTTTTTAACAAGCTCCACATGCAAAACTGGATGATCTTGGTTGTTGTAAAGTGACCTCAACGTGTACATTTTGGGAAAGGGGAGAAACACTTGGATTAATTTTTTTGTGTTAATCTTTTATGATGTGTGTGGATCAGACTTTGGGAAGGAAACTGATAGCTTCCTGGTGAAATGTTGGCATACCATTTCTAACGTCCATTTGTCAGTTAAAAGGGGGAAGTGTTCAGGGTCAAAAACACTGATTTATTTGCTTCCTATGAAGGCAATGAATCAACAAAATGAGTGTGTCATTGTAATATTTGGAATCAAGTCCAGGGTGAATTAGGGCCATTTAACTTGTTCTTAAGCCAGCTGGTTGCAATGGACTCTTCATTTCTTTGTAATCTTTGTTAGGTTTAGTAAGAAGGCATGGATTGGCTATTAGAATAAGGTCATCTTCATGTAGATTAAAACTATGGAGATTTAAAATCTAGAGCAGTGTTTACTAGAAACAGTTTCACAGCAATCTGTTGTTATCATTTTATAATACTTTTCAATTTTTCTTTGTACAAGTCACCTTTAACAGAACATCCATTTCTTCCTTGAGGTCATACCTCTAATTTAATGCATGATGGATGTTCTCAACTGATAATTTACCAGATTTCACTTTTTTTTTTTTTTTTTTACTGTTAGTACCAATAAGACCTTACATTTCTGATTTCTGAGAGAAACGGCATATGAACTATGTAATCAATGCATTTATTACTGAAGGGGCTAAAATATGCTTCAGTACAAAGAATGCCCAAATCTCATGATGTAACACAATAAATACTTAATTCTCATCCATGCTACATGTCCAGAAATTATTGGCAGTATCTGTCATATACACTTAAGGATACAGGTTGATAGAGATTCTACTTCAACTGATACTTTCATGATTGCATAGAAAAGGGAAAACGGTAAATTACGTACTATCGCTTAAAGCTTCCACCCTGAAGTGATGTAATTCATTCAAATTTAATTTAATTTTTAAAAAATTTAATATTTTTCAGAGATGGGGGTCTTGTTATGTTGCTTAGGCTGGCCTTGGACTCCTGGGCTCAAGCAATCCTCCCATCCACTCACCTCAGCCTCTAGAGACACTGGAATTACAGGGACTAGCCACTGCACCTCACTTCATTTGTGTTTTATTGGCGAAACCAAGTCAGTATTTGCCTACCCTACAGTCTTAAAGATTTTCTCCTTTGTTTTCTTCTGGAAGCTCTATAAATTCAACATTTAGATCTATAGGCCACTTGGGGTGTTTTTTTTTTTTGTGTGTGTGTGTAGTATGAGATAAGTGTTTAGTTTCACTTTTTCCCATATGGATTTCCAGTTGTTCCAGCACAGTTTGTTGAAAAGACTGTCCTCTCCCCATTGAATTATTGGTATCTTTGTAAAAAATAAATTGACCCTATATGCAATGGTCCATTACTGGGCTGTCTATTCTATTTGTCTATCGTTAGGCTAATGCACACTGTTCTGAAAAATGTAACTATAAATATTCAAATAAATATTACAAGCCCTGCAACTTTGTTCTTTTTCAAAATTGTTTTTACTGTTATATGTCTCTTTTATTTCCATATAAGTATTATAATCAAGTTTTTACCTTTTAGAAAAAGTCTGATAGAATTTTGATTAGGACTGTATTGAATCTTTTGATCAATTTTATTGAGTTTCCCAATATCTTTTTATCTGCACAGGTCTTTAATTGTTCTCAGCCATGTTTTATAATTTTCAGTGTACATATTTTATTACATTTATCCCTAAATATCTTGTTTTTATGTTATTGTAAATGGTATTATTTTTTAAATCTCATTTCTAATTGTTTATGCTAGGATATATCAACATAACTGAGTCTTGCATATTGATTTTGTATCCTGCAAATTTGCTAAGTTTAGCTCTTAATTCTAGTCCCTTTTTGGGTCAATTTTTTAGTATTTTTTATGTACAATCATGTCTTGCAAATTAAGACAATTTTAGCTCTTTTTTCCCAAGTAGTATGACTTTTATTTCTTTTTTTGCATGATTTCTTGAGTACAACCTCAAACACAATGTGAAACAGAAGTTACAGCAGACATCTTTGCCTTGTCTTCACTACTAGTGAAATAGTGTAACATCATACAATTAAGCATGATGTTAGCTGTAGATTTTTAGTAGATGCTCTTTCTCAGGTTTTCTCCTAGTCTCAGTTTCCTGAGATTTTAAAATTATGAATGAGTGTTGAATTTTGTCAAATGCTTTCTCTGCATTTATTGAGATGCTCTGATATCTTTTTAATTTGGTTAGTATGGTGGAATATATTATTTTCAAATATTATACCAACCTTGTATTCTTGAGAAAACCACACTTGGACATGATGTATTATACCTTTTATATATAAATGGATTTAATTGGCTTGCACTTTTATTAAAGATTTTTGCTTCTGTGTACATGGGGAATATTGGTCATTTTTGTTTTTTGAGACAAGGTCTAAGTCTAGCTCTGTTGCCCAGACTAAAGTACAGTGGTGCAATCATAGCTCACTGCAGCCTCGACTTTTTGGGCTCAGGTGATCCTCTCACCTCAGTCTCCTGAGTAGCTGGGACCACAAGTGTGCGCCACTGTGTTTGGTTAAGTTTTACATTTTTTGTAGAGATGGGGTCTTATCATCTTGCCCTGGCTGGTTTCAAACTCCTGTACTCTAGCAATCCTCCCATCTCAGCTTCCCAAATTACTGGGATTACAGGCATGAGCCACCGCCCTAGCCTGGTCTTTTCTTGTAATGTTTTTGCCTCATATTGGTATTGGGAAAGCCCTGTTTCACAAAATCAGTTGAGAAATGGTTTCTCTTCCTCTATTTTCTAAAAGAGTTCTTTTTAAAACTTTTTGAAAGTGAAGTCATCTGGGTTTTGAATTTTATTTATAGGAAGGGCTTCATTCTAATACAGTTTCTTTAATTGACAAGGGAGTTATTCAGATTTTCTGCTCTTCTAGAATCCATTTTGGTAACTCATTCTTTCAAGGAATTTGTTTCAACTAAGCAATCAACATTTTTTCACTTAAAAATGTAAATAATAGTACCTTTTTTAAAGTGTCTATAGGATCTTAGTGATATTTCTTCTTTTTTTTAGTATAAGCCATTTTCTCTTCTGAAAGAATTAAAGCTAATATTTCTTGAGCAGTCTGGTTGGATTCTCATTTCTGATACAGATGCTATCAGGGTCTTAGATGTGATAAACTCCCTGGGGTTTCTATAAGACTCTGAATGCTGTCTGGAGTTAAATGCCTCTTCTTCTCTGAGGTCCTGCAGCTCACTCCAGATCAGTGAGTGGCAGACACCTGGCTGCAGGGAAAAGCCAGGTTCTCCTTGTAGGCTGGAGTAATGGAGATAGGACAACCTCTGCCCTACCTGTTCTCTCTCTTCGTGGCTGTCCCTCCTTAGTCCTTAGATCTCAGCATAAATGTCACCTCGTCAGAAGGGCCGTCTCCTGCCACCTTAAATTAAGAAGTCCTTATAATTTTACAGATTCCTTTGATTACTGGGAGCTGCCTGAGGGCAGGAATTTGGCCTGCCATTACATTCTTAACACAGTACCTGGCATTTAGCAAGTTTTCTTTCTCTCTCCATATATATATATTTATATATAAATATATATAATGTATATTTTTATATTGTATATTAAATACATATTTATATAATATATAATATATAAATATATAAATATTTTAATATATATAAATATATATTTATGATATAAATATATATATTTATATTATATTATTCTTTAAGTTCTGAGGTACATGGGCAGAATGTGTGGGTTTGTTACTTAGGTATACATGTGCCATGTTGGTTTGCTGCACCCATCAACTCGTCGTTTACATTAGGCATTTCTCCTAATGCTATCCCTCCCCCAGTCCCCCATCCCCTGACAGGCCCCATTGTATGATGTTCCCCTTCCTGTGTCCATGTGTTCTCATTGTTCAACTCCCATTTATGAGTGAGAATGTGTGGTTGGTTTTTGTCCTTGTGATAGTTTGCTGAGAACGATGGTTTCCAGCTTCATCAGTGTCCATAAAAAGGACATGAACTCATAATTTTTTATGGCTGCATAGAATTCCATGGTGTGTATGTGTTACATTTTCTTTATCCACTCTATTACTGATGGACATTTGGGTTGGTTCCAAGACTTTGCTATTGTGAATAGTGCTGCAATAAACATACATGTGCATGTGTCTTTATAGTAGCATGATTTATAATCCTTTGGGTATATACCCAGTGATGGGATTGCTGTGTCAAATGGTATTTCTAGTTCTAGATCCTTGAGGAATCGCCACACTGTTTTCCACAATGGTTGAACTAATTTACACTCCCACCAACAGTGTTAAAGCATTCCTATTTCTCCACCTCCTCTCCAGCATCTGTCATTTTCTGACTTTTTAATGATCGCTATTCCAACTGGCATGAGATGGTATCTCATTGTGGTTTTGATTTGCATTTCTCTAATGACCAGTGATGATGAGCATTTTTTTCATATGTCTCTTGGCTGTATAAATGTCGTCTTTTGATAAGTGTCTGTTCATATACTTTGCCCACTTTTTGATGAGGTTTTTTTTCTTGTAAATTTGTTTAAGTTCTTTGTAAATTCTGGATATTAGCCCTTTGTCAGATGGATAGATTGCAAAAGTGTTCTTCCATTCTGTAGGTTGCCTTTTCACTCTGATGATAGTTTATTTTGCTGTACAGAAGCTCTTTAGTTAAATTAGATCCCATTTGTCTATTTTGGCTTTTGGTACAGTTGCTTTTGGTGTTTTTGTCATGAAGTCCTTGCCCATGCCTATGTCCTGAATGGTATTGCCTAGGTTTCCTTCTAAGGTTTTTATGGTTTTAGGTCTTACATTTAAGTCTTTTATCCATCTTGAGTTAATTTTTGTATAAGGAGTAAGGAAGGGATCCAGTTTTAGCTTTCTACATATGGCTACCCAGTTTTCCACTTATTAAATAGGGAATCCTTTCTCTATTGCTTATTTTTGTCAGGTTTGTCAAAGACTAGATGGTTGTAGATGTGTGGTGTTATTTCTGAGGCCTCTGTTCTGTTCCATTGGTCTATATATCTATTTTGGTACCAGTACCATGCTGTTTTGGTTACTATAGCCTTGTAGTGTAGTTTGAAGTCAGATGCCTCCAGCTTTGTTTTTTTTGCTTAGGATTGTCTTGGCTATGCAGGCTCTTTTTTGGTTCCATATGAACTTTAAAATAGTTTTTTTTTTTTTTTTTTCCAATTCTGTGAAGAAAGTCAGCAGTAGCTTGATGACAATAGCATTGTATCTATAAATTACTTTGGGTAGTATGATCATTTTCACAATATTGAGTCTTCCTATCCATGAGCATGGAATGTTCTTCCATTTGTGTCTTCTTTCATTTTGTTGAGCAGTGGTTTGTAGTTCTCCTTGAAGAGGTCCTTCACATCCCTTGTAAGTTGGATTCCTAGGTATTTTATTCTCCTTGTAGCAATTGTGAATGGGCGTTCACTCATGATTTGGCTCTGTCTTTGTCTGTTATTGGTGTATACCAATGCTTGTGATTTTTGCACATTGATTTTGTATCCTGAGATTTTATGAAGATGCTTATCAGCCTAAGGAGATTTTGGGCTGAGACGATGGGGTTTTCTAAGTATACAATCATGTCATCTGCAAACAGAGACAATTTGACTTCCTCTTTTCCTAATTGAATACCCTTTATTTCTTTCTCTTACTTGATTGCCCTGGCCAGAACTTCCAATACTATGTTGAATAGGAGTGGTGAGAGAGGGTGTCCTTGTCTTGCACTGGTTTTCAAAGGGAATGCTTCCCATTTTTGCCCATTAAGTATGATATTGGCTGTGGGTTTGTCATAAATAGCTCTTATTATTTTGCGATATGTTCCATCAATACCTAGTTTACTGAGAGTTTTTAGCATGAAGGACTGTTGAATTTTGTCGAAGGCCTTTTCTTATGTATTTCTCAATAGATAATCACGTGTTTTCTTGTCGTTGGTTCTGTTTATGTGATGGATTACGTTTACTGCTTTGTGTATGTTGAACCACCCTTGCATCTCAGGGATGAAGCCAACTTGATTGTGGTAGATAAGCTTTTTGTTGTGCTGCTGGATTCGGTTCGCCAGTATTTTATTGAAGATTTTCACATCAATGTTCATCAGGGATATTTGACCTAACATTCTCTTTTTTTGTTGTTGTGTCTCTGCCAGGCTCTGGTGTCAGGATGATTCTGGCCTCATAAAATGAGTTAGGGAGGATTCCCTCTTTTTGTATTGATTGGAATAGTTTTAAAAGGAATGGTACCAGCTCCTCTTTGTACCTCTGGTAGAATTCAGCTGTGAATCCATCTGGACCTGGGCTTTTTTTTTGGTTGGTAGGCTATTAATTATTGCCTTAATTTCAGAACCTGTTATTGGTCTATTCAGAGATTTGACTTCTTTCTGGCTTAGTGTTGGGAGGTTGTATGTGTCCAGGAATTTATCCATTTCTTCTAGATTTTCTAATTTATTTGCGTAGAGGTGTTTATAGTATTCTCTGATGGTAGTTCGTATTTCTGTGGGATTGGTGGTGATATCTCCTTTATCATTTTTTATTGTGTCTATTTGATTATTCTCTCTCTTCTTCTTTATTAGTCTTGCTAGTGGCCTGTTTTGTTGATCTTTTAAAAAAACCAGCTCTTGGATTCATTGATTTTTTTGAAGGGTATTTGTGTCTCTATCTCCTTCAATTCTGCTCTAATCTTAGTTATTTCTTGTGTTCTGCTAGCTTTTGAATTTGTTTGCTGTTGCTTTTCTAGTTCTTTTAATTGTGATGTTAGGGTGTCGATTTTAGATTTTTCCTGCTTTCTCTTGTGGGCATTTAGTGTTATAGAGATATTTATTCTTTTAATCTCAGTATTAGTAATTATCTTTTCTCTCTTTTTTATCTAGAGGTTTTTCAATTTTATTGTACTTTTTCATGAACTGGCTTATATTTAATTTATGTTTCTCTTTTCTCTTCTATTTTAATGTTTTTCACCTAAATCTTCATTATTTCTTAGTTTGATTTAATTTGCCCTTCTTTTCCTACCTCCTTAAGCTGGATGCTTAGATAATTCATTTTTGAACATTTATTCTTTTCTAATATAACCATTCAAAGCTGTAAATTTTCTTCTAAACGTTGTTTTAGGTGGTCCCACAAATTTTGGCGTGTTGTGTTCTCATTATCCTTTAGTTCAAAATATTTTCTAAGTTCCTTGTGTTTTTTTTTTTTGACTTATGTACTATATAGAAACATCATGTTCAATCTTCACATATTTTGGAAGTTTTCCAGCTAGAAGCCAGGAAAGTCAAGGATTTCCAGAAACCCCTAGAAGCTTGAAGAGGCAAGGAAGAATTCTTCCCTAGAATCTTCAGAGGAAGCATGACTCTGCTGACAGCATGATTTTGGGCTTCTAGCCTCCAGAACTATGAGAGACTAAGTTTCTGTTGTTTAGAGCCATCTGATTTTTGGTAATTTATTATGGAAGTCCTAGAAAACGAATATACTTGGTGGTATTATAATTCTATGTTTGTCTTTTTAAGGAACTGTCAAATTAATTCACTGGTGCATGCCTCATATTACAATCCCACCAGCAATGAGGTTTCTCCTCCTCACCAACAGTTGGTTTTCAACACCAACAATTCTCTTCCTTTTTTTTTTTTTTTTTTAAAGCCAGTCAAATTTAGCAGTGGGGAGTTGTATACCAACTTCAGTGATGCTGATGTTAATAAGTTCTGATAACCCACCATCATCGGGCCAGTGATTCTCTTCCTTACTATTGTCGGACCAGCAATTCTCTTCCTTTGTTTTCCTCACCAATAATTCTTTTCATTTTCTTTTTAAAAAATTATAACCATCCTAGTGGGTGTAAAGTGGTATCACATTGCAGTTTTGATTTGCATTTCTTTAGCGACTAACAATATTTAGCATATTCAGTATCTTTTCATGTGCTTATTGGCCACTTGTGTATCTTTTTTGCAAAAATATCTATTAAAATCTGTTATCCATTTTAAATTGGCTTGTCTCTTTATTGTTGAATTATAAGGATTCTTTATACATTCTGGATACTAGACCCTTATCAAATATATGATTTGCAATATTTTCTGTGGTTTTGTGGGTTGTCTTTTTACTTTCTTTTTTTCCTTTTATTTTTAGTTGACATGTAATAATTGTATATGTTTATGGGATACAGGGTGATATTCCGATACATATATGCAATGTGTAATGGTCAAATCCTGGTAATCAGCATATCCATTACCTCAAACATTTATTATTTTTCCATAAGTGAGACCCCATCTCCAAAAAAAAAAAGAGTTCCCTTTTCTTTGAATCCTTGCCAGCGTTTGTTATTTTTTGTCTTTTTGATAATAGCCATTCTAACTGGGGTTATATGAGATCTCATTGTGGTTTTGATATGCATTTCCCTGATAATTACTGATGTTGAGCATTTTTTTATATAGCTGTTGGCACTTTGTATGTCTTCTTTTGAGAGTTGTCTATTCAGCTCATTTACCCAAAGAGTATACTCTTGATAGACATTTAGAACAACCTTTCTCAAAAAGTGTGTTCTGAAAAAATAAAAGAAAGATTAATTCCATAAAATATTTTTGTGGATTACTGGGGGAAAAATTTGTTCTTTGAATTACTTATAGCACTTGTGTTCTACGGTTTACACTATGGATTTAGGAAAACAAAGAAAACCCTTGATATGTAGTTAGAACTTTACAAGATACACTTACATACACAAGTATGATTGTAGATTATAAGCTCTAGACCTCTGCTCCCAAATGTCCTGAGTAAAGTCTTTCCTTACTGGCTTCTAAGTCCTGCAGAGGCTGTCACTATCACCTGGACTTAGGTTGAACTTCAAAGTCTGATGGAAACATGTAGGAATGTGAACCAGCACAGCTGCTATCTTAGACTCTTTGAAAGACTTTAAATTTGTTGCTTTGCTATTTTCAGGTTTAGTCTTTCCCTCTACATTATGCCTTCTTGTGTACATTTTATTTTTATTTTTTATTGTAAATTGCCAATTTATAATTTTATAAATTTATGGGATAAAAAGTGATATTTTATGAATATGATGTTAAATAATTAAATAGAGCAGTTAACATATCCATCACTTCAAATACTTAGCATATTTGTGATGAGAATATTTGAACTGTACTCTTAGTTTAGAAATGTACATTACAACTATATGCACTATGCTGCATACAGTTGTAAAAAAAAATTTCTTCTGCGTGAGATTTTTTACCCTTTGACCATAATCTTCTTATTCCTTCTGCTTGAGATTTTGTACCTTTTGATCATAATCTTCCTATCTCTCCCAACCCCTAACCTCTGTAACCACCGTTCTACTCCTTGCTTCTGTAAGTTTGATTGTTTTAGATGTCACATATAAATGAGTGCATGCAGGATTTGTCTTTCTTTGCCTGGCTTATTTAACTTAGGATAATGTTCTCCAATTCCATCTATGTTTTCAGAAATGACAGAATTTCTTCTTTTTAAAAGACTGAATAGTATCCCACTGCGTGTGTGTGTGTGTATATATATATCACATTTTATTTATCTGTTCATCTGTTGATGGACATTTTGGTTGATTCCATAACTTGGCTATTGTGAATAGTGCTGCAATAAATGTAGGACTGCCAACACCTCTTCAACCAACTGATTTGACGTTGTTTGGGTAAATACTCGGAAGTGGGATTGCTGGATCATGGTAAATCTATTTTTAGTTTTTTGAGAAACCATACAGTTTTCCATAATAGGTGTCCTAATTTACATACCTAGCAATAGTAGAATGTTGAACCACCAAGGGTTCCCTTTTCGTCACATTCTTGCCAATACTTACCTTTCATCACTTTTGTAATAGTCATTCTGACAGGTGTGAAATGTTATCTTCTTGTGGTTTTACCTTGCATTTCCCTAATGGTTAGCAATATTGAGCGTTTAAAAAATATGTCTGTTGGCCATTTGTATGTCTCTTTTTTTTTTTTTTTTTTTTTTTTGAGACAGAGTCTTACTCTGGCGCCCAGGCTGGAATGCAGTGGCACGATCTTGGCTCACTGTAAGCTCCACCTCCGGG